>NW_022681471.1:24862107-25485245 GCF_009764315.1 Trachypithecus francoisi
GGGTTCTTATTCACCACACTGATCACAGTTTGTGGGTTTTGGGGTGAATCACGGATGATTCCAATACACCTCCTCCTTCTCCGTTCCCCTGTGAAGAATCCTGGCCTTAAGCTGGGTCGACTCAGCCTCCTATGAGACTGAATTTTCCATTGAAGATATGAGATGAAGAGGAAAATGCACTGGTTTGGTAGTCAAGACACCTTGGTTCTAGCTCCTGCTTTACCTTTCACAAGCTCTATGACTTTGGAAGAGTCATTCTACCCTTGGAGCCTCAGGGGCCTCACCTGTGAAGTTCAGAGGCTGACAGGGATCATCTCTGATTCTCCATGGGATTTGATGGTATTTCTGTCACCAAGGCTGTAATGACACCTTCTGGGACAAAAACCACATCTCCTTCTTGAGACGAACATAAAGCCAGTTCAGTAAATCTATTTACTTTCGAGGTGACTTGAAGAATGAATGTCCAGTGCGGGTAAATAGCTGGCTTCACCTTACTGATGGAGTAAGATGTGAACAAGTTCATGCCTCCTTGGCTTCTGCTTTCTGCTCATAGTTCTGAACACTACCCCTCCTTCTCCCCACTTTCTCAATAAAGTGAAATGAGCCATAGTCAAGTAAGCAAGTACCCTTTTAATATATCCAACTTAATTAAAGCAATAATCAACTAGGAACTGAAGATAATCCTTAGTGAAAACTGGGACAGAGTCCTCAAATTAATGGGTTATTGCAGGGTTATAATAACCTGAGAACTTTGCCCATGCTGATTTTATGCTCAGGAGAGCAGCCCCATGACGTGCTACAAGCCACAAAAAGAGGATCTACCAGAATCAATAAGCCCCATAAAGCTAAGAGCAGAGAGGCTGGTTTGATGCAGAAAAGAAGGTGACTGAGGCATGGACAGCAGAAATGAGTCTCCTGTTTTGCGCTTCTTTCATTTCACATCAAACCTAGGAATTTAGAGACAAGATCTGGTCATTTGGGGTTGGGAAGTTAAAAGTCCAGTTCTCAGGTAAGTGTCTCTCTCCCTCCTCCTCCTTCCCTCCCTCTTTCCTTTCCTTCCTTCTTTCTCTCTTCCCCCCACTTCTTTCCCTTAAATTTTTCTGAACCACAAAATTAAGAAATATGCATCATAAAATAACCAAATTGCTTGAAATTGTGTGAGGTATAAAATTCAGGTCTTTAATCCTCACCCTTTCTTTCTCTTTCTTTACTTTTCCTCCTTCCTTCCTTTTATGTTTCTTCAAAATTATGAAAGTAACGTATGCTCATTGTAAAAACAAACAGTACACAATCATAGGAAGTATAAAGGAAACATTTAATTCCCATTTTTCCTTCCTGTCTCTTTCCTCCCTTCCTATCTTCCTTATCTTCCTTTCTCTTGCTTTCTTCCTTTCTCCTGTCCTTTGATTTTTAAATTATGTAACTAATTTATAATCTTTGTAAAAATACCAAACAGTACAGAACAGTATGGAAAAGTTCTCAAGCCCCACCCCCTTTCTTCAACCCACATTTTCATGCCTTATATATAGACTTACCTTATTCCTTTTTTTTTGGAGACAGTCTCGCTCTGTCACCCCGGCTGCAGTGCAGCGGCATGAACACAGTTCAGTGCATCGTCTGTCTCCCAGGTTCAAGTGATTCTCGTACTCAGCCTCTCAAGTAGCTAGAATTATAGGCATGTGCCACCATGCCCGACTAATTTGTATTTTTAGTAGAGACAGGGTTTCCACATGTGCCCAGGCTGGTTTTGAACTCCTGGTCTCAAGTGACCCGGCGCCTCAGCCTTCGAAAGTGCTGTGATTACAGGCATGAGCCACCATGCCCAGCCTTTATTCCTTTTAATGGTTGCATAGATTTGTTGTGTAAATGTCCCATGATTATTATTGGGTACCAGGTAAGTTTCTGAAACATACCTTGAAGTTGTTATAAAAGTTTAGAGGAAATGTAAGAAAAATATAAATTGGATTATTTGCTGCTGAAAATTCCATTTTATAGATAGCAATCATATCCATTTCTATAGCACTTTATGCTTTGAAAATGCCTTCGAAGCATCATCTCATTTGATCCTCTTCGAGAGCATCGCTCTGGGAAATAGGCAGATTATTATCTCCATTTTTACAGATAAGGAAACTGAGGCCCAGGGAAATTAAGGAGAGAAATATGTATGCCTCACAGCCAGTTACTGAATCTCAGCCTAGTCCTCTTATAGACTATAAATTTAAGCTGCATTCATTTGCAAGTCATAAAAGATTTAGACACCCCCTTACTTCTAAGCTCATAGTTTAGAAAACCCTCCAACTCATACAAATTCCCTATTATTCTAATGAGATGGCGGTAGGGGTCGAATCTTGGTAAATATGAAGAGCCTGATTAATGGCTGGTGTTCATAGCAAGCCCAAGATTCATTTGACTTCCTAATTGGCTTCTGTTACATTAAATGTAAAGTGGGTTATTCACTCCAAATCCCACTTGGAGGTAGAAAGAATACAATAAGTTGCATTATCCTATAGAAAAGGAAGTGTTCAAATCAGTAGTAAATCATTCAGAAGTATATTTTATTTTAAATCAGAAATGCCCATCAGCACCCTACCACCAATTTCTGTAACATATTTCAGTAGGATTTGCAGTTTTAACACCGTTTTGTTTGGAGAAAAGGGGGTTTTCAGTGCATTTTCCACATAAGACACTATAGTTACAATTAATTAATGAGAGAAGCTGGGTGAATGTAATGAAATGGTGATTAGATTTCTCTAAACGGATCTGCTTTAAAAATACAAATGATTTGATGAGTTACTTTTGTCAACAAGGTCTTCTTGCATAACAGTCCTTCAAGAAATTTAGGATGATTACAACTACAAGTAGTTGAATTGAAGTTTGTGCATTAGGGTTGAAAGTATCACACTTTGGTTTTTTGTTTGTTTGTTTGTTTGTTTTTGAGACAGAGTTTTGCATTTGTTGCCCAGGCTGGAGTGCAGTGGCACAATCTTGGCTCACTGCAACCTCCGCCTCCCGGGTCCAAGCAATTTTCCTGCTTCAGCCTCCCGAGTAGCTGGGATTACAGGTGCCCGCCACTATGCCCGGCTAATTATTATTTGTTTTTTTGTATTTTTAGTAGAGATGGGGTTTCACCATCTTGCCCAGGCTGGTCGCAAACTCCTGACTTCAGGTGATTCACCCGCTTCAGCCTCCCAAAGTGCTGGGATTACAGGTGTGAGTCACCACTCCTGGCCTCACATTTTGTAATTATGCATTTAATGTCTGTCCTCCCCACAGATGTGTCTTGTCTTCTCAGCACTGTATTCCCAGGGAGCAACACAGTGTCTGGCACACAGAAGGGATTCAATAAAATCTATTGAGCTAGTATATAGATAAATCCATCGTGAGGTTTCAGCCAGGCTGGGTATCTCAGGTAAATGCCTATCATGTGGTTGGCTGACATGACTTTAAGCAATAGGAAAAAACCTTAGGTGGGATGCAAAGGAGAAGTGTGGTCACATACACTTAGAAATTGTCTTTTCTGAATCTGAGCTGGGCATATTTTTGACTTTTTAAACACAGACTTAGACAATGAAAGAGCACATCATATATCAGAAGCTTTATGGATTGATTCTCATGTCGAGTTTTATCTTTCTCTCAGGTAAGAAAACATATTCTTATTATCTCTTTCAATGTCTCATGTATAGTAGGTTATAGAAATAAACCATTTGAAAAATACTACCAGTGGAGATTTGCTGGGCTGCCTCTTAATGGTCACCTTTCGGTCAGTATGGCTACAGAAGAAGCTGAAGTGTCAGTAAATGAATTCATTCATTCAGTATTCGGTACTACTGGTAGAGACTGGCCTCAAGCAGGCAGAACTTGGACTACTGCCTTTGACATGTCTTAAAGCAACTCTGAAATGCCATTTGGCAGCTAATGCACAGGTAACAGAAGATTTGGGTTTTCTTTTGGGCTGTTTCCTCTCCTCCATAATGCTTTATTTAAAGCTGTCTGAAGCATTGTGATACCATCTTTCTATCTCCATTATATGTACATGGCAAGAATCACAGAATACAGATGGGGAAACTGAGGCATGCAAACAGCTGGTAACAGATTCATAAAGCAATGGGCATATATTCTGGAAGCACCCAGACCTTCCCTAGACTCTATGATAGGAATGAAGATAATTTATCTCTATTTTGCAGTAGATAATTAAGACAATTCACTCAAGTAGCTGATAATTTAGAGACTTCAGGAGAAGGTCTTGGTAAACTGCAACCTTGTCCATATTAAGTAAATTCAGTTGATAACATTGCTCATTTAGCACAAAAGTACTTAGCTAAAATGTCATAAATGCCAGTGAGTAACAATACCTGATGAAATTGACCTGGGGTTTAATTTGAATGGTCCTCAGGTGTAAGAGCTAATCTGCAAAAATACCAAATCATCATTGCCATCAAGAGCAAACACTGGCTTCTTGCTGCATGTAGAGCCTAATGGGGAACCATGTTTCTTATAACAGAGATTGAAATGGGGCCTACGGGGTACAGTGGCAACTTTGTCACCTGGCCTGACCTACCTGCTAAGAAGTTGATTTATTTTTCCTCTGCCTGTTTCCTCAAGGGCAAGAAACTGTATTTTCCCAATTTCTTTATCCAAAACATCCAACACAAGCCTTGACACAGTTTAGACACTTGGTTCATATGTGCTGATTTAATGAATTCATGCAATTTTAAATGATGAAAACTTTCAACACCTGTATGGTGGTGGGGTATATGACACAAACTCCACTGGGTTTTGTGAAGGGCTACGGGGCATGGTATAGAGCAATCTACAATAGTGGAATATAGGAATCTAGTGTAGTCATGGAATAAAAAGTGAAGAGTGTGTGGTACTGAACAGTTTGCATGGGTTTGCGAGGAATGTCACTGGTCAATGAAAATTATTATTATTATATTATTATTATTGTTATTTTGAGACAAAGCCTCGCTTTGTTGCCCAGGCTGGAATGCAGTGACACGATCTTGGCTCACTGCAACTTCTGCCTCCCAGATTCAAGCAATTCTCCTGCCTCAGCTCCTGAGTAGCTGAGATTACAGGCGTCTGCCACCATGCCCGGCTAATTTTTGCAATGGTCAGTGAAAATTATGATAGATGTGCAGGTCCTCAACCTGAAGAGGTCAATTAAAGTAGTCACGAGGTTTTCCAGACTGTTTAAGTCTCAAATCATGAGTCAAACAAGTTTTTTTGTAGGTTATCAAACACTCAATTATAATTGTTCTTTGATTGCCAAGAAATCATTACTTTCTTCTTGGAAAATAAAAAGACCCTGTCCTTGGAAACAACAGCATAACTAAGGTTCAGTTCCCTTTAGGCTCCAGATGAGTCACCAGCCTCCCAACTGTGAGGGTCATTACTGGGGAGAGATTAAGGCCAGATTAAGCAAAGGGTGACTCAGAGATGCTCTAACTGGGAGGAGCAGAGTGTGGAGCAAAACTGTCTCCGTAGAAGAATATCAAGGGTTGAGAAGGAGAAACCAAATCTGTATTCAAGTCTATGGGGTTAGAGCAGAGCCAGAAAGAAGAAATGAAGACTGAGGTCAAGAGCTGAATAGTTGCAGAATGGAGCAGGAGATAAAAAATAAGGCATAAATGAGAGAAGAGGGCCTAGGACTTAGGCTGTACAAGGGACTCAGTTTCCTAGTGCTCTGTGTTAGTCTGCTCAGGTTGCCAAAACAAAATATCATAGATTGGATGGTTTAAACCATGGGCATTTATTTCTCATGGCTCTGGAGGCTGAGGGTTCAAGATCAAGCTGCCAGATGATTCAATTCTTGGTGAGGGCCCTCTTCCTGGTTTGTAGACAGCTGCCTTCTCTCTGTGTCCTCACAAGGCTGAGACAGAGAGAGAACTCTGCTTTCTTCCTCTTCTATAATGGCACTAATCCCATCATAGGGGCTCCACCTTCATGCCCTCATGTAAACCTAATTACTTTCCAAAGGCCACACCTCCAAATACCAACACATTAGAGGTTGGGGCTTCAGCATAGGATTTAAGGGGAGGGGGAAACAAATATTCAGTCCATAACATGATTTTCCTCTTAATGGTGCTGGCTATTGGCTATGTAATGGGTATGGGTAGGTTTGGGTTGAAGACATAGGGCTATAGTAGTTGTCCTAAGGTCTTGCTCATACCATGTATACACGCACACACACACACACACACATAGGCATACACACACACACATCTCAAGTGGAGTAGGACAGGCTTTGCTGGCTGAAAGAGTGTAACATGTGTTCTGGAGCATTCTTGAGTTGGGAGACTGGGGTTTTGTGGCATTCTTGAGGTGGGAGGCTGGGTTTTTGAGGCACCTAGCCTCTAGAGTCAGTAACTTTTTCTCCTATATTGGATAGTCAATTAGTCAATCTGGGCTGGAATGAACTTTCCTGAGAAGTTGTCACATATGCAGAGACAACCTGACCAGGAATCCTTTTGACACAGGATAGCCCCAGAGCCATGTCAGAAAATCAGTCTTTATGCTATAGAGACAAACTAGCTTGGGGGAGTCAGGGCACAGTAGGAGTGTAGAGGTAAAGAAGTTCTTCTGAAAGGTGTTTGTGTAGCCAGGGTTCAGAAAAAGCCCTATCTTTTCTTGTTTTAAAAAATTTTATTTTTAAAATTTTAAATAGACACAGGATTTCGCTATGTTGCCCGGACTGGTCTTGAACTCCTGAGCTCAAGTGATCCTCCCACCTCAGCTTCCCAAAGTACTGGGATTACAGGCGTGTGCCACCCTGCCTGGTCTACCTTTTCTTGAGAAACTGATTCCAAGAGAAGGGAGAAGTGGAGGATAAACTTTGAGTAGAAACTCTAAATTTCTATGTGAATTCAAGAGTTGAGCTGTCCAATATGATAATTACTTGCAACATGTGGCTAGGTTTTAATTAAATAAAATTAAGTTAAATTAAAAATTCAGTTCTTAGGAACACAAGCCAGATTTTAAGTGCTCAATAGCTACAGGTGGCTGGTTGCTACCATATCAGGCAGTGCAGATACAGAACATTTCCGTATCACAGAAAGTTTTATTAGACAGCACTGTTCTAGAAGGTTGTAGAGACTGGCATTTGAGAAAAGACATTTGTTTTAAACAGCTTTATTGGGCTGAGTGTGGTGGCTCATGCCTGTAATCCTAGCATTTTGGGAAGCCAAGGCAGGTGGATCATTTGAGCTCAGGAGTTTGAGACAGCCTTGGCAATATGGCAAAACTCTGTCTCTACTAAAAATACAAAAATGAGCCGGGAGTGGCAGCATGCACCTGTAATCCCAGCTACTTGGGAGACTGAGGCACAAGAATCGTTTGAACCCAGGAGGTGGAGGTTGCAGTGAGTCAAGATCGCGTCGTTGCACTCCAGCCTGAGCAACGGGAGTGAAACCTTGTCCCCAAAACAAAACAAAACAAAACAAAACAAAATAAACCGATTTATTGAAATATAATTTACATACCTTACAATTCACCCATTAAAAGTATACAATTCAATGGTTTTCAGTATGTTTACAGTGGTGCAACCATCACTACTATCTAATTCCAGAACATTTTTATAACCCCCAAAAGAAATACCATACTCTCCGTTCCTCCCACAGCACTCCAGGCCTTGGCAATCAGTAATCTCTTTTCTGCCTCTATGAATTTGCCTATTCTGGACATTTCAAATAAATGGAATCATACAATATGCAGCCTTTTGTGACTGGCTTCTTCCACTTTACACAATGTTTTCAAGGTTCATCCATGTGGAGCATGCATCAGCAGTTCATTTATTTTTATTGCCGAACAATATTCAATGGTGTGGGTATGCCTCATATTTTTTCCATTCACCAGTTGATGGACATTTGAGTTGTTTCTACATTTGACTATTATGAATAATGCTGTAGGAACACTTGTGTGCAAGTTTTGTGTGGACAAAACTTTCATTTCTTTTGTGAATATACCTAGGAGTGGAATTGCAGAGTCATATGTAACTTCATGATTAACATTTTGAGGAGCTTGCAGACCATTTTCCAAAGAGGCTGCATCATTTTACATCCCCACTAGCAGTGTATGAAGGTTCTGATTTCTCCACATCCTCGCCAACACTTGCTATTGTTTGTCTTTTTGATCGTAGCCATCCTATTGGAAATGAAGTGATACTCCACTGTGGTTTTGATGTACATTTCCCTATGACTATTAAGCATTTTTTCATGTGTAAAACCAGATATTTTGTCTAACAATACTCAAAGCATTTCACCTGGGAAATTATTGCCTTCTGGACTCTGAAGCATACGTTCTTTCTTTTTTATTTTTTCAGATACATATTTCCTTGAGTTGGCACAGGCATAGCACATTTGTCCAGCATAGGACAGATGAAAAAGGCTCATATGATAGCCTGTTTGAGTTTCAGCATGTCATGTAGGAGGGTGACTGACCACCATACTCTGTCTCAGGCTAGCAAGTTTTACAAATTTCCTTCATCAACAGTAAAAATATTGATAGGGAATTGCATAGGCTGAAAAGTAGATCTGAAATACTGTTTTCCCCATGTTGTTCATCGCCCAGAGGTGGATGGGCTTCTAGGATTCTTGGCTTGGATTTTTGTTACCTAGGTACTTTTGAGTTGGTCTATCAAGGTAGGGCTTCTGGGAGCTGTTAGCATCACAACATAGAGACCTCAGTAGAGGGCCCTGTAATTCCGCTGCCAGGTAATAATCAGCAGTCTTTCCTCTTCCGGAAATGGCTCCTCTGCACACAGCTTTATGCAAACTTAGGGGCCGTCTTTCGTTCTTCCCTTTCTCTCACCCTCCACATCTAATCCATTAAGTCTTGTTCATGCCACTTCAAAAATACGTCCCAAATCTGACTGCTTTCTTTTCTTTTCTTCTCTCTCTTTTTAAACCATTTTATCTGCCTCCACCATGGGCTGAGCCACCATCATTTTCTGTTGGCTGACTTCAGTAGCCTCCTAATGGTCTCCCTGCTTTCACTCTTGCTCTACTACAGTCTATTCTCCACACAGCAACCAGAGTGATCCTTTAATATATCAAGTCAGATCATACCACTGTTTTACTCAAAACTTGCCAATAAGTTCCTATCAAAATTAGAACATAATTCAAACTTTTTAATGAGACCTAAAAAGCACTACATGATCTGATCTCCCACTGCCTCTTGCACTTCACTTACTACCATGCTTCCTCTTTCTCCCTCTGCTCCAGACACACTGGCTTCCTACTATTCCATAAACACACCAAGCACAGTCCCACCAAAAGGCCTTTGCACATACTGTTACCCATGTCTGGGTCACTCTTATTCCACATCTATGTATCCTGTCTCTTTTTTCATCCCTTGGGACTAAGCTAAAATGACTCTCAGAGAGGCCTTTCTTAACTATCCTACATAATGTAGACATTTCCTTTCCCCTCATCTCTGCTTTTACCATTAACTAACTCATCAACCTGTCAATTTCCTTCAGAGTACTGTATGTAATTTGTGTTTTTTCCTTTACTTGTTTGTTGACTGCATCAGTCCCTGGAATGTAAGCTGACGAGGTCAGGGACCTTGTGTGTTATGTCTACTCTATTACTGCACTCTAACACTGACACATAGTCAATGCTCAGTGACCATCACTGTTGAGTAAATACATTTTTTCAGGGAGCTTCTGGCTTTATGAGTAAGGACATCTATTTTTTGGGTGAGACATGGGCCTTGAATCCAAGATTTGAAGGAACAATCACGTGACCTATGTGAGGGTAATTCCTCTGTCTCCTATGCTAAGAACTCTTGGCAGACCACATATGGAGTCAGCAGCCTAGGTACTAAAGGAAGGGATGTGTTGGACAACTCTGTGGCTGGTGATTGGTGGTAGAAATGAGGATTGGTGGTAGAAAGAAAGGACATTTCTATATCTGGTAGGCCTGGTTTATCTAAGGATTAGCCTGGTTATAAGACCAGTGGAAAGTGTGGGCAGTGGGTGGCAGATAGTAACTCTGATTCTCTGTGGTTGTTCACACTATGGCCACGGTGATGTGGGTAATGGAGCTCCCCAGTGTCCAGCGCCTATTGATTATATCTACTCAGACAGCCATGGGGCTGCTAGACCAGGGCCTGGTCTACAAAGTTTTTCAGTGCTCCAGAATGTTGAATTCCAAGGACTTATGATTCTAAGAGCCAGAAGACTCCCTGCTCAGGTGAGTATCTGCTCACCTGCCCTTTTATGAGTGGGTAGTGACACTTCCCAGATGAGGCAGGCGTGGAGTAGCCTTGGTAGAATGCTCACTCTCAGAGTGGCCAGATTCTTCAAAGTATAAACACAACTGATGCTTCTGGTGGCCTTTTTTCTCAAATCTGCTCTGCCTCTTCACCTTGCTCTCATAGGTATTACCAGGTGATTAGCTGGGTTCTGAGCCTTACACAGTGTTGAGTCAAGTTGTGTCTTCCCAGCATTCATATGTTGAAGTCCTAACCCTCAGTACCTCAGAATGTGATCTTCTTTGGAAATAGGGTTATTGAAAATATAATTAGTTAAGATAAAGTCATACTGCAGTAGAGTGGGCCCCTAATCCAATATTATTGGTATCTTTATAAGAAAAAAAAGTGTGGACATAGATATGCACACAAGGATATCACCACGTAAAGATGAAGGCAGATATCGGGGTCATGTGCTTACAGGCCAAATAATACCACATATTGCTACAAAACCACCAGAAACTGGGAAAGAGGCATAGAACAGATTCTCTCTTACAGCTCTCAGAAGGAACCAACCCTGCTGACACCTTGACCTTGGACTTCTAGCCTCCATAACTGTGAGATGATACATTTCTGTTGTTTAAACCATGCAGTATGTGGTATGTTGTTAGGGCAGCCCTGGCAAACTAATGACACAGACACTGATGCTCTGGCAAGCTTGTTGGGTTAGAATTAAAAAAGAGGAAAGTAGGTTACCTCATGGGGAAGAAACAGTGACCAGATCATGCCCAGAGTACCTAACCATGGAAGAACCTCATTTGTCCTTTTCTCTGAAGGTAGTGGAGGACAGTGGACCTGGAATCACAGTCCCCCAAACTTTGAAACACTTGAACATTTTAAGGAGAAACTTTGCCTTCTAAGAAAGGGTAGAAAAAACTGTATAGGATATGTCTGATGTTACTTAATGCTGTCATAAGCAGAACACAAAGGGATTTTTGCTGGAAAAAACCATTCAGATTGTCTGTCTCTTAGAGTTTTAAACCTTTTCTCTCTGACTTTTTATTTTATTTGTTTTTTTATTTTTGAGACAGAGTTTTGCTCTTGTTGCCCAGGCTGGAGTACAGTGGCATGATCTCGGCTCACTGTAGCCACTGCCTCCTGGGTTCAAGTGATTCTCCTGCCTCAGCCTCCCAAGTAGCTGGGATTAAAGGTATCTGCCACCACACCTGGCTACTTTTTTATTTTTAGTAGAGATGGGGTTTTGCCATGTTGGCCAGGCTGGTCTCAAACTCCCGAACTCAGGTGATACGCCTGCCTCTGCCTCCCAAAGTGCTGGGATTACAGGCGTGAGCCACCACACCTGGGCTTACTCACTGACTTTTAAAATGAATGTATTTATTACTTTTGGGGTCTGACAGGCAGAGAGAATTCTCCCTTGATCTTTTGCTAATAGTTCCCTAAAACAGAGGGCAGAGCACGAGTTCAGTATACAGTTCAGAACTTCTCATTCTATGCCAGATGCTTCATCCCTGATACCTCTGCGCAAGGGACAGCACTCCATCTGCCCACCCATTAGCCTCCAACTCAGTGCCCTAATACAGGATACAATTATTTATTCAGTAAACAGCTACAAAGGACCCACTCTGTGCCAATGAAGTTGGACCTCCCCATCTCACACTGTACATGAAAATTAACTCGAAATGAATGAAAGACTTAAATGTAAGAACTGAAACTATAACATTCTTAGAGGAAAGCATAAGGGAGAACCTTCACAACCTTTGGTTTGGCAATGGATTCTTAGAAATGACACCAAAAGTGGCCGGGCACGGTGTCTCACGCCTGTAATCCCAGCACTTTGGGAGGCCAAGGCGGGTGGATCATGAGGTCAGGAGATTGAGACCATCCTGGCTAACATGGTGAAACCCCGTCTCTACTAAAAATACAAAAAATTATCCGGGTGTGGTGGCACACGCCTGTAGTCCCAGCTACTCGGGAGGCTGAGGCAGGAGAATCGCTTGAACCCAGGAGGCGGAGGTTGCAGTGAGCCAAGATTGTGCCGCTGCACCCCAGCCTGGGTGACAGAGTGAGACTCTATCTCAAAAAAAAAAAGAAGAAGAAGAAATTACACCAAAAGCATGAGCAATAAAAGAAAAATTCAATACTTCGAATTTCATTAAAATTAAAAACTTTTACACATCAAAAGACACTATCAAGAAAGTGAAAAGACAATACAGAATGGGAGAAAATATTTGCAGGTCATATATCTGATAAGGTTCTAGTATTCAGAATATACGAAGAATGCTTACAACTCAAGGAGAAAAAGACAAGCCACCCAACTAAAAATGAGCAAAAGACTTGAACATGTATTTCTCCAAAGAGTCTATGCAAATGGCAACAAACATATTTTAAAAAATGCTCAATGTCATCAGCCATTAGGGAAACACAAATCGAAACCACAATGAGATACTACTCCATAACCTCTAGGATGACAATAACAATAATAAGTGGAAAACAACAAGTGTTGGCTAAGATGTGGAGAAATTGGAGCCCTCATACATTGCTGGTAGGAATATATAATGGTACAGCTGCTGTGAAAAACAGTTTGACTGTTACTCAATAAGTGAAACATAGAGTTACTATATAGCTTAGCAATTCTACTCTTACATTTATACCCCAAATAAATGAAAACATGTGTTCAAACAAAACAAATGGCATGCATGTTCATAGCAGCACTATTCATAGTAACCAAAACATAGAAACAATCTAAATGTCTATTAACGTGAATCAATAAACAGAATGTGATATATCCATATAATGGAATCTTATTAAGCCGTGGAAAAGGATGAAGTACTGATACATGGTACAACATGGATGAACATTATGCTAAATGAAAGAAGCCAGACATGAAAGGACACATATTATCTAACTCCCTTTATATAAAATGTCCAGAACAGGCAAATCCAGAGACAAAAAGCAGATTAGTGGTTGCCAGGGGCTGGAGGGGAGGGGCAAATTGAGAGTGAGTGCTTAATGGGTACAGGGTTTCCTTTTTGGACGACGAAAATGTTCTGGAATTAGATAATGGTGATAGTTGTACAACATTATGAATATGCTAAATACCACTGAATTGTAGACTTTAAAATGGTTAAAATGGTAAATTTTATGTTATATGAAATTTCCCAGTACAAATAAAATGGTGCTTGGCACTCCTAGGGCAGTAACAGTAATTTAAGTGAGATTTATGATGAGTTTTTCTTAACATGGAAAACACTTATGCTATGAGTGAGAAAAGCGGGGGACCCAATTTTCCTTACAATATGATTTCAGCCTCACAAAAACAAGCAAAGTCTGTGCACAGAAAAAAACTGAGGAAATATACCAAAATGTTAATGGTGATTATCTCTGGGTGGTGGGACTCTCTGGCTGGCCTTGTTTTCATCTTTTTACTTTCTAATACTTTTCAGTTTTTCTTTAAGAAAATATGTACACTATTACTTTTATAATGGAAAAAACACCTAAAAAAAAAAGTAAGGAAGACAATAAATGTCATTTAAAATAAAAGGAAACAGTGGATAGAGGCGAAGAGACACAGAGGAGCCAAATCAAGAGAGAACACGCTTCAGGGGAGCAATCATGCAATTTGGACTTGAAAATTGCCAGGGAACAGATGGCAGCATCTAAGCAGACATCTGCAATGGATAGCGAAATCATATGCAAAGACACAAGTGGCCTTTGAAGCAGGCCCTTGAGAGGCACGGCAGAGAACGCTGCTTGCCTAGCCAAACAGAAGGGCAAAGCCCTTTTCCATCTTGTCACAGTCTGGCCTCCTCAGAGTCCTGCTAGAGGCCCAGAGGCTGCGGTGGGGCTCAGCTCAGGTGGGCTTCCATGTGTGAGGGTGCAAAAGAGGTTGTGGAGGAAGGAAGAGGCTTCTAATAGTGACCTAGGCAAACATTGCGACTGAAATTTACATGGGGTTTCACAGTTTATAAACATTCTCACACACATAATCTAAATGTTAGTTATGATTGCATCACCTTTTACCATGGCCCTATGAGGTAGGCAGTTATTATTCCCATCTTGCTATGGAAGAATGAGGCACGGAGAAGTGATATGAGCTATTTATTTAACTTTTATATAGTGCTCTCTATGTGCCAGACACTGTGCTGAGAGCTTTCACAGGCATCTGTTACCTACGTTCACACAGCTAGTAAGAGGCAGAACTGGGATTCAAATTTGGCTTTTTAGACTGCACTACACCACATTTCTGTTTATGTCTAAGCAGAATTTACCTATATCTGCAGAATCTTAAGTAAGGCCACAGTGATTCTATCTATCTATCTATCTATCTATCTATCTATCTATCTATTTATCAATCATCTTCCATCTGTTTACCTATCCAGTCATCCATACCTCTCTCCATCCATTCATCTATCTATCCATCCACCCATCCATCTTTATTTTTCTGATTATAAGTGTAATACATGATTTTTTAAAACACGCAAATATGCTGAAATAAGTAACATAGGAAGTAAAAAATTTCCCTAAATCTCACACCTAAAGTTAAGCATTCTTAACTGTTTAATATGTGCTCTTCCAGACTTTTTTCTCTGGGCATACTACCTGCGTATTTTTCTTTTATTTTTTAATAGGATAATACTGCACCTGCACTTAATGTAGCTCCCATTTCACACAATAGTAAGCCTTGAAAAACTCTCCATGACTATAGAGGCCTATCTTGTTTGTTTCACTATTCCATTGTATAGAGGTAGCAATTTTCCTAAATAGTCACTTATTGATAGACATACAGGTTTGTCAATTGTTCTTGATTATAAACAATGCTGCAATAAATATCATTGTACTCTCATCTTTGTCTATCTGCATATTTGTCTAAAATGAATTGGTAGAAATGAAATTGCTGGGTCAAAGGATACACACAATTATATACAATTAAGATTGCCATAGATAATGGCAAATTGCCCCTCAGAAAAAAAATACTTAATTGGCAATCCCATTAGCAGTGTGTAAGAGTGACTCATTTTCCCACAGGCTTGCCAACGCTGGATATTCTGTCTTCTAAAATTCTATCAACCAAGTAGGCAAAAATGGTGTCTCCTTATTGTTTTAATTTGTGCTTAAAAATAGTAAGGTGGCATCTTTTTATAGTATTGGCCTTTATATTTCTGCTTTTGTAAATTGCTTTTTCCCATCTTTTGTCAACTGGTTTTAAATTAGTATACTGCAGGCTGGGCATGGTGTCTCACACTTGTAATCCCAGCACTTTGGGAGACCGAGGTGGGAGGATTGCTTGAGCCCAGGAGTTCAAGACCAGACCAGCCTAGGCAACGTAGTGAGACATCGTCTCTAAAAAGAATTTAAAAATTTGCCAGGCGTGGTGGCATGCACCTGTGGTTCCAGCTAATTGGAAGGCTGAGGTGGGAGGATTGCTTGAACCTGGAAGGTCAAGGCTGCAGTGAACCATGTTCATGCCACTGCATTCCAACCTGGGCAAGAGACTGAGACCCCCTCTTAAAACAAAAAACCAAAAACTAAATTAGTATACTGCAGAGAGGAGAGGCCCTTGTAGACCATGTGAGATTATGATGCATTCTCTTTTAAGGTGCAACTAAGTCCTGGAGATTTATGCTTACCATAAAATGTATTTGACGTCATTTCGGAGGGCTGAACAGAAAGGCAGTTAACCAACAATAATTGAGACTTGGGTTTCATATCGCTTATTGTCTTGTGGGATCAACTCTTGATTTATTAGTCACATGAAAGATGATAAAGTAATATAATCACATAAGCCAGGGACAGAAATAAGCATTTGCTCATTCATCACTGGATAGTTCAGAAATAACTCCCTGGCAGGTGGATAGTATGAGTTCCTGCACATGCGAGTGTGTGATGCAGGTGAAATGTATATGAGTGTGTATGGGGGCAGCCATATCCATGTTATTGTTTGCTTTTGGAGAATGTCCACTAGAGGAATGGAGGGAGAGAATACTATATGGTCAGAGAATGTCTGGAAGCTTTTGTTTGGCGGCATCTCCCAGAAGCAGGGAAGTATTTACTTCCTGCTAGCCTCTGTAGTGCTCTGTTATGGCTGTCACTGTTTTAGAGTGGTGGTCCCAACATTACAACTCTAATTCAGGGACTGGTTACAATTCCAATTCTGCCACAAAGCTCTTTATCTTCTGGCTTAGGCTGTACTGGCACTGGAATTAGGTTGATAATTAGATAATCCTCAGATATTTACCTAGTAGACTGGGGGTGTAAGGTTTGTAGTGGTGATAGTATCATCATTCATCTGTAGCTTCTTGTGAGACAAAGGGCATATCCAATGTAAAGTTTCATAGATACTGCCAAATTACTTACCAAAAGACTGTACCCAATGGACACGTCCTTCAGCAATGTTTGACAAGGTTTTGCATATATCATCTCACTTAATCTTCAAATAATCTTGTAAAGTCATTAGGGAGAGGCTATTATCTGGCATAGACTGTAATGTGAATGGCAGCCCTTAAAGTTGAATGGGTATACAACGCTGTGGCCCCAAATCTCCATTTTACTGAAGCAAACATTGAGATATCAGGAGGATACGTTACTTGCTCAAAGTTCCACAGCTGATGAGTGTTAGGGCATGAATTTCAACCCAAGCTGTCTGACTCCAGAGCCAATGGTAACTGGAGTCTACGGCCATCTTGAAACCACTGCAGTGCCCTTGGTGAGGAGACAGAAGGAGGCCATCAGGATGCACTCAGGGCAGTGCCATGTCTTCCATTCCCGAGTACAAACAAGTCCCAGAGTTTCAGTATCGTCCAGCTGGTCGTTCTTCAGGCCTTTGTCAGTGCCTTTCAGTGAGAGAAGCAGTCCCCAGAGACAGAATAAATTAGATCATTTGGCTCAGGAAAAGA
This sequence comes from Trachypithecus francoisi, assembly GCF_009764315.1. Classification (NCBI taxonomy): domain Eukaryota; kingdom Metazoa; phylum Chordata; class Mammalia; order Primates; family Cercopithecidae; genus Trachypithecus; species Trachypithecus francoisi. Next base: position 24,879,213 of record NW_022681471.1, read on the forward strand.
CATTGGAGAAACAAATTGCTGTTGCACCATGAATACAATAAGGCAGTTAGGTGGGCGGAAATAGTTCTCTTTTGATTATATGAGTGAGGATTATGTGTAGCAAATTGAATTCCAAGCTGCCTTTTCGTTGGCCTCTTCCCCACCCTTTCACTAGCCATACACTTCTAACTGCCTCTCCAAGCTGTCCAGCTGGTATGTGCTCTGGGAACACTAATCTAACTTTTCATATTAGTCCAGGCAAAATATAATTAGGAAGAAATTCTTCTGCCAAAACAAAAATCACATGCTAATGTCAAATAGAGATGATTTTTTACATCTACTATTTTTGTTTATTTGGACCAGTATTGACTCACAATTATATTGTATAATCCAGATTTGACCATATTGCCAAATACAATAAAACAATTTTTAACAGAAATTTCATTTGTTTTCTCTTTCCCCTCCCCCAAATTTGGACAGATACACTTTCACTAAAAGGAAAAAAGCTGGATTTTTTTGGAAGAGGTGACACATATGTAAGCCTGATAGACACCATTCCTGAACTCAGCCGATTCACAGCATGCATTGATCTGGTATTCATGGATGACAACTCAAGGTATTGGATGGCCTTCTCCTATATTACAAATGACGCCCTCCTGGGCAGAGAAGACATAGACCTTGGACTTGCAGGAGACCATCAGCAGCTAATACTATACAAATTGGGAAAGACCTTTTCTATCCGTCACCACCTGGCTTCATTTCAATGGCATACAATATGCTTGATATGGGATGGTGTGAAGGGCAGATTAGAACTCTTCCTGAATAAAAAAAGGATACTGGAAGTAATGGATCAACCACACAACCTGACACCTCATGGGACTCTGTTCCTAGGGCACTTTCTCAAGAATGGGAGCAGCGAGGTTAAAAGCATGATGCATAGCTTTCCTGGCAGCTTGTACTACTTTCAACTCTGGGACCACATCCTGGATAACGAAGAGTTTATGAAGTGTTTAGATGGAAATGTAGTTAGTTGGGAAGAAGACGTTTGGCTTGTCAACAAGATCATCCCAACTGTTGACAGGACACTGCGCTGCTGTGAGTAACTTATCAACTTTTTTCCTTAGCAAGGGTAGTGTTGATGCAGTACTCCTCTGCTCGCAGTGGCCCCAGCTTGCTAGTTTTGTCATCACTTTTTAATAAGGAGCACATATTGTTTTCTTTTATCTTTATTTTGATATGATTTCAAACTTATAGAAAGATTGGAAGAATAGGATAGAAGAACACACACACACACACACACACACACACACACACCCCACTTATTTGTTTCTAAGTCATTTGAGAGTAAGTTGCAGGCAAAATTCTTGTTACCCCTAAATATCTCAGTGTGAATTTCCTAAGAATAAGGAATTCTCTTACTTAACCACTTTATAATGATCAAAATCAGAAAATTTGATGTTGATACAATACTAATATCTAATTCACATTTCACATTCATATTTAGCCAATTATCCTAGTAATTTCCTTTATAACTATTTTTTGCTTGCCCCAGGATCCGACTCAGGATCACACATTACATTTAGTTGTCATGTCTCTTTAGACTACTTTGGAATAGATTCTCTGCCTTTCCTTGTCTTTCATGACCTAGACATTTTTAGCATACAGTCCAGTTACTTTGTCTCTCAATTTATGTTTGTCTAATAGTTCCTCATAATTAGATTCAGGCTATGAATTTTTGGTAAGAATACCACAGAAATGATGTTATATTCTTCTCAGTGCATCACATCAGTAGACACATGGTGACAATTTGTCTCATTATTCATAATAACTTTGATCACATGATTTCGGTGATCTCTGTCAGATTTCTCTACCATAAAGTTATTATTTTTTCCTTTGTAATTGTTGAGTAATTTCTGGGGAGATATTTGGAGGTTAAATATCCCCTTCTTAACATAATTTCACCCAATAGGTTTTACATCTATTCATGATTCTTGCCTGATTCACTAATCACTATGATGTTTGCAAAATAATGATTTTTAAAATTCCATTTCTTTACATTTATTAGTTTGCATTCTACTGTAAGAAAGAGCTTTTTCTTCTTCCATAGTTATGTGTTTATTTATTTAAGACAAAGGGTCTCACTCAGTTGCCCAGGCTAGAGTGAAGTGGCATGATCATAGCTCACTGTAACCTCTAACTTCTGGGTGGGCTCAAGTGATTTTCCTGCCTCAGCCTCCCAAAGTGCTGGGATAACATTTGTAAGCCACCACACCCAACCTTATTTATGTGTTTATTTATTTGAACATGAACTCACAGATTCTTATTTTATTCAATGGGTTGCAATCTGTTACTATCATTTATTTTGATGTTCAAATTGTTCCAGCGCTGGTCAGTGAGAGTTCTTCAGTCTGGTTCTTGTGTCCTTTTGACACGTTCCCCATCATTCTTTGAGCATTTTCTTACTCTCTGGCACAATAAGATGTTCCAGGCTCTTCTTGTACGTTTTCTGCTCAGCCCAAGGAGCCATCATTTTACTAAGGCATCCCTGTTCCTTTTAGTGGGGAATGGTATTTATAAACCAATTTACTTTTTCTTCTGAGAGCAATTATGATATTGGAGAACTGTTTGGAATGAAGTTCTTGTAAGGAAACTGGCTTCTTGGAATTGCACCTGTATTTGTCTCCTCTCGAGTTTGGGGAAGGAAGGATGAGATTGCTTTTCTCTACATAATCCCACTCTGCTCTCAAATCCAGTCCTCTCCACTATCAGCAGCAGCATGGGTAGTCAGCGATAATAGCATCAAGACAAGATTTTTTTGCATTTCCCGAAATATTCACTTATTCTTGAAGGAGTATTGTTGGCTGTTCTTATGGTTTTTTTTTCTTTCCAGGAGGAAGCTGTTAGGAAAGGAATAGGGGCTAGATCCATGCCTAAAAGGGCTCTCTCAGACTAAGGGCATATGTTTTCACCAACAGTCTGGATGCTGTTTGAGTTAACAGCAGAGGCATATTCCAGGGGATTTCTGTTTCTCTGAGATTAGACCAATGCAAAGGAACAGGAAAGCTATTCCTTTGTGCTACTACCCAAAGGTATTTGGTTTTTCTCTTTTCTGAGGCCTTAAAAATAAAAGAGAATATTCCTAGCTGGCTCTGATTACAAAACTGAGCTACAGACTAGTAGATTAAGCCTGAACAGCTCACCCAAAGCAGTTAAAAGTAACTTTATTTTTGATCTAAGGAACCAGAAGTATGGCCTTATATCCATGTGCTCAGCAGTGGTCTTTTAAAACCAAATCTGGCCAGTTAATGGCCATGAGTTTTCCTACCACTTTGTGAGCAGATAGCTAAATCTAACTGCTGTGTTAAAGTACTAGACAACCCTCTTTTATTTTGTTCTTTTGTACACTTTTTAAAAATTTTTATTTATATTTATTTATTTTGTTTTTTGAGACGGAGTCTTGCTGCAACACCCAGGCTGGAGTGTAATGGTGCCATCTCATCTCACTGCAACTTCTGCTTCCCGGGTTCAAGTGATTCTCCTACCTCAGCCTCCCGAGTAGCTGGGACTACAGGCACGTGCCACCATGCCTGGCTAATTTTTGTGTTTTTAGTAGAGACAGGGTTTCACCGTATTGGCCAGGCTGGTCTCGAACTCCTGACCTCAAGTGGTCTGCCTGCCTCGCCCTCCCAGAGTGTTGGGATTACAGGCGTGAGCCACTGCACCGGCCTCTTTCATACACTTTTTAACGGACGACCATCCTCTGGGTCTGATTGAATCATGGTGGGCATAATGCACAATCTACCATAAGAAACAAGGAAATTATCACCTCAAACAAACAAAAAAGGTAGTAAATGTTCCTCTACTATTCAGATCTCTTTGAGTGTTCTTTCCAAACCTTGGACCAGGAGTTTCTAATCTGGGGGCCAGAATGGCCTTGAAGGAGTTGACAAAGCCCCTGAAATTACAACACCCTAAAAATACAGGGCAGATTTTTTTTCAGAGGGTGCAGTCTATAGTTTCTATCACATGCTAACATATTATGGTAATTGGTGCCTTTTACTAAGTTCTTACCGTGTGCCAGGCATTTTATAGAGGAGGAAATAGGGGCCCAGAGAGGTTGCGTAAATTGCCTAATGTCACCAATCAAATAAGTAGTATAGCTGGGGTTTGAACAGACTGGTCTGGTTGCAAAGCACATGTTCTTTTCACTTCCCACCATACAGGACTATCTCAAGTGAGCCTGTGGCCCCCAAAATGTTATGCTATATTACTATGTCTTAGAAGCTTCCTTTGGAGGTAATGGCTGGTCTGATAATTCACCTGGGGAAATTAGGCTACCAGCTGCAGTCATTGCCTGCCTTACCACTGAAGGATCTGTAAAATACCACAGAATTTCACCTATTTCGATTTTGGCTGTATGACATCTGGGACAAAGGGGGCAATATATGAATAAATATGAGTGATTGCAACATGTCTAGCTTCAGTTTTTGCCTAATAAATTGAAATTTATGGCCCATAAAAGGATTATGACCTTTAAAAAATAAGTTTTAATGAGCACATTGCTAGGTTACAAATCTCAATAAATCTATTTACACATAAATTATATATATATATTATATATTCATGAGAACAAGGCTTTTGGGGAACATTGCCTGAAAAACATGAACCCTACCTGGGTTTAATAAACAAGTATTCACTATAGTTGGAAATGTCTTGGAATATTAAACAACATGGTGGTAAATAATAACAGTGAAATTTCTAGTCATCAGAAATTTAGCTTTCAAGTAGTTTTTAAGCATCTTTTCCTTATTTTTAAAAATTACAAATGTAATACATGTGTTGTGAATAAAATATATTTAGACAATACAAAAGCACATGAAATATCAAGTAAAACCTACCCTTCGCTATCCTCTTCACAGAGGTGTCTGTTAAAAAATTTTTTTCCGTGGGTTTATAATAAGTGTGTGCGTGTATGTGCATGAGTGTATACAGTTTTAAAATCAAAAATAATATATACATACATGTTGTTCTGCAACTTGGTTTATTTTAACTTAATACTGTCATGGACAGACACATAAGTATATTTAGAGCTGTTTTTAGGGCCACATATATTCCATGTAACATAATTTACATGTAACATAATTTATTTAACTCATCATTGATGGCCATTTAAGTTGCTTTCAATTTTTTGCAATTACAAATAATGCTACGGTAAATTTCCTCATACATACCTCTTGGTACATTTAGGTTTGCAATTTTATAGGACACATTCCTAAGGGTAGAATTTCTCAGTAAAAGCCTATAAGCTGTTACAATTTAAATAGATTTATAATTTTTACTAGTTATTTTATTAATGTAACTATTTATTAAAATTAATTGATCTCTTAAGGTAAAATTACTAGATATATACAGTAAAAGATTTTAAAATACATGAAAGTATAAATCTAAAGTCTCCTTTCACTTCAGTCTTTTACTCTATGTGTCTCTCCCCAAAAGCAATGATTGTTAACAATTTCTTATATATCCTTGCAGAAAAAATGTAAAACTTGAATTTACATGTAAATTTTTTTTCTTTTTTGCAGTTGGGTTCATCATTATATGCATCCTTTTCTGCATCTTTTTAAAACTTAATAATATTTTTGGAGGCATTTTCATATCAGAAAATACAGAGCTATCTGATTCTTTTTGGGGGAGGCTGCTGAATAGTATGAAAGAAAAGGGGTATGCTATAATTTATTCAACAAGCTCTGTTTGAAGGACTTTTAAGTTGTTTCTTGTTTCTAGCTATGACAAAAGTCTACAGGGCTTTTAAAAGTAATGGGTGGTGACAGAAATATCTTGAAGCAACCATAAATAAATTATCACAAGCTAAAGTTCCTTTCAACGTATGGCAAGCATAATTTCCTAATCTCAACTCAGACACATGATCAAACAAAGGAATTTTTTTGACCTGTGAATGTGTGAAGAGAGTCTTCCAAAGACATGCAGATTAAATTCCTCTTAGTTCTACATTTAAGAAATCCCTTCTATTGAGAAGAATGAAATAACTTGAATTGAGTTCATCCTGGGAAATCTACAGTGTATCAAAGCATAGCATCCCTGTATCTGCAGGGTCATTGATTTGCTGAGGTTTGTTCATTGTTCTAATGCTCCAGCTTCTTTGAATTACTTTATGAATTGACTATTCTTAAAATATGCAGAGATGGATTATATGGTCTATGTCCTTTATAAAGGCCTTTGTTTGGCTCACTATTAATTCCTCTATCCAATTATCAGCTCTGATAGGAAAGGTTCCATGGGGATGGGCTCTACTAGCTAAAAGGCAATTTGGTCTTGTCCTTGTACATCAATTCTCTGTGCTACCCTCGTTTCTCATCACGAAAGGTAAGCATGAGCTGTTGGTAGTTCACTCAAAGCCTTCTTATTTGTATTCTCCTTCACAGGATGACATTCTCCTATAGACTCAGAGATAGAGGCTCTAGCCTGTCTTTCTATTGCAGCATTCGTTTTTCATGCTTTTGCCTGGAAACTGAATGCAGACACCACTTTGAAAAAAAAAAAAAAAGTTTCCTTTTCACCTTAAAGATACTCATTTCATATTTTTTCTACCCCACAGGCAGATCTGTCTGTGGCAGTTTCTGGTCACCATTATCTCTCACAAATCTAATCAACATGCTGAATCATATTTATAGAGGTCCTGATTGAAAGAAAAACCAGATGTGATATGTGGGCTAGAACGACACATAGATTTAATATGAGGTGATATGCCCAAATCACAACCAGAATTTGGTACCTTAGAAAATGTTCTACTTAACATTCTGTTGGCAGGTACATCTGCAACAAAATGCCTCATAAATATTCAGCTACTCTATACCTCTGTTCTCCAGCTCCCAATGATTACAATAATACAATTTTGTGTAGAGTGAAAGAGCAAATGGCAATTAAGCCCACAGACCCCTGTGAATTAGCATGGATTATCTCCACTTTAAAATACAGCAAGGCTTATGCAAATTATTTGTGCAAGTGATCACTTGTTCACAAACAGGAACAAAGTGAATATGGCGAATCATGTTTGTGAGCTCTCCAAAGATGGAGGCCTGACCTCACGGCTTCTGTTCAATGTGAATAGATGGCACAGTACCGGCTGTTGCATTTGACCTTTTTTTTTTTTTTTTGAGATAAGGTCTCACTCTGCCGCCCAGGATGTAGTGCAGCGGTGCGATCAGAACTCACTGCAGCCTTGACCTCCTGGGCTCGAACTATCCCCCTGCTTCAGCCCCCCAGCTCCCGCCCCACCGAGTAGCTAGGACTACAGACATGTACCGCCATACCTGGCTAATTTTTATTTATTTATTCATTTATTCTATCTTATTTTATGTTTTTGGTAGAGACGGGATCTTGCTGTGTTGCCTAGGCTGGGCATCTGCTTTTTCTTAACTGAATTTTTTATTGAGAGATAATTGTAGATTCACATGCAGTTGGAAATTCTTGTACACTTTGTCTAGTTTCCTCTAATGGTGACATTTTGCAAAGCTATAGTATAACAAACAGAACATTGACGTTGATACAACCCACCAATCCTATTCAGATTTCTCTGGTTTTTCTTATATTCATTTATGTCTGTGTATTAAGTTCTATACAATTTTATCACCTGGGTAAACTTGTGTATCTACCGGCATACTGATGCTGAACAGTTCTAATACTAGTAGGATCCCTCATGCTGACCTTTTATAACCACACCCATTTCCTTCCCACCCTTTCCCCCTACCCTGCTTCATACGTAACCCCTGACAACACGAATCTGTTCCCCATTTCTAAAATTGTGTCATTTCAACAATATTATATAAATGGAATCACACAGTATGTAAACTTTTAGCATTGCCTTTTTTTTTTTTAAACTCAGCATAATTCTCTGAAGAGCCATCCGGGTTGTTGAGTGTGTTCATAGTTTACTCATTTTCATTGCTGAGTAGTATTCCATGGTATGGATATGTTACAGTTTATTCAATTATTCACCTGTTGAAAGACATTTGGGCTGATTCCAACTTTTTGCTGTTATAAAAAATAACCCTGCTATGGATATCTGTGTACAGGTTTTTTTGGTGTGTGTGTGAACGTAAGTTTTTATTTCTCTGGGAAAAATGCCATGGCTTGGCTGTATGGTAGTTGCATGTTTAGAATTTTTCTTAATTTAAAAATAATTAAATCTCTGTGGGTACATATTAGGTGTACATATTTGTGTGGTATATGAGAAGTTTTGACACAGGCATGGAATGTGAAATAGTCATATCATGGTACCCATCCCCTCAAGTATTTATCCTTTGTGTTATAAACAATCCAATTATACTCTTTTAGTTATTTTTAAATGTACAATTAAGTTATTATTAACTATAGTCACCCTGTTGTGCAGTCTAACAGTAGGTCTTACTCTTTCTAACTTTTTTTTTGTTCACATTAATCCCCTCCTCCCCCTCCCCCAAGGCCCCTCTACCCTTCCCAGCCTCTGGTAACCATCCTTCTACTCTCTATATCCATGAGTTCAATTGTTTTGATTTTTGTAGCCCACAAACAAATGAGAACATGCCATGTTTGTTTTTCTGTGCCTGGCTTATTTCACTCAACATAATGACTCCCAGTTCCATCCATGTCGTTGCAAATGACTGAATCTCATTTTTTGTGGCTGAATAGTACTCCGTTGTGTATATGTACCACATATTCTTTATCTGTTCATCGTTGATGGACACTTAGGTTGTTTCCAAATCTTAGCTATTGTGAACAGTGCTGCAATAAATATGCGAATGCAGATATCGCTTTGAAATACTTATTTCCTCTCTTTTGGGTATATACCCAGCAGTGGGGTTGCTGGATCATATGGTAGCTCTATTTTTAGTTTTTTGAGGAACCTCCAAACTGTTTGCACATTTAGCTTTATAAGAAACTGTCAGACTGTTTACAAACTGTCATACTGTTTTACAAAACTGTTTTACAGTTTTACAAAGTAGCTCTATCACTTTATATTCCACCAGCAATGTATAAGGGATCTAGTTTCTCAGCATCCTTGCCAGCATTTGGTGTTGCCACTGTTTTTCATTTTAGTCATTCTTGTAAATTTGTAGTGATATCTTATTGTGTTTTCAATTTGCATTTCCCTGATGCTTCATGACGTTGAACATTTTTTCCTGTGCTTATGTGTCATCTTCATGTCTTCATCAGTGAAATGTCTGTTCATGTCTTTTGCCATTTTTAAAAAACTGTGTTGTTTGTTCATTTTATTGTTGAGTTTTGAAAGTTAAAAATTGTATTCTATTTTTTTGTTGGGTATATCTTTTGCAAATATGTCCTTCTAGTCTGTAGATTTTTAAAAATTTATTTATTTATTTATTTATTTGAGACGGAGTCTTGCTCCATCACCCAGGCTGGAGTGCACTAGCATGATCTCAGCTCACTGCAACCTCCACCTCCTGGATTCAAGTGTTTCATGTGCCTCAGCCTCCTGAGTAGCTGGGACTACAGGTACATGCCACCACGCCTGGCTAATTTTTGTATTTTGAGTAGAGATGAGGTTTCACCATGCTGGCCAGGCTGGTTTTGAACTCCTGACCTCAAATGATCCACCTGCCTTGGCCTCTCAAAGTGCTAGGATTGAGGCATGAGCCACCACACTCAGTCTAAAAATTCATTTATATGGGCTTTCACAGAACAAAAGCTTTTAATTTTGTTAAAGTCTAGTTTATTAATTAATTTTTTTAATGAGTCATGCTTTTGGTGTTCAAGTTTAAGAACTCCTTGCTTAGCCCTAGATCCCAAAGATTTTCTCCTATATTTTTTCTAAATATTCCATAGCTTTGTACTTTACATTTAAGTCTGTGGTCCATTCTGAGTCAATTTTTGCATAAGATGTGTGAGGTGTAGGTTGAGGTTCATTTTCTTTCTTTCTGGTTTTTTTTTTTTTTTTTTTTGGTCTATTGATGTCCGATTGCTTCAGTATTATTTGTTGAAAAGGTTATCCTTGCTTTATTGAGTTGATTTTGTACCTTTGTCAAAAATCAGTTGAGCATATATATATGTCTATTTCTGAGTTTTCTATCTGTTCCAATCATCTATATATCTATCCCTCTGCCAATACCACACTATCTTGATTGCTGTAACTTTACATCAAGCCTTAATATTGGGTAGAGTGATTCCTCTAACCTTATTCTTCTTTTCAAAATTTGGTTTAGTTATTTTAGGGATTGTGCATTTCCATAAAAATTTTAGACTAAGCTTGTCTGTTTGCATATAACCTTGATGGAATATTGGCAGGAATTGGATTATATCTGTATATCAATTTGAAGAGAACTGACGTCTTTACTATGTTGAATCCTCCAATCCATGAACACAGCATCCCTCTCCATTTTTTGGGGTTTTCCTTGATTTCTTTCATTAGCATTTTGTGATTTTCAGCATACATATGCTTTGTTAAGTGTATACCTAAGTATTTCATTTTCATTGGAGCAATTGTGAAATAGCATTGTGCTTTTGATTTCAGTTTCTGCGTGTTCATTTTTAGGACATAGAAATGTGATTGCTTTTTGTGTGTTGATTTTGTATTCTGAACTGATTTATAAGTTCTGGTAAATTTTTTTTCTTGAAGATTCCTTGAGATTTTGTATCTGGACTACTGCATAATCCGCAATGTCTTCATTTTTTTTTTTTTTTTTTTTTTTTTTTGCCTTGTTGGAGTGCCTCTAACTTCCAGTACCACGTTGAATCATACTGGTGAGAGTGGACATCCTTGCCTTGTTCCTGATCTTAGCTGGAAAACATTCAATCTTTCACCATTACAGTTGATGTTAGCTCTAGGTTTCTTGATGATGCCCTTTACCATGTTGTTAAAAATCCCCTCTATTCTTAACTTGCCCAGAGATTGTATTGTGAAGGATATGAGTTTTGGTCAAATGCCTTTTTTTGGATCAGTTGATATGATTTTTCTTCTTTATCTTGTTGATATTGTGGGTTATGCTGATAGATTTTCAAAGGTTTAGCCAGCTTTGCATATTTGGAATAGATCCCACTTGGTCGTGGTATATAATTATTTTTATACATTGTTTCATTTAGTTTGCTCATATATTGTTGAGGATTTTTGTATTTAATTTCAGGAGAGATATTGGTCTGTAGTTTCTTTTTTTTACTGTCTCTGTCTGATTTCAGTATCAGGATGACACTGGCCTCATAAAATGTGTTGGAAAGCGTTTGTTCCTCTTTTCTGGAAGAGATTCTATAAAATTGGTGTTAATTCTTCCTTGGCAGTAAACTCCATTGAAATCATCTGGACCTGGAGATTCTTTTGTGAAGGCTTTTAAATTACTAGTTCAATTTCTTTAATAGCTATAGGGCTATTCATATTGTCCATTTCCTCTTGATGGCGCTTTGGTAATTTATGGGGTTTTGAGGAGTTGTCTATTTCTTCTAACTTGTTGAATTTGTGAACATAAAGTTATTCATAATACTCTCTTATTATCTTTTTAATTGCTGCAGAATGAGTAGTGATATTCTCTGTTTCATTTATGATATTGGTGACTGACTTGTGCTTTTCTCTTTTTACTTTTATCAGTCTTGCTATAAGTTTATCAATTTTATTGACTTTAAAAAATCATCTTTGTTCCATTGATTTTTCTCTATTGTTTTCTTATTTTTAATTTCATTGAGTTCTTTTATGGTCTTGATTATTTTTTCTTCTGCCTGCTTTGGATTTATCTTGGGATTTTTTTTTTAGACTCTTGAGGTGGGAGCTGAGATTATTGTTTTGAGATCTTTCCTTTTTTTAAAGGTATGCATTTAGTGCTATAATCTTCCCTCTCAGCACTGTTTTAGTTGCATCTCCCAAATTTTTTAAATTAAATTTAATTTGATTAAAATAATTTTATTTAATTCAATGTTTAAAATTTTTTTTTTTTTCTTAAAATGTCTTCTTTGATTCATGGGTTATGCAGAAGTGTGTTGTTTAGAACTTTTCTATGGTCTTTCTGTAATTGGTTTCTAGCTTGATTTCATAATAATCAGAGAAAGCAGTCTTATAAATTCAGTTCTTTTAAATGAGGTTTGTTTTATGGCCCTGTATATGGTCATGTTGGTGAATGTTTCATGAGTGCTTCAAAAATATATATATTCTGCCACTGTTGACTGGAGTGCTCTATGTCAACTAAAGTCTGTTGATTGTGTTGTTCAGAACTTCTATACACCTGTTGATTTTCTGTTTAGTAGCTTTATCACTTGTTGAGACAGGAGTATTAAAATTCCTAACTATAATTATGGATTTACTATTTTTCCTTTCAGCTCCATCAGTTTAGCTTCATGTATTTTGAGACTCTGTTGTTTGATATGTATGCATTTAGGATCACCATGTCTTCCTGGTGGAGCAATGTATTTAGTATTATGTAGTGTCTTTTCTTGAGTCCAGTAATTTTCCTTGCTCTGTACTCTAGTGAATATTATTATAGCCATTTTTACTTTCCTTAAACTTACTGCTTGCATGGAATAATTTTTCCATTCTTCTACTTTCAATCTACCTATATGATGATATTCGAAGTATATTCTTTTGTAAACAGCAACCTATGGGTTACTTGAGCATACTTGATTTATTTATGGGGTTTTGAGTTTTTCTTTGTATGGTTTTTCTAGTGGTTGGTCTTGGTATTACAATATCCATTTTGGTCCTTTGACCTTCCTCACTGTTCAGATATTTTTTGAGAAGGGATCTCGCTCTGTCATCCAGACTGGAGAGCAGTGGAGTGCAGTGGCATGATCACAGCTCACTGCAACCTCAAACTCCTGGGCTCAAGCAATCCTCCTGTCTCAGTTTCCCAAGTAGCTGCACCACCACACCCAGCTATTTTTTTTTTTTTTAATTTTTGGTAGAGTTAGGGTCTCACTTTGTTGCCCAGGTTGGTCTTGAACTCCTGGCTTCAAGCAATCCTCCTGCTTTGACCTCCCAAAGTTCTGAGATTACAGGCAAGAGCTGCCATATCCAGCCACTTTTTAATTTTGTTGTTTTAAATATCAGATGATGTTACAATTTTTGTCTCAATCATCAAATATGATTTATAAAGCTCATGAGGAAAAGGATCATCTATTTCATGTACTCATATTTTTGGTCTTTCCTTTGCTCAATTTTTCTTTCTGATTCTCCAAGATTCTTTAAAAAAAATTCTTTCTGTTTGAAGTAATTCCTTTAGCTAATCTTTTTTTTTTTTGAGACGGTGTCTTGCTCTGTCACCCAGGCTGGAGTGCAGTGGCAGGATCTCAGCTCACTGCAAGCTCCGCCTCCCGGGTTTATGCCATTCTCCTGCCTCAGCCTCCAGAGTAGCTGGGACTACAGGCGCCCGCCACCTCGCCCGGCTAGTTTTTTGTATTTTTTAGTAGAGATGGGGTTTCACCGTGTTAGCCAGGATGGTCTCGATCTCCTGACCTTGTGATCCGCCCGTCTCGGTCTCCCAAAGTGCTGGGACTACAGGCTTGAGCCACCACGCCCGGCCTAGCTAATCTTTTAAAGATAGGTCTGCTAGTGACAGGTATCTTAATTTTCCTTTATCAGAAAATGTTTTCATTTCCGTTTTATTCCTGTAAGATAGCTTTGCTGGATATAGAATTCATGGTTAACAATGCTTTTGTATCAGCTTTTGAAAAATATTATGACAGCTTCTTCTGGTCTCCTTAGTTCTGAATGAGAAATCTGTCATTTAAGTTGTTGCTCTTTTATAAGTAATGTTTGTTTCTTTCTGTCTACTTTCAAAATATTTTGTCTTTTAGTTTTCAAAAGTTCAATTATGATGTGCCTTGCCACAGATTTCTTTGGTTTTTATCCTTCTTGGAATTTGTTTAGCTTTTGGAATCTCTAGGTTTGTGTCTTTTGTCAAATTTGGGAAGCTTTTAGCCTTTATTTATTTTTTTTAATATACGTTCAGCCCCATTGTCTTTCTCCTCTCTTTTAAGGCTATGGTAATATGAATGTTGGATATTTTGTTATTGTTCCACAGGTCCTTGAGGCTATCTTCATTTTTCTTTTCAATGCACTTTCTCTATTGTTTAGATCAGGTGAATTCTATTATTTTATCATTATGTTTACCTGTTCTATCTTCTGTCATCTCTACTCTACTATTAAGTCCATCCAGTTGGTCTTAAAAATTTGCTTTTGTATTCTTTCATTCTATAATTTCCATTTGGTTCCTTTTTGTTTTTGTTTTTCAATACAGAGTCTCGTTTTGTCACCCAGGCTGGAGTGCAGTGGCGTGATCTCGGCTCACTGGAACCTCCGTCTCCCGGGTTCAAGGGATTCTTGTGCCTCAGCCACCTAAGTATCTGGCATCCACCACCATGTCTGCCTAATTTTTGTATTTTTAGTAGAAATGGGGTTTCATCATATTGGCCAAGCTGATCTCAAACTCCTGGATCCATCTGCCTTTCCTCCCAAAGTGATCCATCTGCCTTTCCTCCCAAGTGCTGGGATTACAGGCATGAGTCACCGTGCCTGGTCCCATTTTATTTTTTTCCAAATAATTTCAAAAATTTTAAGTTCAGGATTTTCAGGTTTGTTACCTAGGTAAATGTATGCCATGGTGGTTTGCTGCACCTATGAACCCATCACCTTGATTCTTTCTTAACAATTTTTATTTCTTTTCTGAGATTCTTTTTTTTTTCCATTTCAAGAGAATTTGTAATTGCTTACAGAATTATTTATATGATGATTGCTTTAATATCATTGTCAGATAATTCCAATGACTGATTCATCTAGGTTTTAGCATCAGTTGATTATCTTTTCTTACTCAAGTTGTGATTTTGTTGCTTCTAAATATGACAGGTAATTAAAAAAAATTGTATCCTGGACATTTTGTCAATTATGTTAGGAGATTCTGTGTCTTCTTTAAATCTTTTATTTTAGCAGTCAGTCATTCTGGTTAGGCTTAGCACAGAGGTCATGGTCAATTTTTGTGGGCTGTGCTTCCAAATACAACTTAATTTTTAGAGTCTTTGTGATGTTATTTCATCTTGCTTGGTTTATCCGGTACCCTGAGACTTCCACCTGTCTCTGCCAGTGCTTCTTGGGTGGAGAGCAGAAGGCATCTCCTCAGGCCAGGCTTCCAGCTGTCTCTCAGAGGGGGATGGATGTGGGGGCATCCCCCTACCAGTGCCTCTTGGCTTCCGCTAGTCTCTGGACAGGAAAGGAAAATATTGGGCTAGTTTTCGTAGACTTGGCCACCTGCTGCTGGAGATCCCCTTTTTCTTGTTTCCCCTGCCTGCCTTGGTGTCTCTGGATGAGAGAGGAGAATCTCAGTACTGCAGGGACAAAGAGACTTCCTGGATCAGGCCACTTGCTATTACTGGCTCCTTTTTTACTCTTATGCCTGCCTGGCTTGGTTTTTCTGAGTGGGTGAGGAGAAACTTGGGTTGGCAAAAACAAATAGTCTTCCTAGACTGGGTTCTGTTCAGCCAGTGTTTTTTGGTGGAGAGGGGAGATTCAGGCCTGGTAGGGAAGGAGAATGCTTCTCTTGGTTGCTTATTGTTAGCAAGGTGCCCAGTCAGTCTCCCTTGCTGGAGTATCCAACTTGCCTGAGGTTGTCAGAGGGACTCCCATTTGATCCAGAAGGGGAATGAGCCTACTTGGACTGACTTCTGTTGCTAAGTTGGGGATTGGGAAGCATAGGTCCTGGGCCGCATTTTTATGTTGGGTTTGGTGAGGGAGAGAAAATAACTGCCACTATGTTGTTCCTTTACTCTTGGGGTCCCAAACCAGTTTGTTTTATTCTTAGCACATTTTGTAGTTCTCCTTTGGTTGTCTCTTACACCACTTCTAGGATTTGTAGTTGTATCTTTTGGGGAGGAGCAGAGAAAAGTGGATCTATGCCATCTTGTTCAGTTGAGAAGTCTGCATTTGCTTTTAACATCAGTTCTTGGGCAGTAAAAGCTCTTGAGTGTATATGCGTAGACAGATAGGGTGCAACAAAATGACAGAGATAATATCACTGGCATTGTAACTACCTTACTCACTTACAACATTTTCTTTTCTGAGAAGGACAGGCATTAAATTCAATGGAGATAAGTGTGCCATTTAGGATAAAAAAATCCCCACCACATATAGGGAAAAGAGAAAGATTGATGAAGCAGAAGTAAAGTGAACCTCACTCATTAGAAATGATAGGTGCACAGAAAGTCTGAATTACTGAATTTAAGAAAAACAAAAGTATGTACAGATTAAGACAATAAGGTCACCAATAAACAAATTAAGTTATGAAAGAAATTTATATTCAGTATCAGTCTATATTATACAAAATGATCTTGAATGTTCAAGATCATTTTCAATGCCAACCCATTGTAATTAATTTCTAGATGTGAGGTTTATAGGAATCTTTAATTCCAATGGATCCTGATTCTAAAAAGCTACTGATCGTTTGACTGAATTGTCTTTATCTAGGATATGAATGATTATTCAAGGTAGATATTATATCAGAGAATGTACATAATTTGGGATCCCCACTGAGTTTTGATTCCTGGGCCAGCAAAGTCACCTTGATGTTTTAGTTTAGCATTGCAATGCTGTCCACTAAAGTTTGTTTCACTGCTTTGGGTGACTGCTGTTTCTTGCACTGTTCAGCACTTGCAGAACTTGGCATTTAGTATTTAACTTTGTTTATTCTTGGTACCTTCCGATAGAGTCTCTTTCTTTCTTTCTCCTTGGATTGAGGCGTTTCCATTTAAATTGAGGGCATACATTTATGAGTGCTGGATAAATGAAGCATTGCTACATGCTGTCTAATTTCTTCTCTAAATCTTTCATCTGTGAAAATCTCATCTCAACACTGCACTTCTCTGAGCCTCATCTCTAAATGAAAGGATTGAATATAATCTCCAAGTCCTGGCTCTAAAATTCTGGGATTTTAATGAATGAAGACTTCAGTCTTTATTAACACAGACTTTAGAAGAAAAATTTGATACAGCAGTCCCTCTGGAAGAAACCTTGCATCTGAAAGATTTAATGGAAGGTTTGCTGAAATATATAAAGCCAGACTTTAAGTTAAAATGGGGCAATGTAAGATGCATTATTTCTTGAGATCTCTGCTACTTAAAATGCCACCTGCTTGGCAATTTAGCTCAACTCATTTGTTTTTATCTTTCTAAATCTTATATTCCTTCTTGAGGTGCTTACTGGAAGTGTTAATAACAATTGCTACATCTATGGCTTAGCCCTCTCTGATAAAAATACCATGTCTAACTCCCATTTCCCATCTTCTAAAAGAGTTTTCCACTACTTAAGGATCACTCCAATAGTACTCTTTGAATGCTGCATCAAAGAAGATAACTTAGGCTTTTATGGTATTTAGTGTTTTATTGTTTTCCTAAAAAGTGAATGCAGTTAAATCATTAATGTTTTGTAAAGGAGAGGGAATTGTGAGCTCTGCTGTCAACAATTAGTGCATTCATAGAGTGATTTCAGGCTCTAGGATGCCACACTCCTCAAATGTGCTAGAAGTGACACTTTCACAGAGGTTTGCTAAGCCAGTTGGCTGGTGTAAACCCATCTACAAAATTGGAAACAAGATCCCGACAATTCTCCTTTCACATGAAGTTATGGGCAAATTTGAAAGCACAAAGCTTGAAATACACGTTTGGCTGCTGAAATATACCAGTTTCTTGATAAGGCCTAACATAATGTGGATCTGTGATAATTAGAAAAATGTCATAAAATTAAGTGAAAAAGTACTTTTTGTATAGCTTCAACTTTTCCCCTTATAAACGTGTATACTTTTATCAACTCATCTATATGGTCAATTGCAGGATTGCTACTCATTCTACTTGCTAATGACCACAAAATCCTAAAGGACATCCTACACACACCTCAAAATTTCTGGATATGCAAATTATAAGTAATTTTAATACTCAAGACAGTGAAACAAATCAGTAGATTGTCTACTACCACAGTTATTCCTACATCATAGGTAATATGCTTCTCAGATGGATGAATTCAAAATACTAATTTCCCTAAGTTAAATATGGATGATTTCATTTTGGGTGATTTGAATTGGAGAAAGATCGTGACTCAGCCTTGAATTTTACTATGTACCATTTTCACCTGGATATTCACTATTATCCTAAATTCCACTCGTCCACATCTGAACTGGGTGTTTTTCTTCTGAGTGAGGCTGCCTTCCCAATTTTTCTGTTTTTATGAATATTACCACTATTCTCCAAGTTGCCTGGAAGTAAAATTTGATTTCTCTGAGATTTCTCTCTCTTCTTTATCTCTTAAACCTCTTTGTTATCATACCCTGTCAATTCTTACTTTCCAGTAGATATGGGGATAGGAATCTTCACACTGCTCTCACATTGTTCCAAGCCTTATTCAGTTATTCAGTTAGCTTGCAAATAGATACTAAACATCTACCATGTGTGAGGCACTGGGATAGACACTAAAGATACAATGGTGGGCAACAAAAGATGAGGACTCTGTCCACGTGGTCTAGCGAGGAAGAGAGACATTAAAAATCACATAAATCTCCAGCTATGACACATTACATGAAGAAGAGGTCTGAGGTGTCATAAGAGTCTAAAATAGATTGATGTGAGCTAGTCATGGAACTCAGGGAAGGTAGTCTTCCCTGAAGAGGTGATGCATGAGATGAGAACTGAAGGATTGGCAGAAGTTAATCAGATGGGGAAGGATGGGAAGAACATTCTAAGTAGAGGTTACAGCAAATGCAATGGTCTTGTGGTGGGAAAGAGCATGCCAAGTATTAGAGAACTAAAAAGAGGAAGACCAAAAAAAACAAAAAACAAAAAACAGAGGGAACTTAGCACAAATTGAGACTGAAGAGATAGGGAGGGACCAAATCATGCATAGCTTTATATGCTTTATTAAGAAAAAATTTTCTTTTTTTCCTATGAGCAATAGAAAGCAACTAAGAGAGCTCAGTGTGTATGTGTGTGTGTGTGTGTGTGTGTGTGTGTGTGTGACAGAGAGAGAGAGAGGAGGGGGATCAGATATTGGCATTTAAAAAATCACTTTGGTTGTATTATTGAACAGATTAGAGGGGATCCAAGATTAGTGGCAGACAGTTCAATTGGGAGGCTACCACAGTAGTCCAAGTGAAAGATGATGGTGACTGGTTAGGGTGGTAAGTGATGGAGATAGAGATAAACTGGGGGGAGCCAAGAGATATTTAGGAGCTACAATCAATAGGACAAGATTATGGATTGACTATGGCAGGTGAGAGAGAGAATGAAGGAGACGGAGGGAGAGAGAGAGAGTTGGAGCTTGCATAATTTAATGTAGGATAGTGTAGGGCCAGTCACTGAAGGAATACCAGAAGAGGACCCAGTTTGGGAAGAAGTTAATGAGTTCAAGCTGGAGCATGTTGAGTTTGAGGTGTTAATGAGATATCCAAGAAATGATATCAAGTAAACAATTGTTTATATAAATGTGGGGCTCAAAATAGAGATCTGGTCAAGAGATATAACTTTGAGATTTGTCTGTGTATAGGTGTAAATTGAAATCCTAGGTGTAGAGAAACTATACAGCCAAATGAGAAGAGGTCCTGGGACAAAGCCTTGGTCAAGCAAAATAGGATGCGTCTAGAAATGAGTGGACAGAGAAGTAGGAGAAAACGCAGGAGTGTGTTGTGCAATGGAAAGCAATGAAAAGAGTATTTTCAACTCATTAGTACTACGAAATAAATGCTAATTTGAGAGTTTCAGATTAAAACATTTTCAATCTAGTGTTTAAATGAGTGACAGAAGTTTGACCAAGTGAAAGTCAACTGTTCTTTGAGCACTTACTCTGTATGAGAAGCTATGCTAAGTGTTTTATGCACATTAACTCACTTACTCTCATAACAATTTTGTAGGATAGGTGTTATTATAATCCTCATATTATAGAGGAGGAAATTGAAGCACAGAGAGGTTAAGCAACTAGTCCAAGGTTATGTAATGAGTGTGAAAGTGATGGAGCCAGCATTTAAAACTAATCCATTTGAATCTAAGGCTGATTTTTCTTTTTGGAATATTTTAAACTACACAATTCAATTTCTTTAATAGATATAGGAATATTCAAGTTACCTGTTTCTTCTTAAGTGAGTTCTTATAGCTGTGTCTTTCAAGGAATTGGATCATTTCCCAAAGCTAATCATCTTAATTAATGCACTACTGTGGCATGCATCCCTCTTTCAGGAATGTTTATATATTTTATGAAGATACTACAAAATAGATGTCCTCCCACCAGTTACTTAATCAGGGTGTTATGAGTGCCATATAGAGATCTTAGAGAGTAGAAAATTGTCTTAAGGAAAATCAAGTAATCAAGTGATTTGATTACATCTGTGGTACTTTCTTACAAGATGAAAATAAATTATAGAGCTCTTTCTTAAAGAATTGTCTCTAATTTCCAAAGCTGAATCCAAAATACCACTTTCTTTCTGATTTTTTAGTTGTTCCTGAAAATATGACAATTCAAGGAAAAAGTACAACTGTTTCACAACAAATAGATATGACCACTCCATCCCAAATTACTGGAATAAAACCACAAAAGACTGCACATTCCTCTGCAGTGTTGTCTCAAAGCATACCTATATTTGCAACCGATTACACAACCATATCATATTCCAATACAACATCTCCACCTCTGGAAACAATGACTGCACAAAAGGTCTTAAAGACACCAGTAGATGAGACAGCTACATTTGCAGTAGATGTTTTATCAACTTCATCAGCCATCTCTCTGCCTACCCAGAGTATATCCATAGACACTACTACCAATTCCATGAAAAAAACAAAATCCCCATCTTCAGAAAGCACAAAGACAACAAAAATGACTGAAGCCATGGCTACTGAAATCTTGCAACCACCTACACCTTCTAATTTCCTATCCACATCCAGATTTACCAAGAATTCAGTTGTATCTACAACTTCAGCAATGAAATCTCAGTCGGCTGTTACGAAGACAACATCTTTATTTTCAATTATTGAGTCAACATCTATGTCTACAACACCTTGTCTCAAACAAAAATCCACAAATATTGGGGCACTCCCTATCTCCACAGCTGGCCAGGAGTTCACTGAATCTATAGCTGCTGAAACTGTACCTTGGTTTACAGTGGAAAAGACTTCACCTGCAGCTACTCATGTTGGGACTGCATCAGCATTCCCACCTGAGTCTGTGCTCATCTCCACAGCTGCTCCAGTAGATTCTGTATTTCCTAGAAACCAGACAGCATCTCCATTGGCAACAACTGATATGAAAATAGCATTTACAGTCCATTCATTAACTCTCCCAACTAGGTTTATTGAGACCACGCCTGCCCCAAGGACAGCTGAAACAGAATTGACATCTACAATTTTTCAGGATGTCTCTTTATCCAGAGTGGAAGATGCCATGTCTACCTCCATGTCTAAAGAGACCTCCTCTAAGACCCTTTCTTCCTTAACATCCTTTTCATTTACTGGGACTGAGAGTGTACAGACAGTTATTGATGCTGAAGCTACACATACAGCCTTAACTCCTGAAATCACACTTGCGCCTACAGTGGCTGAAACTATGCTTTCCTCCACAATCACAGGACGAGTTTGTACCCAGAATACATCTACAGCTGATGGACACATGCTTACTTTGATTTCCACTAGATCAGCTTCCACATCCAAGGTACCTGAGTCAGGTCCCACATCCACAACTGATGAAGCTGCCCATCTGTTCTCCAGCAATGAGACCATTTGGACTTCCAGGCCAGACCAGACCCTGCTGACATCTATGCACACAACCACCATACTCACATTTGTGCCTAATGAAAATTTTACATCAGCATTTCATGAGAGCGCTACTCATACAGAACATTTATCTACAACTACCATATCACCCCACTGAAAGCATCTCCAGAGGGCGAAGGTACCACTACCACTGATGCTACTACCGCCGGATACACAACAGCTGTATCCAAATTGGCATCACCATGGTTTTCTAATTTCTCCATAGTTTCTGGAACCACATCCATAACCAGTATGCCTGAATTTAAACTTACCACCTTACTACTAAAAACAATCCCTATGTCTGCAAAACCTGCAAATGAACTTCCTTTGACACCAAGGGAGACTGTTGTTCCATCAGTAGATATAATATCTACTCTTGCTTACATTCAACCAAATTGTTCTACTGAGGAAAGTGCTTCTGAAACCACACAAACAGAAATAAATGGTGCAATTGCATTTGAAGATACAACGACCCCTGTACCAAGATCAGCAACAACACAAAGATTTAATGCCACTGTGACAAGAAAAGAAACAACTTCCCATTATCTTATGGGAAAATCAACTATAGCAGCAGTGGCTGAAGTTTCTCCATTTTCAACAATGCTGGAAGTGACAAATGAATCAGCACAAATGGTGACAGCTTCTGTCACTGTTTCCTCTTTTCCTGATATAGAAAAGCTAAGTACCCCATTGGATAAAAAACTGCAACAAGTGAGGTGAGAGAAAGTTGGCTTTTGACAAAATTGGTGAAAACCACACCTAGGAGTTCATACAATGAAACGACAGAAATGTTTAATTTTAACCACACCTATGTGGCACATTGGACTTCAGAGACATCTGAGGGAATTTCAGCTGGATCTCCCACTTCTGGGAGCACACATATATTTGGTGAACCCCTGGGTGCTTCTACCACAAGGATATCAGAAACCAGTTTCCCCACTACCCCTACAGACAGGACAGCTACGTCTTTGTCTGATGGTATCTTACCTCCACAGCCTACAGCTGCTCATTCCTCAGCAACCCCTATGCCTGTTACTCATATGTTTTCATTGCCGGTTAATGGCAGCTCTGTAGTGTCTGAGGAGACTGAGGTTACCATGTCTGAGCCTTTTACACTGGTCAGGGCTTTTTCTACATCTGTGCTCTCAGATGTCTCAAATCTATTGTCAACTACAATGACCACAGCATTGGTACCACCTTTGGATCAGACTGCTTCCACAACCAGTGATGTTGTGCCTACCCGTGGAGACTCGATTCATACCACTTCAGAGGCCACAGTAACCTCTGTCAGGAAGACATCCATGGCAGTTCCTTCTCTGACAGAAACACCATTTCCTTCACTGAGACTCTCCACTCCTGTGACAGCTAAGGCTGAGACCACCCATTTCTCCACCTCAGTTGATACAGTTACCCCATCTACACACACTCTTGTCTGCTCAAAACCTCCCCCTGACAACATTCCTCCTGCGTCCTCCACTCATGTGATCTCAACTACGTCTACACCAGAAGCAACTCAACCCATATCTCTAGTAGAAGAGACTTCTACCTATGCTCTCAGCTTCCCATATACTTACAGTGGTGGTGCAGATGTTGCCAGCTTGGCTACTGGCACCGCAAAGACCTCTGTTGTTGATGAGACCGCACCCTCACACATCTCTGCCAATAAACTTACTACTTCAGTAAACAGTCACATTTCTCCACCTGTCACACATCGTGTACACACACCAGTGTCCACCCACTTGGTGACTAGCGCCTCTATCTTATCTTCTGACGAAGACCAGATGACCATATCCCTGGGAAAAACCCCTAGAACTACGGAGGTGACAGAAATGTCCCCATCAAATAATTTTTTTATTTCATACTCCTGGGGTACTCCATTTTTGGAAGTGGCAGATACAGGATTTCCTGAGACCACAATAATTTCCAGTCACCAAACACATTTGCCTTCAGAGATTCCACTTGGGACTCCCTCTGATGGAAATTCGGCTTCATCTCCCACTTCTGGAAGTACACAGATTACACCTACCTTGATCTCAAGTAACACAGTAGACGTTCACATTCCAGAAATGTCTACCAGTCTTGGGAAAACAGCTCTCCCCTCACAAGCTCTGACAATCACCACTTTTTTGTCTCCTGAAAAGGAAAGCACTACTGTTTTTCCAACATATACTCCCAGGACCGTGGAAATGATAGTAAACTCCACCTATGCTACTCACTCTGTCTCATATGGCCAGGATACTTCATTTGTAAATACCACAACTTCCAGCTCAGCCGGAATATCAAATCCTATGGACATCAACACAACTTTTTCACACTTGCATTCACTTAGGACACAACCTGAGGTGACTTCAGTTGCCTCTTTCATTTCTGAAAGCACACAGACTTTCCCTGAGTCCTTGTCTCTTTCCACAGCTGGACTATATAATGACAGTTTTACAGTTCTCTCCGACAGGATCACTACAGCCTTTTCTGTTCCAAATGTACCTACAATGCTTCTTAGAGAATCCTCTATGGCAACCTTCACTCCTATTTACCAGATGTCCTCATTGCCAGTTAGTGTAACTGCCTTCACCTCCAAAAAGGTTCCTGACACTCCCCCAATACTGATCACTAAATCTTCTAAAACAATGCATCCAGATTGTTTGGAAAGTCCCTGTACAGCCACTTCTGGGCCTATGTCTGAGATGTCCTCAATGCCAGCTAATAACTCTGCTTTCACATCTGCAGCAGTCTCTTCTGACACTTCCACAACAGTTGGGTTATTCTCTACTTTATTGTCTTTGGTTACCCCCAGGATTACTATGACCGTGCAAACATCTACATTGGATGTCACACCTGTGACAAATGCTGGGCCTACTTCAAAAAGCAAAATGGTTTCCTCTGCTTTCACTACAGAAATGATAGAGGTACCTTCCAGGATCACACCTACAACCTTCCCCTCTCCAACAGAGCCAACTTTCCCCTTTGTAAAAACCGTTCCCACCACTATTATGGCTGGGATAGTGACTCCATTTGTAGGTACCACTGCCTTTTCTCTACTCAGTTCTAAGAACACTGGAGCTATTTCCTCCATTCCAAAGACCACATTTTCACCATTTCTATCAGCAACTCAACAGTCATCACAAGCAGATGAGGCTACAACTTTGGGCATATTATCTGGGATTACTAAGAGGTCCCTATCTACTGTGAACAGTGGTATGGGGGTAGCTCACACAAATACATATTCCAGAACCACTGCTCCTGAAAACATGTTTTCACCTACTCATGCAGATAGTCTCCGTACTTCCTTCAATATTCAGGTTTCCCCATCTCTGACTAGCTTTAAGAGTACTTCTGGAGCCACAAAAAATGTTAAAACAACCACCACTTACCTTTCTTCTAATACTAGAAAGATGACTTCCTTGTTAGAAAAGACTTCCTTAACAAACCATGCCACATCTCTGAATACCCCTGTTTCATACACTCCATGGACCCCATCCAGTGCAACTCCACCCTCTTGGCATCATTTCTTTATTCACCTCATAGTAGTGAAGCTGAGTTCTCTACTCCAGAGACCTCTCCTCCTCCCACATCCCAGATGGTTGAATTTCCAGTTCTGGGAACAAGAATCACATCCAGTAATACCCAACCTCTGCTTATGACTTCCTGGAGCATACCCACAGCTGAAGGTTCTCAGTTTCCAATTTCCACCACTATTCATGTACCTACATCCAATGGGATGGAAACAGAGACTCTACACCTTGTTCGTGGGCCTTTGTCAACATTCACAGCCTCTCAGACTGGTCTAGTATCTAAAGATGTCATGGCAATATCATCAATTCCTATGTCAGGAATTCTTCCTACCTATAGGCTTTCTGAGAACCTTCATTATCAACACCCTTAAGAGCTATCACTCCCACATTGGCTGACGTTAAGCACACATTTGAGAAAATGACCACATCTGTAACTCCTGGGACCACACTCCCATCAGTTCTTTCTGGTGCCACTTCAGGATCTATAATTTCAAAGGCTACTACTTCACCCATTCTGACAAGGTTCTTATCTAGTCTCCCTTCTGGCTCCCCTCTGGCAACTGTATCTAATGTCCCTCATGTTATGACTTCCTCTACAGTAGAGGAGTCAAAATCAACATTTCTGACATCTGACATGATATCAGTGCACCCATTCACTAACTTGACAACACTACCCTCTGCTACTATGAGCACCATACCCACCCAAACCATTCCTACACCTACACTGGGTGGTATCACTACTGGCTTCCCAACTTCTCTCCCTATGTCTATAAAAGTCACAGATGATGTTGTGTATATTTCCACATACCCTGAGGCATCCTCCGGAACCACAGTAACTGCCAACCCCAGGACTGTGCCTCATCCTTCATCCTTTAGCAGAAAGACTATGTCACATTCTACAACTGACCACACTCTATCTATTGGTTCCATGCCTCTGCCTAGCTCTACAATAACATCTTCATGGAGCAGAATTCCAGCAGCATCATCACCCTCTACTTTAATTATTCCTAAGCCCACACTGGACTCCCTTCTAAATATAATGACTACTAAAACCACTGTTCCTGGAGCCTCATTTCCACTCATATCCACTGGGGTGACACATCCTTCTACAGCAACTGTGTCTTCACCAATATCATCCTTTTTTGAGACAACTTGGCTGGACTCCACACCTTCCTTTCTATCTATGGAAGCATCACCTTCGCCTATTGCCACCAAGTCCACAGGTACTACCCCATAATGCATGTGGTGTAGCCCCAACAGAATTCGTACACTATGGGTCATGTGTTTTCCAAAGTGGCCCATTCTTGGAAGGCAGAAAAGAATGAAGAAGGGTGCAGGTGTTTTTTATCTCCTTCAGACAATGGGTACAGTGAGTACCTTGTCCAAATACAAAATTCTCTCGCCATCTTTTTCGTCTCTGCTTTATTGACATGTAATGTAAATGTATCTTTTCACTCAGCATGACAATTTCTAAGCCTACTTTCCACCTGTTTCGTTCTTGATGGTCTGAGTCTGATTCTGCCAATGTGCACATGGACTAGGAACATCACCCCTTCCCAGTAAGAGGATCATATGGTCTTAGGTCTGAGCATGCTGACCATCCACCGGAAAATACCAGAAAAAACACCAGAAGATATCCTATCTTACCTTTTGGATTCCTTTAATGCAGGTCTCAGCCTTCTCCAATCCCTACCTGCAGCTGGCTAGGAGTGCTTGTCCAAGGCCAGGGAATACTTGGCTTCCATATTGTTCAAATTTTGAATGTTTCTGCAACGTTTTTTTCTTTTTTTTGAGACAGAGTCTCACTCTGTCGCGCAGGCTGGAGTGCAGTGGCACCTTCTTGGCTCACTACAAGCGCCATCTCCCGAGCTCATCCCATTCTCCTGCCTCAGCCTCCCGAGTAGCTGGGACTACAGGCGCCCGCCACCACATCCGGCTAATTTTTTGTATTTTTAGTAGAGATGGGGTTTCACAGTGTTAGCCAGGATGGTCTCAATCTCCTGACCTTGTGATCCGCCCTCCTCGGCCTCCCAAAGTGCTGGGATTACAGGCGTGAGCCACCGCGCCCGGCCTGTTCCTGCAACTTTTAACACTCTACAATAGAAATTTGATAGGATACACAAGAGCAAGAGGAAAAAAAGGAGAGAAAAACCTAAAGCAGAAAACAAGGCACCGGAAGAAAAAAAAAACAGTTATTTTCTCAGGGAAAGTGATCTTCTGAGATAATGTTCAGCTTGGCCGTTGAGTGGACTGAAAGTCTGTTGGCCAATGAGAGTGGAGAATTGGTGGGATTTGTGGAGTGTCTGTCAACTAGAAATCAAGGAAGTGTCCAAATAATTAAAGCAAAATTGGGGTGGTAACATCCTGTTCTGCTTTTTGATATGCAGTCAAAGTGTTGGTTCTTGACCTTGGAGTTAAATTAAGCTAAGTTTAGGCATTAGACATTATTATTTGGTTTACTTTAAAACAGAGAACCCTTTTCACCAAATTTACAGAAGTCAAATTTCTTGAACTAAATGAATACAATTAACCTCCTTATTTTTAATTACAGTTTCCTTCTACAATGTTGAAATGAGCTTCTCTGTCTTTGTTGAAGAGCCAAGGATCCCTATTACCAGTGTTTTAAATGAATTTACAGAAAATTGGGTAAAATAATCTTTTGCATATGTATGGTATATATAAATATATGTGAATATATACATGTATATATATGATAGAGTATATTAAAACTAGGCTTTACTTTTTTCTACCAATAATAAATTTCACAGCTAAGAAGTTTTGATTTTTTTTTTTTTGCTGCAAATCTGTCTATTCTGTAAGCAACATCATGAGAATGCATGCAATTTCTCTTTCATAGTACCAATGCTGAAAGCTTTTATAGAATGTTATTATTTTCATTTGTTGAGATCTGTACATTTCCCTTTAGTGACACAAATTCTGAGTCTTTGCCAAATTTTCCTATTTGGGGAAAGTGGGAGAGCAGTGATAACAAAATGTATACTTAAATACAATGGTATTTAAGTATTATTGTTTTCTGCATTTTTTTTTCTCTTTCCAACACCAGTGAATGTTTTACTTATCCTTAATTTTTTCTTGATATGACTAATACATCTGTAACAAAATCAGACATTGACATCGAAAACCCAGAAAGTAAATATCCTCTGTAATACTGCTCTGTGCATTAACTCCTCTTAACAGTTTAAGGTACATTCTTTTAGATTTTTTTTCTGTACATATTATAATGTTGATGCATGTGTGTTCTTTTACAAAATAAATGTAATTGTACTAGTTATGCTATTTTTCAACTTGCTCCCCTTCCTCTGCACTTAACCATGTATCTTTGCACATATTCATGCTGGTAAATATAAATCATACTTTAACAGATGCATAGGATTTCACTACATGGTGTATTACAGGTTTTTTTTTTTTTTTTTTTAAATCCATTGGTGACATTACATTGTTTCTATCTTTTTCTCTATTAGAAACAATGCTGGGCTGGGCACTGTGGCTCATGCCTGTAATCCTAGCACTTTGAGAGGCTGAGGCAAAAGGATTGCGTGAGCAAGGAGTTCGAGACTAGCCTGGGCAACATGGCGAGATCTTGTTTTCTTTTTCTTTTTTTTTTTTTTTTTGAGGCGGAGTCTTGCTCTGTCGCCCGGGCTGGGTTTACGCCATTCTCCTGCCTCAGCCTCCAGAGTAGCTGGGACTACAGGCGCCCGCCACCCCGCCCGCCCGGCTAGTTTTTTGTATTTTTAGTAGAGACGAGGTTTCACCGTGTTAGCCAGGATGGTCTCGATCTCCTGACCTCGTGATCCGCCCATCTCGGCCTCCCAAAGTGCTTGATTACAGGCTTGAGCCACTGCACCCGGCGAGATCTTGTTTTCTTAAAAAAAAAAAAAAAGTTTAAGAAAAAAACAATGCTGAAAACAATTCCCTAGAAATAAATTTTGGGGCACCTTAGTATTTTTATAGGATAAATTCCTAGAATTGGAATCAGTAGATGAAAAGATGTGAACCTTTCACATTTAAATAGCTGTTACTAAAAGACCCCCCGGATAGGTGACATCAACTTGCACTATCTCCCAACAGTAAAAAATCATATCTGTTTCCCCTCTTTCCCTGTCAACACTTATTTTCAAGTGTCTATGTCATGGTTATAAATCCTTGAAAATGGGTGGGTGCCTTAGTCTACTCAGACTACCATAGCAAGATACCACAGACTGGGTGGCTTAAACAACAGACATTTATTTTCTCATAGTTTTGGAATCTGGAAGCCTAAGATTAAGGTGCTGGCAGAGTTGGTTTCTGGTGAAGGCTCTCTCCTTGGTTTGCAGATGACCATCTTCTCACCTGTGTCCTCACATGGTCTTTCCTCTGTGCACACGCATCCTGGTCTTTCTGTTTCTTCTTATAAGGACACTGGTCCTATTGGAGTAGGGCTCCACTTTTATGATCTTGTTTAAACTTAATTCCATCCTCAAAGACCTTATCTCTGAATATAACCACATTCAGGTTAGGGCTTCAACATTTGAGTTTTGGAAAGACACAATTCAGCCCGTAACAGTAGGCAATATGTAATTTGAAAAACTTAGTGGAGCAAATGGAAATGTTGAGCCAGCTGAAATAATGAGTGCAGCTTAATGATCACATCATCCCAGGTGAGTTTGCTGAGTTGAACTAGAGGAGCAGAATAATAAAACTGATTTTCTTTTTGTCTTGTACAGTTGAATTCTATATTTCAGAACAGTGAATTTTCTCTTGCTAATCTGGAAACCCAAATTAAAAGCAGGTACGTGAATGACATTTACTGTGGGTCAAAGGGTAATTTGAGGGCATTTTGGGTCTGTTCCTATCTAGAGGGGATGTCCTGTGTTTATGTCTGAGATTTAGGGCTGCCACATTTTTAGTTGCATCTTCCTTCCTGAGTAGGTTCGTTTTGGCATGAGGAAAAAATTTGTATTACTATTGTAAGGTATAAAGCCAATGAGAGAACAAAACAAAAGAAAACCAATAGGGGAAGTCATGCAGTTAGACTGAGTTACCTCTAATGCCCCTTTCATCTCTAAGATTCTATGAATCTGTGACTTATACAAAAATCATGCCTTGAAGTGCTATGTATGGACAATGTGCGAGGATTTATAAGGCCTTTTATTTTGGAATGATTCACTTTCAGAAATGAGAAATTCCAAAGTGAACTTGAAACGTCTAAAGCAAGAATGTTGACTAGTCCAAGATTTGCTTGGGGCACAAATTTCGAATGGTGATTGCAGTGAAATGGGCAGTCACTGAGTAGTATCATGGAAACTATGGCAAAGGCAATTGCTCACCTGGGAAGTATTTCCTGTATTCTTTCCCTGCACACATACTAATCCTCTGTAAAGGGACACCCTGCAGAAGCTCTTTGAAAAATAGGCATGGCTCTGTTAAGCCATGGCAAACTAATTTTTTTTTTTTTTTTTTTTTTGAGACGGAGTCTCGCTCTGTTGCCCAGGCTGGAGTGCAGTGGCCAGATCTCAGGTCACTGCAAGCTCCGCCTACCGGGTTTACGCCATTCTCCTGCCTCAGCTCCCGAGTAGCTGGGACTACAGGCGCCCGCCACCTCGCCTGGCTAGTTTTTTGTATTTTTTAGTAGAGACGCGGTTTCACCATGTTAGCCAGGATGGTCTCGATCTCCTGACCTCGTGATCCGCCTGTCTCGGCCTCCCAAAGTGCTGGGATTACAGGCTTGAGCCACCGCACCCAGCCGCAAACTGATTTTTAAAACATAAAATGCTACTGCCTGTCTTCTGTACACTGGGATTTTGGTTTCTCTCACATATTCAAGTATTAATTATTAATCAAGTATTAATTCATATAAGTATTAATAGGGTCAAGAAAATTCATATAAATGAATGGAGGTAAATCTATGGTAGGTTATTGTCTTAGTCAGTTTTGAGTTACTATAACAGAAATGCTATAGACTAGGTGACTTAAGCCACAGAAATTTATTGCTCACAGTTCCAGAGGCTGGGAAGTCCAGGATCAAGGTGTTGGCAGGTTCAATGTCTGGTGATGGCCCTCTTCTTGCTGTGTCCTCAAGTGGCAGACAGCAGAGAGACAGAAAGCTCTTCAAAAAAAATTCAAACTGTTTTTTTTTCTCTGTTGTCATACCAACACAACAATCAATATAGAAGATTTCTACCACCAAATGTGTGGGGATTTTCCCCCAACACACCTAGCAGCTGACACCGCTGGTTGTTCTCTACTTCAATTCTATTCTGGTGCTATCCTCTCAAAAATAGCTTCAGATCTCACAGGTCCCCAAGACTGCCCCTCACCCCAGACACTAGTCAAAAGTCCAGGCCTCCAGAACTTCTGACTAACTGACTTCAACTTGGGATTCCCATGACCCCCTCTTTGAGCTTGATTAATTTGCTAGAGCGGCTCACAGCACTCAGGGAAGCACTTATGTGTATTGGTTTACTATAAAGGACACTGCAGAAGATACGAATGAAGAGATGTGTAAGGAGAGGTAAGGGACAAGGGGAATGGAGCTTCTCTGATCTCCCTGGGTGCACCACCCTCCAGGAACCTCCATGTGTTCAGCTATTGGGAGGCTCTCCAAGCCCAGTCTTCTCGGGATTTTATGGAAACATCATTATGTCAGCATTCCTTTCCCAAGTCTCATAAGAGGCAAGACTCTTTCTGGAGAGGGTCTTAAGACTCACAATCAGAAAGGTGAAGAAAGATTAGAGTTCTGCCTTGGGGCAGGTGAAAGGAGGGTGGGAGGAGATCAGAAAGATTCTGTTTACTGAAGCCAGCTTCTGAGGCCTAGCACACCCGACATTATAACAAGACTGTAACAAGGGCTATGGGAGTTATAAGCCAAGAACTGTGAATGAAAACATGTGCACACACATGCACACACACACACACACACACACATATAACACCCCAGGCACTGATCCCATTCATGAGAGTTCCACCTTCATGATCTAATTACCCCTCAAAGGCCCCACCTTCTAATATCATCACATTGGGGATTGGACTTCAACGTTGAATTTTGGGAGGACACAAACATTCACAACATTTAACTCACTAAAGCAAAACTAGAGATGTCTGGGGGTATACAACATTCTTTTTAAAAACCGTGTCTATTATTTTTCCTTATTACAAAAGTAATATGTGACCACTGCAAAATCTTAGAGCTTTATAGAAATGTGTATGTGTGTGTGTATATATATATAAAACCTGGATAGTAAAAATCTCTGAATACTCGCCTTCCCCTACTCCTCCAAGAACTCCTGTTAACAGCTTATTTTATTGATTTCTCTAGATTTGTTTTCACGCATTTACTAAGAGAATAAGATCCTCCTCTACATACTGTTGGACAACTTTCTCTTCATGCCTTATAATACATCACGTATGCCTTTTCAGGCCAATACATGCAGATATAGCTCATTTGTTTTAATAATTGTAGAGGATTCTTTTATATGGTGTGCCATTATGTTTTCCTCCAATTATCTAATGATGGAAACTTGAGTAATTTCCACTTGTATGTCTATTTTTATGCATTTTTGCTGGTACCATTATGGAATAGATTCCTGGATGCAAGGTTAATAAGTTAAAGGCTTGCCACCGTTGTGGTATGCATGTAGTAAGCAAGCCCATTGGAAGTGTTCCTCTGGAGCTTCAGCATTATTTGAATTCCAGCCTGGGAGAAGTCTATTGTTCTGCCTCAGTGTTGCCTTTCTCCTGATCTCGTGCCCTGCATACTTGGTACTATATTTCATTTTCCTATAATTTTGTAATGCTTTTGATACAGGGACATTTCAAAGGAAGAGATGGTCATGGATCGAGCTACTGTAAGTAATTTTTCAAAATGAATCTACTTGTGACCTATCCTATGCCCGATTAGATGTAAGTCAATAGCTCTTCCACCCAAGTGTATATTATCAGGTGAGGCTGTGTTGTGACAATTGGGGGTCAAATTATGTTACTTCCTTTGGGATTGGCACAAAAAGCCATCAAGAAAACCGTCCCCTGCTTTTCTGAACTATCCATGTGGCAGCTTTTTGAGGCACATTTTCTGGTCTATAGGAGTGTGGAATGACTCAGGGATTGTAAATGGTAACTGAATTTCTTGGTTATAGATGTCTTGCAAGAAAGCCTAGCTCTTCCAAGAGTGACGCAATTGTTTGCAAAACTGGCATTCACACAATAAATCCACCCTCTATTTGTCCAGATTTGAAGCCAGAGTGTGATAAAACTATCTCCATCATCCTTGCCCCAATTCTCAGTTCTTTTTCAATTGCCTCAAAGCTTTACAACAGCACACTCTAAAATGAGTAGCAAACACACAGCTTTCCAGGTATTAAGTATGAGGTAAATATTTGATGATACACAGTACAATCAAGCCCACGGTACAGGGGCCAGGTGCAGTGACTCACACCTGTAATCCCAGAGATTTGGGAGGCTGAGGTGGGAGGATTGCTTGAGGTCAGAAGTTCACAACCAGTCTGAGCAACATGGGGAGACTCCATCTCTACAAAAAATAATTTAAAAATATTAGCTGGGAACGGTGGTGCATTCCTGTAGTCCCAGTTACTGAGGAGGCTGAGGTGGGGAGAATCATATGAGCCCAGATTTCGAGACTGCACTAAATTATGATTGTGCCACTGCACTCCAGCCTAGGTGATAGAGCAAGGTTCTGTCTCAAAAACAAACAAACAAACAACAACAACAACAACAAAAACTATGGTGCATTCCAAATTATCCACTATCATTAAAAGTATTTTCTGTAAATAGCTGAGTCAGAAGTTTTGATGTATGCACATTAAAGCATGATATAACTAAAAGTCCTGTCAATAATGGGTATAAAATCCTTTTGGTGATAATGTGGTCAAGCTGCCTGGGTTGGAACCCCTGCTTTTCCACTTCCTGACTATGAGACCTTGGGCCACTTAATTAACCTCTCTGTGCCCTGTTTCCTCATCTGTAAGATGAGGGCTGTTGGAAGGATAAAATGAGATAATCTATGTTAAGTGTTTAGCATTGGGCTTAGAACATAGTAAATGTTAGCTAGTGTTTACAATTGTCAACAGCATGTTAATATCTAGACCTAGAAGGCTTGGATTCTGCTCCTAGTTCTGTGACTTGTCAACTGCGTGATACTGGGCAGACCATTTAACTTCTCTGTGACTCAGATTCCTCATGTAGCAAACAGGGTGACAATCCCTGCATTGCTCACCCTACACGGTTGGTGTGAGGAGTAAATGCATTGATGTTTTTGAGGGTAGTTTGTAGATGGCAATGGGTTACATAAATGTAAAGCATACTTATATAATTGTTGCTAACAATAAGCCCTGTACTCAGTTATGACATTTGTTTAAAGATTTCAGTGACTATGTACTTTTCTTTTGCATTAGTTGGAACAGAGAGAAGGACAAGAAATGGCTACAATTTCCTATGTACCATACAGGTAGGAAGTAGGAACTGAGTTTATTAATAGCTGGTACACTTAGTTCTGATTTTCCTTCCATTTAATTCCGTGTGTGTGGCCAGTTGGCCAGAGTTGTCAGAAGGAGATCAAAGTATCCAGTGATTATTTCACATATGCTGTAATTAGGCCCTTGCCTTCATGAAGTATGTTGTTTCAGTTGGTCATGGCTCAGGCTAGCAGCCAGCCTGCTGCCTCTTTGTAGTGAAGAGAAAATGGGGTGGTCATAATCTTGGATGGGGGAGTGAAGTGTTTGTTGTGGTCAAAAAGGTCCACGAAATACTTCGCAGGGAAATTGGAAACAACAACAACAACAACATGGAAAGTAGGTTCGGTTCTGTTCAGACTCTTGGTCCAGCTCCTCCCGGAATGCTGGCTATTGTTGATCGGTTTGATGCACATCAGGAAGAACATATAGACAGAAAAGGCCCATGAAGAGGTCTTTGAAGTGGAGTAGAGGGTCTGTTACAAGCAGGAGGAGAGGTTTAAAATGAAGACTCCTCTTTGGACTGGAAAGATGAAAGCTGAGAAGAGCTAGACTCCAAAGGAAGGAGGTAGGATGAGCAGGGACCTCACCAAATATAGTTCAGGGGAGGGGCAGACATCACTTAGGTTAGACATGGAGATAAGTTTTGAGCAAGTACAGGTATGCCTAACTTGCAACAGCTGGCAGGAGACTTAGCAAATATGTTCTTCAAAAAGCCATATCTACAAATGGAAATGGAAAAAGATATAGGTAAGGTTTTGTATTTGAAATGTGCTTCCTAATGGAATATTAGAGGAATTCAGAATATTTGAGGATCTTGCTGTAGAGGATAGAGGATGAAGTCAAGGATGGCCCTATCCTTTCGTCAGTGATCTTTTAGTGGACATAAATACCGAGTGAGTCTTTGTGACCATGGGAAACGTTATTTCCCTGAGGCTGAGTTCCATCATCTGTATTATGGGAATAATAATAGCATTACCTCATACGGTTGTTGTGAGAAAAAAGTGAATCAGAACATGTGGAGGAAGGGCTTCACAAATGTTAGCTACTATCATTATCATTATCATTATCATCATTATTACTTACTATAGAATAAGCCTTCTTCAGAACACTTCTTATAGACTAATTGAGCATCACATGCCTATTTGCCTGATTTCAGTAATGATGGGTAAATTGGAGACCAGAAGAATAAAAGGTTCTCTCTGAAATAATAAATCCTGAAAACTCCATCTTCTCTATTAATTATTACAAACTCTTAGAGAAATCTCAAGGCTAGCAATTTCAACACAATGCATATGTTACTGACTATTCTTTTGAAAATAGGTTTTGCATTGTCTGTTTTGGATAAGAGAAAAATTATCAGAATATTTCAGTATGCTATCTTCCATCACTTCTTAAGATTGGCCACTTAATAGCTGTAAAATGTTTGACATTTATGAACTACCAATTAAATCAGCTGTAGAAAATTTCAGCATTGCAGTCCAAGTTGCACTCCTTGACATAACTGCAACAATCTTTCTTTTTTATTCTGCTTTGTAGCTGTGTTTGTCAGGTCATCATAAAAGCCAGCTCTTCCTTAGCATCCTCAGAATTGATGAGCAAAATCAAAAGTAAAATACATGGCAACTTCACGCATGGAAACTTCACACAAGATCAATTGACGTTATTAGTAAACTCTGAGCATGTTGCAGTGAAAAAACTAGGTAATTTTTTTGGGGGGGTGGATATTGCAGTATGAACTTACTTCTTTATTATAAAACTCATAGTGGATACCTGGTAAGAATTCTGAGTTCAGAAAGGAGAGAAGTCACCTTTATGCTTTTCCCATATTCTTGGTACCCACTTGATCTGATGACCTTTCTACCTTTAAGAACTTATGGAAGAACAGAGTGCTGGAGGAGTTACCAGAGACTGCTGGTCAGCTCTGGATATTAGAAATGGTCAGTCTGTCAATGGAATGGGAGGATTTTCCCTCTTGCATAAATACCCAGAGACCTGAAGAGCTTCCTCATTAACACACAGTAGATGCCCAATAGATAATTGCTAATTATTGATTGACTCAGACATCTTATTCATCTTGGCAAGTGATCTGGGAACTGTCACAGATTTCTCTTGTGGATATTCTCTGATTAGCAAAGCTTTGTTGGTAAAAGTGTGAGGTTACCCGGCCACTCCACCTCCTTCCCAGCGCAGCTTTATTTCTTTTCCCCAATAGTCTGCTGTAGAAATCATTGAGCTCACACAGCTCCAATGCCAGATAACACACACAGGCATTAGAACGCAAAATCCTTGGCAACATACTGATTAAGTATCAGAGGGCAGCCTGTGACAGTGCAGGGTGTCAGTGAAATGGAGGGCAGAAACATGTTGAAGCCACAGGCAGAGCCCACCATGTAAATGACACTAATGAATGTGTCCTAAGAGTGAGAGGAAGGCACCTTTCACTCTCACTCAGAATGGAGACTGGATAGATGAGCAAAGCTGGCTGGGCCACTTCTCACACCATTCTCTCAACACCTGAGGGAAATATTTCCAGAATCAGGGCCGTGAAACCCAGTGAGTGCTCAGTAAAAATCGGGAACTTATCATATAGACTTAGCCCAGGTCACATCTTCTTTCATGTGACAGCAAAACTTTGCCTTAACAGCCCTCTGTGGAAGTTTGCCCTGTCCCTCAGCACCAACATCAAAAACAGAGCCCTAGACTGTGTGCAGTGGCTTACACCTATAATCCCAGAACTTTGGGAGGGTGAGGCAGGAGGATCACTTAAGGTCAAGAGTTTGAGACCAGCCTGGGCAACAAAGCAAGACTCTGTCTCTACAAAAAATAAAAAAAAAAGTAGCTGGACATGGTGATGCATGCCTGTAGTGCCAGCTATTCCAGAGGCTGAGGCAGGAGGATAACTTGAGACCAGGAGGTTGAGGCTGCAGCGAGCCATGATCACGCCATTGTGCTCCAGACTGGGTGACAGAGTAAGACCTCAAATAACAAACAAACAAAACAGAGCTCCTCTGTCTATATTGATCATGTCAGATACACTGAGTTTACTAAAACAAAATCCATCTCACAGTCCGTTAAGAAGGGGGCCATCCCAGAGAGAGAAGTTGGCCTACAGTCTCCTATCTTTGGACATAAAACTGATAACAGTGGGTATCTCAGAAGCTGGGCAATTGGTAGGTGGGAACTTTTGACTCTACACTCCACTGTGTGGCTTGAATTTTTTCAATGCATATGTATTGTTTTAAAAACAAGACAAAACAATGTCAGGTGAGGTGGTTAATGCTTATAATCCCAGATCTTTGGGTGGCTGAGGTGGGAGGATTGCTTGAGGCCAGGAATTTGAGACCGGCCTCTATAACATAGCAATATGCTGTCTCTACAAAAAATTTTAGAAAAACGTATCTCATAAACTGGTTGTTTTAATGAAAAGGACTAAATATGTCGTTATACTGGGTGGTTTGTTATTAAAAAAAAAAAACACTCCATATAATGATATTTTCAATAAGGCCTGGTCCAAATGGCTAGATAGAAAAAGTTTTGTTTTTTATTTGCTGATCTTTACGTGCAGCATAATAATGACATTCATAATAACATATAATATTATATTATTATATAGTAATAATAATAATGGATGTTCGTAATACTTTTAAGTGCCTCTTGCCCTTTAAAATGTGCATACATTTTCTCTGTAGAGCCTGGAAATTGCAAAGCCGATGAAACAGCCTCTAAATACAAAGGGACTTATAAGTGGCTATTAACCAACCCTACGGAGACAGCCCGAACTAGATGCATAAAAAATGAGGATGAAAACGCCACAAGAATCTGGTATGTACAGGCCAAGTTCTAATTGCTGATTCAGATATACAAAGATCTGCTTAATTGGGGACATGTTTCTATGTCATTTGTCTGAGCATGTGCCCTTCCTCCACCTCTAGTGCCGGTCTTTCTTTCTATTACCTTTTGGACCTGTTTAAACATATGCATGCAACATAATAAGAAAAATTTTCAAGGAGACAAAAGATAAAAGTTATCCATCATCCCAGAAGAAAATTCAAGAAGACAAAAGAGAAAAAAGGCACCCATAACCCTACTGCCTGAACATAGCTGTTTTTAGGTTGACATGTATTTTTTTCATCTAGCCTTTCTCTGTATGCCTTTAAGTTTTATGTAGCAGTAATCACTGTCCTTGTATCAATAATGTAATTTACCATTTCATTCAATGGTTTATCAAACATTTTCCATGTTTTACATTTATGATCTTAATGTTCATTTCAAAAAACAACCTTGGAAACTGGTCTATAGTTGATGGGCTAGAGTAATTTACTAAATCACTCTTCTATTGTTGACTTTATCATTTTCCTTTTTAAAATCATCAGCCCTCTTTTCTTACTCTCTGCTGTTCATGGTTTATGCCATTAACTTAAGTGGGCAAAACCAGAGGGGCAGCAGGTTTTGACAGAGGCTTAAAAGCACTCTTTTAGAAAGCAACATTAGGGGCTTTCCTTTTCCTCCCTGTGTCTAATCAGTCAGCAAGTCCTGCAGCTTTGACAGTCATAGTCAGAGCTTACATCTAGCCTTTCCTTTCCAACCCCACTGCCAGTACCCTGGTGCAAGCTCTTATTGCCCACTATTAGAGCTGTCTCCTTGCCATCTAACTTAATGGTACGCCTTACCCACCTCCGCCAACTATACTCTACACTGCTGCCAGCATGATTTTCCTGAAGTATGGCTGCTGTCATGCCACCGTCCTGCTCCAGCTCCACATTGCCTCAAGAATTAAGTCGAAACCCCTAAATATAGTCCTTCAGACCGTGGACTTCCTCTCCTGCTGTCTCACTCAGCATTCTCCCTCCCTTTACCATACGCTCCAGTCAAAATGACCCTTTGCTGTTCTGGGCTCAATGAGCGCTTCCCAGGTCTCTTTCTCTGCTTGTGCTGTCTGCTCTTGGGGTTGGGGGAAGAGATTTTTCTCTACCTCTGTCCTTTCAGCGCACAGCTCAGCTCAAATGCTGAAAGTAACGTCTCTTTCCTTGGTGGTTTGATAGATTCAGTTTTGTTTATACAGCTTTTCATCTTATATTTGCCCTAAGTTTCAAGTAGTTACATTTAGAGTTTTAAACCCCCTATTTACAAGTTCCTTGAGGGAGGGATGAAGCCCTGCCCTGTTTGCCTGTGCTACCTATTACCATTCCCAGAATGGAGTGGGTGCCCAATAAATGTGTTAGCTGACTTGAAATGAACTGGTTTGAATTGGGTGAGACACAGGGGAGGGTGGATGATGAGGGCCAATGAGCTATCGAGGGCTCTATATTAATTGTTTTAAGTTAGTATGCTGGATAGAGACCACATTCCAACAGGAATTTCCCCTTAAAAGAGGGGTAAGAAGGGACAGTGAGAGTAAAGAGTTATGTCTAGAGGGCCGGAATCTCTGTCTTGACGCTTGGCCAGCAGGACATTCCCACGCCCCATTCCCAGCTCCCTCGCCTGTTATCTTGCTCCCTAAGAGCAAAATTTCTTCATTTCACAAAGAAGTACTGGGCTCCCACCTTTGCTATCTATGCCAGGAGGCTGGGGGCAGGTGAGGAGAAGGCATGCTAGGGATACTCCCACTATTTGCTTTAAGATTATCTTTGCCTCATCCTCTGATGAGAAAGCTCTTTCCTCTTTTTTTCAGTTCAATCAGCATCAACACGGGCAAATCTCAGTGGGAAAAGCCAAAGTTTAAACAATGCAAATTGCTTCAAGAACTTCCTGACAAGATTGTGGATCTTGCTGATATTACCATAAGTGATGGTAAGATTGTTTTGTACATATAAGACAAATTATGGAACTTCGATTACTTTGCCTACTTGACCTCAAACCAGAGAGAGTATAGGCAAACCCCACTTAGGAAAATCTACCTTACGACAATCCAATTTCAGAACAAAGGTAATTAATGTTGGTGGAGGTGGTGGTGGGGCATGAAATGTTAGGACTATCAGTGTTTCAGTGATTTTTGTTTGGTTTTGCTATATACATATCTTTTTCTTTTCTTTCTTTCTTTCTTTCTTTCTTTCTTTCTTTCTTTCTTTCTTTCTTTCTTTCTTTCTTTCTTTCTTTTTCTTTTGAGACAGAGTTTCACTCTTGTCGCCCAGGCTGGCGTGCAATGGCGCGATCTTGGCTCACTGCAACCTCTGCCTCCTGGGTTCAAGCAATTCTCTTGCCTCAGCCTCCCAAGTAGCTGGGATTACAGGTGCCTGCCACCACACCTGGATGTTTTTGTATTTTTAGCAGAGGCGGGGTTTCACCATGTTGGCCAGGCTGGTCTCAAACTCCTAACCTCAAGTGATCCACTTGCCTCAGTCTCCCAAAGTACTGGGATAACAGGTATTAACCACTGCACCTGGCCTTATTTTACTTTTTTGGCTAATTGTTGTTTTTATTTTATTTTAATTTTTAAAAAGTTTTAATAAGTAATACTTCACCAACTTCAATATTCAAAAAACAAAAAGGGTGTATGTAAAACATCTCCATCCCACTGCAGACCTTAGCCATTCAGTTACTATCCACAGAGATATTTTGTGGATCCATTTTATGGATCCATAATGAAATGTGGATATATATATACACACACATATATGTGTGTGTGTGTATATAAGTACACACACACATTTATATGTGTGTGTATGTATATATATACACACACACATACTCTCACTTTTTGTACACAAAGTGGAGCATGCTATACACACTATTCTTCACGTTGCCTTTTTCTGTTAACAATATATTGCAGAGATTATTATATCAGCATATAAAGAGTTTTCTCATTCTTTTTTCCCCCTCTGCACTGTATTATATATACCACAGTAAATGTGCCACAATTGATTTAACCTGTTTCCTATGGATGAGTATTTAGGTTGTCAGTAACATTTTTCTATGAAAACATGACTGTACAACTATTTTTGTGTTTTTTTCATTGTAGGGAAAATAGTATAACATACTTTTAAAAATACTCACATTTTTGGTAGTATATAAGATGTTTTAGAGTTAGCATTGTCTAAGCAGCTGATTTAGAAGGTTGCATGTCTTTCAAAAATACATTTGTAGACCATGTTAGCTTTTATTTTCGTTTGTGACGCTGTTAGCATAATTCATATTATTAGGTAAAAGAGATTCAAAATAAAGAGTATCTCTTTAAAAAAAAACACTGCTTTGATGAATATTACACATATGTCACAATTTTGAGAAGGTAGGGGTATACCTAAAGCATAAGTCCTTGAATGTGGAATTGCTGGGTTGATCATACTTTTGATGGTGTCAAAATGCTCTCTGTAATAGTTACAGCAATTTAGATTCCCACTTGCAAAGTATGAAAAGTGCCTTTTTCACAACTCCTTCATCAACACAGCATGTTTGTTATCAGACTTCTGGATCTTTTTGCGATATGATAAGCAGAAATTGATATCTCAGTGTAGTTTACAAACTTTTTAATGGAGATATTCGCATATCATAAAATTCAGTCATTTAATGTGTACAATTTAGTGGGTTTTTAAAAGTATATTCACTAGATTGTGCAACCATCATCACTGATTCCAGAATATTTCATCACTCCAAAAAGAACCCTGTACCCATTAGCAGTCTCTCTATTTCTCCCCCATCCCAGCTCCTGGCAGCCACGAAGCTACTTTTTATCTATGAATTTTGCCAGTTTGGGGCATTTCATGTTTCTGAGGTTCATCCAATGTTGTAGCGTGTATCATTGCTTCATTCCTTTTTATGAATGCATTATATTCCATTATATAGATATACCACATTTTGCTTATTAACTCATCAGTTGACGAACATTTCTTTTCCACCTTTTGGCTATTATTAAAAATCTGGCTATACACATTTATGTACAGATTTTATGTAGACATATGTTTTCAATTTTCTTGGGTATATATCGACGAGTAGAATTGCTAGGTCATATGGTAACCCTATGATTAGTTTTTGAGGAACTTCAAAACTGTTTTCCACAGCGGTTGTGCCATTCTACATCCCTGCCGACTCTGTATGAAGGTTCCAATTTCTTCATATCCTTGTAAACACTTATTACTATTGTCTGTCTTTTAGATTATGACTGATAGTAATGCCCCCCAACACACCTTTATTCTTGGTGTTAGTAATTTGTGTCTTCACTTTTTTTTATCCTGGTCAGTCTAGCTAAAAGTTTTTAAATTTTATTAATTTTTATAGACTTTATTTTTTAGAGGAGTTTTAGATTCCCAGCAAAATTGAGCAGAAAGTACAGAGCTCCAGCATATGCCCTCCCCCAACCACATGCACAGACTCCCCCACCATCAACATCCCCCACCAGAGTGGTACGTTTTTTACAATTGAATGTACACTGACACATCGTTATCACCAATAGTTCATAGTTTTATATTAGCGTTCACTCTTGCTGTGGTACATTGTGTGGGTTTGGACAAATGTATAATGACACGAATCCACCATTACAATATCATATGGGATGTTTTCACTGCTCTAAAAGTCCTCTATACTCCACTTATTCATCCCTCCTTCTTCTCAACCCCTGGCAATCACTGATCTTTTTACTATCTCTCTGTTTTTGCTTTTTCCAGAAGGCCATATAGTTGGAATCTTACAATATGCAGCCTTTTCAGATTGGCTTCTTTCACTTAGTTATGTGCATTTAAATTTCTTCCATGTGTCTTTTCTTGGAGTGGCAGCTCATTTCTTTTTGGCACTGAATAATATTCCATTGTCTGGAGGTACCACAGTTTATTTACTCATTCACCTACTGAAGGACATCTTGGTTTCTTCCAAGTTCTGTTAACTATGAATACAGCTACTATAAACATCTGTGTGCAGGTTTTTATATAGATGTTAAGTGTTCAACTCATTTGAGTAAAGAACAAAAGGTGTGGTTGTTGGATTGTGTGATAAGAGTATGTTTAGTTTTGTAAGAAGCTGCCAAATTGCCTTCCAAAGTGGCTGTACCATTTTGCATTCTCATCAGCAATGAGAGTTCCCGTTGTTTCACATTCTTTCCAGCATTTAGTGTTGTCAGTGTTTTAGATTTTGGCTATTCTAATAGGTGTGTAGTGGTATCTCATTGTTGTTTTAATTGGCAATTCCTTAACAACATATGGTGTTGAATAGCTTTTCATATGCATATTTGCCATATTTATGTCTCTTTTGGTGAAGTGTATTCTATAGGTTGAATGTTTGTGTGCCCCAAAAATTCATATGTTGAAATTCTAACCCCAATGTGATGGTATTTGGAGATAAGGCCTTTGGGAGGGGATTAGGTCATGAGGGTGGAGCCTTCATGAATAAGATTAGTGCCCTTATAAA
Source organism: Trachypithecus francoisi (assembly GCF_009764315.1). Taxonomy (NCBI): domain Eukaryota; kingdom Metazoa; phylum Chordata; class Mammalia; order Primates; family Cercopithecidae; genus Trachypithecus; species Trachypithecus francoisi. The sequence continues at coordinate 24,923,269 of NW_022681471.1, forward strand.
AGAGGCCGCAGAGAGCTTCTTTGACCCTTTCACCATGTGAGGTTACAGTGAAAAAATGACGGTCTATGAGCCAGGAAATGAGCTCTCACCAGACACTGAATCTGTTCTTCATAGACAACTTGCCAGACATGGTTCTACTGCATAAAATGGGTCCCTCCCATAGTGAAATGTCAGAAATTGAGGCACAGGCATTCCAGTGCCTCTCAGAAGGACCAGGGAATTGGCCTTGAAGCAGTGAACTTCTCAGACTTGTTTTCCTTGCAGAGGATGCAAGTTTGAGATCCTTGCTGAAGACTATGTAAAAGAATTAGGAAAGCAAGCACAGCTCTGATTATTTCTAGATCAGAAACCAAGAGTCAGGGCAATAGGAAATGTTACAGCTTGAAGTGAGTGGGAGGAAAGTTAGACGGTTTGTGTTTCACGCTGACCTCCCTCCTTCTGAGTGACACATTTTCTTTAGAAATGCTAATAGAATTTTCTCTTGTGGAAGAAAAAGTTAATAAACAGTCATAACAACAACAAAAACACTGCACTGGGTTGGGATTTTTAGAAAATTGACTGTGAGAAGTCATTTTATATATATAAAAAAACTATCGCGGAGTAAAGGAGCAGTTGGATGATGACTGTAATGTATATAAGTGAAAAGTAAACTATCAAATTTATTATCTTTGGAAGAATCCTTCTATTCTACTTGTAAATTAAGGGCTTAATGAACAATGATATAATATAAAGGAAAGAAAAATGTATTCACGCTGAAACAATTTATTTTCTTTTGCTTTCAATCTTGCTGACAAGCATTAGATATCTTGGTTGAAGAAAAACTCTTCAGCTCTCTCACTTAAATGCTCCTTTTTCTTAACTCTTTAATATCACAGAATTAGAAAAGGTACCTTTATTTCGAAGTTCTTTGGATTCTCTTCTGTGCTCAATGTTTGTTACCTCCATGATATTAAAGATGCATCAGGCTCTAGTGAAGTTGACTAGAACTTTTCACAAAACTATTTCCTGTCTGTGTCCATTCCACCATCAGGGTAGGATAGTGAGCGCTTAAGAGAAAACAGTGGAATTTCCAGGAGGTCAGGTAGAAAGACTGCAAAGCACAGCTGTCCCAACTCCCAACACAGTGGAGAAAAGGGCCAAAGGCACAGATGCTGTAAAAAGTGATATTGAAGAGCTCAAGCTTTGGAGTCAGCATTGGGTTAGAATATTTCAATGTTTTAACTTCTTCATCTATATAAAGGGAATAATGTGAGTACTTTCATGACTTTCATGACTAATACAAAGGTTATTGTGATGAATAGATGAGAAAATGCATGTATAATGCTTTGCTGTTGTATCCTATCTCCAGAATGCCCACCAACTCATTCCCTCTTTGTCAATTGGGTGTTGAATCAGGGCTGGCTTGTGACTGCTTAGCCAGTAGAATTTGGAGAAGCGGCTTTGCCAATGATGGGACTAATTTTTAGGGGGACTGGAAATTTCTGCATCCTTTCTCTTGGTACACTCTCATTTGAGATGCTTCCTCAGAGCCAGACACCATGCTATAAGAAGCCCAAACAGTGGCGTGCTGAAAAATATTAACAACCAACTCTACCCAAAGAAGGTACTGATTTGTAGCTTTTGCCAGTTTTCATGATATAATACCCTCTACTCCATGGCTGAATACAACTTAAAATGTAATGTATAGTGACTGAACTATAAAGTTGGTAAGAGATGCATGCGCAGATACAGTAGATATGCAAATAATCACAAGAGCTTAGATTAGTAAAATGTAGCAAAATAATTAGAAAGTGAAGATGTTTCAGCATCATTTTAAAATATAATTTATGCAATTGTAAGTTTATATAATTTAATTTTTAATAATGGCCATGTTTAACAACTAGTTCACAGAATTCCTGAAAATTTAACAATTGGTTCTCACCAGCTGGTACAAGTTAGCTCCAGTACATCACAAGCCGGATCCACACACTACTGAGCCCACACCACTGGGAGAGGCCATGTGTAGGGAGTACAGCCAACAGCCCCAACTGAACAGTCAGCATCAATTGCCTGCCATGTGAGTGAGCCCTGTTGGACATCCAGCCCAGATTAGCCTTCTGATGTATTCAGCCTCAGCTGCTATCTGACTTCAACTGTATGAGACACTCCAAGTGAGAACACTCAACTGAGCCTAGTTAACACACAGAATCATGAAGGATAATAATACATTATTGCTTTAAGCCATTAAGTTTTAGGGTGATTTGTTATGCAGCAATAGATAACCTGGAACACTGGCTCACAGAAATTGCTCAGTAAATAGCAGATATTATTTTGAATGTTGTAATTACTGGCAAATTAACTGTAACAGTATTTCAAGGAATGAGGATCAATTTATTTTGCAACAAATAAAGGAGAAGTCCCTTTATTACTTTTGCTTGAGGACCAGGAATTTTTACACGATGAGTGTAATTTAGCTTGAATTTTCCTTAAAAACTATACAACTCCAGAGAAAAAGTCTATAATTACTTTCCACAGTATAGCTAGTCTCCCATTGGCCTGCTGTTTACTTTCATTCTGCCACAGCAGGGACTACGTGAAAGTGAAATTGCACCACTGAAGCCCAAAGAATCATGACTAGGCAGCTCTTGCTATTTTCAACAAAGTCTCAGCAATTTATTAAGAGCAGTAGAAAGACCCGTGAATGAGCTCACTATCTTTTTCTATCATGGCTAGTCTTAATATTTTTTCAGCTTTTTTAACTTACCAGAAGATGGATGCTAACTGGGACAAAATATTAATTCAGAAACAATTACAACCTTGTTTAATCTCCTTTCTGCCTCCCATCTCCTCAGGGAGAACTCTGTCTTTGCTAGTTCAGTTCCTATGTGAGGCATTGTTGGACAAATTGGGGTAATGGTTGGGGAGGAATTGAGAGGATCTCAGTTATGATTGCTGAATTTACATTGATGAGAACAGAAAGTTGTTTGCAGAAATAAAAGAGAATAAAGAAAGAAAATAAAGAGGAAAAGGAGAAAGCAAAAAGTAGCCTGTGTAGGCTTTTGAAGGTGTTAAGTTGTGGGGAACATGGGATAGGAGAGAGATTTGAGGAGACACTGATAACTATGGAGGTCATTGAAAGAGAGAGAGGAAGAGAAATACAGACAGAAAGAGAGAGGATGAATTTTATGCTGAATTATTTTATTTTCTGAAACAGTTGACTATTTGTAATATAATCTGGGTTAAGTGTGTTATGAGTGTTGGCTCTCGGGAATTTTTCTTAACAAATTGTATTTTTTATCATTTTCCTTTATATTTTGGTTACTGGACTTGGATGTGAGTGCTTTAAGCTAGGAAGACACCACAAGAAGCTCAGCTTTATATGTGTTATATTTAACTAAAATCGAATTTGTGCTGTATTCGTTTAACAAAGCTCTTCACTTTAAAAGTGAGTCATAATTCAAACAAAACATTATTTAGAAGAAGCATTTATGAGACAAGAACTTTTGGGCACTGACAGGATATTTGATGATTTTGAATATTAATGCTAACTTTAAAATTTAATTTGTTATTGTCGTTGTGACATGTAAAAATCATTTATTTTAGAGATACATACTAAAGTGTGGATAAAATGATATCATATCCAGGACTCGCTTTGAAATAATATGGGGTTGGGGAAAAGGTGAGTGGAAGTGTAGAGAAAATGAGATTAGCCATTCATTGACACTTGTTGAAGTTGGGTTATTCATGAGGAACATGGAGATTCATTATACAATTCTTTCTACTTTTGTGTATGCTTGCAAATTTCCATAATAAAAAGTGAAGAAAAAAGTGGGCGGGTTAATATCTATTGTTCTTACTCTCTGGAAAATCTAAATTAACTGCTTTTTATTATGACATAGTCCATATTTGCTTTTTTTTTTTCCTGTGGTTTGATGGTTCTTGACAGGAAAATGTAACCATCACCCTTAGTTATGAAAACATAGACTGAGTGTTTGCTGATATTTGAGTATAAGGTGGGGTCTACTTAACACAATCCAACACCCAAAAGTCTCAATTTAATTAGAATCAAATTTCAAGATAATTCTTCAGGGACAAAACGATTTCCCTGGTGCATATGAAAAATGGTTTAATGAATGAAAACTTTTTAATGAATAAAAAAGTGACTTATGTTCTACTTTCTGGGACTACACCTATTGTAGAAACGAAGGGCCAATATTTTCCTTCTGTAAACATGTTACCTTGGTAGGTATTCTCATCTCACCCTCTTTACTCTTTAAAGGGAAGGAAGCACACCAGAATGGCAGAAGACTAAGTCATGCAGCTTTTATGTCTCAACTTTCTTTCCCCAGAGAATGCTCAGGATGTTGCAGAGCATATTTTAAATTTGATAAATGAATCCCCAGTTCTGGATGAAGAAGAGACAAAGATTATTGTTTCTAAAATATCAGATATTTCACAATGTGATGAGATAAGTATGAACCTAACCCATATTATATTACAAATAATCAACATTGTTTTGGAAAAGCAAAACAATTCAGCCTCTGATCTGCATGAAGTAAGCAATGAGTAAGTACTAATACTTTGGTGAAAGACATTATTTTTAAAAAATGTAAAATGCAGTCGGCCCTCTGTATCTGTGCATTCTGCATTTGTGAATTCAAACAACCACAGACTGAAAATATCCTTAAAAAAATCTTGTGTTGATACTGCATAAGTACAGAATTTTTTCTCGTCATCATTCCCTAAACAATACAGCATAACAACTATTTACATAGCATTTACATTATATTAGGCATTATACAGTAATCTAGAGATAATTTAAAATATACAATGATGTGCATAGGCTATATGAAATTACGACCCTATTTTATATCAGGGACTTGAGCATCTGTGGATTTTTGTATCCATGGGAGTCTTGGAACAGATCCCTCAAGGATACGAACGGACGACTGTATATATTATCAATTTATTGGCATACAGTCATCATAGATTTTAAAAGTCAGGTAGTTACACATTGAAAGCTCAGTTAGTACAATGCAATGGGGTCACTTTACTCGAACGTTCGTTGTGAAAGGATGTATTCAAATTCTAATAGAATCTTAGTGATAAGTTTTCAAGTAAACATTTACCCCAAACCAAACCCCCACTCCATTCCCCCAACTTTTGTGCTCCCTCAGTGTTCTTAATGTCTATAAAATGTATCCAACCAATGCTAAAGTGGAAAACTTGAGAATAGTACTAGTTACCTCCCTCTAACTCACAACCAATTAATAACCAACTCTTGTATTTGTCACTGTACATCTATTTTTAAAATCCCTTAAATATTCCGGTGGAATTCATTTACTTCTCTCCATCTCTGCCACCACGACCCTATTCCTAGTCCCATTTCTCTCACCAGACTGTCTATAATAACCTCCTAAATGGTCTCTCTGCCTCCATTCTTGACCCTCTATGGGTCATCTTCTACATAGCACCCAGAGTAATCTTTTAATGTATGTATCAGATCATGTCCTTACTTTGCTTTTAAAACCACTAGGTGGCTTTCCATTACACATAGAATAAAATCCAAACTTCTTATAAAGTCCTACGAGGCCCTGCAGGGTCTGGCTTACATGTAACAATTTCATTAATTTTCACAACAATCTTTTGAGATGATTGTAATATTACTTCTAACTTTGCAGATGAGGAAACTGAAGCTAAGTGAGATTATTTTATTTGTCCACACAGTTAGGAATTAGAGGAACTAAGATTTAGATGTCAACTTGTCTGATTCCAAAGCCAGTGCTTTCATTTAATAATTCCTAAACGATATAAAGATAGTGATTAAAACCCAAAGAAAAGTCTTGCAATGAGGAAATCTTGCAAGGAGGATGGGTTTTTTACTTTTAAAGGGTAGGATGCTCTTCTTCATCTGTGGTTTCTTGCAGAATTCTGAGGATAATTGAGCGTACGGGTCACAAGATGGAGTTTTCTGGGCAGATAGCAAATCTGACGGTGGCCGGGCTGGCTTTGGCTGTGCTGCGGGTGGACCACATGTTTGATGGCATGGCCTTCAGCATTCACTCCTATGAAGAAGGCACAGACCCTGAGGTGAGTGCAGCTCAGGGAACTGAGAGTCAATCAGCCAAGCACTGTTGCAAGTCTTCATTCATTTACTCCTTGGGAGAGAGAGAGGGCACTCTGTTAAGGTTTTAATCTTCAGGGGACCTTATGGAAATACAGACATCCCAGGTAAGATTCATATATAATCTTTAGTAGGCTAACACCTTGGTTGGAATGGTGTCTGGGAATTGTGCAGTGATACCACCTTCAGCCCTGTTGCCCCAAATTATCTCAAATGTCAGTTTATTATTGGCCACCATTTAAGGAACACATTATATGTTGGACATTGTGCTACTGCCTCCTTTGTGCAGATAAGGAAACAGAGAAGTAATTTACCCAAGAACACATAGCCTAATGGTTAAGCCAGGATTGAAACTTATGTCTGTCTGGCTTTAAAGCCTGGGCCCTTTCCACCATATGATACTACCTTAGCCTTTGGCATGTTATAGGCTGCCAACCCTACTCAAAACAATTTCAGAGGTTAGATTTTTTTAACATTAAAAAAGTAATAAAGTGTACATATAAGAAAATGCACAAATCCTAAGTATACACCCTCTGAATTTTGACAAATGCATACATCTATGTAATCCAAACCCCTATTAAGATATAGAATGTTGGCCAGGTGCAGTGCCACACCTGTAATCCCAGCACTTTGGGAGGTCAAGGTGGGAGGATCACTTGAACCCAGGAGTTTGAGGCCAGCCTGGGCAATATAGTGAAACCCCATCTCTACAAAAAACTAAAAAATTAGCCAGGCATGGTATTGTGTACCTGTGGTCCAGCTACATGAGAGGCTTAGGCGGGAGGATCGCTTGAGACCAGAAGATCAAGGATGCAGTGAGCCATGACTGCACCACTGCATTCCAGCCTAGGCAACAGAGCGAGGTTCTATATTTTAAAAAATGATATAGAATATTGCTATCACCTCTGAAAGCCCCTTTGTGCCGTTTCCAAGTGAAGCTCTGAAACTACTACCTGAAGTGGCAATCACCGTTCTTACATTTTTCTGACAGTTTTTCCTGTTCTACAACATTATATAAATGAAATCTTACAATATGTACTGTCTTGCATAAGGCTTCTTTCATGTAGCATAATTTTTTTAGTCATCCTTTTGTTTCAGTAGTTTGTTCCTTTTTATTGCTGAATAATATTCGAACGCATGGGTATACAACAGATTCCTTGTCTATTCTCCTCTTGATGGACATTTGGATTGTTTCCAGTTTGGCTATCATGAATAATCCTGCTATGAACCTTTGTGTATAAGTCTTTATGTGATCATATGTTTTTGTATGTCTTGGATAAACACCTAGGAAAGGAATTGCTGGCTCATAGGTATATGTTTATTATTTATTATTTCTTTTTATTTTTTGAGATGGAGTCTTACACTGCTGCCCAGGCTGGAGTACAGTGGCACTATCTCTGCTCACTGCAACCTCTGCCTCCCAGATTCAAGCGATTCTCCCACCTCAGCCTCCCATGTAGCTGGCATTACAGGCACTTGCCACCTTGTCCAGCTAATTTTTGTATTTTTAGTAGAGACGGGGTTTAGCCATGCTGGCCAGGCTGGTCTCAAACTCCTGGCCTCAAGTTATCCACCCACCTTGTCCTCCCAAAGTGCTAGGATTACAGGCATGAGCCACCTCACCCAGCCTGTAGGTATATGTTTAAATATATTAGAAACTGTCATAGTGTTTTCTAGAGTGGCAAATGATGTGGAGTAATTTTCCCTGTTCATATTGGTTATTTGTATGTCTTTGGTGAAATATCTGTTAAAATCTTTTGCCCGTTTTTAAATTGGGTAGTTTTCTTTTTATATTGCAATAGTTTTTGGGATACAGGTGCTTTGGGGTTACATGGATAAGTTGTTTAGTAGTGATTTCTGAGATTTTTAGTGAACTCGTCACCTCAGCAGTGTACACTCTGTACCCCATATGCAGTCTTTTATCCTTCACCCCCTACCACCCTTTCCCTTGAGTCCCCAAAGTCCATTATATCATTCTTATGCCTTTGTGTCCCCATAGCTTAGCTCCTACTTATAAGTGCGAGCATATGATATTTGGTTTTCCATTCCTGAGTTACTTCACTTAGAATAACGGCCTCTAGTTCCATCCAAGTTACTGCAAAAGACATGATTTCATTCCTTTTTACAGCTGAGTAGTATTCCATGGTGTATATATACCACATTTTCTTTATCCACTTGTTTGGTCGATGGACACTTAGGTTGGTTCCATATCTTTGCAACTGTGAATTGTGTGCTTTAAACATGTGTGTGCATGTGCCTTTTTCATATAATGACTTCTTTTCCTTTGGGTAGATACCCAGTAGTGGGATTGCTAGATGGAATGGTAGTTCTAAGTTTAGTTCTTTAAGGAATCTCCATACTGTTTTCCACAGTGGTTGCATTAATTTACATTTCCACCAGCTGTATAAAAGTGTTTCCTTTTCACCACATCCACGCCAACATCTATCGTTTATTGACTTTTTAATTATGACCATTCTTGCAGGAGTAAGGTGGTATCTCATGGTGGTTTTAATTTACATTTCCCTGATGATTAGTGATGTTGAGTATTTTTTCATATGTTTATTGGATGTTGGTCTATCTTCTTTTGAGAATTGTCTATGTATGTCCTTTGCCCACTTTTTGATAGGATCATTTGATTTTTTCTTGCTGATTTGTTTGAGTTCCTTGTAGATTCTGGATACTAGTCCTTTGTTGGATGCATAGTTTGTAAATGTTTTCTCCCACTCTGTGGATTGCCCGTTGACTCTGCTGATTATTTCTTTTGTTGTGCAGAAGCTTTTTAGTTTGATTTGATCCCTTTTATTTGTTTCTGTTTGTGCATTTGCTTTTGGAGTCTTAGTCATGAATTCTTTGCCTAGGCCAATGTTCAGAAGGGTTTTTTTCCGATGTTATCTTCTACAATTTTTATGGTTTCAGGTCTTAGATTTAAGACTGATCCATCTTGTGCTGATATTTGTATAATGCGAGGGATGGGGATCCAGTTTCATTTTTCTCTGTGTGGCTTACCAATTATCCCAGCACCATTTGTGGAACAGGGTGTCCCTTCTCCACTTTATATTTTCACTTGCTTTGTCAAATATCAGTTAGCTGTAAGTATTTGGCTTTATTTCTGGGTTTTCTACTATGTTATATTGGTCTACGTACCTATTTCTTTTTTTTTTTTTTTTTTTGAGACAGAATCTCACTCTGTCGCCCAGGCTGGAGTGCAGTGGCTGGATCTCAGCTCACTGCAAGCTCTGCCTCCCGGGTTTACACTATTCTCCTGCCTCAGCCTCCCGAGTAGCTGGGACTACAGGTGCCCGCCACCACACCTGGCTAGTTTTTTGTATTTTTTTAGTAGAGATAGGGTTTCACCGTGTTAGCCAGGATGTTCTCGATCTCCTGACCTCGTGATCCACCCATCTCGGCCTCCCAAAGTGCTGGGATTACAGGCTTGAGCCACCGCGCCCGGCCTATGTACCTATTTTTATACCAGTACCATGCTGTTTTGGTAACTATAGCCTTGTAGTATAATTTGAAGTCGGGTAATACGATGCCTCCAGATTTGTTCTTTTTGCTTTGAATTGCTTTGGCTATGTGGGCCTTTTTTGATTCCATATGAACTTTAGAATTTTTTTCTAGTTCTGTAAGAATGATGGTGGTATTTTGGTGGGAACTGTATTATCTATAGATTGCTTTTGGCAGTATGGTCATTTTCACAGTATTGATTCTTTCCATCATGAGCAAGGGATGTGTTTCCATTTGTTTGTGTCATCTATGATTTCTTTCAACAGTGTTTTGTAATTTTCCTTGTAGAAATCTTTCACCTCCTTGATTAAGTATATTCCTGGGTATTTTATTTTATTTTAGTTATTTTGCAGCTGTTGTAAAAAAGATTGAGTTATTTATTTGATTCTCAGCTTAGTTGCTGTTGGTGTATAGCAGTGCTGCTGATTTGTGTACATTGATTTTGTAACCTGAGACTTTACTGAATTCATTTATCAGATGTAGGAGCTTTTTGAATGAGTTGCTATAGTTTTCTAGGTATACATTCACATCATTGGTGAACGGCAACAACTTGACTTCCTCTTTTCCAATTTGGATGCCCTTTATTTCTTACTCGTGTCTGATTGCTATGACTAGGACTTCCAGTACTATATTGAATAGAAATGGTAAAAGTGGACATCCCTCTTATTACTGAGTTGTAAATGTTCTTTATACATTCTGGATACAAGCAATTTATCAGATGTATGTTTTGAAAATGTTTTCCTTATGGCTTGCCTATGTATTTTCTTAATAGTGTATTTTGATGAGCAGTTTTTCACTTCCTTATTTTCTTTTTTCTTTCTTTCTTTCTTTTTTCTTTTCTTTTCTTTTTTTTTTGTTGTTGTTGTATGAGAGTGGGTCTCACTCTTTTACCCAGGCTGGAATGCTATGGCTTGAATACAGATCACTGCAGCCTTGACCTCCTGGGCTCAAGCAATCCTCCTGCCTCAGCCTCACATGTAGCTGGGATCACAGGCATGCACCACCATGCCTGACTAATTTTTAAATTTTTTGTAGAGATGGGGCTTCGTTGCCCAGGCTGGTCTCGAACCCTGGGCTCAGGCAATCCTCCCACCTTGGCCTACCAAAGTGCTGGGATTACAATGTGTGTCATTGTGCTCACCAAAAGTTTTAATTTTCATGAAGTCTAATTTATAGTTCTGTTTTCTTTTATGAATAACCATATATGACTTGTATAGGATACTTTTGTCTATCAGGAAGCCATGAAGACATTCTCTTATGCTTTTCTTTAAAAGCTTTATGATTTTAGCTTTCATGTTTAAAACTCAATTAATTGATTTATGTATTCCGTGAGGTAGGAGTTGAGGATCATTTTGTTTTACGTAGATATCCAGTATTTCCAGCACCATTTATTGAAAAGACTTTTCCTTCCCCATTGGCTTGGTTTGGTACCTTTGACGAAAAATCAAATAGTTGTGTAAATGTAAGGCTATTTCTGGGCTTTCCTATTCTTTTCTGTTTTGTTTTGCTTTGTTTTAACTCTTATGTTATTACCAGGTTGTCTTGGTTCCTAAAGTGTTGAAGTCAGGTAATATAAATACTTCAACATTGTTGCTTTTCAAGATTGCTTTGGTTATTCTAAGCCTTTTGCATGTCCATATAAATTTTTGAATCTGCTGATCAATTTATATAAAAAGCTTGCTGAGATTATGATTTGGATTGAGTTGAAGTTATTGGTCAATTTGGGGAGAATTTGTTTCTTACTAATATCGAGTCTTCTAATCTAGGAACATTTATTTAGTTCTATTTACATTCTCTCAGCAATGTTTTGTAGTTTAGGTAGGGAGATATTGCATGTCTTTTGATAAATTTATTCCTAAATATTTTGTTTTTTGATACTGTTGAAAATGGAATACTTTTAAAACTAGATATTCCAATTATTTGCCGTTAGTATATAAAAATGGAATTGATTATATATGAAATATTATTTGTATTATATGCTATAATATATACACACATTTTGTTTCTTACACACTTGCTAAATTCACTTATTGCTGCTAATAATTGTTTTAGAGATTCCTTAGAACTTTCCATGTGAGCCAACATCATCTGACAGTAGAGAGTTTTATGTATTCTTTACTGATCTTTATTCCTTTTATTTCTTTCTGGGGGCCTATTCTGATGTTTAGTACTTCCAATACAATGTTGAATAGAAGTGGTTAAAGTGAGCATCCTTGTCTTATTTTTAATATTAGGAGAAAAGTATTCACTGTTTTTCCATTACTGTGATGTTACCCATGTTTTTGTTTTGTTTTTTAAAAAGATGTTCTTTATTTGACTGAGGCAGTTACCTTCTACTCCTGGTTTCCTGAAAAAATTTATTACAAATTGTTGTTGAATTTTGTCAAAAGCTTTTTCTGTATCTCTCGAAGTAATCATTTGGCTTTTCTCTTTATTCTCTTAATATGGTAAATTATATTGATTTTAAAATATTAAGCCAATCTTGCATTCCTGGAAGAAACCCTACTGGTCATGATGTATCATCATGTTTATGTATTACTATTTTCTAAGTGCTTATGTTTTGTGAAGTATTTTTGCCCTTACATTCATGAAGTGTATTGGTCCGAAATTTTCTTTTTTTGTGATTTATTGTCAGGCTTTGGAAAGATTTTGGCAACATTCTAAAAGTGAGTAGGGAAATGGTCCCTCTTCTACTTTCAGAAAGAGTTTGTGTAACATTGCTATCATTTCATTAAATGCTTGATAGGGTTCACTAGAAAACGCTCTGGGTCTGAAATTTCTTTGTGGGAAGTTTTTTGATATCAAACTAGATTTATTTAGTGGATAGAGAGCCATTCAGATTTTTTGATTCATCTTGTGTCAGTTTTTGGATAGTTGTATTTTTCTGGCAGAGTTGTATTTTTCTAAGAGTTTATTTCATCTAACTTGTCAAGCTTATTGGCAATAATTTATGATATTTTCCTTTTTTTTTTTTAACATCTGTAGGATTTATAGCAGAAGTTAGCAAACTTTCTGTAAAGGGCAGATAATAAATATTTTAGGCTTTGCAAGCCACAGGTGGTCTCTGTCTGCTGAATGTTCTTATATTTTTGTTTTTGTTCTGCTCTCCGTTCCTCTTGCCTCTTGCCCTCTCCTCTCCTTCTTTCTCTTCTCCTTCTCTCCCTCTCCTGTCTTCTCCTTCCTTCTCTTCTCCTCTCTTCTCACTCTCTCTCTTCTCCTCTCCTCTCCATCCCTCTCTTCTCCTCTCCTCTCCTTCCCTTGCTTTCCTCTCTTTTCCTTCCCTCTCTTGTCTCTCCTCTCCCTCTGCTTCTTTCTTTCTGCAACCTTTTAAAAATGAAATGTATGTTGTGCAACTGTCACCATGATATGTCTGCAGAACGTTGTTCATCTTCCCAAAACTACTGGGGAGGTCAGCCTCCCCAGTAGCTGACCCATTGAATAACAAGTCCCCATTCGTCCCTCTCCTAGCCCTTGACAACCACAATTCTTCCAGTTCGTGTGATTTTGACTACTCTAGGTACCTCATGTATATGGAATCATACAATATTTGTTCTTTGTGACTGGCTTTTTTCACTTTGCAAAATGTCTTCAGGGTTCATCTATGTTGTAGCATGTTAGAATTTGCTAATTTTTTAAGGTTGAATAATGTTCCGTTGCATGTATTTACCACATTTTGTTCATCCATTCATACAGGGGTTCTTTTTGAAGTGATAGAAATAGTCTAAAATGATTGTAGTGATAGTCGCACAACTCTGAATGTGATGAAAGCCAATGAACTGTATACATTAATGGATAAAGTATATGGTATGTGAGTAAAGTCTCAATAAAGCTATTAACAACAACAACAAAACCTAAAAATGGCATGTAAAATCTATTCTTAGCTCAGAGCAACACAAAAACAAGCCTTAGGAAGGATTTGGCTTACTGGTTCATTTGTCAACCTCTGATTTACAGTAATAAACCTTCTTTCATTTCTGTGTTGGTAATTTCTTTTTTTGTTCCTTTATTTTTGATAACATAGGGATTTTTCCATTTTGTTGATCCTTTTAAACAACTTTTGGCCTTGTTAATTTTCCCTGTTACTTGTTTTCTACTTTTTGATATCTGATTTTATATTTATTACTTCCTTTCTTATACTTACTTTGGTTTCATTTTTATCTTCTTTACATAGCTGCTCCTGCTGTTTCTCCTTCTTCCTCTCCTTCTTCTTCTCCTTCTTCTTCTTCCTCCTCCTCCTCCTCCTCCTCCTCCTCCTCCTCCTCCTCTCTTCTTCTTCCTCTTGTTCCTCTTCTTCCCCTTCTTTTTAATGAAATCTCTCTGTCACCCAGGATGGAGTACAGTGGTGTGACCATAGCTCACAGCAACTTTCAACTTCTGTACTCAAGCAATCCTCCCACCTCAGCCTCCCCAGTAACTGGGACTACAGGCACATACCACCACACCCGGCTAATTTTTAGATTTTTTATTTTTGTAAAGACAGGGTCTTTCTTTGTTGTCTGCTGTGGTCTCGATCTCCTAGCTTCAAGCAGTCCTCCTGCCTCAGCTTCCCAAAGTGCTGGGGTTACAGGTGTGAGCTACAACTCCTGGCCTGTCTAGCTTCTTAATGTGGATCTGTAGATCATTCATTTTAGACCTTTCTTCTTTTGTAACATAATCCTAAAAAGCTGTAAATATCTTTGTAAGCACTGCTTTAGCTGTAGTTCACAAATTTTTATATGTTGTATTTTTATTATGTCAGTTCAAAATATTTTCTATTTTTTTCTTTAGTCCGTGGATTATTTAGGAGTGTATTATTTCAATTACAAGTATTTGGAGCTCTCTAAGATATCTTATTATTATTTTTTGAGACAGGGTCTCACTCTGTCACCTAGGCTGGAGCACAGTGGCACAATCACGACTCACTGTATCCTCAGCCTCCTGGGCTCAGGTGATCCTCCCACCTCAGCCTCCTGAGTAGCTGGGACCACAGGTGCATGTCACCACACTGGTTACTTTTAAAAAAGTTATTTGTAGAGATGAGATCTCTCCATGTTGCCCAGGCTGGTCTCAAACTCAGCTTCTCAAAGTGTTAGGACGGCAAGCATGAGCCACCCCACCCAGCATAAGATATCTTATTGTTATTGATTTCTTATTTATTTCATTTTGGTCACAGAATATACTTAGTATAATTTCAATCCATTTATATTTGTTGAAACTTATTGTATTAGTCAGAGTTATCTAGAGGGACAGAACTAGTAGGATATATATATATGTGTGTGTGTGTGTGTGTGTGTGTGTGTGTGTGTATACACAAGCTTGAGGAGCAAGGAGAGTCAGTCCGAGTCTCAAAATTGAAGAATTTGGAGTCTGATGTTCAAAGGCAGGAAGCGTCTAGCACAGGAGAAAGATGTAGGCTGGGAGGCTAAGCCAGTCTCTCCTTTTCACATTTTTCTGCCTGCTTTATGTTTGCAGGAAGCTGATTAGATGGTGCCCACCCAATTAACGGTGGGTCTGCCTTTCCCAGCCCACTGACTCAAATGTTAACCTCCTTTGGCAACACCCCCACAGACACACCCAGGATCAATACTTTGTATCCTTCAATCCAATCAAATTGACACTCAGTATTAACCATCACAAATCCATCCCTTTCCAAGTTGAACCCATATACATCTCCTGAGATCATACATAATCTTCAAATAAAGATAATAATAAGGTCATAATTTGCTTAACATAATACAACTATCCTTTGTACAGCTGGAAATGCACAAATCCCAACACAAATACTATTACATAAAATTAACAATACTTAAATGCTGATATGAAGTCAGTAAATCCTATGTCACATGATAAAGGAAAAAAGAAATAAAATGAAGACATTTTCTTAGTACAAGTGTATACATGCACAAACATGTTTTTAACAAAAGAAGGAGGAAATACTCATGACAATTACAGTCTCTGTTTCTGTAGCCGGTCACGTGGTCGTAGCTGGTATTGATGACTACCTTCTTCTGCTACCCATTCTGTATTCCCTTTGCCTTCAGCAAGCACCTCTGCAGGTCGTTGTTTTTTCCTGGTGGAGTGACCCAAGCCTTCATTCTTGAAAGGTCTGGGCCATTTGTAGTCCTGCCTGGTTGGGCTGTTGTAGTTTCCCATTGACCTTAATCACAGGGCATGGTAACTCTAAGAGATGCCCTAATGGATCTCCTGTATTCCATGCGTACCTTACCTGTGTTGTGCAGTAGGAGACTGATTTCATCTTGATAGTCCGGGTCAATCACCCCAGCCAACACTGTAGCGCCCTTCTTAGCCTATTGACTTAAAGATAGGAGGAGCCCAAAGTGTCCAGGTGGCAATCTTAACTTCCAGTTTAAGGGGATCGATGTTGTGTCTCCTGGTGGCAGCGTTCCTCCCTCTGGAACTAAGACCTCTAGGCCAGCCGAATGTAATATTGTGGGAACAGGAAGCAAAAATTTTGCTAGTGGATCATTAGGGGTGATGGTGAGTAGTGTCACTTCCACTTCCAACTCTTGATTCCTGGAACTGTGAATCCTGGCTATGGGAAAAACAGTACCATATGTTGGACACTGATTCAGAGCACTTACTTTGTATCCCAGTGTGTGATTTATTTTGGTGAATGTTTCACATGGAATTCAAAAAAAATGTGCGTTCTACAGTTGTTGGATATAGGTCAAGGTGCCAGCAGTGTTGTTCCAATCATCTTTGTTTTATCCTAGTTGTTCTCTAGTTGAAAAGGGTGTTAAAATCTCTAACTTTGTGCAACTGTCTATTTCTCCATTTATTCCTTTCAAGTTTTGCTTTGTTTATTTTGGGGCTCTTTTATTAAGCACATATACATTTGTGTTGGTTTGTCTTCTAATACTAATCCTACCCCCAAACCTATTTATCATTATTAAATATCCCTCTTTATCTTTCATAATACTGTCTTGAAATTATTTTATCTGGTTTCAATATAAAAAACCAAGTCATCCAAGCCTTCTTATGGTTACTCTAAAAGGTACAAATGTATATTTTATATTCATTTGCTTTCTAGCCGTCTTTATATTTAAAGTGTACCTCTTATAGATAGCATATAGTTTGTGTTTCATTTTTTTATCCATCCTGATAATATCTGACTTTTAATTGGAGTGTGTAGTTTTTTTTAACATTTAATGTAACTATTTATGTGGTTAGATTTGAACTATCATTTTATTTTAATTTCTGTCTATCCCTCTGGCTTTTGTTCCTCTGTTCCTTCTTTCCTGTTGTCTCTTGTTTTATTTTAACATTTATTATAGTTGAATTTTAATTGTTTACTGACTCTTTAATTATATATATTTGCCCTTCCTTCCTTCCTTCCTTCCTTCCTTCCTTCCTTCCTTTCTTTCTTTCCTTTCTTTTTGGAGTCTCCCTCTGTTACCCAGGCTGGAGTACAGTGGCACAATCTGGGCTCAGTGCAACCTCCGCCTCCCGGGTTCAAACGATTCTTGTGCTCAGCCTCCAGAGTAGAGGGAACTACAGGCATGTGCCAGCACGCACGGCTTTTTTTTTTTTTTTTTTTTAAGTAGAGACAGTGTTTCACCATGTTGGTCAGGCTGGTTTCAAACTCCAGATGTGAAGTGATCCACCTGCCTCGGCCTCCCAAAGTGCTGGGATTACAGGCGTGATCCACCATGCCTGGCCTGCATTTTTTTCTTAATGGTTGCTCTAGAGATTATAATATACACTTGTATTTTTTTACAGTCTACTTAGAGTTAATATTGTACTGCTTCATGTAAAATGTAGAAACTTTAAACTAGACGTATCAATTTATACCCCGTTTTTTTATGCTATAACTGTCACACACATATTTTACACAAAAAGATTATAAACTTCACAAGACAATGTTATAGTCATTACTTTAAAAAGTCCTATGTTACTTAAAAAAATTGAGAGAAAAATGGTTTTTTACATTTACTTAGATATGTATTACTTTTGTTGCTCTTCATTCCTTCCTGAAGGTCAGAGTTCTATTTGGTATCATTTCCCTTCAGCTCAAAAAAAATCCACTCAGGATTTATTGTAATGCAGGTCTGATGATGACAAATTTTCTTAGTTTTTAATTTATCTGAAAATGTCTTTATTTTATCTTTATGCTTGAAGGATATTTTTGTTTGCTATAGGATTCAGAATTGTCAAGTCCTTCCCCCAGCCCCCAGCATTTTAAAGATGTCATTTCACTCTCTTCTGGCCTCTATGTTTTCTGAAGAGAAATCAGTAATCATTTGAGTTCTTGTTTCTCTGTATATAATGTGTAAATTTTCTCTGGCTTTTTAAAATATTTTCTTTGATATTCTGCAGTTTGACTATCATATGCCTGGGCATTTTTTTTCTTTGTTCTTATCCTGCTAAGGATTTGCTGAGCTTCTTGAATATGTAAATTTATACCTTTTACTGAATTTGGGGAAATTTTCACTGTTATTCCTTCAAATACTGTTTCCTCACCATTTTCTCTTTCCTCTCCTTTTGAGACTCCAATTACTTGTATGTAAGACCTTTTGATACTTCCCCACATATCCCTGAGACTGTTCATGTTTTTAATCGTTTCACTATCTTTTTTTTTTTTTTGAGACGGAGTCTCGCTGTGTCGCCCAGGCTGGAGTGCAGTGGCCGGATCTCGGCTCACTGCAAGCTCCGCCTCCCGGGTTCCCGCCATTCTCCTGCCTCAGCCTCCGGGCAGCTGGGACTACAGGCGCCCGCCACCGCGCCCGGCTAGTTTTTTGTATTTTTAGTAGAGACGGGGTTTCACCACTATCTGTTCTTCTAAAGGGATCATTTCTGCTTATCTACCCTTAAATTTGCAGACATCTGTTGTTTTTGTGTTACTATTGGACCCATCCTGTGCAATTTTAAAAATTGTACTGTTTTCGGAATTCATGATAAATGAATAGATTTTAGCTACTCTTGCCATAAAAACAACAAAAAAAGAGGTAACTATGTGAGATCATGGATATGTTAATTTGCTTTACTATAGTAACCTTTTTACTCTCTATATGTATCCCATAATATCATGTTATATATCTTAAATACACACAATAAAATTTACTTTTTTAAAAATTCCAATATTATGCTTAAAGTTTAGAATTTCTATTTTGTATGTTTCCATTTTTTTTTACTATTATTTCCTCTCTCCATTAATTGCAAACATATTTTCTTTTAATACCTTAGCATAGTTATCCTAGCTGCTTTAAAATCCTTATCTGCTAATTCTAATATCTGGATCATCTCAAGGTTTAACTCCATTGATTGTCTTTTAAAAATGAGTCACAATTTTTCTTCACATATTGAGTAATTTTTGATTATGTTCTGGGTAATATAAATGTTATATATGAACACTCTAGATTCTACTCTATTCTTTTGTAGATTATAGATTTTTGTCGTAACAGGCAATTAACTTGGTTGGTCTATACTGTAGACACCATCTCTTGACTGGCAGTTCAAATCTCAGTTAACTTCCTTCATTCTTAGTGGAAATCTGTCCTGTACATATGTGGTCCAGAGGTAAGGCAGATTTTGGGCAGAATTTATACTCAGAATTTTGGATCCCGCTTTCCATTCCAGATGTCCCCCCACAACCCCCATCACCTCCCAGTGGCTATGGTTGCCCTGACTTTTGTTTCTGGTTCTTCATTCCACAAAGACTGCAATTTAGAAAAAAAAAAAATCAAAGTTTTAGATGTCCTTCACAGCATTAGTTTCAGCCTGCCATCAGGCTGCAAGCTGTAAAAACGGGTACCCCACCTTGTGATGTTACCTTTTTCCAAGTGTTTACTCTTCTCCAGAAATTGTCTGCTTTTGGTAATTTTCCAGTGCCTTCAAGTCGTTGTTACTTTGTATTGTTGTTATATGCAGGAGGGTTGAGTTTATTAGGAGCTACTTAGCCATACTGAAACAGATGTTGAATTCCCAGTGTATTTTGTTTACAATGGGGTTTTCTATCATGAATCTTGGTGGAGAGACAAAACAAACAACACCAGTTGTATTCTTGGTATCAAATTGCTTACATGTAGAAGCTAAAGCATGTCCTCTCCATGGTACTTGACTGCCCTAGCAGAGTTCATTTCTGCTTAGCAAAGAGCCATATGGCTTTTGAGTCTACAAGTCATTTTTAGAAATATGATTCACTTTTAACCCCCATTATACACCCAGCTAGATAATAGCAACTTGAGAGGCAACATAGATAAATTTTAAAAGTCGACCAAAATTGTATATATCTTTGTTCAACCACATCCCAGTTGTGTGACCCTAAGCAAGTCACTTAACCTTTCTAAGCCATTCCTGTTGCCATAATACAATGTACCTCTCAGAGTTGATAGATTAAATGGGAGAATGCAGGTAAGTGTGTCCACATATCCTGTTTTGTCTGGGAGAGTCCTGATTTAAGGCTGTGGACTTAGTGTAATTATTAACAAAGCCCTTTTGACTCTCAAAAATGTTCCAGTACTTGTCAAATACTATTACCAATCAACTCAGCAAATACTTCTAATAGTGAGTGTCTTATTCCATTTTGTGCTGCTATAACAGAATACCACAGAATGGGTAATTTCTGATGAACAGAAATTTATTGGTTCACAGTTCTGACAGCTGGGAAGTCGAAGATCAAGGGGCCACCTGCGGTGAGAGCCTTCTTGCTGTGTCATCCAATGGCAGATGTGCAAAGAGAGGGAGAGAGAGAACAAAAGATTTAACTCACAGCCTCAAGCCCTTTTATAATTGGCATTGATCCATTCAACAGGGTGGAGCCTTCATGACCTGAACATATCCCATTGTGCCCTAGCCCCCATTATTATCAGATTGGGGATTAAGTTTCCAGTACATGCTTTTGGGGGGACATATTCAAACCGTAGCTGTGACATGCAGCAGAATTGCTAAGCGCTAATGCCTCACTTCACTGCTTCACTTTTTAACCAAAACATTGCTCCATAAACTATGAAGAAAGTGCCTAATACCATTGCATTGTGTTTTTTGTTGTTGTTTTGTTTTTTCCTTTTATCATATGGAGGACGGTATCCTGATTTCCAAGACTGGTCTTTATTTCTGATAATCAGGGCAAATGACCTAATTTGTCATTTCCCTCTCATCTCTATTATTACCCAGGTGAAAGGAGATCAAAGGGAGAGAACCTCAGAGGGAGAGAACCTCAGGAATAGGCTTAGAAAGGAAAAGATGATGTGTGTTTGTGTCTATGTCTATGTGTACCAGAATCATGTCTTGGCCTGTGATTGTGTGTGTGTGTCTGTGTGTGTGTGTGTGTGAAAAGTATATCATAGCTTATGGAGCTAGTTCCCACCTTTCAGCCCTTTGAGTGATATTCTGAGGCTGAACTGAGGTGAGAGGTGGGCAAGACTTCACTGTGATGAATGAAGACTCCAATTTTCATTTTTTGGCTTTTCTTGGCAGATTTTCCTAGGCAATGTCCCTGTGGGAGGGATTTTGGCTTCCATATATTTGCCTAAATCACTGACGGAGAGAATTCCTCTTAGCAACTTACAAACGATCTTGTTTAATTTCTTTGGCCAAACTTCACTCTTTAAGGTAAATTCTTGCCTGTGGTAACTGTGATGAACTGGCATACGGTGACTCATTGTAATTATGAACTCTTGCTATTTTCATGATGTTCTGTTTATTTTAGAATATGCTGATTGATTCCACAAGTGTTCCAGCACAACCCTTGCCCCTTAACATGAATCAACATCTACTTTAATGATGTTCTACAGTTTTTAATTTTCACAACATCTCAGCTTTGGAAGGGACCTTAAGGATTATCTGGTGGCTAAACAGAGGTCTCAAGATGTTTCAAAGCCAGAAAAGAACAGCGAGTTCTCCTGATGAAATAATGTTTCGGCTTGTCAGTGCTTTCCTCCCAAATCTCCCCTGGCTCCTCAAAGCCAACATGTCCACTATTTTGGGCCAATTCCTTTGAAGCTGGGTGGTATCCAGAAGGACATTTGCCTGCAGGCATTTGTTGCTGCTTCCCACAGCCCCCACAGAACTTTCTCTGAAGGCTGCAGTCCTCACCCACTAGAAAACAGAGGCAGCCTGATGTGATGCTGAAGAGTGTGGACTCAGGGGCAGCCTGGTTGAATTTAAAGCTGGCAACGCCATATTCTACCTGTGTGTCCTCAAGCAAGTTACTCAACCTTCATGTGCCTTAGTTTCCTTCTCTGTAGCATAGGGTGATATGAATACCTTATAGAGCTATTGAAGGATTAAAGGAGTTAGTGTATTTAAAGTGCTTTACAATACTGCTTGGCACATAAGTACCATGTTAACTGTTTGCTCTACTATTATTATTATTATCCTGTCGTAGGTCTCTGCCTAACAAAAGGCTCATTCATTTAGACCACTCTGTCTCATCTAGCTATTGGAAGACAGTAATCAGAGTTTGCATGAATTTGAAGATAATGAACACTATTAATAATATTTACATTTATTATTTCATCTACTTCTCATGAGAAGTCGAGACTCAAAAAGTTTAAGTAATTTTTCCCAAGGCCACATACTTAAAAAGTGGCGCAGCTAGGAATCAAACCCAGGCTATCCGACTTGAAAGTTCATGTATTTAAGAGGTCAATACATTAATTTTCCTAGATGTGTTTGCATTTCTAAAGAGGTTATCCAAAGTAATGAATGTCTAATGGTCAAATATTCACATTTCTTTTCTGGGAGGTTGCACTGGGTCAACTTAAAATATAGCACATACCCATACCACACACCACCTCAAATATACCATGTCACCTCCAGCTATGTCTGTAAGGCTTTCTGTTCCCCTGGAGTTCTCTAGCCACTCCTTTCTCTATCTAAATTCTATTTGTTCCTGTGGGCTTAGCTCAAATCCCACCCAGGATGGCTGCTTGGAGTAAGTGAGCCTCTGCTCTCCTTCCTGCCTCCTGGGCAAAATATTTAGTGGGCAAAACATTTTAATAAAAATTTTAAAATGTGATCTATAACACTGACTCTTTTGGAAGGCTTACAATTTCTCTGTGTCACCTGAGATGTCATTACTTTGGTCTTAATTTCTCTCCTTTCTTCAGAGGGCTGTGCTTGCCTCATAGAATAACAGATAAACTTGTTTTGCATAGATTTCACACTTAATAAGTCATTTTTATTCACTAACACTTTCTACTGAAAAAGATTAAAGATCTTTGCCAAAATTAGCCTGCAAACGTCATAGTACCAGATGAAGAAGGATTAGAACTAGCCTGCCGTCAAATTCAGTGCTGAAAGGGCCCTCCTAACTCATATCATCCCATCTATTCAGTTTACCATTGGTAAAAGTAAAATGGATATTGAGGACATTGAGACTCAGAGAGGGGAAGGAATCTGCTAAAGGTGACACAATTTATTCATTTATTCACTCAATCATTTATTCATTCAGCAAATATTTATTTAATTCCTACTGTGTGTCTTACACGGTGCTGAATGCTGAGGATGCAATGCTGAGCAAGAGGCATAGTGCCTGCCCTCACGGAACTTCTAGTCTGCTGGAGGAGAAAAGAGACCTAAACGTTCTAACATTGAAGGGGTGACCCAAGGCTGGGATCTGTGCCACTGGTTATTGGGGAATGAGTACTTACAAAACATGCTGCTCTTTAATTCTGTTTTTCTTGAATCCCCGAGTATCACAGCCTTGCTTTCACACTACTTCCTCTAACATTTTTTTGATCAAAATCTTAAGTCATTATGACATATAACTTTAGACATTTGTTTGTTTGTGTCTTTTAAAGACAGGATCTCGCTCTGCCACCCAGGCTGGAGTGTAGTGGTGCAATCACAGCTCACTGCAACCTCGAACTCCTGGGTTCAAGTGATCCTCTTGGCTCAGCCTCCCAAGAAGCTGGGAATATAGGTGCTTACCACTGTGCCTGGCTAATTTTCGTGTTTTTTTTTTTTTTGTAGAGACAGGGTCTCACTTTGTTGCCCTAGCTAGTCTCAAACGCCTGGCCTCAAGCCATCCTCCTGTCTCTGCCTCCCAAAGCGTTAGGATTACAAGTGTGAGCCACTATGCCTGGTCCACAGAAATTGTTGATAAGGCACCACTCTTGGATAATATGTGTCTCCTCCACGCCTCCACTAGCTGTGATTCTCAAGGAGAGGGACAGGCACTAGGCGGTTACAATATGGCATGGAGACTCTGGGTGCATAGAAGAAGAGATCTACCACTCATCTGGGAGATCAGGAAAGTGCAGTGAGAGAAAGGTCTCAGCGGAGTCCTGAAGTTGAATAGGAGCTCAAAGATGAAACAGGGCAAAGAGAAGGAGGGAAAAGAGTTTCAGCTAGAGGGAATAGTTTGTCTAAAAGTTCAGAGGTATACCAGATAAAACTTGAGCCTACAGTGCAAGAGGTGGAAGGGTGGGAAGGCTCCATTCCTTTCCTGGTGTGGCTACCATTTTGTAGTAAGGGAAATGAGACCAGAGAAAAGGCTAATTAAGTCTTGGATCATAGCGTGTGTCTCCTCATTTGGCCTTTCACTACAGAAAACTGTGTCTCTTAGACTAACTTGGGAGGACCATTAAATAACATCTAGTCTGCCATCTTTCCTAGTGTCACCAACAGACCAAGAAGGGGTAATAAGGCTTAGGAGGAACAAGGGAGCTAGGGTTAGCACTTGGCCTTTTGAATGTCAGCAGGGCCCTTCCCATTATATCTTGCTGCTGGCCATCTCTAAATCAGGTTGCCTCAGACTGGCTTTGAATGAACAGAACAGGTCAGAAACAGGAAGTAAGTAGAGTCCTAGTGGAGCCCCAGGCTGAATTCGCAACTACCCAGGCTGCAGGGCTCAAGTGTGTAGGGTAGGTAGTAGGGACTGCACACTGTTTCTTCAGAAATATGAAGCCTTGGCATCTTCTGAAAGTGGCCCAGCAGTGTCTCCAAGGAATGTCATCTGGGTTCATGTCCTCTAGGCTTTTATGGGGAAGTCCTCAGAGATTTTTCTCCTCTCCCTCTTGTCTGGTATCACCAGCCCTATCTCTGGTCTCTTCACATGTGCCTGTGCCCCAGAAAAGGCAGCCTCTCAGCTGACTTGCATCCTGGAGCCTTGGCCTGGGGTACTTTGGCACTGTTAGTTAGCAAGCCCCGCTTCTCAGCAGATACATTCTAGTTTGTTGCCTTTAAACCAACATTTATTAAGCATCCCTGCCATGTCATTCACTTGCCTTGTGACCTTTATCCATATAGGCACTGAGCCACCCAAGCCTCAGTGTATCTGAAAAATGCTTATATGGTTTCAGTGAGGACTGCAAATGGCATGTGCATGAAAAGCACATAATAAGTGGCTCACTGTGGGCACAAGACACCTGCTGTGTGCTAGGATATGTGAGGAACACCAGGCTATACAATGCCTGGGCTCTGCCCTCAGAGCTCACAGTCCCCTAAGAAGGCGATGACTGTCCTCTGAGATTTGTTTCAAACTGGGTGTTGATCAACCTGCTTCCATCTCTGTCAGAATAGAACAAGAAGTGGTTTATAACTTACACATGATAGATTTAGGTTTCTTATAGAGAAGCTCCCTAAAAGTAAGCAAGGATGATTGAGAGTTAGAACTGGGATAAGTTGTGAAATGTCAAGGTCCAGAAAGTTATCAAAATAGAGAATAGTTTCATTTTGTTGCTAGTGCAGTACTGAGTAGCAGATGCAAAACCAATGCATGCTAGATAGACATTTGGATGGATAGATGGATTAATGAATTCTTCTAGCTTGGTATAATGGAGACCTTATGTGAAGACAGGAGATGAGCTGAATAACCTTTGACCTTAGCTTGCAATTTTGTTTTCCACATTTCTGTACCTAATGTTGTGTGTAGCACTTCAAAATTCCAGATTGATTGTTAATATGTAAGTAATTAGAAATTTAGGTCCTGAACTCCTTTTGTTTCATCTGCAGACCAAAAACGTCACTAAAGCATTAACCACGTATGTTGTGAGTGCCAGCATTTCAGATATGTTCATTCAAAACTTAGCTGACCCAGTGGTTATCACTCTGCAGCATATTGGAGGAAACCAGGTAATATATCCATTTTCAGTTCTGAATCAAATGGCCTCAGGAACTCTTCACGATTTTTCTGTTAAAAGTAATTTGTTAATTAACAGATGTGATTCTAACACTTAATGAAGAATGTCCTATTCCAGGTAGCAAAGGTGTGTTATAATTGGAATCTTCTAGAAATAATACCTT
Organism: Trachypithecus francoisi; assembly: GCF_009764315.1. Taxonomy (NCBI): domain Eukaryota; kingdom Metazoa; phylum Chordata; class Mammalia; order Primates; family Cercopithecidae; genus Trachypithecus; species Trachypithecus francoisi. Next base: position 24,949,067 of record NW_022681471.1, read on the forward strand.
ATCCTAAAATGATAGGGAATGATCGGCATTCTAGCACTGTGACAGATTGGTGGGGCAGTGACTGGATCTTTTGGATGTCCCATCACACTAAATGACATGTGATTCCATTTATTTTTGAGTGAGGCAAGCAACTTCACTCAAAATAATTGAATATTTGTATTACTTGAATTTCATAAAGAACATTAAAATGTGTATGAATTATCACCAAAGAACTAAAAGCATAGTCATATGGCATAAAATAAGGTATATATTACTAAATAATCAAATTTAGCCTAAGTACAAGTATGAATGACTATTCCATGATTTGACATTAATGTATGGCCAGTGTGAAGTCTCAATAGATTTCTCAGTTTCCAGTCTAAAAGACCATATGGTTCAGCATACTTTTCACTGGTCTTGCTTCTGGAAGGGAAGAAGAGAAGGAAGACAGGGAGAGGAAATTTAAAGAAGCAAATGCCAAATGAAACATGTTAGATAGGTAAGATCTCTCAATTTGTTCTGGGCTACAGCACTTCAATTATCCCCAGTAACTAATTGCTCCTTGCCTGCAGTTTCCTGGAGACTATAGGAGCTGGTGAGGTCTTAGGAATGTTCTGTAGGCCTAATGAGGGAGCAGATCAAATTTGTGTTCATAAGGCTTGATCTCAGCAGTGAGGCCCGAATTCCAAAGCTCTGGAAGGAACACATCAGCCCAGCATTGACTATCCATAGCCTTGTACCAGAAGGGCATGGCAATTTTTAATACTACCAAATATTTTAAAGGACATATGAGATCACCATCCAGTGACATGCTGTTTTCTCACTTGTAAATCCAGAGTTAGATGGAGTTAGTCTAACAGCCAATTCACAAATGGCCCAAATGTGTATGTGTATATATGTGTGCATATGAGTGTGTTCATGTCTACCATGGGAAAACATACTGAGAAGAAAACACTTGTGTGTATATGTTACTATATGATAAATATCACAAAGCAAGGTGTTTACCTCTGATTTCCTTTTTTCCAGAATTATGGTCAAGTTCACTGTGCCTTTTGGGATTTTGAGAATAATAGTAAGTATTTTTGTTAGCAACTTTGACTTTGCCCCAGACCATCTTACCACTTGGCAGTTAAATGGGAGGAAGTTGTGCTCAAACTGCTGTCTTATCAGACCCTACAGAGCATTCTGAATGACCAAGATACAGGATATGATTTTTATATCAAATTAGGGCATGGGAATTAAGACAACTTTCCTTTTTGATAGGTAAGATCTCTCAATTTGTGCTGGGACTACAGCGCTCCAGTCATGCCCAATAATTAATTGCTCCTTACCTGCAGTTTCCTGAAGATTATAGGAGCTTATTATAAGTATCTTAGGCCCCAAAGATAATTATCTGGGAAATCAGAAAAATCACACAACTCGAGAGTAAGCAAATTGGAAGAAAGAAATTTGGAAGGCCCAGCGCAGAGTAACCTTGAGCTGTTTGAAGAAAGTTGAGGAAGGAATACCTCGTTCTTTATGTGGGCTTTCCCACAGAGTTTTGCGAGATCTACAATCTCCTTCCCTTTTTTTTTCTCCTCACCTCTTGTAGACTGACTGCGTGACCTTGGGTAAGCAATTTACCCCCTCTGAGCCCCAGTCTTTTTATCTTTTCATTGAGGAGATGAAACTTTTTGGTTGGTCTCTAAGGATCCTACTTGCTTGAATAAGCATGAGTCTTTGGAGACAGATAGTAAAAGAGACTGGGAATAGTCATTGCTGACTGATTTGCTCTTAGGCCTGCCGTCTTCACTGGAAATATCCAGGATTATCACCGAATCTCAGAGAATTTCCAAACAGAATCAATTTCCCTAAGAACGCCAGGAGTAGCTAAGTGAGGAGTCCTTCTGCCTGTGGAAACTCTGCCTGGGACCTTTCCCTTTTTCACTATCTTTGGAATTCTGGGACAAAATGGAAATTCTCTTCCCATTTGGCTCCCTAGGGTATAAGAATACTACTTCTTTCTGACAGACAAAAATAACACTGCCTGCCCTTTCCTGATCCCCTCCAAGTCTCTTAGGATAAAACCCCTATAAAGTGATGAGCTTTGTCCCATACAACCTCAATAAGTTGATCTCTGTGTTCATTAATGCAAATTACTGGGCTAATATCAGGTCACCCTTTGCCCCTGCACCTCTGTCCCATGCATCTAGAACCTCTGGAACCTTTGGCATTATCCCAGATGGACAAATGTTGACCACACTTAGCCGCCTGCCCTGGGATAACCCCTTTGGTCTAGTGCCACTCGTGAAGTTCTACTCTCAATCTGGTCTAGTACCTGAGATCTACAGGTTATGGAAGTATAAGTGTTAGTTCTAAACCCTGAGTGTGCTCAGAAGAAACTAGCCAGGTGTCCAGTAGAGCAGAGGCTCTAATTGGCCCTGCAGAGTTCTAGACCATGATCTGACTTTGGTTCAAAGCACTTGAGACCCTTTGAATTGCGGGTTCAGCTGGGTTTTCAGATGTCTATTCCAGTCCCTCTGAGTAAGCTCAAGTGCCAGCCTATATTCCATATGTCCATGTCCTTAAAAAGATTCCAGATCTGCCTGCTTCCTATTTATTGGCTACTTTTAAAAAAAGTCTTTATCACTGTAGTGTGGTGGCAGGACTTTTGTTCACAGTTAGAGTCTGTCCTAATTTATAGAGGTATGGTACAAGAACTGAAAAAGTGAGAGCTGAAGAAGTTATGCCATTTACGAAGTCCCCAAAAAGTCAGTTTGGTCTATTAGACTTAATTTAATTTCAGTGCTCAATTATACCCCTAATCTTGCTGTCTTAGCAAATAATACTAATTATAACATACATTTAAATAGTGCATATAATGAAAAGTTAAACATTTCTGAGAAAAACAAAATTGCTTTGAAATTTCCTTCTGTCTCCTACAGATGGGCTGGGTGGATGGAATTCGTCAGGCTGTAAAGTAAAGGAAACAAACGTAAATTACACAATCTGTCAGTGTGACCATCTCACCCATTTTGGAGTCTTAATGGTGAGTTGTCTTGTAGTCACTCCTTGATGGAAGTTTGAGAATTTTTATTAGACCAGTAATATATGTGTGAACTGTTATTAAAAATGGTATGCGTTTGGGAAAAAAAAGCCCCCCTCCAATTTGTTCATCCAAAGTAGAGCAGATTGAGACAAATATTTATTTTTTCTCCTTATAAAATTAATGCTTGCTTCTCAAATTTCAAACAGTACAGAAAAGGTCCCTGTAGCCTCCCTCCCAAGTGATCACCACCTTTAACAGTCTAACGTGTATATTAATTTAGGTTCTTTTCCTGTGTATACATTAATGTATGTTTTTGTTTTGTTTTATAAACATGGCATCAAATTATTCATACTGTTTTTACCAATTGCTTTTTTCACTTAACAACATATATTGCACAACTTTCAGGCAAATGTGTATCTATCTATTATACTTCAATTTTTAAAATACCTTTATAGTATACCATTGTTTGGGTTTAACACAATAAATTTAACTAATTCCTGACTGGTGGACATTATAGCTGTTGCTGTTTTTCTCATTACAAACATTTCTGTAATACACATTCTTACTCATGTGTCCTTGAACACTGGTGTAAGTATTTTTGCAGGATAAGTTGACAGAAGTAGAATTGCTGGATTAAAGGGTCTGGTCATTAAAATATTTAAATTTAAGAAGAATCATAGGTATTTGTTGAGTTTTTCTTCCAAATGACTATCAAATGTATTCCTTTTTCTCTACCCACATCAGAATACTTCCCTGGATTTCTTAGGTGACTTTATTATATCCTGTTGTCTGAATGTGTCATATGTTACTTGTTCCCACAAAGAATGGTTAGCTTTTTGAGGGCTGTGGGTCTTTTTTATATTTATTTTTAAACCATATCTATTCAACAAGTAAGTGGTACTCAATTGATACTTGTTGAATTGTAATAATTTTGTTCAGCTCCCTCCAAATTGGCTAGAACACTACAGTGGGAGTCAAAAGACTGGGGTTGGCTGGGCATCATGGCTCACACCTGTAATCCCAGCACTTTGGGGGCCGAGGTGGATGGATTGCTTGGGCCCAGGATTTCAAGGCCAGCCTGGGCAACATGGCAAAATCCTGTCTCTACAAAAAATAAAAATAAAAAAATTGGCCGGGCATGATGGCATGTGTCTGTAGTCCAAGGTACTCGAGAGGCTGAGGTGGGAAGAATCACCTAAGTCCAGGGAGGTTGAGGCTGCAGTGGGCCATGATCAGGCCACTGCACTCCAGTCTGGGCAACAGAGTGAGATCCTGTCTCAAAAAAAAAAGAGAGAGAGAGAGACCAGGGTTCTTGTTCCAGCTCTGTCTGTAACTAGCTATGTGATCTTGGTCAAGTTGTTTCCCTCTTTTGGATCTTAGATTTTTCTTCTGAAATGTGAATGACTGGAGTACACCAGGGTTTCTCAGTCTTGGCACTATTGATATTCTGGCCAAATAGTTCTTTTTCTTTTTCTTTTCTTTCTTTCCTTTTTTTTTTTTTTTTTTTTGACAGAATCTTGCTCTGTCACCAGGCTGGAGTGCAGTGGCACAATCTCGGGTCACTGCAACCTCTGCCTCCTGGGTTCAAGTGATTCTCCTGCCTCAGCCTCCCCAGTAGCTGGGATTACAGGTGCCTGCCACCACACCCAGCTAATTTTTGTATTTTTTTTAGTAGAGACGGGGTTTCACCATTTTGGCCAAGATGGTCTCAATCTCCTGACCTCACGATCCGTCCACCCCAGCCTTCCAAAGTGCTGAGATTACAGGCGTGAACCACCCCACCGGGCCCCAAATAATTCTTTGTCGTGGGGGGTTGTTCTGTGCTTTGTGAGATGTTTAGCAGCATCTCTGGTCTTTCCCCACTAGATGCCAGTAGCACCCTCCCCAGTTGTGACAACCAAAAATGCCTCCAGATACCACAAAATGTCCCTGGGAGAGGGGTAAAATCACTCCTGGTTGAGAACTACCAAAGTAAACACTGCTTCTTAACCTTTTATGAGTCATGAATCTCTAATCATCTGATGAAAGCTTTAGACCTTCTTCTTAGACCAGTGCGCACATATATTCAAATAATTTTGCATGTCATTTCAGATCTTTAATGGTACTTAATTAATAAATTACTGAATTTTGTGATCTCTAAGGTCCATTTTATTGTTAATTTTGTGAAAGCTATTTAAGGTCTAAGGAAAAGGACTTTTTTTTTTTTTTTTTTTTTTTTTGCTGTTCTGTGTAGCGTTTTGAGATGCTCAGTTCAGATAATTATTCACTTTGCATCCCAAATTCACATCTATTAGTTTGGTTATATTTTAAATGTAGAACATGTTAATGATGATGAAGCCAAGGACTAAATGCTCTTCCAGTGCTATTGATGGCTCCCCATGCTCTGTACACAGTCAATTGGACTAGGCATACTCAACAAACAATATTAGGTCTTATCATATATCCATTCACATAATCTGGTTTTAGAAGAGCTATGGCAGAAATGTTATACATCCTGGGAATTTCCTGTTAGTGAACACTAGAAGCATTTTGCCATAAACTTGCTCTGGTGAATGTGTAAAACACAGCACATTGTGTTCCTTAGGATTTATCCAGATCTACAGTGGATACAGTGAATGAACAGATATTAGCGCTTATAACATACACCGGATGTGGAATCTCCTCCATTTTCCTGGGAGTTTCAGTGGTGACATACATAGCTTTTCAGTAAGTTGAGACAGCCTTGCTCTGAGTACGTTTAATTTGGTTTGATGGATGCTATTACCATTGTAACTTTGTTAATTTCATGAACACATCACAATAGGAAGAAGTCGGATCCATTAGATTATGAAGTGGACAGGTTAAAAACAAAACATCAAGGCTCCTCTAAAAATATTTTAATTGGGCCGGGCTCGGTGGCTCAAGCCTGTAATCCCAGCACTTTGGGAGGCCGAGATGGGTGGATCACGAGGTCAGGAGATGGAGACCATCCTGGCTAATACGGTGAAACCCCATCTCTACTAAAAAATACAAAAAACTAGCCGGGCAAGGTGGCGGGCGCCTGTAGTCCCAGCTACTTGGGAGGCTGAGGCAGGAGAATGGCGTAAACCTGGGAGGCGGAGCTTGCACTGAGCTGAGATCCGGTCACTGCACTCCAGCCTGGGGACAGAGCGAGACTCCGTCTCAAAAAAAAAAAATATATATATATATATATATATATAATATATATTTTTTTAATTGGATTTTTGTAAAACAAGAGAGTTGGGATAGGAAAATATTTCTCTATAGGATATAAAAACACCAACCCTAAAAGAAAATTTGATAAAGTAGACTTTATTAAGAACTTCTTTAATCAAAAGACACAATTCAGATAGTGAAAGACAAACCTTACATAGAAGATAATCACAATGCATATATCAGATAAAAGACTTGTATGCAGAATGTATAAATAACTCTCACAAATCAAAAAGCAAAAGACAACAAAATTTATAAATGGACAAAAGACTTGAACCGGCACCTCACAAATAGAGAATATCCATGCCTAAGCCTAACCTTTACCAGATGGCGCCAATAAGCATATGACAAAGTTCTTTACATCATTACTCATCAGAGAAATCCTAATCACAACCACAGTTATGTACTTCTCTGCACCCACCAGAATGGCTACAATTAAAATAAGGACAATAGCAAGTGTCAACAAGCATGTAGAACAACTGGAACTCGTACATTTGCTAGTGGGGATGTAAAATGGATCAGACACTTTGGAAAATTCTTTGGCAATACCTGTTAAATATAAATATACATCTCGCTGTTGACCCAGAAATTTCGCTCTTAGATATATACTCAAGACAAATGAGTACATATGTCCACTGAAAGATATGTACAAGAATATTTATAGCAGCTTCAGTCACAGTAGCTTCAAATTAGAAACAACCCCAATTTACATTAACAGTTGATTGGATGAATAAATTGTGATATATTTGTAAAATGGAATGCTACACAGCAGTAAGAAATGAATTACTTCTATATAATACAACATAATATTCAGAGACATAGAATTGAGCAAAGGAAGCCAGAAAAATAAGACAACATACTGTGTGGTTCCATTTACAAAAAGTTCCAAACGCAGGTGAAATCTATGGGGATAGAAGTGAGAGTATTGGTTACCTCTGGTGGGTGATATTGAATGGGAGAAGCATGAAAGAGCTTTCTGGGATGTTGAAAATATTCTACCTCTTGATCTGTGTCGAAGTTCCACAGGTGTATACCTATGTAAAGATCCATCAAGTTATACAGTAACACTTGTGCACTTTACTATAACCTCAGGAAAAAAATTCACACTAAATGAAAACAGCAAAATTTAAATCAATAAATATTTAATAACAGTGTAAAATAATCAAAGGGGGTAATACATATTTTTTATTCTGAAAAATATTGGGTGAGTTTCTGCAAAGTAAAGTTGTAATCACTTAATAAAACTTAAGGCCATATTTCCATGAGGCCATATGTCGGGATCTTTAGAACTATCCAAGTAGCTCTGCTTGGAATGGTTTCCATAGTCATCCTGCTATTTGGTAATATGTAGCTTCAGCCTGCTGAAGCAGTGGTGATAGAATCATAATACCTAGGAAACTCCTTCCTTCTTTCTAAAAGATAAAAAGAAAAATAATAGCCTCTCTCAACTGTGTAGTTGAGAGAGGCTATTATTATTTCTGTTAGTTAAGGTCACTATGTTTATTATACTTTGACTCTACCTGGAAAGAGAATGGGGGACTTCAAAGTATAAGCAAAGATGAGTAATTCTTTTATTCTTTCGCTTATTATGTAGATAAGATGTGGCAATGTTTAATTAAAAAAAAAAACAGACTTTACCTAACTTAACCTTGTACTTTCTCTTTTAGCAAACTTCGAAAAGATTATCCTGCCAAAATTCTGATTAACCTGTGCACAGCACTACTGATGCTAAACCTGGTATTTCTGGTCAATTCTTGGTTGTCATCATTTCAGAAGGCAGGAGTTTGTATCACAGCTGCAGTGGCACTTCATTACTTCCTGCTTGTTTCTTTTACTTGGATGGGCCTGCAGGCAGTCCATATGTATTTGGCTCTAGTCAAAGTCTTCAACATATACATTCCAAATTATATACTTAAATTTTGTCTAGTTGGTTGGGGTAAGTATATCTGCCATTGTTTTTGATATTTATGTCTTAAGCTTGTCTTTCTAATTCTAGCTCTGTTAGATTCTGTTAATATCACAGGTAAAAAATTAAGGATCACCTTGCTGGTGTTTGGGCATGCATCTTTTTTTTTTGCCTGTATTTCTCTATTAATTCAATTTTTAACCTTTATGGCAAGGAGTTGGTGCACAAATATTTACTGAGCACTTACTTATTGTATGTTGTGCTAAGTGCTGGCTCTACAGTAGTGAATAGATTTTATCTCTTCCTTTGCAGAAGTTACAGTCACAACAAATACTGAAAAAACAGCTAACACTTAGGTAGTACTTACATGTGCCAGATGCTATTCTAAGTGCTTTACATATGCATTTAATTCTCATGATATCTCTATGGGATAGATTCCATCATTATTCCTATTTAATAGATGAGGAGACTGAGGCACAGAAAAATTAGGTAATTTGCCAAAACTCACACAGCTAGTAAGCAAGAGAGCTGGGATTTGAGCCAGGGAGTTTGTCTCCATAGTTTGGACTTCTGACCTCTATGGTCTTGCCATATTATTTAAGGAACAAGGAAAAGACTTGAAATGGGTGAAAGAGTGCTGGGTCAGCCAGAACCTGATTCTCATCACACCTCATGACTGTGATGATCACTGCTGGCCTTGGAAGAAGCCAGGAATGGTCCTCAGCATAGATCTTTCTGAACACAAATGTCATTTCATTGGCTTGTTTCCTGCATTTCTAACTGTCATGGTCAGATCGGCTCCTTTCCTCTCTCTCTTGTGTATTCAAGGCAGATTTTGGGGTTCAGAAAATGTGTTAGATGCTTAGATGTGTAGGAGATATACATTAAGTAGCCTACCTAGGGTACATAGGAACACAGATTTTATCTTCCACTGCCTTTGTGAAGACAATACCCTCCTAATTAGCTACTCATCCCTTTAATGAGTTCATTAACATAGTACATGCTTTCACTGGATACACAGTCAGTGCTATTATCTATGCTAATGTGAGGAGCAGAGACAGGCAAATACTGAACAGATCATAACCTAAAAGCTTGTTTTAGTACACTTTGGAATCCATCAGAAACACAGAGCCAAAAGCAGTCGATACACTCCCCTTAATGCCTTGTGTCCCTCATCTTGATTCAGTCAGAGGATTGAAAAATGTGGAAGAGCCTTCATGAATAATCCAAAAAGCAGATAATATGGCCAACTGTGAAAAAGCTGTAAATGTCACTCCATCCTGGCTTTCCTTCTGCCTGATCATCACTCATTCCCAGCTTCTTTTTTAAGCCCTTCCTCCAGGACTCACTTCTTATCTCTTTGATCTTCTAATTTCATATACATTTCTTGGGTTACAAGGAGAGGCAGGAAAGGCTAAAGTTTGGTACTTGGAAGCAGGAAAACTTTAGTTACACACACAAACTGAGAAGTCTGACTGGCTCAATCAGTAAAGAAAGATACAATAAGCCACTCTTAGGTTCAGTTTACTACTTACATAAACCGTGAAAGGAAGGGTACCTAAAAGTGCCAGCTTTCATGTTCTTGTCCCCCACACTAAAAATAACGACACCAGAACAAAGGGAATGGATGACTGTCACATGACTTGTAGGATTCCCGGTGGCTGAGGAGCTAGTTTTAAATGGAAGTGATGCTGTTTCCTATTCTGCAGCCCTATTCTGAGGGGGCAGGGTACAAAGGCCCACACCTCTGCAGAGCCCTGGGAGATGATGAGAAGCTGTCTCCTGACAGCCTCCTGGAGGAGATAGGGAGGTGAATAGGAGATGGCCCCAGAGCACCTCCCCACAGGCCTCCCATCTTCTTGAATTTGTGGAGGTCTGCAGGGCACACCGCCCAAATTCAGATAAGCCTTTACCTGCGTGGTCTATGTGCATACATGCAAGGTCACCAGGAAGCCACAGCTGAGCTGTCCCACTACAGGGAGTTTTGGAGCATTTCAATACTGGACAAAAGCAATCAACTGTAAGGAAAATATAGATATTAACATCTGTTTATGTTTGAAGTTCTGCCTTATGAATGCCAAAGCAACCTGTTGGAAAGGTTATTTTAATGACAAAAACCACAATTACTTTTGCACCAACCTAATGAATCCCTGTCCAAGACAGTAAATTTGTTTATATTTTTAAAATAACAACAGAAGGGATTTAAAAAAAATTTTTTTCAATATGTAAACACAGCTTGAAGACTGCCACACAACTTCCATCCTAAAGATGAGACCTTCCTCTGTCTCTCCCTTCCAGCCTTCGGGGGTATTTTTAAAAACATTTGCAGCATTCTAGGTGCTGTGCTTGGGGTGGGCTATACAGATTTGAAGGGACTATCCTGTTTATCACAGAATGGGACAGTGGAGGATTTTTCAAGATACTTGGCATTCTGGGCTTTGGAACAGCTTTGGAAAGCATGTAACAAAACCCCTAAAATGTATGTAGGTGTATGCTCTTAGTCTAGGAGAAATACAATTGAGAGATAAAGAAATCATTTAAGTTTTGCAAATGTACATGAAATTGGATTTTTAAACCCTGCGTCTATACTCTCCTCACGTTTGACCATTTTGACTGAACTGATTGCTTTATTATAGTCTGGCTGAATTGAGTGGTTGTTAACTGGTCGATCTAGTCAAAATGTCAAACTAGTAATGAGTGTGGAAACAGTTTCCCTGTCAAAAAAGCACTGAAGGCTGCAGCTGATTGCCTGTGCCTTTTCCCTAAGGTGACCTAGACAAAAAGCTATTGGGAAGGAAGGGGCGATGTGGAAAGGGAGTAAAAATTAGGGGCTTATCATCTAAGAAGAAATGCTTGATGCGAACTTGCATTCCAATCAACTAGATACTTCTTTTGCCAAGTTGATTTTTTGGCACTTGAGCTATTTTTAATAACTGGTGGGTGTTGTATTGGAGCCATTGGCATGCTGTCTAGTTTAGCAGATTGGAGAACTCCTAGAAATGTTTAACTCGGAAGAATTCACAAACATTTTGCAAACAACAGTATTTTGATGCCCGCACATCTGTGGCTCATTTGAACAGTGTCTTAATGTATCATCACCCACAGTCATTGATTAGGATGCCTCCCTGCTACCTGAAGAAATGCCTTTAACTTGCTTTCCCCCTGCAGGAATCCCAGCAATCATGGTGGCAATCACAGTCAGTGTGAAAGAAGATCTGTATGGAACTCTGAGCCCAACAACTCCATTGTAAGTACCAGCATCTCTTTCTCTAGCGGTGGGGCTCTGGCCCAGCAAGGTATGGTAAAGCGTTCTTGCCTGGGATTGGTCTTGACCCTGGCTTCAGGAAGAAATCAGCCTAAGTCCTTTTGCCCTAAACATAGTCAAGGCTACATTTATGTAATGGTTAGTTGTCTGGGTCCTCTATGACCTTGGGCAAGTTACTTTACTTTTTAGTTCAATTTCCTCCTCTGGAATATGGGAATAATAATGTTTCCTCTTAACGTCCTGTGCAAATTAAAATGATATCATGTATGTAATGTGCTCAGCATATTGCCTGTTCTACCGCAAATGCTGTGTAACTGGCAGGTATTATGATTACAAAGCTCACACATTGCAAAGGTCATTGCAAAGAGTTAATGGCCACTACAAGGAAATTCTGAGATGATTTGGAAAACATTTTTTACCTTTCGGCAGCAAAGGTCTTCTCTGAAGAACGCTAAACAGCTTTCCTTTGTAAACGGCCTCAGCTTTGTTGTTCTCTTGTTTCTTTTCATTTTTTTCTTTTTCTCCCATTTGATGTATAAGCTCATCTCTTTAGTTCTGTCAACCACAATCACACGAGAGTAGCAATTCACTTCACCCCACCTCTCCAAAACCTTCTTTTACAGGCGTGTAGGCGTGTAGACAGTTGCCCTGCGGTCCTTTAGGCTGCACAATCTCATTTTACACTTCTGATTATTCCATTCTTTTTATCATTGCCTCTCAAGTTCTTCCACTATAGATTTCCTCTCCCACTGGACTGGAATCAAATGTAGGAGGTCCTGCTCCAAGACTCCCCCATCTTTCATATTGAGATGACAGTTTCCAGGGGGTCAAAATTATTTTGCCCTTTACAGCAGATGCTTTCTAATTAAAATTCCTTGTTATCTTTTCTTTCTCTTCCATTTTCTCTTCCCTTCCTTCTCATCTCCCGCTCCAACCTCCCCCCTTGCCTGTTTTGTGACTTAAAAGGTCCCCAGTGTCTACCTAATGGTGACTCTTCTTGAACCATCAAAAGCAAGAGCTAAAGCAAAACCAGAACAAAATCAACTCCACTTTTTCCCAAAAGAGACTTTTCAGATGTGACTTGGTTAATAAGAGGCAGACTGCTCTGATAGTTTTTTTTCAAATTATATTTTGAAGAAGTAACTCATGCACATGGAACAAAATCCAAATGTACAACAGGGTAGAGGATGAAAAATAAGCCCCACTCCAACCTCCAGCTACCCAGTTTCCCTCCTGAGGTAACTCTTATTACCAATTTATTACCAAAGATCAAATTTGTATGGATATTCTCTTGCACACTTTGTTACCCAAGTGGTAGATATACACCATTTGGCACCTTGGTCTTTCCACTTAACAATATATCTTGAAGGTGATTCTCTACCCAAACATGTAACACTATCTCATTTTAATAGTTTTCTATAGCATCCTTTAAGGATGCTGATAATATTCAGGGAACTCTAGGTATCAGAATCTATTAGGAAAATTAAATGTTTTGTAACACGTTTGCAACAAACACACAAACTCACACATATGTGAAAGTTTCCATGCCAACATAAATAACATGACCAAAAGAGATTTTCCTGGTTTTGGAAAAGAGAGCTCGTTTTAAGTTGACACACAGTTAAATTAGTCAAGCTTCTCCATGTTCAAAAATCAGGGAAAATGCCTCCAGTAATTGCAAATGTTATTAAATGGAATATCTGTTCATATGAATCACTGCATATTTTTTCTTTAATAAAAACTATGGAGTCATTAATCAATCCAGTGGCCAATGTTGCCTTTGTCATCCAAACACATCATATTTTAAAGCAGTACACCTAGAGCTGTTCTCTTTTTGTAGCATTTTCATTAACTTTCATAATTTCACCATTGTTTGATATAGCTTTCAGAAAAGCCACTCATTGCTCACATCCTTTCACTGTGATATTTATCATGTAAAGTAGAACTCATCCTGCAAATAAGAGCTTAGGTGTAAGGTGTTGGAGGGGAGGGTGTGCGGGGGCGGTGTGGGGAGTGCGGCGACAGAGAGCCACCTTGGGGGAAAATGTATTATTCGTTTTTCTGCTATTAACGAATAGAACCATTTCCTAGGGAATTGGACTGACAGGTTCTGCATATGTAGGGCAGAAACTATCCTCTAGGATTTCTGACTTAGTGTTGGAGAGAACCCTGAAGTGGGGCTCAGGAGATTGAGGTTCTTGTCCCAGCTCTGCCTCCAGTTGGTGTGAGTGAACTCTGTCCAGTTCATTTCTCTAGGGCTAGATGCCCTTAGGGTGAAAGAAAATTGACTAGATGATCTTCAGTCTCTGAGAAATAGGACTTTATGTTTCCCTATCTCATGATAGTCTTCTTTGTTTCTTACAGTTGTTGGATTAAAGATGATTCTATCTTTTACATCTCAGTGGTGGCTTATTTTTGCCTCATATTTCTCATGAATCTCTCCATGTTCTGCACTGTTCTTGTTCAACTGAATTCTGTGAAATCCAAAAGCCAGAAGACTCGGCGGAAGATGATCCTGCATGACCTCAAAGGCACAACGAGCCTGACATTCTTACTTGGCCTCACCTGGGGGTTTGCCTTTTTTGCCTGGGGACCCGTGAGGATCTTTTTCTTGTATCTTTTTGCCATTTTTAACACTTTGCAAGGTAACTGCTGCTTTTTTGCCTTTTCCGTGGCCAGCTACAGCTCCAGCAAAGCTTTTGTTGCTGTAGAAAATAATCTCACGTGTTGAAAACATTAACTAGATGTTAGTCTTCATTAAATGCACACACAGCCCACTCTCTCTTACTCAGTGGTATAGGGAGAAGCCCAGATAGGTAACCCAACTTTAGGTAGTTGGAAATGTCTATATTAAACACTGATTGGCAATACTTCATACAGTGTTCATTGTATCAACACATTGTGCTAAAAAATGTACAGATTCACACTCATGTTGATATTTTGAAGTGCACAATCCAGCTAAACATAGCAATTAACTGGAAAGCAGAAACATTAAAGTTTTGGCCCCATAGACTCTATCTGCATCAGATATCCTAATATTTTGGGAAAAAGCCAGGCTAGACTATCATAGAATCATACAGGAATGAAGGTTAAAAGCAAAGGGCTATGGGAAAGGCCAAGGTTGTAGCCTTGATTTTGCTATAAGGCAACCTTTAAAAAGTTACCACAATTGGTTGAATTAGATGATCCTAAGCTAAAGGCCCTAGAGCTCTTTTAATTATTTTCCTTTATTCTGATGAAATGAACAAATAATCAATGAAGTGATGAAATGGTCGACAAAAGATGGCATGAGAAGTAAAAGCTAGGGGCTGGGTGCAATGGCTCATGCCTGCAATTCCAGCACTTTGGGAGGCCAAGGCGGGCAGATCACTTGAGGTCAGGAGTTTGAGACCAGCCTGATCCACATGGTGAAACCCTGTCTCTACTAAAAAATATAAAAATTAGCTGGGCATGGTGGTATGCGCCTATAATCCTAGCTACTTGGGAGGCTGAGGCAGGAGAATCGCTTGAACTCCGGGAGGCGGAGGTTGCAGTGAGCTATGATCATGCCACTGCACTCCAGCGTGGGCAACAGAGAGAGACTCTGTCAAAAAAAAAAAAAAAAGAAAGAAAGAAAGAAGAGAAAAACAGAAAAGAAAAGAAAGCTAGGGATTTGGTTCATATAACTCTGAGTAATTGCTTATGTTCATTTTAACCTGATTTTGCCTATTAAAAATACTGAGGGGAAGAGTCCTGCAAAATTATTTTGTGTGAGTCTCTAATTCTACCCCATACTTTTATCCTCAAGTTTGGTCCGGTCCATCTGGGCTACTCCAGTAGGGACAGGCTGAGGGTCAACTTGGCATTTCATTGGGTTAGAGTCTCCCTTTGTGCTCTCTGCTATTTTTTTTTCATTCAATAAACCCTTCTTTTCCATACTGAAGCCCACTGATGATCCCATGGGATGCTCCTGCAATGAAAAAGTTCTATGGTCAAATAACTTTGGGAAATGTGGCAAATTACATTCCCCCTTTCTTGGAATAGCACTAGGTACATTAGCATCGTAAAAGCTCTATTACAGAAAAAAAAAAAATTGTCTTTAAAAACTTGATTTAATGTAGTGTCTTAAAAACTTCTGAACCTTTTATTGTGGTCATTGTTAATCCCTGAGGAACCTTGAGAAAAATAAATTGGCATGCAGTTATTATATGCCAGGCACTTGCAAAGTGCTGCGGGGGGCGGGGGGAAGCAATGTAGCAGAAGGCATGGTTTTTGCATTTATGTTTTATGACTCCAGAAACCATCTTATTTTAGAGCAATGAGGTGGATCAATGGAAACTTTCTGTCCCACCAGATCCTGCCAACCATATACAGCCATGTTCTAACTGGAATATAAGAAGTCACAAAATGTGTTGTTCTTCCTTCACATGCCATTTTTATTGCCTCTGGTAGTAGGAATGGAATTTTTAGAAACTCTCAATACCACCCTCTCTTGGTTCCCTTTGAGGCTACTGGCATTTGGTTGAATTCTACTGTAGAACTGAAGGTTGTATTCTAGTGTAGACCCTGGTGATCGTTCTACACTTTTTCTGTGGATAGAACTGCTTGGCCCACACTACAGTATTCTAACCTGATGCTCTAACCTCAAGAACTAACCAGTCATGGTGTAGAATGTTCACGGAAACGGATTAGAACCCAAGCGCCTGTGAAGACTTCCTCCACAGTGGTAACTCCAGGCTTCTCTTTGGCTCAGTGATTCTGAGGAAAAATGCACTCACTCTGTGAAAAGAGGGGTTAAAGGAAAGCTGGCAAAAGATAAAGAAAGCAAGGCAGTTCTGATTTTAAAAAGGAGGGGCAGGGGTGTTTTCAAAACCATTCTTATGGTGGAATGTAGCATCTAAGGAAGGAGACCGCATGGATAGAAGCAGAATTTAATGAGATATTTCTTTTCTTTTCAACTTTTATTTCAGATTCAGGGTAGATGTGCAGGTTTGTTAGCTAGGTATATTATGTCATGCTGAGGTTTTGGGTGTGAATGATCCCATCATCTAGGTAGTAAGCATAGAACCCAATAGTTAGCTTTTCAATCCTTACTTTCTCCCTCCTCTCCCCTCTAATAGTCCCCAGTTGTCTACCATTGCCATCTTTATGTCCATGTGTACCCCATGTTTAGTTTTCACTTTTAAGTGAGAACATGCAGTACTTGGTTTTCGTTCCTTCATTAATTCACTTAGGGTAATAGCCCCTAGCTGCATCCATGCTGCTGCAAATGACGTGATCTCATTCTTTTTTTATAGCTGAGTAGTATTCCATGGTGGCTATGTAGACACTTTCTTTATCCAATCCACCATTAATGGGCACCTAATTTGATTCCGTGTCTTTGCTATTGTGAATATTGTTGCAATGAACATAAAGGTGCATGTATCTTTTTGGTAGAGTGATCTGTTTTCTTTTGGATAAATACCCAATAATGGGATTGCTGAGTCGAATAGTAGCTCTGTTTTAATTTATTTGAGAAATCTTCAAACTGCTTTCCACAGTGACAGAACTAATATACATTCCCACCAACAGTATATAAGTGTTCTAACTGGGTATTTCTTGAAAACTAAAATCAAAGTCCCATAGATCCAGCACCAAAAGAGCCAAGCTGTCTCTGTCTGTCGGATATGCCTTATGTCCATCAAGCACAAAGTCTTGCCAGTCCTGCCTGAAATGACTACAAGATAGCATGTACCATCTTGTAGCAAGGGAGTTTTCAGAGCTCAGTTTCAAATTCAAGACACACACACACGCACGACCCGAATAACCTCCAAAACAAATGGTGGAACAAGTGAACAAAGTAGTCATTTAAAAGACAAATGACAAGCTTGCAATGCTGGCTGAAGGGGATGGGGGTGACCTGTGGTCAAGTGGGAAAAATTATGCTCATGATGAGCTATTTGTGAAGGAAAAATGCACAAATAAAACTGCAGGTGACAAAAACCTGACATCTTCCCTCATGCCTGTGTTTTCCTAGTGAGTAAGCAGATCAATCTGTTATGGGAAAGGAAAAGGAAAGCTGTCAGCAGAGGGGGAGAGTTGGCAGGCAGCTCATTGGAATTCACAGAATAACCTTTAAGTCTGAAAACTAAACTCCATGCAAAAAATCAGAGTAGTAATAGGTGCTTGACGTCACTGTCACCCCTTGTACATGCTGAAGTTGGAGGAGTTTTGCCTGCTCTGAGACTGTGGTTTGCTCTCCTTGGGGTGCTGTGCCCCCTTCCAGGTGGCTGCTGCTCAGAAAAACAGCAAACACTGCTGAATTCATCCCCGCAGTTGTTTGGTTACACATGGGGATAAAGCTTTTGGGAGAGTTAGAGAGACATGCCATTCCATTTACATGCCATTCCGTTTAGCCTCCTATCTGGAATCAGAGTCTCAGGGTTGGGGCTAGGGAGCCAAGATCTTCCCAATCAAACTTCCCATCGAGTGACAAGAAGTCACTTGCCTCTGCCTGAAACTTTCCATAGACTGAGAGCTCACCATTCTGTAAAGCAAAGCATTTAACTTCTTATCAGCTCTGATGTGGTACCAGTTTTCCTTACCTGAGGTTAGTATAGTACAGTAGTTAAGACCTTGGGCTCTATAGTCAGACTGCCTGTATTCGAAACTGGTGCTGCCAGCTCAATGTTAGCTCTGTGACCTGAGTCAAGTTTACTAGATTTCTTGGACTCCGAGTTTCCTCAACTATAAAAATGAGACTAATAGTACAATGCCTATCATATACTCATTGCCAAATAAACACTAGCTGTGATTTGTTAGTATGTGGTTGCTCTGGAACATTCTTCCATTTCTCCTGGATCTAACCGGGCAACTGTACAGATACAAGCCTAATTTGTCCTTTTCATGACAGCCCTTTCAGATCTGTGGCTAAGTTACCACCTCTTCTCACTCTATGTTTTCCACTCCAAGTTTTTTTTTTTTTTTTGGTCTGGATACAGCATCCCAGCTCTTTCAGCTTTTCTTCACTATCCTTCTTCACTGTATTCTTGAATACTTCTGTTTGTCATCTTGCTCTTAAAACAAAGCCTCCCAAACTGAACATGGTGCTGGTGGGAGGTATGGTCAAACAAGGACAGAATATGGCAGGAGACTGTCACTCGCCTCAATCAAGATTCTTTTTATTTATTTACTTTTTATTATACTTTAAGTTCTAGGATACATGTGCACAATGTGCAGGTTTGTTATCTTTACTTCCAGCAGTGCTCTAGCTGAAATTTGCTTTGGGGCATTTACAATAGACTGGTGCTCAGTTTACAATGGGTTAAGACCTCTTTGATACTAATCATTTACCTTCAGGACAACTGGCCAATTTAGAGGCAAGCTGAACCTGTATAGAGAATAAAGGTTTCCAAACTGCACTTGGATCAGAATAAATATTTTGAGGCTCAAGCAGTTATCACTATGTTGTAGGTGGATGTGAGAGTTTGTGTATCAAGTGCCTTGGAGCTCAAATCAACATACATTTATTGAGCTGCAGCAGTTAGTGCATTAAAGATGAAGGGCAAAATGACATAAATATGAAAAGGAAACATATCTCGGCCCTCAAAGACTCAACAGCTAGGTGGAAAAATGGGAAATAGATGAATAATTGTATGGCTACATATAACAATACAAGAAACAAAATGTTATGAGAGTTCAGAAGTGGGAAAAATGAGTTTCAGTTTGAGGCATCTGGAAAGGTTTTGTGGATAAAGACTTTTTGTAATGGACCATAAATATAAGTCAGGCTATTGACAGGAGTTATTTTTGCCAATTCTACCCCCAACTGCAGGAAATCTAATTGGTCCTCCAGGGAATTTGCAATCAAGATAATTTTTTTTTTTTTTTTTTAAGACAGAGTCTTGCTCTATCACCCAGGCTGGAGTGTAGTGGCTCGATTCTGGCTCACTGCAACCTCTGCCTCCTGGGTTCAAGTGATTCTCGTGCCTCAGCCTTCCATGTAGATGGGACTACAGGCATGTGCCACCACACCTAGCTAATTTTTGTATTTTTAATAGAAACGGGGTTTCTCTATGTTGACCAAGTTGGTCTTGAACTACTGGCTTCAAGTGATCCACCTGCCTCTGCCTCCCAAAGTGCTGGGATTACAGGTGTGAGCCACCATGCCTGGCCAAGATAATCTTAAGTCATACTTTTATCTTCCAAGGAGATATTTCAGAGGGTGAGAAAGAGAAATGGCCAGCACTGCTGACAAAGACTTTCAGCCCCTCCCTCCCCCTTGCAGGACAAAATCAGGGCTGGCATTGGAGGTTGAGGGTCAAATCCATGGTTTCCACATGGTGTCATTATGCCAAAAAGCATGTGTAATAGTTATTTATTGCTATGTAATACATTACCTCCAAATTTTACCAGCCTAAAACAACAAAAATTTATTATCTCACACAGTGTCTGAGGATCAGGAATTCAGGAGCAGCTTAGCTGGGTGTTTCTGATGCAGGGACTGTCGTAAAGTTGTAGTCAAGCTGTCAACCGGGCCTGCAATGATCTGAAAACTTGACTGGGACTGGGGAATGTGCTTCCAGGAAGGCTCATCCACATGGTCGTGGACTGGAAGCCTAAGTTCCTCACCATGTGGGCCTCTCCACAGAGATGCCAGGATGTCCTCAGGACAAAATACTTGGCTTCCTTCAGAGTGATGAGAGAGAGAGAGAGAGAGAGAGAGAGGGATCTTTTATAACCTAATCTTGAAAGTGACATGCCATCCCTTCTGCTATATTCTATTGGTACAATGTGGAAGGAAACTACACAAGGATCTCAATGCCAGGATGTGGGGATGATTGAGAGCAATCTCAGAGAGGGGCTACCTTACCTCTCATGCTCTAGGATGAACAGCAGCCCTGGGACAAAATAGTGGTTGACATGAAGTCTTGATATAGACATTTTTGCCTTTGGGAGGGAGGCTACAAAGACAAGATCAGAAAGCCAGTAGTAGTCCTGGGGTTCCTTGAAAGTAGTATCTCTCATGACAGGAGCAGACCTGAGTCAGGGCATTGGTGACAGCTGGTGAATGAAACCGAAAAAGACTGACCTTCTTCTCCTGGCTTAGGATTCTTCATTTTTGTGTTTCACTGTGTGATGAAGGAGAGTGTGCGGGAGCAGTGGCAGATACACCTCTGTTGTGGGTGGTTGCGATTGGATAACTCTTCTGGTAAGATGTCAGTTTGGATGAAGTTTTGAATTTTACATGTTTTACAAAACTGCTCAGATTAATTTGTCTCCTAACTTGAGTACATAGAGCATATCAGCATCAAAACACAGGCTGTTTCCATGTCATGAAAATGATTTGTGCTTTTGAGCTGAGATGAATGAAGTCAAATGAAGAATGTGACTTGGGCCATATTTTAAACTAGGGATGCTTTTGTTTTGGCCCAGATTCCTTGGATTGCTTACCCTCACTGTCACATCAGTCTAATTCAATTAAAAGAACATTGAATGCGTGTCTACTGTGTTCCAGGCACTGGGTCTCAGGGGCTTCTGGCTAGTAGCCAACAGTGGGTTGAGTGGATATAGGAAGCAAGGAGTGGTGGTGGAGGTAGAGAGAACTTATAAGCATTCCTAAGATGCCTGGCCAGTGGGCTGCACAGGTTTACTGATGGCCCACAAACTGGGGGCTGTGGTGAACTCAGATGTTGCCTCTTAACGCTGATGCTTCCCTTAAGAATGTTTCCAGTGCAGGCAAACTGATGTTATCTGTATCAAAAGGATCTTCCATCCAATTTAGGCAGCTTCTCTCAGTCTCAATACAAAGCCTAATCAATTTTATTTAGTGAAGGCAGCATTTGAACTCTAAGATTCTACAAGTAGCACTGAGATTCCCCCCATTCCCCACTTTATGCTGGCCATATCAGCAATCTGCTGGTCCTTGTGCTCTCGGAAAAGCAGGCATCCTTGGTATGTGAATTGTCTCTTCTTACACCACACATTATAGTACAAACCTACTTCTTACAACTTCATAGAAAAGCTGACTCCTTCAGGTACCCAGAATGAACACTGCATCAAGCTTTGTGTTTTTAAACCAGATTATTGAAGTGTAATTTATATACCATAAAATTCACTACTTTAAGTATAGAATTTGATGAGTTTTATGTTTTTAACTTTTCTTGGTATCATTTCAGATGGGAGCAGCCGGTGTCAGATAAAAGTTGGATATAAACAGGAGGGACTAAAGAAAACCTTTGAGCACAAACTGTTGACACCATTCCTCAAGTCAACTGCAACTAGCTCCACTTTCAAATCTTTAGGCTCTGCACAAGGCACACCTTCAGAAATAAGCTTTCCAAGTGGTAAGAAAAAAGGGCTGTGTTGTCTACATTTATATTGCATATTGAATTAACGTGAGACCACATACTGGGTCTTGGATGATACTTCCTCTTCAAAACTAAGTGCACATGTGCATGTGTATGCCTTGACTCATTCTTGGCTGAGAAAGTGTGTATAGAAGCATAGAAATGTGTACAGAAGTGTGTATAGATGTGTCTGTACCTAGTAAATTTAGTAAGTATGAATGTGTTATTAGACTAATAGAGGAAAGAAAAGATGGGAGGTTAGAAAATTCATGAGTAATTAAAAACAATTGTCACAGACCGTTAAAACCAGAAGGAACCTTAGACATTGTCTAGTCCAATCCCTTCATTTTACAGTTGAGGAACCTCAATCAGGGAAAAGGAAAATGCCTTATTGACAGTCACTGAGTCCATCCTTACCATCCAGTAAAACTGGGGCCAGTCACTCAGCCCTCAGCCATCCAGCAGAACTGGGGCCAGAACTCAGGTCTTCTGGCTCTCAGGGCTAGTACACCTATCAAGAAAACTCTCAGAGATACACATCCATCTTAGATGCTGAGCTTCTTCCATAGGAAGCCATATTTATAAGAAGAGACAGATGTTCAGTTGGGAATGGGGTGTTGTACCTAATTATGTAAAAAGAGAAACTGTAGGAAAAGGATTGGCCTACAGGCTTAAAGTAAAGAGAAAGGCAAAGTGAGCAAGAACTTAAGAACTTCAGGTTGATATTGTGATGATTCTGCATTGTGTGCTTCTAGTTAGATGATAGTGCAGTGGTCTTTGGTTGCCTTTCTTTAAGACCAAAGTATACTCCAGTTCACACACACTTTGGTGGCCTGGCTGTTGTCATTCTCCTGCCCTCTCAGTGCTGGAGGCAGGACTGCCTCATTCTCTAGTGTTTTTCTTTATATTGGTTCCAAAAACCAGTTCTGTGTCCAAGGGCTGAAGGCAATCTGGAAGCAGCAAGGTGGGTTAAAAAAAGCATCAAACTTGGAGTTGGAAGGCTTTGGTTCAGGTTCCAGCTCTGTCAGTCACTCTGTGACCTTGATCACATCACTTCTCTGCTTGGAGATACATTCTTTCTACGTTTAATATGAGGAGGCTAGAATGGATAATCTCTTAAGTGCCTGCCAGTTTCAGGACTGTGTATGACGCAACGCTGTTTTCCAGTTTAGGCTGGTTGACTACTGTATAAAGTCTCAGTCTCCCATTTTTGTGTGGGAAACTTAGTGATGCACATGAAAAAAACCTCTCCCTGGCCACAAGCATTTATCGAACTCTGGCCAACTAACTTGTGGATATGTCTTGGTGCTCATATAAAGGCACTGGGGTGCCGTGACATAGACAAGTCCTGGGTTGTGGAAGCACCTTAGTACATAATAGTTGGGGCTGGTTAGGAAATAACATTTTCCAAGAGAGTTATTTAGCATTGGATTTCTTGATGTCCCTGGGGACTGTTTAATTAGCAAATATACAGCCCAATGTGTACATATTTTGCTTCAGAGGATCACTAGCAAATACCGTATCCAGGATATTGATGTTGCCTTACCAAGCAATCGACCTGGAAAACCAACATTAAAGTGCTCATCAGCTGAGACAAACTGAGCCAGTGGGGCAGGTCGACCTGCCACAGGTTCTGAAACTGAAATCTGGGTGCTACCATTGTACTGGTGGCAGCCAGAAGCTTGATTCTATTAGCAGAGAGTGAAAAATCATGCCTTCTGTACCACCAGGCATTCTCAAGCTTGAGAAATAGCCAAACTTTCAATGCAAGAATATCAAATCTGTAAGGGATATAAATGTGTATGTTCACATTTTATGTCATCTTCTCTTGAAGGCCTCCAAGGTTTGTACATAAACATCCTCTCCCAGGTTAAGGCTAAGGTCAATAATGCTGCCTCTTATTCACAATGTAGGGAGAACATATGCACTGGTTGCCCAAACAGTGCTGTCAGGATGAATTAATTCACCCCAGATTTTATATAAAATGGTCCAAAGAAAGCAGCACATTCTTCCCTTCTCTTCTAATTCTTTATTTTTTCCTTCATTTGATAAAATTTTCTTATGCTTCTACTATGTGCAAAATCCCTGATGCCACAGCTGAAAATGTTCTTTTTTTCTTTACTGCAGATGATTTTGACAAAGATCCTTACTGTTCCTCTCCTTGAGTTGTGAAGTTGTGCCTAATTATGTAAAAAGAATATAATACCTGTGGAAATAAAAATGAATTCCAAGTGTGTACTTGCTCAGGTGATGGGAGCACCAAAATCTCACAAATCACCACTAGCGAATGTACTCATGTAACCAAATACTACCTGTTCCACCAAAATCTACGGAAATTTAAAAAATTAAAAATAAAAATAAAAACAAAAATCCCAAAATGAATTCCATTCACAAACAGAATTTTTCAATAAATCCCAGTAGAGATACTTGCCTCCTCCCAACCCCTGATTGGGGAAAATATTGAATTTGTGAAACAATCTGCTCCAACCTTGTATTTTAAATATTATTTTATATGGGGAAGAATAAGATAACATTTGGTAAATATTGAAGTCAGAATAATTCTCCTATTTGTCCTTATAGTGTTTCTTTTTTGGATAAGACTTCAGGCTATCGTTATGATATGTTACCTAGTATATCGTTATGATATATTAGAGGAGAAATGTCTACGGCATGGAAATTTTGTTTCAAAAGCTTTAAGTGTACATCAGCTTTGCCTTCTGTGGCTTCCCAGTCAGGTGTGCTGCTCACATTTGTCCTTGGATAGAAATAAGTAAAGAGAGGAACATTCTGGAAGGATACGCAAGCAACTGGTATCAGCGGTTGCCTTCAAGAAGGGTAACTGAGTATCTGGGGTCAAGGAGGAAGAGACATTTACTTTTCACCCTATACCTCTTTGTATCTTTTGAATCTTGTATTGAGAGAATATATTACTGCTTGGAGCAATAAATAAATGAATACATAAATAAATAAAGATAACCAGACCCTTCCAGTGAGAAAGATAAATGCCTACATTTCAATATCAAAAATCAAGTTCCCCAGGACCCTTATGAAAATGTATGATGCAGTGGGCTGTGGAGACAGTAGAGTTGGGTTCAAATCCCAGCTCTGTCGCTTTCTAGATGTGTGACCTCGTGATGTAATAATGATCATACATGCATCCTAAAATTGAAGTGAAACTGAAATAAGATGAGGTCTGAAAATGTTCTAGCACAGTGTAACACAGTACATCTTCATTCCTTTTTCTTTCAAACGCCCATCAGCTTACCACTCATCACCTCATGGCCCCAACCTACCATGTCTATGCCATTAAAGTTATCACATTGATCTTCTAAACAAAATTTAATGCTGACTACCAAACAGACTACAGCACTGGTGCCAGTCACTGGTATAAAGCTCCTAGGTCTCCATTGTTCCCCCTATCACCTCACATAATATAAAAATTAGGTTGGCCCTTAGGCCCCTGAATATCTGCCATCAGAGTCAAATCCATTGTTCCCCATGTGGTTTCATGTATACTTTTTTGATAGGGGAAGGTGAGTGTGTGTGTGTCTATGTGTGTGTGTCTGTCCGTGTGTGTGAAGGGACTAACATGAATAGTGATCAAAGTGTCTTGAATGTTACATGTCTTTGAACTGAAATATTAAGTCACCTTCACTCAAAAATAGATTTAAGGACAAGACTTGGTTGCAATTAGCACTTTTACAAATAAATGCATTCTGTACGTGGTTTGATTTGGGGGATCATTTTGGCTGTTAAAATGCCCATGATTGTACTTATTTTCAACAAGTAATAAAACCTTGATTGCTCTGCTGCTGCTGGAGTGATAAATGTACAACCTATCTCTAATGACCTGACTGTCGAGAACAGAAATGCTATTTGATAGAAAAGTTCATGATTCCTGTTATGACACCCCTTGTTAATTAGGAAAACATGGGCTTTCTACAATTTCAAAGGCAGCTTGAATTGCAGGGAAAACACTGATTAAATATCTCCCTGGCATCCTTTGACTTGCTTTTCTTGGGCACAAAAAATGACTGATACTTGTGTGAAGATGGACCCAAGTAATTATGGATAAAAGACCCTAGAAACTTTGTACTGCTTTCAATCAACAATCAATCAACTCCCAAGTATTGACTGAGTCCTGACATGGAGGGAAAGATACAGACACATCATACTTAGGCCACTACCTCCAGCAGCTTACTGTTTACTTGGGGAGACCAGATGCACACACTGAAATAGTGAATGATTAGAGCAAGGATATGATAGAAGAAAAGTGCTTTATAGGCAGGAAGTCACGGAAGATTTAGTCAGGCTGAGAGTGGAGTCAATGGTGGCAGGCGGTGGACCTTTGAATAAGACAGGACACTATTTCTCAACACCACAGGCAAATTGTCTTTATTAAGCATTGATCAGCAAAATTACAAAGCCCCTTTAAGCTTCAGAGCATGAACTTTTCATTCTTTGTTGCACCCTGGGTACCTTGTGGGCAAGTGGCAAATACTGAATGGTACTAAACTCTCACTGAGGCATGTCTGAGGAAGCTCCTGCCCAGAATCCTAATCCTTATCATTTTGTCCAAAGTCCCAAAGATGACAGTGACCTTCTGTGATAGCCCACTTCCCCTGCACCCAGGAATATGGGAAGGTTGGGGAGGGGGCAGAAAGCTAAGAGGAGGTAAGACTTGTATCTCTAATAGCTCAAGCTTATGATGTGTTTCTGGTCCTGATCTTCAAGCATTTAGGGTACACAAGGAGTTTGGAACAATGAAGGAAGGAACTAATTATGCCTCTGTTGATTAGGCAAAACAAGTGGAATGGATTAAATTTATACATATAATGTCTGGTAACTCATAGACACTCCATAAATATTTGTCACATGCCTGAGTGCATAAATGGTCTAAAATACATGAGCATAGGAAAGCAATGGCTGACTTTTCCTAATCTAGGGTTTGTTATCTTAGTGCTGAGTAGACCTATGCTTTCCATTATTACATAAATTCCATTAGGGCAAGAACCTTGTTTGTCTTGTTTACCACTGTACTCTCAGTACCTAGCACAATGTTTCACTCTAGGTTCTTTGGTTACCAGCCACATGAACCAAATGTCTTTGAGCTGACGTTATCGTCTATTCTGACTAACCAAGGGATCTTATTGAAAGTGTTTTGGGAATTCAAAACGTTTATGGGAAAGTTAAAGAACAGGGCTAGACATTGTGGAAGACAGTGTGACGATTCCTCAAAGACCTAAAGACAGAGCTACCATTTGACTCAGCAAGCCCATTACTGGGTATATACCCAAAGAAATATAAATCATTCTATTATAAAGATCCATGCATGCATATGTTCATTGTAGCACTCTTCACAATAGCAAAGACAGGAATCAACCTAAATGCCCATCAATGACAGACTGGATAAAGAAAATGTGGCACATATACACCATGGAATACTATGTAGCCACAAAAAAGAAGGAACACATGGACACATAGAGAGGGACAAAACACACTGGGGCCTTGCAGAAGGTGGAGGGTCGGTGGAGGGAGAGGATCAGGAAAAACAACTAATGGGTACTAGGCTTAATACCTGGCTGATGAAATAATCTGTACAATAAACCCCCATGACACAAGGTTACCTATGTAACAAGCCTGCACTTGTACTACTGAACTTAAAAGTTTTAAAAAAAGAAAGAAGAGAAAAGAGCAGGGCTTGAAAAAGGACAGGGGTCTACAAAGCAGGAACCATAGTGATTGTCTCCTAGCAGGGAAGTAGACTCATACGGGCGCCGTTACTGGGAAGAATAAACAGTAATTTCTTCTATGCTCATGCTACTAGCTTAAGACTCAAAATCCTATGAGCCTACATCTAATCAGGTGAGCTTAAATTTTGTGCTATACTGAGCAGTGAGAGGAGGGATGTGGCAGAAAATGTCTTTAGGAGGACTTTGGTTTGACAGTGGTAGAAGTATGAATTTACCATCCCACAAGAATATCCACAATGGGGGAGAAGTCATTCTACGAAAAGAAAGTAGGGTGTTAGGAATGAATGAGTAGTTAGGAAAAAAATCCCACATATGTTCACCTCACACAATATAGGAGTGGATATTCTTGGCTTGAATGAATGACTAATTCAGTAGCATCCTTCTCCAGTGAGGGTGCTATAGTGCTAAGAAGAGTAGATCTCTCCCTTACCCTGAGGCCTCATTCAGGTATTCACTAGTTACATTGTAAGGCTAAGATGAATCAGGATGTGCTGAGGGAGCTGAAGAGTTCAAGATAAGCATCCCAGAATGATAGATAAGAGTGCTGCTAGAAAAAGTGGTCTTTAGAGATATGGGTACACAAGTTGGCCTCACTCTAAGGAAAGCCAATATATGAAAATGAGCTTCACTGCTTGTCTATGTTGTCACCTTGCCATGTCTCTCCAGACAAGCACCTTTTCAGCCCCAGTACTAGGAAATACTCCCCCAACCTCCATTGTGCAGCCTAACTGCTTAGGTCCGGATCATGCAGGTTGAGAAAGTGTGATTCATTATAAAGTATACCTTTATGTCTCTACACTTGAAAGGGCATTTTTTTATTACACTTTTTGAAGGTGCTTCACCATAAAGCTTTTTATTTTATTTCAAAATATTTGAAAATATATTTTGATCCCAACTTCCAGGACCCTTCAGCTCTGATTAAGGAGTGCTCTGTTGTCTGAGAAGGAAAGCTAGGAGGAGTGTTACTTCCATTCTCCACCTTACGAGGCTAATGGCATGATATTCACAAAGTGAGATTCCTAAAAAGGGAGAGGCAGAAAAAATCAATAATAAGTAGTAACTTCAAATACTGAAAAAACTTATCTCATCTAAATGCATAAGAAAAGTACAGATGTTTCCTTAATATATGCAGTCCTATGCAAATGATTATGTAAATTAAACAAAAACTTGGGACTGGCAAATTCCCAAGTTTGCAAAACTTACTTATGTTAACCTAGTATTCGTCATAGAAACAAGGGTAAGGATTGTTGTTTACATCTCCTTCACTTAGATGTGAGGGGAGGCAAGATTGAAGGATATGCTACCTTAATAAAGTAAAGACACTCAAATCCGGGGATATGCTAGATAGATGGTTAGATGAACAGATAGACAGTTTTCACTTTAAAAATGTCAGCCAACTCATTCATCATGCTCAGTTGGTTGTGGGCAGCAATGGGACTAGAAATGGAAATGAATCTGAGTTGGAGTGAATTTTGATGAAGGCCTAGTTCATGCAAGAAACATTTTTTTTCTTTTTTACATCCTCAGCTCACAAATTCCCAGAGGAATGGAGAACTTTACAGACAGTTACACGGGAAGACTAAAGACCTAGTGTAACGGGCTATATCAAATCTTCACGCACTGGACCTTTCACAAGGAAAGACATAAAGATGTACATTATCAAGGATCGCTCTTTCCTACCCTGCATGATCTGGGTCTTTAGTGGACCTGATAAATCAGGTTTCTTAGGTTTCCAACTATAGATAATTAGTAACTAACTATAGATAGGCTTCTAATTGTCTATAGATAGATAGATGAATGAGCTGGCTAACATTTTGAAGGTGAAAACTATCTATCTATAGTTAAAAACCTAAGAAACTGGGACTGGTGACAGTGTAGACAGTGAGGGATAGAAGAGAATTTTTCTCTTCTGTCTGCCTCCTTTAGACCTCAGTCTAGCAATATGAGCAGGTAAAGGTTTCAGAGAGGCTTGGCAGTCTTTGAATCTGGTAGCTCACTAAGTCCAGCATGCTAGTCATTACAGCACTTCCTCTGTGCCCATTTCTGTGCTAAGCTCCATAGAGGATACAATGAAGTAAAGGCCACAGTCCTACACACAAAAAAATGGGTTTTCCTTTGTGTAATAAAACATCCATACGTACAACAGTTTGTCCACAGTAACGTATGTTAATTCTTCAAATTGTGTGGTAGAGACCTTGAAGCATAACAAATAGTAACTGCTTAATTACTAGTCCAATTCCATGAATATTTATTGAGAATCCCACTATATTTGAGGTACTGAACAAGACAGTTTCTAAAATTGTCTGGGGAGACAATTAAGTATGCAGTAACAATACAGTATTTGATACTTTTGTATGCTAGGAGGTTTCAATTTATACAACTGGCAGAAGGGCAAACAGGTTTAGCCTGTTTGGAAAACTGTTCTGTAGTTTCTAAGAAAGTTAAACACACCCTATGACCCAGCAATTCTACTCCTAGGCATATACGCCCTAGATAAATGCAAACGTGTCCACCAAAATATTTGCACACAAATGTTCATAGCCACATTCTTCATAACAGCCAACATGATGGAAACAACCAAAACATCCATCAACAGGTGAATGGATAAACAAATTGTGGGACATTCATCCAATAGAATACTATATAACGGTAAAAAGTGAACTATGCACACACACGACAACATGGATAAATATAAAACATGTTGAGTCAAAGAAACCAGACTCATTTGTGTCTGTACAATTTCATTTATATGAGCAGACAAAAGGAATCGACGATTATAGAAATTGGAATAGTGGTGATCTCTCAGGGAGAGGGCTGTACTGGGAAGGTTTAAAGATAGCCTTCTGGCTGGGTGCGGTGGCTCACGCCTGTAAACCCAGCATTCTGGGAAGCTGAGATGGGCAGATCACGAGGTCAGGAGTCCGAGACCAGCCTGGCTAACACAGTGAAACCCCATCTCTATTAAAAATACAAAAAATTAGCCGACCGTGGTGGTGGGTGCCTGTAATCATTGCTACTCAGGAGGCTGAGGCAGGAGAATCGCTTGAACCC
Organism: Trachypithecus francoisi; assembly: GCF_009764315.1. Lineage (NCBI taxonomy): Eukaryota > Metazoa > Chordata > Mammalia > Primates > Cercopithecidae > Trachypithecus > Trachypithecus francoisi. The sequence continues at coordinate 24,979,569 of NW_022681471.1, forward strand.
AGGAAGTGGAGGTTGCAGTGAGCCGAGATCACGCCATTGCACTCCAGCCTGGGCAGCAGTGCGAGACTCCATCTCAAAAAAAAAAAAAAAAGAAAGAAAGAAAAAAGAAAAAAGGCTGGGGGGAGCTTTCTGGGAGGCTGGAAATGGTGCTTTCATAGCTAAATACACATATAAAAGTTCATTCAGTTGCACACTTAAAATAATATACTTTATGCATCTTATTGTAGTACACTGTCTCTCAATTGAAAAGTAGAGGGAAACCCCATTCAAGCTATTGAGCACACTTTAGCAATGTCTATCCAAACTTCAATGTATATAAACTTAGCTCAGAAATTCCACTTATAGCATTCTATCATAGCTCAAAAATTCAAAAATTTATGGGCAAGGTTATTCAGTGCAACCCTGAAATAGTGAAAACTGGAAATAAGCTAAAGCTTTTCAATATCAGAAGGGTTAAATAAATGTGGGCTATATATAGTATGGAATAATATGCAGCTAAGAAGAAGCTATACCAATTTGATTAATAATTCAAATACATCCACAATATATTTTTCTGCTATAAAGAAATTTGCATGACAGTACATGTAGCATGATAAAGTATGTGAAAACAAAACTTTGTGTGTGCGTGCATGTCCATAGTTATACAGAAAAAAGTAAGGACACACTCTTCATTGTTAATAGCGGTTTACCTCTGGGAAGAAGTATTGATGAGGCTTTCACTTTGTATTTTACATACTTTTGTATATTTTTAATTTTTATAGAGTATCTATAACTTTTGTAATTTAAAAGTTTAGTAATGATAAGAATATATGCAGTGTGATGAATTTCTCTGAGATGTAACAGTGAAAATGATCAAAGGGTGTTTGTTGAGAAAGATGATAAATTCAGTCTTGGACATCTGGTTTTGAGATGCCTGTGGGACACTCAGGTGGAGATGTCTAGAAGGGAGTTGGATATGTAAGTCTGGAGGAGAGAAGAGTGGTTAGGGATGGAGATGGAGATTTTGGCAATATCAATGGTAACTGAAGCCACCTTAGGAGTGAATGCGATTCCCGGGGGAGTACACAGAGGAAGAATGGAAGTAAGTAGGCCCAGAAATGAGGAGCACTGAGGGCCAGGCATAGGCGGATCATCCTGCAAAGGACATCCTAAAGGAATGGTTGGAGAGGTAGGAAGGAAACCAGAAATATGAGGTCCCATATAAGCCAAAGAAACTCTGGTGAGATCCAAGAGGTTGAGCAGTGAGGAAGGAGAAGAGGGCAATGTAGCTCTTTGAATAAATGTAGCCACTAAGTTGCAAAAGTTGGTGGAGGGGTGGAGGTCACTGGAGGAGACTGAGGTTGAGAAAGGTTTTTAAAATGTAGTATTAAGAGAGAGACGAACACATTTACATGGTTAAGGGAAGTAGCTAGCAGGAATATAAAGGTTGAAATATTGAGGGGGTACATAATTTAGCAAATAGAACAAGGAAGGAAGGGATGGGATCCACAGCACAGATGGAAGGATTCCTCTTAGACAGAAGGTGAGGCACCCCATTGTAACAGAAAGGAAGGTGGCAAGGGTGGGTGTGGACGCAGGCAAATATATAGATTCGGTAATTAGAATTTAAGGGAGCTCTCATCTGATAGCTTCTATTTTCTCTATGAAAGTAGGAGGTAAGGCAACCTGCTGAAAGTGAGAAGAGACTGATAAGATGGAGAAAGCTTAAAATAGCTGTTATAGAGCACAGGAGGAAGAGCTAAGTAGCAAAACCGAAAAGTTTGTAGGTCTCCTTAAAGATCCACTTGAGGTCAGAGACTATGGTCTGCATAATTTGGGGGGATTGTGTGGGATCATCCCCTGGGAGGGAGAGGGCAGAGGTGGAGCGTCTACACAGTGTCAATATCCCTCATCAAATGGGTTAGCTAATTCAAATAACTAGTCAATTCAGTGAAGAAAATATAGTAGCACAGTTACTTGACACAAGAGCCCAACTTATGATTACCGCCCCAGTTGAAGCATTTGGATTTAATTCCATTACCCAAGGTTCTACAGCATGCTGGAGAAAAGGAAACCCTAACAGTAGCACTTCATCCTTCTAGTCACAGCTCAGAAGCAGCTCCCTATTCGCACCTTCACCTACAATACTTTTTAAAATGGAATGCTTCTCATTGCAGCAGTATTTATGGTGACAGAAAGGTGAAGGCAATCCGGCATCCATCACCAAGAGAGCGGAGAGGCAAATGTGGTGGACACACATTCTCGAGTAGTTTGCCGCAATTGGAAATAAGAGATTAGTTGTACATAGAGAAACATGTATAGATTTTTTAAAACACAGTGCTGGGTTAAAAAAAAAAAGAATAGCAAGAAGCAGAATAATATATATAACACAACACCACAATATGCAATTTACAGAAATTTCAAAAGACATTCATTCAAACTGATAATACACATTTTGTAAGAACACATGCAAACAAAAATATCTTAATTAAGCAGAAGACAATAGTTGCTAATGAGGGAGGGAGGAGAATTTGAGTGAAGTGTGGGGATGACAGGGAATAAATAAATCAAGCAAGTTACCAATGACGATAAATGTGCCACGAGCTGAGTTTGATTAACTCAACCTCTGCACCTAAGGCACTAACTAACTAAATAAATAAATGAATGAATTGAAATGCTTTTCTAATCTCTTGTACATTTTATTTCAAGCAATATCTTTATCTTCCTCCCATAACAATTGGCCCACATAGGATCAGTGTTGGAGGACAGCGTGCAGGTTATCTAGGGCTGCCCCTCACCTCATCATTTGTGGGTTTTCTTTGCAGCTTTATTGAGGTATAACTGATAAATCAAAATTGTATATATTCAAGGTGTGCAATGTGATGTTTCAATATATGTATACATTGTAAAATTATCTCCACAATCAAGCTAATTAACATACCCATCATCTTACACAGTTAACTTTTTTGTGTGGTGAGAATAGTTAAGATCTACTCTTAAAGTCTACTCTCTTATCAAATTTCAAGTATACAATATGGTATTCTTAACTATAGTCACCATACTGTACAACAGATCCTCAGAACTGATTTATCTTATAACTGAAAATGTATATCCTTTAACCAACATCTCCCCATTTCTCCAACCCAGTCTACCCCTAGATTACCCCCAGGTAGCCACCCTTTTACTTGTTAGATCCTACATATAAGTGATATCATGCAATATTTGTCTTTCTGTGTCTGGCTGATTTCACTTACCATAATATTAGTCTCCAGGTTCATCCGTGCTGTCACAAATGGCAGATTTTTTTTTTTCTTTTTAAGGCCCAATAATATCCCACTGTGTATATATACTACGTTTTCTTTATCCATTTATCCGTTGATGAATGCTTAGGGTGATCCCATATCTTGGCTATTGTGAACACTGCTGCAGTGAACATGGGAGTGCAGGTATCTCTTCAACATACTGATTTCATTTCTAGTGGATATATACCCAGCAGTGGAATTGCAGGATCCTATGCCAGTTCTATTTTTTGTTTTTACCCCACCACTTATTTTATGAGTGAGGAAACTGAGACCCTGAGAAGGAAAATGACCTGGCTAAAGTCACATATTTAGTTGCAAAGCCTGGACTAGACCCAGGTCTCCTGGGCATCTACTACTCTTTCCCCTGTGTACCATGCATACCCACTCAGGGAAATTCTCATTGTTTTTGTGGTTGTGTCATTGTTGTTGTTTGCTTCTTAAATGAATTAAACTCTATTCTATGGTTTCTGCTTCATTCATTTTTTTTTTTTAATTTAGAAATAAAAGCAGGAAAAAGGTGTGTTGTCCTGCCTGGCCTACATGGCGGAAGGGTGGTTAAAGTCAGTAAAGCTTACCTGATGCCAAGGGTGCTCAACAACTTTTTAAACCTATGACATTGGCCAAGCCCAGTGGCTCATGCCTGTAATCCCAGCATTTTGGGAGGCTGAGGTGGGTTGACCACTTGAGGTTGGGAGTTCGAGACCAGCCTGGCCAACATGGTGAAACCTCGTCTCTACTAAAAATACAAAAAAAAGATTTAGCCGGACCTGGTGGCCCATGCCTGTAACCCCAGCTACTCGGGAGGCTGAGGCAGGAGAATCGCTTGAACCCCGGTGGTGGAGGTTGCGGTGAGCCGAGATGGCACCACTGCACCCCAGCGTGGGTAACAGAGTGAGACTCCATCTCAAAAAAAAAAAAAAAAACAAAAACAAAAAAACACAAAATCCAAAAAAAAAAACAAAAACAAAACCTATGACACAATGTTGAGTACTAGACTTTTTGTTATTACACTTCAATGGATTTTAAAAATCTAATAAGCAAGTCAGTAATAATGATAATAATGTTGTCTCTATTGTACTCTAACAATGCCTCACAGGACCCGGCAAAGAATTACTGTTTATCAATATGCCTCAGCCTTGTGCCATAGTTCAAATAAAGCAGTTGCCTAACCTAACCATGCTCACTTATACGCCCATGAGGCAAGAGAACAGGCAGTCTTTCTGCATACCTGTGTGATAGTGTTCTGTTACATTTGATTTTTTAAAATTAAAAAAAAAAAGCCCACCAGTTTAAGAGCTTTAATGAGGTATAATTGATATACAAATAACTGCACATATTTAAGGTGTAAATGTGATGAATTGGAACATATGCACACACCTATTCGACCATCACCACAATCAAGGTAATAGACATATCCAATACCTCCCAAGTTTTTGTGTTCTTTCTTTTTTGTGGTAAGAACACATATCGTAAGATCTACCCACTTAAGATATTTTGAAGTGCACAATACTGTATTGGTAACTATAGGCACTATGTTATACAGCAGATCTCTAGAACATATTCATCTAGCATAACTGACATGTTATACCCATTGAACAACATATCCCCAGTCCACTTCCCTGCCCCTGCCCCTGGATACTTATTTGATGTTGCTACACACCTCTTCCCCCTTACATCGAGTTGAACATCAGTGTATATTGTATTGAGTGACTGTTCAACTCAATATTCTCTCTGAGAGTCATCATAATACTTTGTATGCTTGGCTGTAGCAAGAATATATTGCTTCCTTGGCTTCCAAGAAGGGCTCAGAGCACCCCTGCTGAGAACCACTGCTCCATGCTGCCATAGGATGAAGTTGTCAAGGGTATTGACTTTGGTATCAGAGAGGATGGAGTTTGAATACCAGACCTGTCACTGTGTAAGCAGTCTTTGGCAAGATACTTAAGCTTTCTAATTCAATCCCACAAACACGTATTGGATCTACTCTATGCTAAGTACTGTTCCAGGTGCTTAGGCAGTACAGTAGTGGACAGAATAGATAGAAATCCCTGCCTTTATGATGCTTATGTTCTAAGAGGGGGAGATAAATGACAAACAATTAACATGAATAAGTAGACTATGATGTGCTAGGAGGTGATAAGGGTCACGGATTAAAGAAAAGGTCAAGCAGGGTCTTCAGACATGGGAATGCTGGGGAGAGGGTACAGACTGCAGAATCAAACAGGGTGGTCAGGGTATGCCTTGCTGAGAAGGTGACATCTAAGCACAGAATAAAAGGGAACTAGCCACATGGCTATCTGTGATAGGTAGAAGCAGTACTGATGAGATCAAGCAATGGGGAGGTAGCAGAGGATGTGGTGAGGAATGGTTGACTTGCCGATTTTTGAAGGTGGATCCATCCTAATTTCATGATAGATTGTGTATGGTGAATGAAAAAGAAAGATGTCAAGAATATCCACAAGGATTAAGATGCTATCTATATCTGAAAAAGGGTATAGTTTGGAGAAGGTTTTCCTTTGTTCTTACCCTTTTAAAAAACTGTAAATTGGCAAATTATAATTGTTATATTTATGGGGCACAAAGTGATGTTACGATATATGCATAAAATTCTTTCTTACATTTTCATTGTGGGGAAAGATCAGGAGCAGTGTTTTGGACATACCAAGATGCCTGTTTGAAATCCTCATGGAGGCCAGGTGTGGTGGCTCACAGCTGTAACCCCAGCACTTTGGGAGGCCAAGGCAGGCAGACCACTTGAGGTCAGGAGTTCGAGACCAGCGTGGCCAACATGGCGAAATTCCGTCTCTACTAAAAATACAAAAATTAGCTAGGCATGAGCTAGGCGTGGTGGCACACACCTGTAATCCCAGCTAGTCCAGAGGCTGAGGCACGAGAATCTCTTAAACCCAGGAGGCGGAGGTTGCAGTGAGCCAAGATCACGCCACTGCACTCCAGCCTAGGTGACAGAGTGAAGACTCTGTCTCAAAAAATAAAATAAAATAAAATAAAGAAATTCAAGTGGAGACGATATTGAGTAGCAAGTTGGATACACAAGTCTGAAGTTCGAGGGAAAAGTCCAAGCTGGAGATATAAATTTGGGAGTCACAGGTATAGAGATGGCCTACAAAGTCATGAGCTCAGATGAGACCCCCTGGGAAGTAATAGAGATAGAGAAGAAATCCAGTGACTGAGTCCCGAGGCCCCACAATATTAAGAAGTCAGAAAAGAGGCACAACTGGCAAAGGAGACTAAGGAGTGTTTGGTGAAGTTAGAGGAAAATCAAGAGATTATGATGTCCTGGAAACTAAGTGAAGAAAGCATATTAAGGAGGAGGAGTAATCCACTGTCTTAAATGCTGCTTCTGGGTCAAGGAAGATTATTACCCCCAAGCACTTAGAACAGCACCTGACATATAGCAACCTTCATAAATGTTTGTTGGATCGAATTAAGAAATGTAAGTATCTTGCCAAAAGTTAGGTACATAGTGACAGGTCTGGCATTCAAACTCCAGCCTCTCTCATACCAAAGCCCATGCCCTTGATGACTCCATCATTTGGCAGCATGGAGCAGTGGTTCTCAGTAGGGGTGCCCTGAGCCCTTCTTGGAAGCCGACTTACAGATTGAGAATGAGGTTATTGGTGACTTAACGGGAGCAGTTTTTGTGGACTAGTACAGGCAAGAGCCTAACTAGAGTGGGTCTAAGAAAGAATTGGAGACAGAGAGTAGAGACAATGCTTTAGCTATGTTTGCTGTGAATAAGAACAAAGAAATGGGGTAATAAATGGTACATGAAGCCTCAATTGTCTCCTATATAAAAAATGTATTGGTAGGATTGCTTATCTCTTAGGATTCCTGAAAGAATTAAGAAGAGAGTCAATAAAAAGTTTCTGAATACTGTGCTAATACATGTATCATATCTATCACATAGTAGGCACTCAATATATGGTAGCCATTATTTTAATAATGTTTATGATAGAATTAAAAGCATATTCTGATACCATTTAAAACCATACAGATTTTCATGTCTCAGACAAAGAGATGAGTAATTGTGTGGGGAAGCAAAACAAATCACAGAATAAGTTTTGCTGTAGTGTACATCAAATCACACGATGACCTCCGAAGAACACATCTGCTGAGCTTTCTTCGCATTTGTGTTCCCTAGGATGCAGTAATTATATGTAACTACCAGAGGCCTAGGAAAAAAAACTTCTTTCAAAAACATAATCTTCCCTCAAAATGAGACAAGCATCTCCATGAACAAACATATCTCTTGAATGTGACAGGGCCATAAAGTTTCCTTTTCTGTTTCTTGTATACACATTATTTTTTTCTCTCTCATTCCCCTGATTGCCAAGTTAAATGTCATAGAAGTAAACTGACATGCAAGAATTTTCTCCTGCCCAAACCAATCTCCTTAAATCTTTTATAGATGGTGAACAAACAATATTACATAAGCTACAAGTTATGAAAACTGAGCAAACTTAAGGAGAGTTTAGTTGTGAAACAAAACAAAACTTAAAATGAAGTTATTCTGACAAGTATATATTGATATGCATAATTGTTAGGATGCCATATGTTAATCAGGTGTGAGTGGTAAGAGGCTGGCATGAGAAACTGGAATTATTCTTTTACACAACTGAGCCTGGTTGCGTCCCTCCTCTTTGTTAATTTTTCAAGGGCTAATATTTCTATTGACAAAGATGTTTTCCAACAACACATTCTTAAAAAACAATTTTTATCTCAATAGCTTTTGGGGTACAAATGGATTTGGTTACATGGATAAATTGTATAGTGGTGAAGTCTGAGATTTTAGTGCATCTGTCATCCAAGTAGTGTACATTGTACCCAATGTATAGTTTTTTTATCCCTCATCCTGCTCTCACCCTTCCCCCTTCTGAGTCTCCAAAATCCATTATACCATTCTGTATGCCTTTGTGTACCCATAGCTTAGCTCCCACTTATAAGTGAGAACATACAGTATTTGGTTTTCCATTCCTGTGTTACTTCACTTAGAATAATGACCTCCAGCTCCATCTAAGTTGCTGCAAAAGACATTATTTCATTCTTTTTTATGGCTGAGTAGCATTCTATAGTGTATATGTATATATATACACCACACTTTAACTACTCGTCAGTCAAGGGCACTTGTGTTGGTTCCATATCTTTGCAATGGTAAATTGTGCTGCTATAAACATACATGTGCATGTGTCTTTTTCATATAATGACCTATTTTCCTTTGGGTAGATACCCAGTAGTGGAGTTTTCTGGGTCAAATAGTAGATCTACTTTTAGTTCTTCAAGAAATCCTCATACTATTTTCCATAGAGTTTGTGCTAATTTACATTCCCATCAGCGGTATATAAGCGTCCCCTTTTCCCCACATCCACAGCAACATCTTTGGGTTTTGACTTTTTAATTATGGCCATTCTCATGGGAAAAAGGTGGTATCTCACTGTGGTTTTAATTTGCATTTCCCTGATGATTAGTGATATTGAGCATTTTTCATGTTTGTTGGCCATTTGTATATCTACTTTTGAGAAATGTCTATTCATGTCATTTGTTAACTTTTTGATGAGATTTTTTTCTTGCTGATTCGTTTGAGAAAAACACTTTCTATTCTGTTTGTTTCTTTGCTTATTTGTTAATTCCTTCCTGCTTCAAAGGAAAGGTGTCCTTCCTTTCTAAGACACATCCTTACCTCACCTCCCCAGGGACCTACCTCCATTAATGCCATTTTTTTCTCCCATCACCCAAATCTGTCTTGCTCTGATCAGCATGCCCAAGCTTTTGGCATACTAACAGTCCTTCCTGAGAATCTGTTTCCTCTTCAAGACACCAACTCATTTTTCTTTCTTCCATCACCAAACCCTCATAGTCTTCAGTGTTTCATTTTGCAGCCATTCTTTCTTTTCCTAAAACCAGATCTTTCCTCCCCTGTGCCACTGAAAGTGCTCTGGTGAAGATCACCAAGGACCTAGTAACTGACTAATCTGCTGATTTCCTTTCAGCCTCTATCCTCTGTAATCTCTTGTAGCATCCCAATCTCTTGACAACCCACTCCATCCTGAACTCTGTCCTTTCTCAGCTTTCTTGATACCACTCTGTCCTGGCTCTTGTTGGCCTTTCCCAGGGTCCTCTCCTCAGTCTTCTCCTCTCCTTTCTCTGTGTTCTCCCTGGGAGACGTAATTCACTTCTGTGGCTTTCATTATAATATGCTCATAATTTCCACATCTATATTTCCATCCCAAACCCCTCCACTGAACTCCAGCCCTATATTTCCAATTCCTATTGAACATCAGCACCTATATTATTCATAAGCACCTCCAACTCAACATGTTCATATTCAAACTAATGATCTTCATCCCCTCAGCCTCAGCCAGTGCCCAACTAGAGATCTGGGAGTCATTCTCAATTCTCCCCAATCTCTGGCCACTCATGCTTAATTTGTTCCTCAATTCTGAAATATCTCTGAAATCCTTCCTTTCCTCTTCTCCGTGTTCCATGGACTTGGTTCAGGACCTCTGCATCTTTTATATGAAATCTCCCCTCCCCTTCCCAGCCCCTACCACTTGTACTGATTTTAACCACACTGAGCTCCTTAGCCTTCCCTGAATGCCCAATAACTTTTTTTACACTAAAGAACAGAGTCTAACCTACTTTTCTGAAATGTATTTCTTATATTGCAGAAAATGTCATCTGCATTCAACTTAGAGTATATGCAGACTCCAAGCCAATTATGTTCTATGACGGAATATTCAGTGCATGGAGGCTCTGGGGCAGATGGGTTACAATGTACTTTGTTGCACTAACAGGGCCCAAATGAGCCTTTTCAGGTACCTGGCTCACCTGCTTGTGACCCCCTCCCTCTGCCCCTCTTTGGAAGTATTATGCAGATTATATAAGAGGGAGACTAATGACTGGATTTCATTTGGGGAACTCTTGTCTTGTTCTGTGCAATGGAAATTTGTAAAAACAAAATGTCCATTCTCTTGCCCAAAGCAAAATGGAACCCCACGGTGAGCTGGAGAAAGCAGGCTTAATTCCCTGGCAGCAGCCTTTCCAGGTGCCCTCCACTCGCCATATTTGGAGAGAATAGATCTGATTGCAGGCTCTCTCAGCTCATTGTTAAGAATTATTTAGATTTAACAAAAGTGTATTTTTTACAGTCTCTGTCTCATTGTTACATTTTTCTTTCAGACAAGAAACCCTAGCACAATACACTACTTCTTAGCTCTTTCCCTCATTTCTCCAGCCAGATCACAACTGTAGATCTTAACCACGTAATTCCTGGGAGATTATAAGGTCTTTTCACCTCCCATGGTAGTCTGTGGGACTCCTTTTCCAAAGCCGTTCATTCACTCTTTTTTTTTTTCAATCAGTCAGTTCATCAGTGAGTTAGCAAGCATTAACAGCTGTGCATTGGCACAGGCGAAGGGGAGGGAGATATAAATGAAACCAGACCCCTTTTAAAAGGTCCACAATTCACTGAGGGAGATAGACACCTCTGCCTGGAGAGACATGCTTGTCCTCTGTGTGAGCAATTCCTCATCTTTCAACACCTAACTCAAATATCATAGGCAGAGTTGTTTGCTGCTACTCTGTGCTCCCCCAGGTGTTTTGTGTGCATCTTCATTGGGGTGCTTGCTGCGTTAGATTGAATATTCTCTGTTATCTCTAGACAGTGACCTCCTTGAGAATAGGGACTGCGACATACTGAGCTTTAGATGTGTCGGGTTTAGTGCATCAGAGACGGCTCAAACCATGTCTGTTGAATCAAGTAACATAAGAACAGTAAAAGGTGGCCGAGCTCAGTGGCTCATGTCTGTAATCTCAGCATTTTGGGAGACCGACATAGGGGGGCGGGGTATCGCTTGAAGTCAGGAGTTCAAGACCAGCCTGGCCAACGTGGTGAAACTCTGTCTATCAAAAAATACAAAAATTAGCCGGGCATGGTGGCACGCACCTGTAGTCCCAGCTACTCGGGAGGCTGAGGCAGGAGAATTGTTTGAACCCAGGAGGCAGAGGTTGTAGTGAGCTGAGATTCCACCACTGCACTCCAGCCTGGGCGACAGGGGGAAAAAATACAAAAGAAAGAAAAAATACAAAAGAAAGAAAAGAAAAGAGAGAAAGAAGAAAAGCAAAAGGTAATGTTAGACTGTAGACTGAGTTCCAATCAGATTGCTGTTGGAGGGCAGAGGCTCACCTGTGCTCTGAGTGCCCTCTTCTCCAGCCAGGCAAACCTGCTTGCCATTCCACAGCTAATCAGAGATTCACATTGCTCCAACTCCCAGAGATCTTGCTCTTCGCTTATCTCTCCTTTGGAGCCCAGGGCTTCTCAAATCATGTGGGTGATCTTATTATAACACAGATTCTGAGTCAGTAGGTTTGGAAGTGAGGCCTCGGACTCTGGTATCTAACGTGCTCCCGGGTAAAAGCCGATGCTACTAGCCCAAGAACCACACTTCCAGTAGCAAAGACTCCAGCTAGCTTTTCCTAGTCTTGGGTCTTCTAGTCACCTAAGTAAGGACCACCATGTATGGTTATGTAGAAATGCTTTGTGCCAAAGCACCCAGCCAAGGAGACCAGTGCTGGTTGAAATCTAAACCATGCTCACCCCAGCCTTGCACTCTGGTACTGGCCACATCCAATGGGTGGAAGGGGCACATTTCCCCATTTTTTTCCAGTTCCCACAAAGGTTCTGTAAGCTACTTCCACCCTCAGGACTATATCCATTAGAAGTAAGCACGTTTTCTAATTCATACAAAGGTGCCATACGGTCCAGCAGCCTTGGCCATGGATGACACCCTAACCCACCTCACCATTTATCCTTTGCTCCTTTCTGACTGATCCCTCAGGTGGATGGTATTATATGTGATTTGACTCAGCTCTGTCTCTTTTATGTGCACACCTGCATTTGCTGGTATGTGAAAAGTAACGGGATGTAAAAGAGCACTGTACTCTTCATCAAAAGCCTTCCCTTTTTAAAACTAACTTCATGACTACAGGCAAAGCACATAAACCCTCTGAGCCTTGGTTTCCTTATTTATCAAATGAGTATTGGTAAGATCTACTTTACTGGCTTCTCTAGGTTATTGTAAGGATCAAAATCAGTAACCTAGGGGAAAGCTCTTTGTAAATTGTAAGGTTCTGTACAAAGTTAAGGATTATTACAAAGGGGCTAGATGGCATATCTTTGAATCCCTTTGTAATTCTCCCCAGCTCCGGAGCTCAGTGCCCTGCATGTGGTGGCTTCAGAGCCCACTACTGGTTGACTAACCCAGACATGAGCACTCTCTGAATTCTTTCTAACAAAACCCAGCTTACCTTGGTGAATAGTGCTGTGTGCTAACTTTTGTAGGAACTGTGACCCAACTCCATCAGCCTGCATAGTCAGCAAGAAGATAACATCTACAATGTGATCACAACAGTTTAATTGGAATTAGGCAGTATAGAACACCAAGGTAAAGACACCAAATTCCAAATAGATGGTTTCAAGAGTAATCTTTCACTGATTTTTTTTTCAGATTTGGAGGATTGACTCACCTGTTTATATGCTAAAAAGAACCCCCTTATTTTGATTTCTGAATACTTTTTCTCCTAGTAGTCAAACTTATTATGGAATAAAACATTTTGATAATTGCTTTTTAATATGATGAGAGGTTGGAACCTTCCCAATGACAAGGAAATGAGGGAATATAATGGAATGATGTCTTGTAATTTTTATAACTTCCAAATAGCAAATGAGAGAGTTGTTCATTTATTCACTGAAGTTTCCTTCCAGAATCACAGAATTACTCCTACACAGCAATTAGAAGAGGAAGATGAATGTTTAAGCATTAGCTGTAACTTGTCTTTCTGGGGAGGAGGGGACTAGAGTTTAAGTTATTGGTAATAGGAAAAGTTAATTAACAAATAGAAAGGTTTAGATATTACTTATCTATATTCTGAAAAGGTTTTCTAAATTGAGAAACTGAATAAACCTTGACTGTAATTCTCAAAGGATTTCTTTTCAAAATGAAGCCAAGGTAAATAATCTAGATGTTGTACTTTAAATGTGAATATTAGCTTTAAAAAATATGGTTCTTTTGGAATGGGGAGCTTTCCTACTTATCACTTTTCGGAGTCTACAGCTAGGCAGCTCAGTAGGTAGGAGTCACATGTTCAGTCCCCTGTGGACCTCTCAGCTTCTGTCCATTCTAACGTTACAGCCAACCTTGCCAGTGTGTGTCATGGCTAACAGAGGTACTGGCCAAGAGAGTGGGGAGGGCTTCAAACAGGAACCATTCTCACTTCTGAAGAAACAGCTCAGAGTTGATGACTTACTCCCAGTGCCACATTTTCTTTACACAAGGAGAGATTTGTAACCCATCATGAATTATTTTCTTGATTGTTAGAAAGGCCAGAACGAATTTCAGCATTCAGTTGCAGTGACTTATCTTTAGTTCCTAGTCCATTCATGTTTCTCCTTTTCTGATGGAGTTGCAGATATTTTTCTTATCTTTACTTTAACCCACCTGGCTATATTCCTATATTCTCTCTCTCTCTCTCTCTCTCTCTCTCTCTCTCTCTCTCTCTCTCTCTCTCTGTCTCTCTCTCTGTCCCTCCCCGCCCTTCACTGTAAGCCCCTTCAATTCCTCTTTAGAAGTTGGTAGCTGTTAGATTTAAGGACAGATGACTCACTTGATAGTGTATCTCAGTGGGCAAAGGTTACTTCATCTTTCACTTTGAAGGTTTATTTCTTTTTGACACATCTGTTCATCTCTACTTGATATTTTTTTCTCACCTGTGTCCTTTATCAGTTAGCTCTGAGAAAGGAGTAACAAAAAATTAATGAAAAAGGACAACATGTCTGTCAATATCCTGTGTTTTTAGCTCCTCTGAGAGCATCACTGTTTTGCTGAAGGTTGTGTATTTCTGCCTAGAGTGAAAAAACGAAACAAAAAGAATGAGCTTTAAAGATGTATTTTATTTCTTAGTGCTCTAAACCAAAAGATTAGTTATCACAACAAAGTCACTCATTTGTTGTCTTCTTCAAACACCTCCCTAATCCAAATATACATGATTTTCAAGCCACACAATTATTTTTTTCTGGAAAAAGATGGTGTCTAAATAAAAGAGATTTCTCCCCCTCTCTGCTGTTTTAGTGTTTTACATGCTATGGTTTGTCTGCATCATTTATTCATAAACTCATCCGTCAATAATCATTCATCCATTCAATAAACATTTATCAAGAGCCTCACTTTGTGCTAGGTCCTTGCCAGGCCCTGAGCACACAAAGATAAATAGGACGGAGATCAAAAGTCCCTATCCTCAAGGAACTGGGTATAAGGAAGAAACAAAACTGTCCTCAAAGAGCTTACACATCAGTAAGAGATACAGACATAGACACAAATAACTACAATGCAACATATAATGTATGTGCTGTGAAGGATATAGTAAAGTTTATGACAACACAGAGATGCAGTGACTAATGCTAAGTTGGGGAAGATGAGGAAGGCTTCACAGAGGAAGCAGTTTTTAAGTTGATTCTTGAAAGATGAGTTCATCATCAAAGTCCGAAGGTGTGGGAGAAAGGCATTCCAGGCCGAGGAGGCAGCATAAGGAAAACCTTAGAGGTATGGAAGTGCTTGCTGTGTTTGCGTTGTTAGATGAGGGGAGGATGGTGAGAGAGGAGGCTGGGAAAGAAATTGAAGCGTTCGGAAGGCCAAGCTAAGGTTTCTAAGGATCAGTTAGCGCTCGGAGACCTTTTCAATTGGCTTTCAAACTTCTTTCCATCCTATTCCAGTTGTTGTCTCCCATTTTCCATGCCACTGCTGTTGGTGGGTATAGTGAATGAACTGGATTCCATGGCTTGATTTTCAGTACTCATTAAGGACCTGTACCTTGGCTTCTTTTTGCTTCTTGCTGCCTTGGATCATAACTCACTTTCGCCTCCAGCCCTTGGGATCCAAAGCCAACCACCTTTGGCCTGTATCTTGGTTAATTATCTGCTCCTATCTCCAGTTTTCCTGTATTCTTAAGAAAGGGCATGGAGCAATGTGTTCAGACAAAGTCTGTGCTAGTAGTATGGTGCTATGGAAAACTGACTAGTACAGTCTAACTTGCTGTTGCTAGAGGCTGGGTGTGTTCTTGATCACCCCAAAAGGCAGAATAAAAGTGAAATGAACTTCATATTTTAGAAAATTGGGTTTTGAAACCTCAAGATTCTATTCATAAGGACAAATATCACAATATCATGGCACCAGTTGCTTCTTGGAAAATGTGAATGATTGAGCTGCAATAAAGATGGGCTGATTTTCATCTGAAATATATTTCTTTTATCTGCATTTTTCGTTATATAGGGTGCATGGAAAAGTTTAAAGGTATGTGTCCGTTCAGTATGATAAAGATATATATCATTTCAGCACTAAAAAAGTATACATCATTGATATCTTCAGGAATTTTAGTGTAGTAGCTTATATTTTATCTTTTTTTTAACTTTCTTTTCCTTGGTGTGGGTTTGAGTAAGACAGATCTAGATTTGAATTCAGGTTTTGCCACATACTAGTCATGTGACCTAAAGCAAGTCACTTAGTTTTTTGAAGTCTTAATTTCTTCTGTAATATGGAGATAATAAGTAGTACTTCATTATAGGGATATTGTGAAGATTATATAAGACAATGCATATAAGGCATTCAGCACAGTGCCTGATACGTAGTAAGTATTCAGCAAGTTTTTATTATTGCTGTTGTTATAATTATCATTATCATTTTATTATGTTTCATCTGATATCTTCATTCCCAACTCTGTTCTTAAAATGTTGTCTCTTCAGCATCCCCAAGGTGACCAATATTAGGGAGGCTGAGAGATTCAGAAACTTCACAGATTGAAGTAAGTATAAGGGTCATCAGTCATCTCTACTTAGAAGTTCAATACTGTAACTGACTTCAGTGAGAGAACAACCATGGATCATCAAGTTCACATTAATTTCTCTGATGTTACCCCAAAGAAATAATCAAGAAGTACTGGATACCCAAAGACATCAAATAATATGTCCTCAAACTTTTCCCTACCGCCTGTACACCTAAGAAGCTTAGGAAAAATATATTCCAGACTTAAACCAGAAAGACTTATTTCATTGGCCAGAGTTACTTAAATAAACTTGCAAGGCCCCATAGTTTCAGGGAGCTGTTGCTACACCCTGGGATTCCTGCCCCAAACGTACCCTGCCTATTGAGCTCTTACCTAAGAGCACTGGAACTAACTTGTGTCAGACAGAATTGTTGCTTTGTCCAGGAAAGAATATTTGTGTGACCCAGGTAACTGGTCTTTTGATAAAAGTATAGGACTCTCCCGTACTCAAAAACATCCCATCCATTTTTAAAATCCCAACCCACTGTTAATGGAGCAAATAAAGGGTCACACATATTTAGTGTGCTTATTTAGTTATTTCTGGGTTATTTGAAAGCCTTGTAAACTAATGGGGCACATATACTGACTCATAATCATTTTTTACCAATTGACTTTCCCCCTTTATATTTCCCCAAGTAAACAACTATTGTAAAGCAATTATTTTCTTATTAGTAGTAATGTTGGGCAAGTAGTGAGAGGTGCTTTTGCAAAATAGACAGGTTTTCTCTCCACCACTTATGTCAACATCCTAAAAAGCATCAGATATAAAACATGATGACTAGGATAATATCCTGTGTTTCTCCAGCCTTACTAGTATGAATGGACTCACATTGTCAGTAATAAACCGGATTTATTCCTTGGGACCTTGGGACCTTGGGATTCCTTAGGAGATGCCTCACATATACTCACAAGCAATTCTATTGCCTTCTTGGCATCTTCTGGGTATCTATCTCTATATCTACTGAGCACCTACTAGTCATGGCTATCTCCTGTTGCCTCTGGCTTATGGAAGCTACACAGTACTCTGTTTTTTTCAGTAGGAAATGAAGTCTTACCCAGCGAGGAACTTAAGCAAAGATGGTGGATCCCAATGCCTCCAACTGGGCTCTTACTGCCATATAGATGGTCCTTAAAGCAATGGGACCAGGTAATATCACCTAGTAAGAGACTGTAGATAGAGAGAAGGGGCCTAGGTCCAAACCTTAAGGAATTGCAACATTTAGAAGTCTAGTAGAATGAGAGGAACCTACAAAGAACACTGGAAAGGAAAGGCCAGTGAGGTAGGAGGAAAATCAGAAAGACATAGACACCAAGAGTAGAAAGAGTTTCAAGAGACAAGTAGTCAATGGTCTTTAATGCTGCTGATAGATCAAGTAATTGAGGGCCCTAAAGTGTCCACTGGATTTGTCAAAATGAAGATTGCTGGTGAGATTATTCATAACTGCCTCAGTGGAGTGATGAGTAAAGAAGCCAGATCTAAGACAGCCAAAGAATGAATAGCAGGTAAGGAAGTGGAGATGGCACAATATTTGAAGGCATCTATGAAGGAGTTTTACTGTGAAGGGGAGCAGGGAAATCTTGGAGGGGATATGAGGTTACAGGATTTATTTTTTAAGATGGGAGATAATAGAGTAAGTTCAAATGCTGATGGGAATGTTCTAGTAGGGATGGAGTAATTGAACATGTAAAAGAGGATAAGCAAAGGAATAAATGCCTTGGGTGGATAAGAAGTTTTGGGATACAGGTCACAAGTGGTGAGGTTGGTCTTCAAGAGGGAAGAGAGGTGTATTAGTCTGTTCTCATGCTGCTAATAAAGACATACCTGAGACTGAGTAATTTATAAAGGAAAGAGGTTTAATTGACTCACAGTTTCACATGGCTGGGGAGGCCTCACAGTCATGGTGGAAAATGAATGAGGAGCAAAGTCACGTCTTACGTGGCAGCGGGCAAGAGAGCATGTGCAGGGGAACTCCCCTTTATAAAACCATCAGATCTTGTGAGACTTATTCACTATCACTAGAACACCATGGGAAAGACCCACCCCCATGATTCAGTTACCTCCCACCAGGTCCCTCCCATGACACTTGGGAATTATGGAAGCTACAATCCAAGATGAGATTTGGGTAAGTACACAACCAAACCCTATCAAGAGGGCTGGTGTAGATTAAGATAGAATCAGGGATTTGGTAATGAAAATATGTATTCATTCAGTGAACACATACTAGGCACTATTTTAGGCTATGTCTGAGGATTCTGTGAAATAGACCAGTCCCCATTCTCATGTCATGGAGTTTTCAGTCTAAGGGAGAATACATATGAAAACTTTAAAACATGTAGTATATCACAGAATTTCAGAGAGAGAGAGAGAAGTGTTATGAAGAAGCATAAAACAGGCTAAGGGATTAATGAGAAATTGAGTGTATGGGAAGTTGAAGTGGTTATTTTTAAAAGGGTAGCCAGAGAAGGACTCTCTGAGGACTAGAGACCTAAAAGAATATGAGGAAAGAATGTTTCAGGGAGAGGGAACAGTGAGCAAAAATCCTCTGGGGAAGGAACACATTAGAAGAATTTGTGGAAGAAGGCAAGTGTTACTGGAACCTAGTGAAGAAGACTTGGGCTGGAAAAGTGGGTGTGGGAAATTTATGAACATCCTGGCAGGCCATGGCAAAGACTTTAGATTATATCACAAGCAGTGAGAAGCACTGGAGGATATTAAGTAGAGGAGTGACATAATCTGATTTACTCTTTAAAATGATCACTCTGGCTACTCTATAGGGAATGAATTGTAGAAGAGCAAGAGAAAAAGCAGGGAAACACTAGAACCTTTGGCAAAAATAAGTGAGACCAGTCAGCGTGGCTATGTGCTTTCCTCCAGAGAGGTTTATATGCTCAGGAGGTGGCACAGAGTAGATGGAAAGTTGGGCTTAAAACCACTATCGGGGTTTTGTAAGACAAGTCTGATGGAGGGAGACAGGGATAAGTCATTTGAAAATACATGCAAGAGGGTGCTCATAATATTGGATCGTGGAGTCTAAGTGGGGTAAGGAAGGAAGCAAAGACATGAGTGTTTCAATTGGTCCTTGAAAAAGTGATAAGTTTAATGGATTGAAGGTCTAAGTAAGAGTCGAAGAATAGTTGGAGTGGGAGAACTGTAGGAAATGAGCTGGAATGGTTGGAGGTGGTAGTGTGCAGCATTCTTGAAGTTAAAATTTTGCAGGTGATGCATTACATTTTTCAATAACGTAAAGGTCTAAGGTATGACTATGGGAGTAAATGGCTGCCATGGGATGAGGGGGAAAAGAGGTGAAGAAAAAAGGAGAAAATTATGGATCCGAGTGGCCAGAATGTTAGCTAAATTCTATACTTTGATGTTGAAGTCACCACAAATACCAGTAGTTTTGGCTGAGAAGACACTAAGGCAGGTATTGAAATCTTCAATGAATAACTAGGAATGACTGGTGGAGGTGGAGGGTGATGATAGATAACTTCAGTAAGGAGAAGATTCTTCTGTTATGTCAAGGAAATATAAAATGAGGACATCAGCTGAGAATGAGGGGTGTATGAAGCTTAAGGAGACAGAGGATGAGGTATGAAATAAATGTTTTGGATAATGAGAAAATGAACTTACCAGGGAAATGTACCAGGATTGACTTGTGGTATTAAGTGCCATTCGATATCCATGATCATGAATTAAAGTGAAGGCAGGTATTCCAGTTCTGTGATTGTCTCTAGAAACATGTTGGCTCAGGGGCTGGGTTCAATCAGAGTTGAGCTTTTGCCAGGTGAATACTATGGGGGAGAGGAGAGAGACAGAACCACAGACCAGGGTCGGGGGAGAAGAGCACAGATCAGGGAGTTGCAATGAAGTGATTATAATAATGGCTCATGGAACCTAAGCTGGACAAGGAAGAGAAGACAGGAGGAAGCTGAAATTTGAGAAAAAGTGATGAGTCACTGGATTGGAGGTCATGATGCAGTAAAAATATTTACATGTTTCTGAATCCTAGCTTAGATTAAAACCTAATGACAAGAGTGAAACTCTGTCTCAAAAAAAAAGAAAAAGAAAAAGAAAAACATTTGTACAATGGTTGATACAACGGAATATATATATATATACACACATACATATATGTGTATGTGTGTGTGTGTGTGTGTGTGTGTGTGTATACACACACATATTTTGGAGGGGGACAGAGTCTCTCTCTGTCACCCAGGCTGGAGTGCAGTGGTGCGATCTCGCCTCACTGCAACTTCCGCCTTCCAGGTTCAAGTGATTCTCCTGCCTCAGCCTCCCCAGTAGCTGGGACTACAGACATGTACCACTACTTCCAGATAATTTTCGTATTTTTGTCGAGACAGGGTTTCACCATGCTGGTCAGGCTGGTCTTGAACTCCTGACCTCAGATGATCCACCCGCCTCAGCCCCCCAAAGTGCTGGGATTACAGGTGTGAGCCACTGCGCCCAGCCCAATGGAATATCTTAAATTACTGGATAGTTATATATAGCCTTTGGCTTTACTTTAGCTATATAAACACAAGTCCTAATGAGCTCCTAAAGTCTATCGAGAGTGCCCTTTGGGATGGTCAAGCCCATTCAGGTTTTGTAAACACCCTTTCCTGAGGTCCATCAAACTTTAGGAAATTCACAAATTTTGGTGATAATCACAAAGAAATTTGACTCTGAATCCTTGCATAATTTTGCTACTGAAACTGAAAAATCTTAATTCCCTGCTTTACAGTACACTCTGTGGAAGAACATGTTCTTCCAGGATCTGGGTTAGAGAACGTTCGGTTGAGATCACTTGAGTAACAAATGCATTCATTGATGACTTTGAAGACAAGACCCAAGACACAAAGTTTTGTTGCTGTTGTTTGTTTGTTTTTGCTCTTTTCTTTTTTAGGGTGAGCCCTCTGTCCTCCTAGGGGATGACCCCACTTCCCCAGAGAGATGTTAGGCCAGTCTTTGGGATATATTTTTTTAATCCCAGAATTGTAACCCTAGTATCCTGGAAGACTATCCGTCTCTAAATCCCTTTTGTGATTCCTCTCAAAAGGGGCCCAGGGCTCATCGTATAGATGATCTTGTGTTCTGTCAGTTCAGTTTCTGATGTTCTGGAAGTTTCTGGACTTCTTATGTTCTGGCCTGTCAGCTCAGAGTTTCTGATGTTCTGAAAGTTTCCGGACTTCTTATGTTCTGGCCTGTCAGCTCAGAGTTTCTGATGTTCTGGAGGCTTCTGGACTTCTTGTTTCTGGCCTGTTAGCTCAGTTTCTGGTGTCACTTTGCAGATCAGGTTCCTACCATACCTTTGCTTCTCTTAAAAAGAAACTACCAAAATACTGTGAGTTATTTTTTTTTTTTAAGTCATTTCACTCTAACTGTATGCTAGCCAGTCAATTAGTTAGAAAGTCCTTGTAAGGGAAGTAGTGTAACATGAATTAGCACAGGAACTCTACAAGTAAACTGATTGAGTCCCCACCACTTACTAATTGTGACCTTTGTACCTAACTGGTAAGTCTCAGTTTTCTTATCTGTACAACATGGTTAATAATAGCTGGGAAGATTAAAAGAGATAAATCCTGTAAATTACATAGTGCAACCTATGGCTTATTGTAAGTGCTCTAGAAATGTTTGTCATTATTATTATTGCACTACACTAGAATACAAGCACTACAAGAGCAAGAATTTTTGTCTGTTTTGCCCTTTGCTGTATCCTCAGTGCCTGGAATACAGCTTGGCACACTACAGGCACTAAGTGATTATTTGTCGAATAAATTAATAAGTGTCTTGTTTCTTGTAATTCCCACAGTTTGGTATATCTAAATAATTATTAAAAACCCTGAATCCTAAAATATTATGGTTGGAAAAACCCGAGAAATCATGGCCAACATTTTCATTTTATGTTCCAAATCAGAGAATAGTTAAAGGCAATATGGGTAGTTAAGAGCCTAGACTCCAAAGCCAAACTACATAGATTCAAATTTCGAATCTCCCACTTACTAGCTGTGTGACATGGGCAAAGTTACTTGACCACTCTGTATCTCAGTTTCCTCATGTGTACAATGGAAATGATGATAACAGCCTCTAACTCATTGGGCTTTTATGAGCATTTCACAAGTCAATATATGTGCCTGGCGTATAATCAATACTGTATGTTTTAGCTACTAGCAATAGTAGTAGTTACCGAGTTAGGGATCTTCTTACCTTCAGCCCAACATATATCAATTGATTGAGTTAGGTACTTCTCAGCTGGAATGAATGACACTTTTCCAGGTTTCTGGAGCTATGTAATTGCTTCTGTGAAAGACAGCGGATTTGTGTGCCTCAAATCTCTGTGCTATATCCAGTGGCTTTTCGCTGTAACATTTAGATTTCAAATTCAGCATTGTTTACTTTGTCATCAAAATGAGATATGTACTTTACTTGGTGCTGGAAGTATGTTCTGTACCAACATTATTCAGAGTCTTCATCATCTTTTAATTTCCAGTGCCTGGCATATATTAAAGTTCAGTTAAATACTAGTTATTTGTTGAGGGAATGTACCTTTCTTTCTATCTTTGCCATATGATTTTACAGAGATAGCAAGAGTCAGCAAACATTTCCTATGAAGGGTCAGAAAGTAAACATTTTAGGCCTAGGGGCCAGACAGTGTCTGCCATTCACCCTGTGCTGTGAAAGCAGCCACAGACAATGTATAAACAAATGGCTGTGGCTGTGTTCCCATTAAAACTTTATTTACAAAAACAGGTGGCTAGCTCGTGGGCCATCGTTTGCCAACTCCTGGTTTATAGGGTGGCAAGAAGCTTAGAGGCAAAAATAAATAAGAGTGGTAATTCTAGTTAAAAACATGTACTGACAGCCGGGCGCGGTGGCTCAAGCCTGTAATCCCAGCACTTTGGGAGGCTGAGGCGGGCGGATCACGAGGTCAGGAGATCGAGACCCTCCTGGCTAACACGGTGAAACCCCGTCTCTACTAAAAATACAAAAAACCAGCCGGGCGCGGTTGCGGGCGCCTGTAGTCCCAGCTACTCGGAGGCTGAGGCGGGAGAATGGCGGGAACCCGGGAGGCGGAGCTTGCAGTGAGCCGAGATCCGGCCACTGCACTCCAGCCTGGGCGACACAGCGAGACTCCGTCTCAAAAAAAAAAAAAAAAAACATGTACTGAAATGGGTTGTAAGCATTAAATTTCCACTTAAACTGTTCAGTGGGGGTTTAAGTCATAGACAATTTCACCTGAATTCTAAGTTTTTCTATTGGATGTTGTTTGGATCTGTTTTACCTATATGGGTAAACGAATCAAACAGCAAAGACCAAAACAAAATCAACTATTAATAAATGAGTTTGAAGGCCAAGAGCACAGTAGTTTAGACTTAGTGCTTATTTATTCTCTTGGGTTGTTATACATACTTGATTCTTTTTGTGTACCAATAATTGTACATCATATGACTTAGGGTGCGGTTGGTTAGTAATTCACAGGTACAGGAAAGGACTCCTGGGGAATCTTACTTTTTTTTTGTTAACCTATTTCTTCTACCCTCAAACCTACACTATAAAGTCTCTTCCTTTTTCAAATGTGGCAGAAAACAACAGGGAAAAATACTTATTCATTCATTCAACAACCGACTGAGCACCTAGTCTATGTCAATGTTTATAGAAACTAGAGGAGGAAGATAAAAGGATGGAAAAAATGCACCACCTATTCCTGCTCTCATAGCTCACAAGCTAGTAGGGAAGACAGACTGGAAAACAGGTAGTAACATTTACAATTCAGGGTGGTATTGTTAATGTCATTGGAAAGCACTGGCTAGTCCCAGAATTTTAAAATCATGCCGTATATTATTTGGATGCTAGAGACTTACGTTGAAACTCCAGGAAGTTTAGAACTGGTAGCTGGTGTAAGTAAAATTAATCACTGTTATAGCAGTTAATTTTACATGCATATGGATGTGCTTTAAACTAAATCTTATCCCTAGAAAGAAACCACTCAGAGAATAAAGAATTTTTCTAATTTGATTAGCTTATGAAGCAGCCATTAATGATCCGAATTTGTTTGACATTTGTGGGGAAAGGTTGTCTGAAGAAGATGACAAACCCAAAGGAACCTGGAGTCAGCGGCCTTCATTCTCTCATGATCAATACCAGACTGCACAGAACAGAGTGCAGAAAATCAGGGGAAAATGTCACTTGTTATAAATATGTGCCATGACTAACTGATGTATTTGGCGTAGAAGAATAATTGGAAATTCTATTTATGGTCCTATTTACACTTCTATTGTCAAAATTAATGATTCACTATGAGTGAGAATTTTTGCCTATATTCATTACCAACATTGCCTGTGACTAAATTAAAATGTGTTTGTATTTCCACAAATCTTGATTTTCATGGCAAAGCTCCAGACTCAGTCAATTTTTATGTGCTAAGATTTCTGCCCCGTAGCCTACAGTCTTCCTTAAATTAAGAAATCCTTATCCTTCAAAAGAGACATTTATGTTAATAGATTTTATTAACTACTGAATAGACACAAAAGAAATGTATACCATAGGTATAGAGAATGACAATAACACAAACTCTGAAGTAGCCACCATTAAGGGACAAGAAGTAAGCTCATATTTTAAAAATTAAAATGATTTTTGTAAGGCTAATGCATCACATGGTACAAATTCAAAATGTACAAAAATGTACAAAAATGTACAAAAAAACTGCCATTTTTCCTGTCTCCAGTATGTAAAGCATTTCCTCATTCTTTTTGTTAACAGCTGCATAGTGTTGTATATTCAGCATCACTTATTTAACCAGTCACCTAGTGGTTTATATTTAGGCTTTTTCTGATATTTTGCTGTTAGCAAAAAATTCTGCAATGACTAACTTTGTATGTAAATCACACATATATGAGTACATCTGTAGAATAAATTTCTAGAAGTTGATCTGTTAGGACAAAAGGCATGTGAATTTTCATAGAAAGACAATTTATACTTCTACTACCAATGTACAAGGTGTGCTTGTTTTCCCATACTTCCGTCCTCAAAATGTGTTATTAAACTTTGTCACTGTTGTACGTAAAAATGGTATCGTGGCGGAGTTTAAATTTGCATTTCTTATTATTACTGAAGCTGAGTCTCTTTTTATATGTCAACAGCCATTTGTATTTGCTCTTCCACGAGCTGTTTGTTCATCTTCACTTATTTTTCTATATGGCTTATTGGTCTTTTACTGATTTGTAAACACAATTTATTTAGGGAAATTTGCTCCTTGATAATAACACTCTTTACTCTCAGTTTACTTGTATTTTCATTGTGTTTAGGTGTTTTTGCGATGCAGAAATCTTTTTTTTTTTTTTTTTGAGATAACGTGCTGCTCTGTCACCCAGGCTGGAGTGCAGTGGTGTCATGTTTCACTGCAGTCTCAAATTCCAGGGCTCAAGCAATCCTCCCACCTCAGCCTCTAGAGTAGCTGTGACTACAGGTGCATGCCACTATGCCCGGCTAATTTTTGTTGTTACGATGAGGTCTTACTATATTGCTCAGACTGGTCTCAAACTCTGGCCTCAAGTGATCCTCCTGCATTGGCCTCCTAAAGTGCTGGAATTGCAGGTGTGAGCCACTGCACCCGGCCAGAATTCTTTATTATTATGTATCAATGTTTTTTTAAAAAAATGTTTTCTGGGTTTAGTGATGTATCTAGAAAGGTCTTTTTTACTCTGAGGGTAAAAACAACAGACATTTAAACAGAATCGTGATTCATGAGTTTTCCCGCTTCACAGCTAAAATACTATTTTGCAAGTAGTATCTTTATATGTGACCTCCAGCACTGAATGGAATGAACTGGGTAGAAAGGATTTTGCACAGTGAACCTCTACTCATGAAACCCAGTTGCTATGGAAATTTGATCCAGCTCTGTTGCTTAAAAAACACTTATTATTTGTCTATTATGAGTAAAATACTGTGATAGGAACCTTGTGAGATACCAATATGAAACAGAAAAAAATAGACCTTGTCCTCCAAAGAACTTGTACTGTAGTGTGGGAGATAGGTATATTTATAAAACAAGGAGGGAGTGAAGAGGGCAGTGTTGTGAGTGATATATAGGGGTGAGTGGTTGGGCTCAATGTAGGTTGAGTATAGACCTAGTTATTACTGATGAGTGATGTTCTTATGTAGAGAAGGGGTTAACAAGCTTTATCTGTACAGAGTCAGATAAATATCTTTACAACTGCTTAATCTGCATGAACAATGAAAGTGGCTGTATCCCCATGAAACTTGGTTTATGAATGGAAATGTGAATTTCATGTAATTTTCATGTGTCATAAAATATTATTTTTTACATGTTTTCAAGCATTAAAAAAATGTGAAAAACACTCTTAGTTCATTGGCCATACAAAAGCAGACAGCAGGCCAGATTTGGTCCACAGGTCATCGTTTGCCAACCTCTGATGTAGAGGAATAATTGTGAAATCTTATCCTAGGGAGAAATGATTTCAGAGAGACCTATCTATCAATTACTGAAAGCCTCAAAACTGCCTTGAAATTCATCCCTTTATTTAACTTGTGCAACAAGAATCTGGAAGCAATGAATGGGGAAGCCATGAGTATGTGACCTACTGCTGCTCAGCTAACACTGCTTCGAGGTGAAGAGGATGGAGTTCTTTGAGTCGAATTCACCGATTCCTTCTGTTAAACTGCCTTTCACCTAATATTTCTGTCAGAGGATCTAGAAACTATGGTGATTGATGCCATAGAAACACACAGCAAGAGAGCAAGGTGATGAGTTTGTGGATTGTGGCATGGCTGAGAGGCAAAAAGCTTTTTAGCTGCCAATCTTCAGGTAAAATAATGGAACAAAATGCAATGCAGCTAGCATGCAGGAAGCTTTTCTGTTTACAGAGCACTTTTACATATATTATCACCTTTAATTTTACTCAAAACTCACGATAACTCTGTGGGGTAGACATTTTTATGATTTTATAGATAAGGATCTGAGCTTTTTCTTATGGTACTGTTCACATTGCCTTAAGTATAAGGACCAGATACCCCTCAATGCTAAGGCTAAGACCGTAATTAATAAATGATAGTGAGAAACATGATGATAATAAAAGCGTGCTATTCATTGGATGTTGGCTGTATTTCAAACACTGAGCTAGGCAATTGACATGTGATGCCTCATTTGGGCCTCACAGCTGCTTAATTATGGGATCATTACGCCATTGTGCTTAGGATCACAAGCTTTGGAGTCAGAAAGACCTAGGTTCAAGCCTTAGTTCTGCCACTTACAGCTTTGTGACCTGGGAAAATTTAGTGAACGTCTTGGAATTTCAGTTTTAGGATCTGTAAAAGATGGGTGACATAATATTACCTACTTCTAACTATAGTGGGAGATAATGAATGTAAAATGCTTAGCATGGTGTCTCACGCCTTCTTAGTGCTCAGTAAATCTTCATTACTACTACAAAGAGCTTAAAATAAGTGAGTGATTAAAATAATTTAATAGAATCCAGACACTTGGCATTCAGACCATTTTAATGTAGTCAAGTGTATCGACTAAGTTTGCAACTTTCTGGAAGTTGCAAAATAGTAGAAAGAGTCCTATGTCCCAGCTTTCCCCAATGGTGACATCTTATACAGTTGTAGCACAATATCAAAACCAGAAATTAGACATTGGTATAATACTGTTAGGTAAACTAAAGACCTTATTCGGTTGTTCACTTTTTAACCTGCACGCCCATGTGTGTGTGTATAGTTCTGTACAATTCTACCTCAAGTATAGATTCATTCAACTACCACCACAATCAAGATACATAACTATTTCCATTACCACAAAATAACTCCCGTTTGCTAACTCTTTGGATTTGCATGTAACCCCCTACAATACTTGTTCCATGGAAACCACTAATCTGCTGTTTTTGTCATTTCAAGAATATTAAATAAATGGAATCATACAGTATATCAACTTTGATATTGATTTTTTCACTAAGCATAATGCCATTGAGGTCTATCGAAGTCATTGCATGTTATCAATTGTTCATTCTTTTTTATTGCTGAGTAACTAGAGTTTCTACAACTGTCACCCATTGAATGAAATTTGGTCTGTGTCCAGTAATTTGCTATTACAAATAAAGATGCTATGAATAATAGTGCTCAATTTTTTGTGTGGACATACGTTTCCATTTCTTTATGCTCTGGAGAGTGATTGCAGAGTCATATGGTAAGTGTATGTTTAAATTTATGAGAAACTGTGAAACTGTTTTCCAGAGAATTTGCAACCATTTTATACTCCCAACAGCGATGTTTGAGTGATCCAGTTTCTCCACATCTGTACAAACATTTAGCATTATCATATGTTCTATTTTAGCTGTTCTAATAGTTATGTTGTGATACCCCTTTGTAGTTTTAGTTTGCATTTTCCTAAAGGCTAGTGATGTTGAATATTTATTCTTGTGCTTACGTGATACCCATGTCTCCTCTCTGGTAAAATATATTTTGATGTCTTTTGCCCATTTTACAACTGGATTAATTGCTCTTTTTACTGTTGAGTTTTGAGAGTTTTTTATATTATAGATATAAGGCCTTTGTTGAATATATGGTTTACGTTGTGGGCTTGTGTACCCCAAGAAGATATGCTCAGGGCAAAACCCTCAGTACTTGTGAATGTCACCTTATTTGGAAATAAGGTCTTTGCAGATATAATCAAGTTAAAATGAGGTCCTACTGGATTAGGGTGAGCCCTAATCCAATGATTGGTGCCCTTATAAGAAGAGAGAAATTTAGGCATAGGCTCAGAGGGAGAAGACCATGTGACAAAAGAGGCAGAGTGATGCATCTACAGCCAAGGAATGCCAATATTGCCACCAGTGATCAAAGGTTAGAAAGAGGCAAGGAAGAATCCTTCTCCAGCCATCAGATAGAGCACAGCCCTGCTGACATCTTCATATTGCACTTATAGTTCCCAGTACTGTGAGAGAATACATTTCTGTTCTTTTGAGCCACCAAGTTTGTGGTAATTTGTTATGGCAGCCTTGGGAAACTAAAATTTCTCGTTTGTAAGTATTTTTCTCCCAGTCTCTAGCGGGTCTTTTCAATTTCTTAACAGGATATTTCCAGAGAAACATTTTAATTTTAATGAAGTCCAATTTATTCATTTATTTCTTACATGCATTATGCTTCTAGAGTCATGTCTAAGAACTCTTAGCTCTGGATCACAAAAATTTTCTTCTATGTTTTCTTCTAAATTTTAAAAATAATTTTATGATTTTATTTAAACCTATTATCCATTTTGAATTAAGTTTTAAATATGGTGTGAGGTTTTGGTTACAGTTTATTTTCTTTTTATGTATGGATGTCCAATTGTTCTAACACCATTTGTTGAAAGCATTATGCTTCCTCCATTGAATTGCTTTTGTACATTTGTCAAAAATGAAGTGAGGCTGGGCACAGTGGCTCATGCCTGTAATCCCAGCATTTTGGGAGGCCAAGGCAGGTGGATCACTTGAGGTCAGGAGTTTGAAACCAGCCTGGCCAACATGGTGAAGCCCTGTCTCTACTAAAAATAAAAAAATTAGCTAGGCGTGTTGGCAGTCACCTGCAATCCCAGCTACTCAGGAGGCTGAGGCAGGAGAATCCCTCGAACCCAGGAGGCAGAGGTTGCAGTGAGATCATGCCACTGCACTCCGTCTTGGGTGACAGATCACGATTCTATCTCAAAAAAAAAAAAAAGCCCAGCACTACGGGAGGCCAAGGTGCTTGGATCACCTGAGGTCAGGAGTTTGAGACCAGCCTGACCAACATGGTAAAACCCTGTCTCCACTAAAAATACAAAAAAAACTTGCTGAGCATGGTATTGTGCACCTGTAATCCCAGCTACTTGGGAGGCTGAGGCAGGAGAATCGCTTGAACCCGGGAGGTGGATATTGCAGTGAGCCAAAATCACATCATTGCACCCCAGCCTGAGCAACAAGAGAGAGACTCCGTCTCAAAAACCAATAATAATAATAATAATAATAATTGAACACATTTCTGTTCATCTATACTAGGATTCTCATTCTGTTACCTTGATTTACATATCTATTTATTTGCCAATACCACCTTGTCTTGGTTCCTATAGCTATATAGTAAGTCTTAACATTAGGTAGAGTGATTCCTTGTAATTTATTCTTTTTAGCAACTGATTTAACTATTCTAGTTCTTTTCCCTTTCCATATATATTTTGAAATAATCTTGTCTATATCCACAAACATCTTTTTAAGATTTTGATAGAGAATGCATTAAACGTATAGATCAACTTGGGGAGAATTGACATCTTTACTATATTGAGTCTCCCAATCCATGAACAAGGCATATCTCCCTATTTATTTACAACTTTGATTTTTTACACTAGCATTTTATAATTTCCAGCATAGAGATCCTATTACATTTTGTTTTATTTGTATCTAAGTAATATATTTTCTTTAGCATGATTGAAAACAGTATTGTTTTAAATTTTCATTTCTGTATGTTTGTTTCTAGTACAGTAGTCCCCCAATCTATCAACCACAGTCTGAACAGTATTTTGAGAGACAATCACTTACTGTGCCTAATTTATAAATTGAATTTTATCATATGTATGTATGTATGTATGTATGTATAGGAAAATCATAGTATATATAGAGCTCAGTGCTGAGGTTTTAGGTGTCCACTGGGGGATCTTGGAATGTATTTCCTATGGATAAGGAGGTACTACTATATATAAGAGTGTGAGGTAATTTTGCATGTTGATCTTGTATCCCAACACCTTGCTAACTCACCAATTTTATAAGCTTTGTAAAGATTTCTTGATATTTTCTGTATAGACATTCATGTCATCTCCAACAGAGACATTTTTCATTATTTCTTTCTTTCCAATCTCGATGCCTTTATTTCTATTCTTGCTTTATTGCAGTGGCTAGAACCTCTAGGACTATGCTGAATAAGAATGATAAGATTAAACTTTTTTTTAACTTGTATTTTGGTTTTCTTTTTGTTTTTGTTTTTGAGGGGGCACAGAGTTTCACTCTTATTGCCTAGGCTGGAATGCAATAGCGTGATCCCGGCTCACTGCAACCTCTGCCTCCTGGGTTCAAACAATTCTCCTGCCTTAGCCTCCCGAGTAGCTGGGATTACAGGTGCCCACCACCACGCCCAGCTAATTTTTTGTGTCTTTAGTAGAGATGGGGTTTCACCATGTTGGCCAACTGGTCTTGAACTCTCCTTGTCTCAGCCTCCCAAAGTGCTGGGATTACAGGTGTGAGCCACCACTCCCAGCCTTAACTTTTAAGTTCAGGAGTACATGTGCAGGTTTGTTATATAGGTAAACCTGTGTCATGGGGGTTTGTTGTACAAATTATCTAGTCACCATGTATTAAGCCTAGTACCCATTAGTTGTTTTTCCTGATACTCTTCCTCCTCCCACCCTCTACCCTTC
Organism: Trachypithecus francoisi; assembly: GCF_009764315.1. Taxonomy (NCBI): domain Eukaryota; kingdom Metazoa; phylum Chordata; class Mammalia; order Primates; family Cercopithecidae; genus Trachypithecus; species Trachypithecus francoisi. The sequence continues at coordinate 25,011,169 of NW_022681471.1, forward strand.
AATAGGTCCCAGTGTGCATTGTTCCTTTCTATTAATCCATGTGTTGTCATCATTTAGCTCCCACTTATAAGTAAGAATATGCAGTATTTGGTTTTCTGTTCCAGCATTAGTTTGCTTAGGATAATGGCCTCCAGCTACATTCATGTTCCTGCAAAGGACATGATCTCATTCTTTTTTATGGTTGCATAGTATTTCATAGTGTATATATACCACATTTTCTTTATTTTGTCTACAATTGATGAACATTTAGGTTGATTCCATGTCTTTGCTATTGTGAATAGTGAACTTTCTTACCTTGTTGCTGATCTTTGAGGTAAAGCATTCAGTCTGTCACCACTATATATGATGTTAGCTGTGAGGTTTTTGTAAATGTTCTTTACTAAGTTGAAGAACTTCCCCCTCTATTTTCAATTTTATTTTTTTAACCATGAATGCATGTTGTATTGTATCAAATATTTTTGTGCATCGATTGGTTTGATCATGTGATTTCCTTTTTAGCATGTTAATATGGTGGATTACACTGAGTGATTTTCAAATATCAAATTTATCTTGGATCCCTAGAATAATACATGCTTGATCATGATGTGTATGATTTGTTTTATATGTTGCTCGGTTCTATTTGTTAATATTTTGTTGAAGATTTTTGCATCAAGGTTCATAAGAGAGATTGGTCTCAAGTTTTCTCTTTTTTTCTTCTTTTTTTTTTTCTTTTCTTGGTACTGTCTCTGTTTTTCACATTAAGGAATCATAAAATGAGTTGGGAAGTGTTCCCTCTTCTTTTATTTTCTGTAAGAGATTGAGTAGTGGCAGGGTGCGGTGGCTCATGCCTGTAATTCTAGCACTTTGGGAGGCCAAGGTGGGTGGATCACTTGAGGTCAGGAGATTGAGACCAGCCTGGCCAACATGACAAAACCCCGTCTCTACTAAAAATACAAAAATAGCCAGGTGTGGTGGCACATGTCTGTAGTCCCAGCTACGTGGTAGGCTGGGGCATGAGAATCGCTTGAACCCAGGAGGTGGATGTTGCAGTGAGCCAAAATCGCACCACTGCACTCTAGCCTGGGCGACAGAGACTGTGTCTCAAAAAAAAAAAAAAGAGAGAGAGAGAGAGATTGGGTAGACAGAACTGGTGTTAATTCTTCTTTAGATATTTAATAGAATTTACCAGTAAAATTATCTAGGCATGGAGATTTCTTTTCCAGAAGGTTTTAAATTATGGATTTGATTTTGTTAATAGTTATTGAAAGATTCAGATTATCTTATTATTATTGGGTAAGTTTTAGTATTTTGTGCTTTTTCAGGAATTGAACTATTTCTTCTAAATTCTCAGATTTATATGTGTATATTGTCTGCAGTAGCCCCTTATTATTTTCCTTATGGCTGCAGGATCTGTAGTAATATCTTGTTCCATTCCTGATATTGGTATTTTGTCATCTCTTTCTCTTTGTCAGTCTTTCTAGAGGTTTACCAGTCTTGAAGAACCAGCTTCCCCAGAACTACTTCCTTCTGACTTTCATGCTTCCAGGTGACAAATACACTGTCATTTGAATTGTTGTTCCTCTGTGAGTAATGTCTCATTTCTCTCTGTCTGCTTTCAAGATTTTGTTCCTTGCCTTTAGTCTTCAGGGGTTTCATTATGATGTGTCTTTTCATGTATTTCTGTAGGTCTATTCTATTAGGATTTGCTTAGCTCCTTGAATCTGTAAGACTATGTCTTTCTATAAATTTGGGGATTTTTCAGACATCATTTCTTCAAATACTTTTTAAGTCCCATACTGTTTCTTCCCTCCTTCTGGAATTCCAATAATACAAGTGTTAGATCCTTTTTGTTATCCCACAGGTCCTTGATTCACTTTTCCTCCAATTTTCTCTCTGTTGTTTGGATTGGGTAATTGCTATTGATTTATCTTTGATTTCACTGAATCTTTCCTCTATTATCTTCAATCTATTGTCGAGTTTGTCCAGTGAGTTATTTATTTATTTTTTCATTTATTTTTTCAGTTCTATAATTTCCATTTGGCTCCTAGAATGGCTTCTATTTCCTTATTGAATTTTTTCCTCTTTTTTATTTGTTTCCAGATAATTCATAATTGCTTGTTCAAGCATTTTTATGATTTATGTTTTAAAACAATTGTCAGATAATTCCAACATCTGGGTCATCTCAGTGTTGGTATTTGTTGATTGTTCTCATTCAAATGTGATTGTCTTGACTCTTGGTGTAATGAGTGATTTTCTATTGTATCCTGGACATTTGGGGTATTGTGGCAAGAGATCTGGTTCCTATTTAATCCTCCTTATTAGCAGGTAGCCATCCTGTTTAGGTGTAGTGCTAGTGCATGCGTCCCTGGGAAGGTGGGCCCTGCTGACACCACCCCAGTGAAAGTGATTGATAACTCACACTTCCTCATTGCAGATGGGAGGGGTAGAAGTCCAGCTCCTTCCCCACCTTGATTCTGTGGCAAAAGCAGATCACTGTCTCTCACTGCCTTATTCTACCTTGTTGACACTGGGTGAAGGTGGAGACTAATTTCCTCACTGGGGTCCCACTGACCCAAGGTTGGGCAGCAAATCAGAATGCAGACCAGACCCACTACAGCCCTACCTTGTTTTGTCTCACTGATGCCTAGTTGCAGGTGGAGGCTCACCTGTCTGCTGGGCTCTGCTGACCTGACCCTGGCAGAGAGATCAGAACACCGCCTGCTTCCTCTGGGTCTGGGGTGGAAGATGAATTCATTACTCAGCCTTGCTAAAACCACAAGGGTTGGTGCAATTTTTCAACTGGTGTTTGGCTGCGCTAAGGCAAGTATTTTCAGCTTCTTTTCTATTCTGTTAGGTCACCCTTTTCCCAGTCTTTTGACTAGGGGGAGCAGGCTTCTCTTGGAGGCCTTTTTGTCTCTCTCTGTTGGCAGTGCTGGGTTACAGCACCTTTCTCCGGCACCCTGTCCAGGATACATGGGAGGCAATGAGGAAATCCAGGGGACTCACCACCATGAAAGCCTCAAGTCCCGAGGTCCTAAGATAGTCTACCTTCTCTCCAACTTTCAGAATCTTCCTATGCTTGTTTGTTGTGTTAATTTCAGTTTGTGTGTGTGTGTGTGTGTGTGTGCTTAAGAGACAGAATCTCTCTCTGTCACCCAGATTGGAGTGCAGTGGCATGATTATGGCCTTCTGAGTAGCCAGGATGACAGGCACATGCCACTATGCCCAACTAATCTTAAATGTTTTTTGTAGAGATGGGGTATCGCTATGTTGCCAGGGCTGGTCTTGAACTCTTGGCCTGAAATGATCCTCCTGCCTCTGCATCCCAAAGTGTTGGGATTACAGGCTGTTCAGTAATTTTTAATTGTGAAAGGGAGGACCTGGGAAGAATGGGTTCCTCCATTTTCAATCAGAAGTCAGCTCATGCCTGTAATCCTAGCACTTTGAGAGGCTGAGGCAGGTGGATCAATTGAGCCCAGGAGTTTGAGACCAGCCTGGGTGACACAGTGAGACCCTCGCCTCTCCACAAAAGAAAAAAAGAGTTTGAGCTCCCCTCATCACTCCCCACTCTTAAAAAAATAAATCAGATTTTTAAAGATTATTTTTCTATGCTGCTATATTTGAAAGTGTATTCTGTAAGTGGGTGGAGAAAACAATGTCTTTGTCCCTAGCTCTGTTGTCCTTCTTTTAAGTATGTTAGTGTGGATACACTGGTGTGGGTAATAATGACAATAACAAAACTAACAGTTACTGAATTCTTACTAAGTGCCAGGCACCGTTTCAAGCACTTTCCATTAAGAAATGCCCATCATAGTTCCATAAGCTTATATCTATAGTTCCAAAATCCAAAAAGCACTGAAAACTGTAAGTTTTAAAAATGGATTTGATGGCAAAACCTGTCCTGAAATGACATTAGGCTATTTATGGTCTTTATTTATTCTATTTAATGTGAAGATATACACATTTCACTGCAGAAATATTAATGTGTTTTCTAATGGGATATTACCTCAGACCGCATTAGGGATGTTAACAAATATAGAGCATATATACCATATTATCTTTCTAAAAGCTAAAAATTTCTGAATTCTGAAATGCAGCTGGCCCCCAAGGGTTTTGGATAAGGGATTGTGGACTGATTCTAGCTTATGGGCCTGCCTCAAAGATTCCATTAAGGGAACATTTTCACTAATGCTTTCAAAGCTCTTTTCAAATTTTAACTATGGTAATAAAAGTGAACACAAAAGTAAGAAAGAGGTAAACTCAAGCAAAAAGGCTAAGCAAATGGCTATTCTAACAACAACCCAATCTCCCTCTCAGGTCATAGGGTGAATGTCTGATCACAGTCTGGTGATACTAAACACTGTGACCCAATTATCTTTTTAATAATCAAAATGCAAGCTTGTACAGGTCTAGTGGCACATATTCCAGGAGGAAGTATTAGAACAATTGATGGAGGAACTCAGAGTCATAATTCTACCTTGTCTTCACTAATTTTAGTCTTCTGAGGTGGCACACACATGAGAATTCTTAGTTACAATAAGTTATTTAAAAATTAACATTAACCCACTGATATAAAGACAAGAGACCAGCCTTACATGCACAGGTCCCTAAACTAGAATATGTCCTGGCAACTAAGCTCAGTTCCATTGATCTATGTGGAGAGCTATATTCATTCATTTATTCATTCATTCAACAAGTAATTACTGAGAACCTACAGTATATGAGCCACTGGAATAGACACTGTGGGCCCAGAAATAAACAAGATAGGCATAGTCTCAGATGTATTTGCCAAGCAACATCTTGAGCTCAAAGTAGAAATTAAATAAAGGATGTTTGTGCTATTTCTAATTTCCTGAAGATTGAATTATTCATTCTATTAGCCAGTGAGTTTCCAAAGTGTCTTATGATGTGGCATATCCACTGGGAAAAGCATGAAAAAGAACACTGATTACAGTTCTACTGACATAGTGCTGTATCTTCACAAGAAAAGAGAAAAGGGGAAAGGGAACAGCTACCCTCCCAGTGGTTAGATCAACTTGGTCATTTATTGTCCTCTCAACCCTACTTTGAAAGCCCTGACTCATTCCTAGAGTGTACAGGCCTCCCTTCTTAACAGGCAATGTTAATTTGACGCCCAAGATAGACTTAGATACATTTATAGGCCCTACTATTGGTTCTCAACTCTTGCTGCACATTGGAAATCACCTTGAGAGATTTTTTAAAACGTGGATGCTAGGAACGCACACCAGACTAATTGATTCAGAGCCTCTGGGGCTAGCCTAGGCATAAGTGTCTCTTAAAAGGAGGACTAACAACCACAGTAAATCTAGCCCAACCTACTGATCATGGTTGCATAAATCCAGTCTTGTGAACTGCATTGTATAACCAGATTTTGTCAAGGTTTTTTACTATGTGCCAGGCGCTCTGCTTTACACACAAAGTTTTGTTTTATCCTCACAAAGTGTTAAGTCAAGGGGCAACTCGAGAGATGGGGGCTTCAGCTGCCCACCCCTATCTCCATCAGATGGCTTAAAACAACATATATATACATATATATATATAACATATATATATATATATGGAGGTGAGTAATGAAAAGAGAAAAAAAAAACAACATTATACTTGCTAGGATATTCAAGATAAGCTCCCATTGGCTGTCCCCTCTAACTCACTCACTCCTATATGGAAATTCAAGAGCTGCCACTGCCTTAAAACAGTTCTGTGAGATGGGCATTACCATCCACATTTTACAGGTGAGAAACAGTTGAGTCACTGGATGGTTAAGTGATTTCTCCAAGGCCATGTAGCTAGTAGTAGAGCTAGAGCCATTTCTATTCACCAACTTTACAATCCAGTGCATCAGACTGGATAGTGTCCCTCCAAAATTCATATGTTGACGCAGTAACCCCCAATGTGACTGTATTTGGAGACAGGACCTATACGGAAGTAATTAAGGTTAAAGGTTTAATGAGTCATAAGGGTGGGGAACTCATCTGATAGGATTAGTGTCCTTATAAGAATAGACATCAGAAAGCTCATTCTCTCTCTGTCCCTGCTGGGCCTTGATCTGGGACTTCCAGCCTCTAGAACTGTGAGAAAATAAGTATCTGTTGTTTAAGCCCCCAAACTATGATGTTTTGTTATGTCTCTCTCTCTGTCTCTCTCTCTCTCTTTCTTTCTTTTACAACCTCCGCCTCCCAAGTTCAAGCAATTCTCCTGCCTCAGCCTCCCAAGCAGCTGGGATTACAGGCATGCGCCACCATGCCCGGCTAATTTTGTATTTTTAGTAGAGATGAGATTGTTCCATGTTGGTCAGGCTGGTCTCGAACTCCTGACCTCGGGGATCCACCCAACTCAGCCTCCCAAAGTGCTGGGATTACAGGAATGAGCCACCCAGCAGGCCCATTCTCTCTCTTTCTTCCTGTGCCTAAACATCAGAGAGCTGTCTTGCCCGTGGGCCCTTTCCCCCAGGGATTTTCCTTTTGCCTTGCTTTGTCTACCTTCCAGGGTGGGGAGGGGGTTGTGGGAAGAGAAAGACAGAGAGAACCAGTTCCTGGGGATATGTATAAAGAACAGGAGCCTGCCTGCAGGATTTTCAAATAATGTCAGTGGCTAATTTCAGGCTATTATCGTGCTGTGGATAATTAGAGATCAAAAGAAGCAGGGCAGGTTGCCTTATAGGGACTTAATGGGCGTAGTGAGTACAGCTGGTGCTTCTGATGGTTTTTTTTTGACCTGGCAGATGTAAATAGTTTTGTCAAATGTCATTTTGCTAAGAGTGACTTGGCTCATTTTGCTAAGAGGTGCTAAGAGTTAGGCTCCATTTTTCCACAATTCACCCCCTGACATTTGGTTCATTATGCCAGGACTCTTTTAAAAATACTTATATGCAGGTAGTGCTGGTTGTCCAAATCCAGCTCAGTATGAAAAGTCCACCTGCCAGCAAGAGGGACCTTGGAACAAGGTGTACAGCCAATCATCCAAGGCTGCAGGGGATACCCAGGAGAAAAGGTCCCTGAGAGTTCAGGGAATTTTGTCGTGTAAAATTTGAGTTATATTGTTAACTGTTTTAATTGGTGGTGCTGGGCTATTTGTATGGCCAGTTCTAAGGTGTCCTGTAGTTCCAAGACAGTTTTTCCTTAGATTTAGTGGTTGAGGATACCTAAAATCTTGAAGTTTCTGGTACCAGTGATGAGTCTGGGGAGGTGGGGTTGTCTTGTCTGAGGAGGTGGGGTTGTTGAGTCTGGGGAGGTGGGGTTGAATTTGGCCCCAGGGCCCTTATCGGCACTCTTTTGTTTAAAGGTCTTATTTCCTGTTAGGGTCTGGTAGATTGTGGTATTGAGACTGACCTGATGGTTGGCCAGTAATCCCTTCAGGGCCTCTTTTACAGGGCCTGCTTGTCCAGTTAGGGGTAGCGGGGATGCCCTGAAATTTGGAGTCCTTCTCCTAATAAATAGCTGTCAGGCATGTGCATCTAGGGAGGTCTTTATAGGGCTGGTAAGGGCATTTCTGCCTCCTAGGCGTTCACCAAAATGGTGGACCTATTGGACCATACCAATTCTGTTGAGCAGTTGTCTGCCTTCTCCTAGTGAGGTCTAGTTAGTAAGGGCCCTGACACTGAGTACTACTGTGCTGGGGTGGGCTCTTAGTTGGGCCACAAAACTCCAAAGTAGGAGAGAGGGTGTCTTTTCAGGGAATATTGTATTTTGGATAGGCCCTTTTTAAGAGTTCAGTAGGATCCTGCAATATGTTGCTAACTAACAGGTCACGTGAGATACTTATCACTTGGCGGATCTCGGAAGGGGACAAGTTTAGCTCACAGCCATTGTTGAAGAGGTATAATAGCCAATTAGTCCCTTTTTCGTTCTTCATTTGCATGTAACCTTTAATGAGATTTCGAATTTCCAATAGGGTCAGATGTTAGGTTTTATTTTGCATTCCTGTTTCTCACCCTCTAGTCGCTATTTTGTGACTGATAGCGGGATAAGCTGCTGGAACTTGTACTTCTTGTTGTTCATGGTGGTGGGCTTCCTCCTCTGAGGAGTCCCAGTTTATATCCTCTGAAGCAGTGCTGCCTTCCTCGGCTTTCAGTTTTGCCATGGCAGCCAGGGTGTGTGATTTCATGTTAGATAGAGCCAGCACCTTAGCATGCTGGAATGCTGGAGCACAGCGCTAATACCTAGGCTCCTTGGCAGACTGTTGTGCATTGCAAATAGGATGCAGTGGTGACCTGAGGCCTCTTTGGCAGTGAAGGATTTAGGCATTCAGGGCTGGATTGCATCAAAGATTTTGTCACAGGGCACCAACGATGGGTCTCTATACCTGGGCGAATTTGAGTCTTTGTGACAGAGGCACAGGCAGCCACAATAGCAAAAGCCTTTAGGGCTTTGCAGGGTTTTCTGTGGCTACCCCACTTAAGTGGATATGGACCTCAGCATACTACAGTCACAATAGCCAAGGGGAGCCCTACTAGCAACAATTGATGGGGAGCCAAGGCTTAGGTGGAACAATGCTACTTCACCTGGTCAGAGTGGCCTGACTCCTTCTGCAATGCGGACTAGGTAGGACCCTACCAATTAGCAGAGTGCACTGCAACTAAGGGTGAGTGCTTGCTAGCAGTCAAGAAAGCTGTTCCAAACCTTTGGGGTCTTTGTGCTTACCCAGAGATATGGTTTGGAGGTTTGGATATTTGTCCCTGCCCAAATCTCATGTTGAAATGTAATCCCCAATGTTGGAGGTGGGGCCTGGTGGGAGGTGTTTGGATTATGGGAGTGGATCCCTCATGAATGGCTTGGGTCATCCCCTAGGTGATAAGCGAGCTCTCCGAGTTCACACTAGATCTGGTCGTTTAAAAGTTCGTGACACCTCCTCTCTCTCCCCACTCTCTCTGTTGCTCCTCCTTTTGCCATATGATGTCTCTGCTCCTCCACCTTCACCATGATTGTAGCTTCCTGAGGCCTCCCCAGAAGCTAAGCAGATGTTGGCACCATGCTTCCTGTACAGCCTGCAGAACCGTGAGCCAATTAAGCCTCTTCTCTTTATAAATTATGCAGTCTCAGGTATTTCTTTACAGCAATGCAAGTACAGCCTAACACACCCAGCTAGTAAGCCAAGAGCAAGAAATGAATTGCAACCAGCCTGACCTCCATGTCATCCTGTCGTGATCATACCACATCATCCTTGCTCTTGCTGGCTCCTCTTACTAGTCCCTGATACCTGTTAACAGTTTTCTGTCAGCCTGCCTGAATTTCTCTTGTATCTCAGCAGATTCTTCACTGCCCCACTAATACCCTCCACAACTCTGCCTTCACCCTTACTCCTCATCCCCCATCAGAGGGCATTTCTTTTGGCACAGATATTGATGCCACCACCCACTCACCAATTGCCTGTTGTGGTCACACTTTGCTTGCTGGGCTGGCCTTTGCTCCAGGTCTGAAGTAAAGAGGAGCAGAGGTCTTTACATCCAGTGCTTCCAAGTATCACCAGCTCCTGCTTGTCTCCAGCCCTACCTGGTCCCACTGTTTCCCCTGTGATGCCCCTCAACCACCACAGCCCAGGGCAGCTCAAGCATACCCAAGAAGTCAGTCCACCAAGACTATCCACCCTTCTTTGACACCAAAACTGGGGATGGAGAACTTTCTGGAAGAAACCATACAGAGAAGGCCCCCTTTAAAGCGCAGAGGCCCCACTCACCTTCAGGATGTCTGGCTCTGGGATGATGTGACCAGACCACTGGCCATAGCCAAAAGGAGCTAAGGCAGATTGCACATGCCACTACTGCCAGGCAAAGTGAGCCACTTTCCTGGAGGCATTCCACTGGTCCCCTGGCAAAGTGTCAGGGTACCCAATCCTGAGAGCTACTACCTGGTGATCTAAGAGCCGAGACAGCTTCACAGACATAAAAATAAGGGAAGGAAGGAAGAGAAGGAAGGAGAGTGGCAAGAAGGGAGGGAGAGAGGAAGAAGGGGAGGAATTAAGGGAGGAAGGGAGGGAGGACAAAAGGAGGAAGGGCAGGAGGAAGGAAGGGAGGAAGGAAGGGAGGAAGGAAGGGAGGGAGGGAGGAAGGAAGGAAAGAAGGAAGGAAGGAAGGAACTGGACTCACACCACGACTTCCACTCTCCTGTCCCAGGCAGACACAGAGGGCTGCAGTCACCTTAACCTTAGTCTCTTCTAAGAACTTTAGGGCTGGGCCACGTCCTGCTCACCAGGCTTCCCCTGAGTGCCAGGACGATCCCAGGGAAGGGTCAGTTTAAGTCATCCCTGCTTTGCTGCACAAAGACATGGTCAGGAACACACACTGCAAAGCAGGCCCTACAAAATTCAAGAAATCTGAGCCAAGCACCCCTGTTCATCACAAATTATCACGTGTGTATTTCTTCCCTGATACCTGCTGGCCCTTGAGAGGGACAGTCTTTCAGTGGAGCCCAGGGACCCCATGGTTAGAGATAATGCACATCCACGCTATCCAGCAGGGAAAAGTCACCCTTGACCTAAGGCATCCACCGAAGTCTGCTAAGAGATAAGGTCAAGGTCTACACTAAAGGAGCCCCAGGACACAAAGCCTGTGAGGAGAGAACAAGGGGCACTGGAGAAGGGGCCGTGGCTGGTCAGCCAGCGGTTGGGCAAGGCTGGTGGAGCTGTTCAACCAAGGTTCTGAAGAACAGATCTGGCACCCCACATGGGGCCTGGTTTGGCAGGGAGGAAGTGCACTGTGTGTAATTTCCTTCCTGATCTCAGGCTACGGCAGCCACACAGGACCAGCTACATAATTTGCAGGGCCCAGGAAAAATTAAAACGTGGGACCCCTTGTTCAAAAATTATTAAGAATTTCAAGATAATGACAGCAGAACGTGAAACCAAACATAGGGCCCTTCTATGCAGTGGGCCCTGTGTAACTACCCGGGTCACGTGCCCGTAAAGCTGGCCCTACAACTGGAAAAACCTAGAAATGTTCAGAAAGAGCTGCCAGAGGAAGAGAAGAGCGGAGCCCTTATTAGCAGGAAGTAGGAGAGGCCCACCTATGGCGTGTGAGGTACCAACTCTTCTACCGGGTATAGCCAATAGGGGTAAGATACTGTCTCCTTGGAAAAAGAGAGTGAATTCTAGCCCTCAAGAGCTATCCTCTCACAGAAAATGGGACTATGAAGCAAACCTGGGGTGGGAGGGCCCTAAAGGCCAGTCCCCAAGCCTGCCCCTGTGGTATCCTGCTTCCCAATGCCTTAGCATGGAGGAAGGGGGTGTGCAGGGTGAAGTGAGGGAAGGGAGATTTTGACCTTGGCATCCAGGCCAATGAGTAGGAGTAGCAAATAGTGGAAACTATTAAGAAGAAAGAGGCAAGGAGGAAGATAGGCCAAAGGCTGACGCCAGCAACCAAAGGAAATATTCCTTGTGAGCATGGGCTCATTCATTTTTACTGGTTTTGGTTTTAGAGATGTCCTTATAAAATGGGACAGGGATGAGAGCGAAAGGAAGTAAGATGAATGAGAGATGGCACAGCTACCCTTAAACATGGCTAGCATCAGAATGAGTTGTAGTCTATGCATAATTTGCGGGGCCCATTATAAATCAGTCAAACTCTTTCTCTCTACTTGTCCCTACTTCAATTCCATCATTGCCAATTCAGTCCTAAGGTAAATAATACTCAATTATCCCAGGGGTGCTTATTTCTTTGGGCCCTTTTGAAAGCCCTAAAATAAGTCATCATTAACTAATCAATTTCCCTTATGAAACAACACACGCTTTTCCCGGGGACAAAGATAAAGCAGAAAAATGAAGAAGAAAAAAAAAACTTAGGTACACCCAGTCTCTGATTCTGTGTAAAAGACACAGAAATAGCAGTAAAGGGATAAAGGAAGGTAGGTATAGAGTGAGTGGGTCTATTGGCACAATAGAAAAGGGCTGAAAAAGATGTGCTAGAAGGGACAGGACAACAGCTTTCCCATTATTATTTCTACCACAGAATGCTTTCAGAGGTCCCTAAACAGGGGCAGCCTTTTTGGCAAACCAACCTCCAAGCTGCCTACCAGCGCACCACACAAAGCATGGATCACTATTGATGCACAATTTTCTACCACAAATCACCACCCACACTTATGCTTCCACATAGTTAAAGCTTGAGGATGATAGAAAAGCTGTGAGTAATTCCAGGCGGCTGCCTCTGTAAGGGAAGAACACAGCTGCTGTATCCCACAAAAGGGATCTCCTACACCCTGTGTTCGGGGCTGACACATGTTCTCCAATGTTTCTATCATACTGTGGAGGACTAATGTCAGAGCCCCCTATCTGGTCTTCACATTAAGCCTCCTCCTACATGGACAACCCCTATGAAGGGGCAGCTTGTGTGGACAGGGCAGCGACTCTGTCTCTGTTGTTCCCACTGTTCTCTTGACTAATACCAAATCTCTCCATGTGGGTCATCCAACTCATTCTCCCTCTGGGCTTCTTCCAAGCCACCTAGCAAGGGAAGGATGTCTCTTGATCCATCTCCCTTCTAATCAGTGCACAATTGCTCCTACTGGAAAGAAATCAGGCTCTGGAAAAATGGAAAAGCTCATGGTATTTTCAGTTCCCAGCATCGTAGGAAGACCTAAGATAACTATTCAATTTCCATCTCTCAGAGAGGAGAGGTCTTCAGAGGCCACAGGTGCAAAGAAGCAGAGGCCCATGAACTAGGTTCTAGACCTCACAAGGCAGCAACATTTCCTCCACCTCTTCCTGCTTTCTCTGGACCACAACTCCCCCTATTTCTCCTTTTGAGATGCCTTTCTGCACATCAAGTAATGGCAGGATGATCTTGTTCTGCCCCCATAATAATCAGTGCACATCTGCTTCTATTGGAAATAGATCAGGCTCTAAATGGAGCTGCCCTATCTCAATCTACCCAAGAGAGAGGTGAGTGTGGAGAACCCACAGTCTAGACTTTACAGAACAGAGGGAAGAAAATAGAGTAAAGGAGAGAGTGTAAGGAGTATTGATCCTTATGTGCAGAGAATGAATCCATTTAGGAAGAGTTTGAATCCTTATTTTCTGGCTTCTGTTTTTATGCTTCTCAAAGTCATGATCACATATCCTTCTCAAGTCACCCTCATTGTAGGCCACTGAGTCACTGCCAAAGACTCAAGGATTAGTCCTGGCTTATTTGCTTTAGAAACCAAGAGAAATAGTGTTCCTTCATCCATAGTAGATACAGCAGAAAGTATAAAATGTTACCTTAAATGCAATACCCTTGCCCTATAAAAGCCCTAACTACAGACGCTTTCAAGAAAATGTGAGCTGAAAAAACTGAGTGAAGCAGAGAGCTTCAAGTGCCGAGGACTGTGAGAAGTGCAATCTAGACTCTAGAGGACTCTAGAGTGGCTACATTGGCAAATTATTGTTCCAGCTTCACTAACATATCCCTCTTTGGTACTCACGGTTGTTGCAATCATATAACCTTTTCAAGATCTGCCAAGAGATCATCTTTGAGATTATGTAACTTTGCATAAATTGATGTGCAGTCAAGCATGTTGGGCGTGTGAGATAAATCTCTAAAACAGTTCGTTTCATTGCGCTTGTAGGAAAACTTGTTTCCCTGCTCTAAAAGATAAGGAAAATTGGAAGGGATGATGATAGAGGAGTCTTAGTTTGGAAGCCTTTTTCTCATCCCACCTCTGTTCACCAGCCTCAGGTTAATCGGGGAAGCTCGTCCCCCAACCTCACGTCTGAGCTGGGCCCCGAGTTAGCTAAGGTCCATGAGAGTCAGACTGGCACCTAAGTCCATGCAGCCAGCCCAGTAAATAGCCTGGAACACGGACGGCCTCCTAGTCTCACGCCACTTCAAGGAGCAGGCCTGGCCAACTGCTCTGAGGATGTGTCAGACATACTTGAATGCAAACAGGAAGGAAGATTGAAAACTTTTGCGTTTTGCTGCAGTAGGAAGCTATCTCTTGGGTGAGGTTGGCTTTGGAGTGATAAAGGCCTGTTGTGCAAGGAACTCCCAGCTTAGTCCTACCTCTTCCTAAACTCCCCCTGCTGGTGCCAAGGCAAGGTGCTCTCCACTGGGGATGGAAAGGGGCTGGCCCCTTGGCTTTTACATGTGCTAGGGAATGCAGGGAGCTCATCACCTCCTCACTCTGCTAAAAGAAAAGTGGAGAGTGTGGGAAAACAGGTATCTTAGAAGCAATAAAAGAAAGAAAGAAAATGTGAATTGAAGCACAATAACATATTCACCATGCCACAGCAGTTTGTTTTGCTTGTCAGTAGACTATGGTCCACTTCTTATTATTACAGAATTTGTGTGCATCTCCCGAGCTTCAAACTATTTTTGTTATTCGCATCTATTAACTCAGCTCATCTACGTGTTTATTTTCCTAGAACTGATATTTAGTTTGTCTCATGGTGTGCGGTGTTTTATTATTCAGATCCTCTGTACTTCTACTAGAAATGTATTTTAGACACCCAAATAACACTCAGTAATAAAGACACCATGGACATGGTCCCTAGAGACTGGAAGCCTGTCTTCCAAAATAGGGCTGCTTTGGGGATAAACACTGCTCAGGAAAGTCACTTGTCTCTTGTACCAGACTATAAGGGGTTTACATGGTCTGGGAGAGGGATAGTGCAGATCCTGTTGTATCTTGGACTATGGCATCCTCCTGTCCTCACTCTTGGGAATATATGTCTCCCATCTATGCATTCAGTCCCACCCCTCAGTCCATATGACCAACCTTGGCTTTGAGGTAGAGGGGTATTTAAGGAGCTTTAGGCCAGCATTCTGACCTCAGCTTCAAGCTACCTTTCTTACTTCTGTGGCTCTGCCTCTGTGCTTATTTAGATGACTTCAGCCCTACCTTTTGTCTACCTTTCCTAAACTTGAGCCCATGTCCTTCTCTTGATAATTTACAAGATACACTTCATCTCCCTCCTTAGATGGGGAGTTCTCTTGTTTCTTGGTGGGGTTGGAGGTGTGTGAATCGCAAGTCTGAGTATTGCTGTGAGAATCTGAAAGAATCCCCTGAAACAGCAAGGAATAACCAATCCTCATCCTCCCATTCCATATATCCCATCTTCTCTGATTTATGTACTTCCATGTCTTCCTAGAGCCAGGTAAGAAGCTCTAGCTTCTTAGCTTTATTGTCTACTACTTTCTTCATCACCCCCCGCCCCACACACAAATATGAGACTGATTCATAGAAACCAGGCCAGATCCAGCTATTCAAAACTGCTCACCAAGGCCTGAGAGGTCCCAAGTCAGTGTCATAAGAATCTCAGTTGCAGATCATCCAGGTTACTAATCAGAAAAGTAGAGGGAGGGGAGGATGAATAGAGGTTGATTCATCTGTACAAATATACAGTTAGAGAGAAGAAATAAGATCTAGTCTAGGGTGACCATAGTTAACAATAATCTAGTGTACATTTGAAAAAAGCTAAAAGAGAATAATTCAAATGTTCTTAGCATAAAGAAAAGACAAATAGGGGCCGGGTGCATTGGCTCATGCCTGTAATTCCATCACTTTGGGAGGCTGAGGTAGGCGGATCACTTGAGGTCAGGAGCTCGAGACCAGCCTGGCCAACATGGTCAAACCTCATCTCTACTAAAAAAAAAAAAAAAAATTAGCTGGGCATGGTGGCGGGTGCCTGTAGTCCCAGCTACTCAGGAGGCTGAGGCAGGAGAATCACTTGAGCCCGGGAGGCGAAGGCTGCAGTAAGCCAAGATTGTGCCACTGTACTCCAGGCTGTGTGACAGAGCAAGACTCCGTTTAAAAAAAAAAAAAAATTGAAGGTGATAGATATTCCAATGACACCAGTGTGATCCTCACACATTATATGAATGCATCAAATTTTCACATGTATCCCCAAAATATGTACATCTCTTATGTATAAATTCAAAATAAGCTTAAAAAGAAAGACCAGGGTTCTAGAAAGTAGATCTTTTAAACAGCCACACCTGCCCCTATACCGTGCACCAGATACCTTTACTGAAAAACAAAAGGTGCTCCGGCACTGACTCAACTATAAACAGCCTTCATTCCGTGTATCTCATTTTGCCCTGCTTCCACCTCATTCTTGTGGTTCTTCCTTTTTTGTCTGCCCTTGTAGATGAATAAAAAGAGAATGCAACTTAGTACTAGAAAGCTCTGGATTTGAACTCTGGCTCTTCCACTTAGAGATGTGTGTGACCTGTCGTGCCAAACCCTTATCAACTCCAGTGGGGATGGCACCAGGCTCCAGAGGCTGAAGAAGAGACCCAGAGCTAGTGAAAAAGACATAGGGTTTTACTGGGGCTTACGTATGGGGAGATAGTCCAGTGGTGGTGGGCTGGGCAGGAGAACTGCAACTACTTGCATAAAGCATGCAGTTTATATAGCATTTTCACTTAGCATCCTTTCCCTAACAACCTCCATCTGACAACCTTTACGCAACCCAAAACTTGGGCCCCCAAGCCCCTGTGTGGTCTGTGTTCCACAGGACAGGCAGGGGGCTCAGCTGTTCCTCATAGGCAAGGAAGGCATTCCCCAGGCTGGCCACTCTCTAGCTGGGAACACACACTCAGGTGCATCTGCTATACAGGGTGGTTCTCTGGGTATGCTTGCTATTGCTTTTAAGTGCGTTTACCATACATGACCTTAATCAAATTTATTTACCTTCTGAGGCTTTCTTTCTTCACCTCTAAAATGCAAAAGAATATCATCTCCCTCTCAGAGCTGTCTCAGGATTAAATGAGATAACATACACAAAGAATACCTATAGCACCCAGCATACAGTAGATGCTCAGTACATGGTGTCTGTCATTCCATCTCAGATCAAGCCATTGAGGTGGCACCTCTTCCATCTATATGCAAGGCTAGTGTGGTCTAATTAGATGACAAAGGAAAATGTGTATTTTGCTCTTCATATTTGAACCTAGCTATTATTTTTATTTGAGCTGGAACACTTCCCTCCACAACCATGTGGCTTATCTCTCCCAGAGACAGCTCCAGCAAACAGATTTTTTTTTGTTGACTTGGCCCCGATAAACCACCTTTTGAAGCCCCTCATTCCCAGTCCCTCCCTATGCTCCAATAAGCACTGCTTGTACTGGGTGGACCTAGAAGATGGGAACTGGGAAAGGAAAACAAGGTCAGGCCTTAAAACTAAGTAAGACTTAGAGGCAGTGTGGTCAAAGATGGGATGAAGGACAAGTAGGTCAAAATAATGTTCAGATGTGATTCCAGGGACACAACCACTCTACCATGGCACACCCCTTAGGTATGGTTCAGTGCACTTCTTGAGGGACAAGGTGTGCCTCGTATGTTTTTAAAGGAGCCAAGCGAATCCAGACACCCACTTTAGTTCACTCAAGTGCACAGCCCAACCACAAGTGTAGTGTGGCTGCTACATTCCTAAATTGTCAACCAAAATATGTGAGAATGCCCCTGGGACCTCTTCCGAGATTGTGGAGAGGGGTGGGTCCAAACCAATCACTCTTCTGCTCAAAAATTAGAAATAACTTCTTATTGCCTGCTGAATGAACTGCAGACTCAGCCCACGGCATTCAAGTGCTTTTCACAAGTTAATGTCAACCTGCCTGGCCAGGCTTACTTCACCTTGCTTTCCTATCCACACCCACCCTTCAGCCACACAGCACTGTTCATTCCCTGAACACGCCCCCACACACTCCCACCTCTGTGTCTTTGATACTTATTTGCGACTTCTTCCCTGTCCTTCATCTCTACCTACTTCAACCCTTCACAGTTCCTCTGAAAAAATGGACTGTCCCATGAGTCCTTTCCTGATCCCCAAGGCTCCTCCAACTGGCCTCTTTTATCTGAACTATGATAGAATTTACCTCTATCTCACTTGCGGCGTGGATTCTAGTTTGTGCCTAGACTGTGGCCCTTGCTAGGGTTCCAACACCGCAGGCAGGTCTGGTAACTTGGAGGAATAGTGGTAGGGTAGAGGGCCTCCAAAGAGAGAAAGTCTCCTGAGGGAAGGCAAAAGCCAAGTGCAACAGAGCTGACTCAGGCATGAATCTGCCTCCAGCCCAGAATCCTCGAACGCCGGCCAGTGTCCTATCCAGGGACTTATTTGCATCCATGAAGGAGTCTCATGACAGCAAAGGGAATGAGATCCCTAATCCGGTCCACTGAGGTCAAAGGTGTAAGTGATGTCTGTCTAATGGCCTCTCTAATGGTCCCAGTGAGGCCAAACTGCAGAGAAGGAGCAACTGTTGTGCCCTGAGAGGACGCCTCCACGGAGGGAGAATTGAAGTCCAGATCACTGGAGAGGGTTCTGGTTCAGGACACTCGGTGGATGCTCCTCAAAGGCAAGAGCTGCATCTAAGCCATGGGAGAGTCAAAATCCTCAGGAACCCAGGCAGGTTTTCTTTAGGACATCCAAGCCTGACAGAGTACAGATGACACCTTCGGAAACCATCTTGATGAGGATGGATCAAGTTAGCATTCTATGCTGGAACCAGTTGAAACCGGTGGCTGGGTTGAGGCCACCTCTGTCTGATGGGGTAGTGATTATGAGTACGAACTACAGAGCCAGCTCCCTGGGTTCAGCTTGAGAATTTGATTTGCCCTGTGCTTCAGCTTCCTCATAGATAAATGGGGATAACAGAATCAGTCAACTGAGAGCAGCAAGTGAGAGCTCCTTGATGTCAGTAGTTGTGAAGTACATTTCAAGAGGCCCAGCAGACTGTATCAAATAAAGTAGAGGACTGATTTGTGGCTATGTGGATATGCAAAAGCAACCTACAGATTCTTGGTTCTGTTTAAAGGGGGAAACAATAGTTCTTAGTTCTAGATATTTTTCTAGAAAAAAATGGGGGAGGTCTTGATGCCATTATAATTTGGCTATTAAAGGATGAGACCTATTATTTTTTTCTTTTTTCTTTTCTTTTTTTCCTTTTGTTGTTATTGTTGTTGTTGTTGATTGTTTGTTTGTTTTGAGACAAAATCTCACTCTGTCGCCCAGGCTGGAGTGCAATGGCTTGATCTCAGCTCACTGCAACCTCCACCTCCCGGGTTCAATTGATTCTCATACCTCAGCCTCCTGAGTAGCTGGGACTATAGGCACTTGCCACCATGCCAGGCTAAATTTTTGTAATTTTACTAGAGATGGGGTTTCGTCATGTTGGCCAGGCTGGTCTCAAACTCCTGTCCTCAAGTGGTCTGCCTGCCTCAGCTTCCCAAAGTGCTGGGATTACAGGTGTGAGCCACTGCACCTGGCCTTCTCTTTTCTTTTCTTTTTTTAAAATTATTTTTAGACACGGGGTCTTGCTGTTGTTACCCAGGCTGGAGTGCAGTAGTGTGATCATCATTCACTACAGCCTTGAACTCCTGGGCTTAGGCGAGCCTCCTGCCTCAGCCTCCAGAGTAGCTGAGAGTATAGGCATGTGCCACCATGGCAGATTAATGAGAACATATTTTTTATTTGCAGGCTTATCATACCTTGTCGTACTGGCAATGCTCAGCAAACCAGTCATGATCACTGGAGAGGGACTACTGTGCTTGGTGGAAAAGTGCAAAAGACTACAAGTCTTGGCAAAGTAACATAGAGACTGCAGGGCAGAGCGTGGGGCACCCAGTGGAACAGCAACAGTGCCAGTGAGAACATACTGGCAGGACCCTCATTGTTAGGGGCTCCTAGAAGTGCCTGAGGTGAGGGCGTTGCAGGAAGCTAAACATTATGTGTGAGAAAGGATGTGTTGCAGCCAGAGAAATTCCGATTGTCCGGCTATTTGCGTCTTTCCTTTATCTCTTTCACCAAGCTCTTTCAAGACAGGTGTTAAGTCTTACTCATCTCAGTATCTCCCAAGAGCAAGAGCCCTAGTCCTCACAGAGGCTGTGGAGACTGCAGGGTGGCCTGATGCCCACTGGATCAGCAGCAGCACTAGGCAGAGCCGGCTCCATCCTGTGCACAGGTGAGACTTACTAGAAAATGTCCCACTCATCCCTATCCCTCAATGGCATCTGGCCCTGGGCTTACTTTTATTCTCCCCATTTTTCAGCTTCATTGAGGCATAATTTATATACCATAAATTCACCTATTCTAAGTGTACAGGTTGAGTTTTAATAAATGTATACAAGCATGCATCCATCATCATCACACCACATAGTTTTGGAATACTTCCATCTTTCCTAAATATTCCCTGTACTGCTTAGCAGTCATCCCCGCCCCAACTTTCAGACCCAGGCAACTATTTGTGTGTTGTCCATAATTTATGGTTTTGTCTTTTCCAGAAATTTCATATTAAGGAATCATATAGTATATCTGTTGTCTTTCATTGCATACATTTAAGATTCATCCATGTTATAATAAGTATCAATTGTCCTTTTTTATTGCTGTGTAGTATTCCATTGCCTGGGTAAGCCACATTTTGTTAACCCACTTGCTAACATAACAGATAGACATTTGGGTTCTCATTTGCTTTTACAAAAAATGCTTCAATGTTCATTTGCTTACTAGTCTTTGTGTAGATGTATGTTTTCATTTATTTTGGGTAGAAGCCTAGAAGTGAAATTGTGGGGCTATACAATAAATGTATAATTTTCATTGATTTGAGGCACCTGAACAGGATTAAGAAGTAGGAAGCCGAAAGTAAGCCACATGGGAAATGGTACACATGGTTGAGGATATGGCAGAGAATTCCAGGAAAAGGAAGATTACTGAGAAGAAAGATAGAAATGCATTAAGAGAAAAATTCATCTACATAATGGTTTGTACTTCAATATATGCAAGAAGCCTAAACATTTTATGTAATTACAAAATTGTCTCAATCTATTAAAATAGTAGAATTTCACCTTGATTGTAGCATACACCATTAGGCATGTGTGTAGACAAGTACAGTGATAAGGGCATCTATAAAGGCACCTAGGTCTGCCAATAGCCTACATGGTTGTCCACTATTGCGGAGCCATTAAGTTTAATCATGACAAGAATTTGCCTTTAACAAAAAATTCCATTTCAAAGATTCGATTGGAATTTCTACTCTTTGCTTCTACCTCTTGGCTTTCTACTCTACCATGTAGAGTAGAATAGTACAACTATTCCATGGCACAGTTGTATTTATTTTACCTGGTCTCTGCAGAGGCCATTCTGAATAGTAAGCTGCCCTTGGAATATGAAACTGTACCAATCAGGTTTTAGGACCAGAAGTAATGAAAGAGAACTCTGTGACAACAGAAATAATTATTACATAGCTCCAAACACACCCACATATCGAATTATATTATCCTATAATTGATCTAACCCAATTAATGTATAACAAAGAAATCCATCCGACTTCCTAGTGCAAAAGTATAAAAGTAGAAACTGTGGTCATTAGAGACTTAAAGATTGAGAGTTCTGGTCATTCAATTTTCAGTTCTTAAATATACAAACAGATTTTGAAATTGAGTAAGAGGCAAAAAGTTTATGCACTTCATATTTCTCCCATTAGAGAGATCACCCCAAGTTCCCCGGATGATTTGGGCATAGGTGCTCAAGAGTTCAGTGAATCTGGCTTACCAGGGATTGAGATACATAGGGAGGACAGCCAGCTCCAGGAAGGTTTTTGACATATCTATCACAGCAAAGAATACTTTTTTCTTTAATGAAGACCCACAGAAATATCTGTTGCACCTCAGTATCAGGAAAAGAAACCCCATGATCCTCTTGGAAGAACTGAATTATTTCTATCCTAAGTGGTTCTCAGAGTATGGTCCCAACCAGCAGCATCCTCATCACCTGGGACCTTGTTCAAAATGCACATACTCAGGTCCCACTCCAGACCTACCAAATCAGAAGCTCTGGAGGCGAGACCCAGCAATCTGTGTTTTGATAAGCCTTCCTGATGATTCTGGGGGAAACCAAAATTTGAGAACCGCTGTCCCGTTTGCCAGTGGCCGAGAATCTTAGAACCAAATTGGCAGCTTCTCTCTAGCAGCTGCTTTCTAACCCCTCTCCCCACCACCTAAGAGGTAGAGGTGCTTCAGCACCCTTAGACACCCAACTCCTTAGAGATTTAAAAAAACATTTTCACAATACCAACTAAATTGGGCTGTGAACCAGAAAACACAACTTCAGAAAATTGGTAACTTACTCATCCAACTTCTAATACTTTTTTGAGTTAAAAAGCTGCGTTAGGATTGTATTATAATTCCTTAATCTAGAACCAGGTAGTTGTTTTGAAAATCTTGGATGATAATATTGACTACTTAAGTACTAAAAACAAAAAAGGATTTCATCCTTTTGTATAGGCCAAGTGCCTACCTAAAAATGATTAACAAGACATGGTTATCTTTTGCTAGTGAATTATAAGGTTGTAAAAGAGATATAAAAGCAAATGCATTTAAATTATCTATCATGAATCACTGGTTAGCCTGGAAATCTCTTGTTCTTTGGTTAATAGAACACGCAGAAAACCTAAGCCTACAATGCCAAATGAGCAAATATGGCTCATTGTCAGGAACTGAGTGTTTTTCATCTCTTGTCACTGATTTTTAACCTTTCAGTAGCCAAAGAGAATCTGTGTTTCATCAGTTCTGTTGAGAACTTGTGAGACTTTGGGTGAGATACTTTCCCTACTCTGGACCTCATTTCTGCCTCTGCAAAATGAGAGTATTTGATTTTGTCATGTCTAGGGTCACTTCCATCTCTGATATTCTGGGACCCTGGAATTCTAGAGATCTAAGACCCCTGCTGCTCCAGTATTACTCCAACACAACTACTCTCTCCTGACCGCTCCTGATCAGAAGGAAGAGGGAGAAGAAAAAGTATTCCAGTGGCTGCAGCCTGCTGAAAGCATGAGTGAGATTTGGAAATTCAGATAATCTCAGAAATCACATGCAAGCATTACAGAACTTACAAAATAGTGCTGCGTGGAGATCGGCTGTGGTGTGAATAGTGAGACATGGTTTGCTCCTTGGTAAATGATACACAGGATTCCGAGGGAGATTTTATCATCAGTTTGCTGAGAACAAGATGTGAACACTTTAAGGAGCCCTTTTCTGTAGAGACAATCTTGAAGAACCTGCCCAGTGTATGAAATTACTAAAGTGTATATATCTGAAAGCTTAGGAACTTGGGTTTATGCAAACACTTCCCGCACCCCCATTCCCATCAAAGGCAGTTATTTAGCTGAGTGATTCAAGCTGTGGCGATAACTTATAAAGGGTGGGAGATAGTTGTGGTTTGGGGGACTTAAACCACATCTGTCTTCCACCCGTCATGAAATTAAGCAGGTAATTGATTCAATTCATCCACTTCACTTTCTCTGAAGAACTGGTTGCCCCTACTAAGTATAAAGAACAACCTTTGTTGTTCCCCCTGTTCACTAGCTAGCCAAATACTTTGCTCTTTTTCATTTTGCTCCCCAGACTACTTTCTAATATGGTTATATTTATGAACACCTCACTACACGGTTTCTAGCTGAGACATTATGCATTGCAGTTGATAATTTCAGAGAATATTTCTTAGCAGCTTCAATTACTAACTACACTCCAACTGCTAGCCTCCTGCTCCCAGACAGTGCCCCCTTCACGAACACATACATATAAAACACATGGTTATGTTTTCTGTAAAAAGTAGCTTATCTGGCTGGTACTGAGGTGATTGCCTTAAATGTGTACTTCTTTCAATTGATGTAAACATCATCTACATGCCCGTCATCCCCGAAGTCACCGATGGCATTTCTTCATCTGCAAATAATGATTTTCATTCTTAAAAGTTCTTTTGTGTCAGGAGCTTGAGCAGTGATGTTCTGTATTGTTTTGTTTTGGAATAAGGAAGGTTAGGTTCCCTTTAACCATTTCTAGAGAGAAAAATCCTAAACAGCCCTTTAAAAAAAAAAACATGGCATTAAAACAAACCGTCAAACAGTAAAAGTGGTTTTATTAGGACATTTAGAGACAAAGCAACTGGTCCTGTGCCTGGATTTTTCATCTCTTAAAGGTTGTTTTGGCCGGGCGTGATGGCTCATGCCTGTAATCCCAGCACTTTGGGAGGCCGAGGCGGGTGGATTGACTGAGGTCAGGAGTTCGAGACCAGCCTGGCCAACATGGTGAAACCCTGTCTTTACTAAAAATACAAAAATTAGCTGGGCATGGTGGCAGGCACCTGTAATCCCACCTACTCGGGAGGCTGAGGCAGGAGAATTGCTTGAACCCAGGAGGTGGAGGTTTCAGTGAGCCGAGATCGAGCCACTGCACTCCAGCCTGGGTGACAGAGCGAGACTCCATCTCAAAAAAAAAAAAAAAATTAAAAAGGTTGTTTTGATATTGTACAGCACAGTCTGAATAATTGCAAAGTTGGGGTTTACCATGTGACAGAGCTAGGTATTAAGCCCAAGTGACCTGAATTATCACTCTTTGGAGGTGACATCAACCCTGTCAAAGTGTAAATGATTTGTTGCTTCACTATCTCTCTGATATTAAATTTTGAGGAATGGGTTCAAGGCTGTGCTTCAGGGGACACCTACACTTATTTATCATGTAAATGAAAATGCACTAGACTACCATGTGATTGCAGGGGGGATAAATGGGTTTTTTCTAAAAAAATATTGACAAAACCTATATAGACCATCCTGAGTAGACATGAAAACAGGGTGATTCTAATAATCAATAAGATGATTTAATAAGGTCTAGTTGGTCCCAAGATTCCCCAACAGGGAAGAATAAGCAACTGCAGAGCATTTCCCCAGCCCCCTCCCTCCCCTTATGACAGGACACGCCAATAAAACTCCACCTCCTACTCTTCAGTGCCAGATGGGTAAGCATTTAGCCAAGCATGCTGGGAGACACACAGAACTGAAGCAAAGGAGTATCCGGATGTCTTGGATTTTCTTTCCATTATGTTCTGCTCTGTTCTCCTAATACCATCTCGTTACTAGACGTAGGCATTGGACGTGACAATCAACTGCATTTGAACTGAGAAGAAGAAATATTAAAGACACAGTCTTCAGAAGAAATGGCTCAAAGGCAGCCTCACTCACCTAATCAGACTTAATTTCAATCACAAATGACACAGAATCATCAAGCTCTGTGGTTTCTAACGATAACACAAATAAAGGACGGAGCGGGGACAACTCTCCAGGAATAGAAGCATTGTGTGCCATCTATATTACTTATGCTGTGATCATTTCAGTGGGCATCCTTGGAAATGCTATTCTCATCAAAGTCTTTTTCAAGACCAAATCCATGCAAACAGTTCCAAATATTTTCATCACCAGCCTGGCTTTTGGAGATCTTTTACTTCTGCTAACTTGTGTGCCAGTGGATGCAACCCACTACCTTGCAGAAGGATGGCTGTTCGGAAGAATTGGTTGTAAGGTGCTCTCTTTCATCCGGCTCACTTCTGTTGGTGTGTCAGTGTTCACGTTAACAATTCTCAGCGCTGACAGGTGAGTTTCTTTTCTCTGTTATATTTGCCAGGATGTGAAATTGGGCAAAAAGAAAGGAAAGCTTGTACTTAGCATTTACTGGCTACTATTCTGCTTTTCTCACACTGTGTAACGTGGATGTGAGATTGGAAAATCTGGTGGCATTTAAAATAAAAGTTAGTGTAAGAATGTTAAAATTTCTGTGTTAGCATGGAGGAGAAGTTGAAATTGCATGCTTTATGGATAATTTATTTTTATTGTTTGCTCGAAAGTATACTGAACGGGGTTTTTATTTTTCTCCAGTTTATTAAGTAAAGCAAATTGTTCCAGGTGTAAAAGAAAAAAAATTCATGCTTTATACATTAGTGCAGCCTAGTGGTGCAATATAGTCAACATGAAAACCAGCATAGGTGTGAAATTGACCACATATGCATTACTGTATATCGGAAGAGTGGTAAAAAGACACAAGCATCTAATTTATTTGAAATTCATCAAATTAGCTAATGGCAGAAAAACGGTGAGGTTTTCAGCTCCCTGGTAACTTAGTGTAATGTCATCACGTAATTCTATTTGCTTTCTCTATAGGCATTCAGTGACATTATCATTTCCAGAGAAATAAATTAATCTTGGTTGACTTTTAGAGCTCTGTGGAGCGAGCGTGTGAGATCCTCTTGCAGTCAGGGTGTTCAGATTCTGTGTTAGGATATTTTCAGTCCAAGTACTCTGTCTTTCTGTGTTCCTATTGTAGAATAACTGTAAAAACATGAAAAAATTTGAGGCTCCAAATGTTAAAAGTGATGCTTTAAAAAGCCTAAAAGAAGCCTGTAAGTAATTGATGTTTGGCAGTACCCGAAGGAATAGCTTCTTCAGATTCTAGAATCTGAGAGGAGGAAAACCTTTCCCTGTGTCTTTTTAAGATTTTTGCTTTGACTGGTCTTATATTCTATTTGAGGGCAGACTGGCTTAATGACTATAGATTTTAAGGTGGATTTGTTTGAATGAGGAGGCATCTCTAACAGCACAGGACTTCTGATTGCAACTTTGCCTCGCCCTAAATCTGTCCACTGATCGGCTTGGGCAACGAATTAACACTTATAAACAGGGAAGAAATTAATCCTCTCCTCTTTACCATATAAACCCTTGGAATTCTTCTCTAGGAAGGTTGATAACTGTTCACTCATGAAGAAAGGAAAATTATTTCAGTTTAACATCACAAAAGGAAGTCTTTTAGAACACTTAAGGTAATACCCAGGTGGTGAATCACACATGAAATCATGCTGATAAATGTTTGTTTGTCCTAAATAGTCTATACATAAAATTATAAAATTGCAAATCTGGAATATCTCATAGGAGTGAATAATGGAAAAGGTGATTAGCATAAATAAAAATATTGGGATGTATTATGTGCATTTAAAACCATAGCCAATTCTAGTTAGTTAATGTTGACTTTGTTATATACATATGCATGCAGGGTAGAACTGGATGACCACTAAGGTCACTTCTCACCCTAAAATTTGGTAACTTTGACATTTATTTGGACCTTGCCTCTGATTATGTGTTTCTAGATACAAGGCAGTTGTGAAGCCACTTGAGCGACAGCCCTCCAATGCCATCCTGAAGACTTGTATAAAAGCTGGCTGTGTCTGGATCGTGTCTATGATATTTGCTCTACCTGAGGCTATATTTTCAAATGTGTATACTTTTCGACATCCCAACAAAAATATGACATTTGAATCGTGTACCTCTTATCCTGTCTCTAAGAAGCTCTTGCAAGAAATACATTCTCTGCTGTGCTTCTTAGTGTTCTACATTATTCCACTCTCTATTATCTCTGTCTATTATTCTTTGATTGCTAGGACCCTTTATAAAAGCACCCTGAACATACCTACTGAGGAACAAAGCCATGCCCGTAAGCAGGTATGTATTAATCAGTACTCATGCAAATCTAGTTTGAATTTAGAAGTGAAGTTCCTACTTTTGCACAGTGAGTAACTATGTATCTTCCTGTGTATAAATGCAATTGCAGTGTAGTATTTTTGTTGTGAGCATAGGCTCCAGTTTGAATCCCAGCTCTATCACATAATAGCTGAGCAATCTTGAGCAAGTTACCTAACCTTTCTGAGCCTTGGTTTCCTCATCTGTAAAATGAAGATGATTACTAGATGATATAGATGAAATGCTTAGGTGCCGGGTAAGTATTTCAATAAATGGGAGGACTATTACTATTAGAGAAGGGACAAGTAGTCAAAATTTTTTACCCTATGGAATAGTGGGGAACACTGCATAAGATGATACTATGAAGAAAAGCATCTTTTGTTTTAGAAAGTGTGACAGAATAAAAACACATAGCATATAGACTGGCAAGAATCCATAACACTATTCAATGCAAACCACTTACACACAGATGAGCAAACTGAGGTGGGGAGGAGGGAGGGGAAAGAGTGGAATGCAAGTAGCACAAGAACACGGTGACTCACAGAAGCTTGATTAAGAGCACTGCAAGAGCCAGGTGTGCCCCCCTCTCATAAATATGGGCAGAATAAAAGGAATGTTGCCAAAACATAGTTCCATTTAATTAAAAATATTTTTCTAACTTCTGGGGAAGGGGGAGAGATGATTCCATTTACCCCTTGATCAGTACACAGAAAACTGTGCCTTTTTTAGAGCTAGTCCATTCAGTTAGTTTAACAATGGTGCTCATGAGACTGAAGTTGCATATTTAATGCCCATGTGAACCAGTTACCTTTGCTTTATTTGTGACCACGGGCTATATATTCACCTAACTTGGCTCATTTCTCTTATAATAGATGTAGGTAGGATTATATTTGCATACAAAGGACAGCATATTTTGGGTTTATTTCTTTGACTATATGGTTAGAATTCCTATAGAGTAAAAACAATTTTAGATACAAGCTTGGCAACTTTCGTAGACCTCAAAAGAATATTCTGACCTAGCCAGCTTCTGCTGATGCAGTGAAAGCAGTTTTGTATAGCATCTCTCTGTTTTCAATTACATTAAATTTTGGAGAATTCCACGGCATTCTTTGAGTTAACTGCAGATATCCTAGAGTATCTTGAAATTAGTGGGGAAGGTGTATCTGAATTAGAGTTAATGAGTCCAGGATCAGAGGTTACCATGCCAATTGACTTGCTGTGTTATATAGTCACAGGCTGACTTCCTGCACATCCCAGGCAGTTAGCATACAAATGCATGTTCAAAGGGAAATCAGCTGTAATTAACTGTAAATTTCTATGTAAATTTATAGAAAAACTTTTTAAATCTCTTACTGCTAAATGATTTTTTTTTTTTTTTTTTTTTTTTGCTATGTTTCTTCCCCTATAGATTGAATCCCGGAAGAGAATTGCCAGAACGGTATTGGTGTTGGTGGCTCTGTTTGCCCTCTGCTGGTTGCCAAATCACCTCCTGTACCTCTACCATTCATTCACTTCTCAAACCTATGTAGACCCCTCTGCCATGCATTTCATTTTCACCATTTTCTCTCGGGTTCTGGCTTTCAGCAATTCTTGCGTAAACCCCTTTGCTCTCTACTGGCTGAGCAAAACCTTCCAGAAGCATTTTAAAGCTCAGTTGTTCTGTTGCAAGGCAGAGCGGCCTGAGCCTCCTGTTGCTGACACCTCTCTTACCACCTGGCTGTGATGGGAAGGGTCCCGGGCACTGGGAACATACAGATGTCTGAAATTAGTGTGACTCGTTCACTGGGTGTAGTGTGAAGCAGGCAGAGGACAGAGTCTAGCTTTTCAATGAAAAAAGCTGTTTCTCCTCCCAGCCTGTGTATCCAACTCTAAATTGTGGGTAGGTGTATGATGTCCAGATTTTTGTTGTTTCAAAAGTGTGTTGAAATCTTAGGAGTAAAGGATCCCTATAAGTAAGTAAAAGACAAATCATTACTTTCTTCAAAGTACAAAGAGTAATGTCATCAGGCTTTCTAAATAAAATGAAGCCCCACTAAGTGCAGAAAGACAAGTTTATATATGCCAGTGAATAGTAAGGGAAGTCGAATGGGAAGGAAGATGTAACAAACAAGATGAAACTTAAAAATCTCATTTGTTGTGTAATCACATCTGTGATGCTTCTAATTCCTCATATACTGTGATTTGCATAAAATTGTGTTTGTGTTTACTGTGTGGTGTAAATCTAGAGATACTTTGTATGTGAAAAGGGGATCACAAAAGAGATAAAGCATCTCTTATGCTATTTTCTCAAAAATAAACCTTCACAGAATGGCTGCCCTTTTCCATTCAACTCAATTCCATTGTAGCTGAATCTGTGCAGTTGAAATGAAAATGTTTTGGAGTCAGCGAGTACAAAGCACTGAGTAAGGATCTGGGGCACACTGCTTGCCTTACTGGGTCAACACTTACTGACTTAACGTAGTTTCAACACTTACAACTGCCATGGATTAATAACTGGGCTAAGTTATCATTCACAAACACTATTAAGAACTTGCCTTATTCATAGACAGAATAAGTGGCCATGTTTATGGTGTCATTTGATGACCCCTGTTGAAAAATCTGCAAACCTGCCATAGTGTCTGAAATTATTCCTTTACAGAAATTCATTTCTTTCTGGTAAGCAGTGCCCTCTTTCTAAAAACATGCAGAAGTACCACATGAAATCCTAACCCCTGGGTGTGCAATTGTGATCAGATCATCTTCCTGGTTGACTTTATTAAAACTGATGGGTGCCTAAGCCCTGTAAGTGTATGCTAATTAATCTCTGCCCATGGAAATCAGATGGAAAGCTCTGATTTTCTATCCTGTTAACATCATTCTATCCTGCTAACATCATTCGCTTGTTAACAATTTTTTTTTTTTAAACTGCTGTCAATAGACATGTCAGATTTAAATCTGTGGTTTCAGAAAACATTTTGGAGCAAGTTTAAATATATGTTTGGCACTACAGGTAAATTTGTATTAAAAAAAAAACTTAATGTTTGAGTGTGCTTTTGGTAATGTTGAGCTTTCTTTAAATGGCTTGTGGAGTCGTGAACTTTTGCTAATGATGTGGCTCCAAAAGGTAATACGTATTAACATCAGACTTCAACTTTCTGTAAAATTGGTTTACTTAAAGTGGGGGGGGGAGGTGATACTGTATTAGTATTGTTTTAAAGTGGACACTGTAATAAGTGTGGAAAAACAAATAAATATGAAATAAAGTTTTAAATGACCCTCTGTAACTTTATATTCTAAAATCAATATTTCTGACAGAATATAATGGAACCCATTTTAAACCCAAAATGTTACTTTCAAGTCACAGAGCCCTAAAACAATCTTATTATTTTCCTCACTCTGAGTAAATATTACATCTTTACTCTCCTAAACTCTAATAACTTTTCAGATATAACTTGATAGAAGTACCAGAATACAAAAGTGAAGAGAGCTTTTTGGAAGTTCATAAAACTAGAACTCAAATAACTTTTTTTTTTTTTCATTCTCAGCAATCCTTAGGTGAGTTAGGGATATAACTCCCTAAACGGCTGTGTAGGGCATCAGCCTCCTTCCATCTGTAGTTGTAGTTGGTTTAAAATTCACAGCTTTGCTTTGATTTTTGAGAGGGTGGTCTCTTTTTCAACAGATTATCCTTGTCACAGCTAACCTTACACGTAGTCCCTAATAGTCACAACTTTTTTCACACTGCCTATTGTGGTTCCAGAAATGTTTCTACGGAAGATTTCATTTCTTTGGAGAGAACTCTAAATGATAGGGATAGGGACATATGCAAAATAAATTCTGTATACATCTCAATTTTGCTCGGGGTCTTCCCTGACCCAAGACTTAAAATATGGACTATAATAGAGTAATACTCCACAAAGCATGAAAACACAGTCAAAAAGTTAGGCATAACCAAAATGTCCAGCAGGTAAGTCTTCGTCATTGAGGTGAAAGCACTACAAAACACTTACCACTGGCATTTCTGCTGAAAACAGCAAATTTGGGTTTGCAGAATTTCTGCAGTTTGAGTCAACTTAGGTCAGGAATTCAATCTTTTTGTCAGAAAGACAGAAGTCTTTTTATTTCCACTAAGTCTTGAGATTACAGGATGTGGGGATAGGAAAATTCCTGGACAGAGTGGGCTTGAAGGAACCTTTTTTTTTCTTTTTTGTTATTATTATACTTTAAGTTCTAGGGTACATGTGCATAACGTGCAGGTTTGTTACATATGTATACTTGTGCCATGTTGGTGTGCTGCACCCATCAACTCGTCCTTTACATCAGGTATAACTCCCAATGCAATCCCTCCCCCCTCCCCCCTCCCCATGATAGGCCCCGGTGTGTGAGAAGGGACCATTTTTTAAAAAAAATCTGATTTGGTATAGTTCAGTAATTTTTCAGAAAGAGTTCCTAGGCCAGATAAGTGAGTCCTATCTGGAGTACAGTCTCTGCTTTTATAGGTTAATGTATATTTATCCACCAAGAAGGATGTGGCCTATTAGGGCAGAAATACAACACAGATCACCCCATATAAAGGTCAGAGAGAGGCCGGGTGCTGTGGCTCACACCTGTAATCCCAGCACTTTGGGAGGCCGAGATGGGTGGATTATGAGGTCAGGAGATTGAGACCATTCTGGCTAACACGGTGAAACCCCAGTCTCTACTAAAAATACAAAAAATTAGCCGGTCGCGGTGGCGGGCGCCTGTAGTCCCAGCTACTTGGGAGGCTGAGGCAGGAGAATGGCGTGAACCCGGGAGGCGGAGCTTGCAGTGAGTCGAGATCATGCCACTGCACTCCAGCCTGGGTGACAGAGCGAGACTTCGTCTCAAAAAAAAAAAAAAGGTCAGAGAGAAGAATGAAGCACATATTCAAAGAGAAGTCAGCTATGTAGATTCTTCCTAGGTCCAGCATCCCTTTATGTGGCCCATCTACATTGCAGTCCCGGAGTTTCAGTAGCCACGCCTATCTTTATAACCCACCCACCCCCCTTTTTTTGTTACCTCAAGTGTTTCTATAACTTGCAAGAAAAAAAAAAAAACTTGAAAAAGACAGGTCACAGAGACAAAGATGCTTTCAGATTACCTCAGTCACTAGGGAGTTATTCTATGAATACACAGGGAAATGAGAAAAAATAGGAACCAGGCCTCATAGAGACCACAGCATGGTGCAATTAGAACTGTCAGATCTCACGACCAAACAGAATGCCACTACAAGTACAATGTGTTTACTTCTCAACTCTACTACCTAACTAGTATGGTGACCCAGTGACTCTCCTTCGCTGCTTCAGCTGCTCCTCCGTGGGGAACTTCTCAATAGCAGGCCTCTGTTCTGCCTTTTACCTTCCCTGGGTGTATCTCCTTGCTTCTTTGCTACTCTGACTACATCTCTGTATGTTCTATACTCAAACTTCCCAGGAGAGGCTCTTACTGGCTCAGTCAGTCAAATTCAGCCTAGAATGCAGAGCTACACTGCCAGGTCACCACACAGGCCCTGGACAGCCTTTGGGCCAGGATGGTTGGGTGACATGGGGCATAAGCATAGGAAACCCTTTAGTCACCTGCTCAAAAGACGGTTGTAGTAAAGCGGCACTCAATGACATG
This sequence comes from Trachypithecus francoisi, assembly GCF_009764315.1. Classification (NCBI taxonomy): domain Eukaryota; kingdom Metazoa; phylum Chordata; class Mammalia; order Primates; family Cercopithecidae; genus Trachypithecus; species Trachypithecus francoisi. The sequence continues at coordinate 25,044,026 of NW_022681471.1, forward strand.
TGCAGTAGGATGGTGTCACATATTGTCACCTATGCTGTGAACTCGGGAATGAAACGTGAGCTCAACACATTGCTGAAAACAGCTGTATGCTATTTTTGGATCCAGGAAAAAATATTTAGCAAAGTTTAAGCCTAATAAAACTCACATTACCTGTATCATAAAAATGCACACAAATTCAGTTCTCCGAGTTCCTACCAGAACGCGAACTTCATGAAAAAGAAATATTATTTTAAAAAACTAACCCAAACTATTAAAAACTATTGTTATCGTTGAAACCATAGATTCACACAGCGGGTACGTGGGGAGCCAGGATTTTCTAGAAGCAGTACTCAACTGCTATGTTTAGAAGTGAGGTCACTGGAATAGTGAAATAATTTCTTCTGGGAAGGTTTTCCCCACCCTCAAGCCTGGGTTGTGATATTTATGGTTACACTAATGAGTTCCTCATTATTTTAAATGAATTAGTATTTTTTAACGGCCGCTTTAATTTTTGTGCAGAAATACTGGTAAGTATAATCCACAAACAAACTTTTTTGGGGTCTTCAATGTTTTAGTGTAAAGAGGACCTGGGACCAAAAAGTTTGAGAACTGCTGACCTCCAGCATCTCATATCTGTCATTTGCCAACCATCCTAATTCTATCTCCCCTGAGTTGTGCCTGTCTTGTCGACTCCTGGGTCGCGAGAGCCTCGGTGCAGAACCCTGCACTTAGTAGGGGCTGGATAAATACTTGCCCAACTTAAAAATATGGACCTTTTCATTTTCAGCAATGAGTGTAATTCCTGAAAACAAAGTTCTGTTTAGAACAAAAGAATGCTGTGTCTTTCTAAAAGAATGACAAAGAAGCGGAGTTTGCCGGCCAGTAAAGCTGGTGTTTACACTGGGATGTTTACATTTATGTTTAAGTTTCAAGTTCGAAGCTCGAGCGCCACTGAATCCTGCAGTACAAGAGGCAGGCAACTGCTGCCCCTCCCATCCTTCCCAAGGAGTCAAACTCCAGCCAGAGGAAGGTATGAGACCGATAAAGGAGAAGGCTGACGCCAGAAAAAAAAAGTTGGCCCTTCTACCCCTCATTCGTTCATTCATTCGCTCATTCCGCATTAGACACCAGAGCCGGTGCCAGGAGCTTAGGCCACCAAGATGAACAATATCCGGTGTCTATCCCAGGGAGTCGGAAAGAAACAAGTAAAAGACGCGGTTCCTGCGCAGGGGAGGGGCCTTTGGGCGAAGGAGGCGCGTCGTTTTCTTCAAGCCAGAGATATTTGTCCTGCCCGCCCCACCCACTCCCCCAAGATGGCGTCCTCGCGACACCCGCCCGGCCACCTCCGCGAGGGAATATTCCCACGCCTTCCTTCCGTCTCCCTCGCGGGCCGGCCGATTCGCCGGGAACCTCGCGGACCTCAAGGCCCTTGAGGCGCCAGGGGATCCCAGTGGCCCTCGCCCCGCCCCAAGGCCAACCCTGGTGGGCTTCGACGCGCGGAAGCAGCGCTCCCCCCCTCCGGCGCCCCGCCTCCCTGGGTCTCGCGCCGCGTGCCGGCGTCGGCGCCTTTTGACGCCATAGTGGGCGTGGCGGCGCGACCCGCGACGTCGCGACGCGCCGACAATGGCGGCTGCGTCGGCCTGAGCAGGGCTTAGTTTACAAGTAATATCCTGACGTTGCCGAGGGAGCCGCAGTCGCCTCAGACCCGGTCGGCGGCGGCGGCGGCGGCGGCGGCGGCGCGCCTGCGCGCTCCCGCAGCGCCCTGGACCTAGCGGCGGTGCCGAGGCCCGGCGGAGCAAGCCAGGTGGGCGGCGGCGCGGCCGAGCTCCCAGCTCAGCGCGCGCGCGCGGTGGGCGGGCAGAGCAGGGGGCGGTGCGGCAGCCGAGCGGCCCCGATTTCCCGGGGACTGCTGGGGCGCCGCGGGGAGGCGGGCCGGGGGGCGGCGGGGCGCGAGCAGAGCGCGATTGACGTGCCTTTTTCTGCTCAGCTCCAGCGTCATTTCGGCCTCTTAGTTCTTCTGAACCCTTCTCCTGAGCTGGGTAGGAAACATGAGCGGCAGCAACTTGGATGGGAACGATGAGTTTGATGAGCAGTTGCGAATGCAAGAATTGTACGGAGACGGCAAGGATGGTGACACCCAGACCGATGCCGGCGGAGAAACCGATTCTCTCGGGCAGCAGCCGACGGACACCCCCTACGAGTGGGACCTGGACAAGAAGGCTTGGTTCCCCAAGGTAGGAGAGTGCCACGGGCGCCACTGCAGAGCGGGTCGCCTGGCCAGCCTCGCGGAGCACTCCTCTTACGTTTGCTTTGCTGAGATCCTTGGTCCTAGCCCCCTTGGATAGCGACGCTTCTTTTTGTTGTGTTTGTTGGGGCACCGATGTGTAAAGGAACGTAAATCTTTAGGGTGGTGTCTTAAATGTAATTTTTAAGTCTTTTCTATGCTTTATTAATCTTGTCTGTGAAGGTCACAGTTGGTAATTACATTGATGACTGCTTTTTATTGAGAAGAGGAAAAACACCAAGAGCAAATTTAGTAGCTGTCCATTTCTGGTAGCCAACCCCACTTGTCCTAGGAACTCAGATGTTTAGCTTATGTACTATGTGCAAAATGCAGTTTCTTGATTTCTTTTTTAAAGTAGCTGTTTACATATCTTTACTAATTGAACTTTCTTTGCACCTTGCTTTACTTTCCTAGTAAATTTTGTCCCTAAGCATATATGTTTGAACCATATAACCACAGGAATAAGACTGGAGACGCACAGAATACAGATGGAAAATATCTGTGTATATTTGTTTGGAGTACTTGGAAATTGCTAAGTATTTTTATTTCAGCTTCGAAGTAAAATAAGTAATGTTAAACTTGGTTCTGTAAACTTTGTGGTAAAAGTGCCCTTTTAATCTGGCTCTCGAGCAGGAAAGGGCACACTAGTAGCACACAAATTGACTTGCAAGCCAATGATACAAAACCTGTCTCCATTGCGCGACTGGACGGCTGTTTTAAAAATTCTTTTGCAACTTTTCTTTCCCATTCTGTATTTGTATATATATTCCAATGCCTCCAGATTGTTAAAATTTACGATTTCACTTCTGTATTGGTAGTACTAGTTTTGAGTGCAGATTTGGTTTCTTCAGCATTCTGAATACTTTTAACAAAGGTGTGATAATGGATTAATGTGTGACTTTATCTTTTTATGTTATTGAAGCTCATACCTCTTCAGACTTTGAGTTTTACATTTTCCCCATTCCATGCGTGCCTAATGTTGATTGGTGTGATGGTATAACTATATTTCTTTCATTTTGCAATAACGCTTTTCCCCCAAAGGGGAGGAAGATAGATATGAGTTGGATTTGTCTTTAATTTGTTCTGTTAGTAAAAGATAACGTCTTAATTTGTGATAAAGTTAAAATGAGCATTTAGTTTTACAGTTGTTAACTCCATTCTTTATATACCAAGTCAGAGTTCTGTTCTGTGTGCTCTCTGCATACAGATATTTAAGTACTTATTGTACATATATATTTGTGCATCTGTACAGTAAGAGAAAAGTGGATTCTGTGGTCAGATTATTCATTGACTGTTGGTTTTTATTGTTTTATTATCTGGTACTTCCTTTGTTGTATGTATTTGTAGCCTTAGCCAAGTAAACTGTAGAGAGGTAGTAATTTATAAATGAAACAACTAGAAAAGGTGCCAGCATCACTTAAAATGCTTTAAATCATATCTCAGACGTTTGCATTGATCATCTTAAGTACTCGTGTCTTATTTTTTATCACCGCATGCACAATTTTCTATATAAGATGACTATTGCATTTATACTTTAATAACTACAACTATTATCCACAGAAACACTTCTGTTTTAAGTTGTGTAACCATGCTGTAAAAACACAATTTAAACTTCTTATGGGTGGAAATAATTTTGAATTTCTCTATCTGGGTCTGTTGAATTGCTTGTTTAGATCACTGAAGATTTCATTGCTACATATCAGGCCAATTATGGCTTCTCTAATGATGGCGCATCTAGTTCTACCGCAAATGTTGAAGATGTCCATGCTAGAACTGCAGAGGAACCTCCACAAGAAAAAGCCCCAGAACCCACTGATCCCAGAAAGAAGGGAGAAAAAAGAAAGGCTGAGTCAGGTAAGTGGTTCTAGCTTACAAATTTTAAGTGTAAAAATTAAAAATATGGGTGTGCATATGTACAGTTGCTTTTCCGAGAATTATAATAGCTTTGAAGGAATAAGGTGAGTTTTTTTCTTAAAGGTAGTGTCAGAGTTATAAAGAATCAAGACAAACTGGCCATCTTTTTTCCAGATAGGGCTCTAAAACTAATTATTTGTCAAAAGATTTAAATCCTTTGAAAGCTGGGTAGTGATTTGAGTTAGTTTATCTTGGTCTTTTAAGAGTAAGAGAAAGGTCCTGGAAGTTTCAAGAAACTGCTGCTTTGTCAAGATTCCATAATATGACTCTTATCTTTTCTTGCAAGTGTTTTATTTATTAAATTAATTTTGATTTCTAGGATGGTTTCATGTTGAAGAAGACAGAAATACAAATGTATACGTGTCTGGTATGTATAACTTTTTAAACAAGTTTAAGGTAGGAAATACTTAATTTTGAGATTTTTCATGAAGTGATTTTTAGCTTTCAGTGTCTCCAGAGTCCATTTTTTATCATTGTGTCATTTTTTGTTCAGCCATTTATATTAGTAAGGAATATGTGTGTTTATTACAGAACCAAGAAATTTAGTGTGTAACTTTGCATACCAACCTTTGGGCCTCATTAATTTAACTTACAGCAATGTGTCCCTTCCCATTCAGTGAGGCCCTTAACAAAGCATAATTTTAATGTATATTTGAACACACAAAAATGTGAAATGTCTTCAGTTCTGTAAATGTAAAACTCTTACATACATTTAGAAAATCAACACTGCATTCACCTAAGTTACAGATTTCTAATTGATAGAATGCTAAGTAATTCACTTTCATTATCAATTATAATTTTTTTAAAATTTTTCTTAAATGACAGGTTTGCCTCCAGATATTACAGTGGATGAATTTATACAACTTATGTCCAAGTTTGGCATTATTATGAGGGATCCTCAGACAGAGGAATTTAAGGTCAAACTTTACAAAGATAATCAAGGAAATCTTAAAGGAGACGGTCTTTGCTGTTATTTGAAGGTAAGTTGTATGATCAAATAAGTTTCTTGTATCTTCGTTTTAAACTCAGGAACCAGGGCTATAATTTCTATAGATGATAACCAACACCAAGGACTACTCAAAACAGGATATGAAGAAAACTGAAATTTCAGTTAGTATCTGTGTGTATCACATTGGTAAGATTATTTACTTGTTTTAAGAAAATGTATTAACAGGTTAAAGTGTTATATAAGTATGTGACTGGAGTGCTTCTTTTGTCTTGAAAAATTCTCACTGGAAAGATTTCTTTGTTGATGTGTACAGTCAATTCAGACTACATTTTAAAAATTCAAGAAGAAAAAAAGCCAGTGACATTTTAGTTGTCCATTGGAGTGAATTACACCAGGGTTCAGCAAACTCCGGCTCTGTTTTGGTAAATACAGCTTTATGGAACACAGCCACACTAATTCATTTATGCATTTGTCTATGGTTGCCTTTGTGTTTCATTGATAGGGTTGAGTGATTGCAGCACAGACCTTGTGGCCTACAAAGCCTAAAATATTTACGAACTGGCCCTTTAACAAAAGGACTTTTCTGACCCTTTTATTAGACCGTGAAGGAGACGATAGCTTATTCTTACTCCTTTAAAATATTTTTTTGAATGTGAGAAAAGAGAGAGTGGTATTAAGAGAAATTTGCAGAACTGCATGTAGTCATAGTACCATAAATTACACAAAGAAACCTCAGTGCCAAAGGCAGCCATCATTCCTGGAACACCTGCCACCTTAGGAGCATGTGTTATACATTATCACAGGGTACAGAACAAATGATGACATGTACATAAGTCAAACCTGAAAATAATTACAGAGTAAAATCAAAATGGTAAAGCAAAAGTACAAACACCACAGGTGTGTTGTGAGTAGACAGCATTCCAGTGGGATCAGAAGAGGGTAGGATTAAGGTGACAGCTTTTTGGGAAATAGGTTTTTGACCTGAATCTTAAACGTGATGGTAATGGGACATGAGCATGACCATTTTAGGATGGTAGTTTTGTAATGTTCAAATGTAAGGAGATTTGAGGGTTTTATAAGTTCTTTAAGGATTATTCAAAAATCTGCTAACAGGTTCTTAGGGAGTTCTGTTAGATTTTTTAAATTTTTTAAAGGAAAAAAAATAGAGTTTTGAGACCCATAGAAGTACAAGATTGTCAAAACAGTCAAGTGAGTTCCAGGAAAATATAGTGAATTATTCCAGGAGCCATATTTATGTGAGCAGCTGAGTTCAGTTACCCATTTTTGTTTTCTACAGGTCCTCTGATCTTTGACTCTGTTTGTATAGGGCTGATAACTGTCCTTTCTGTAAGACCCGGAATCCATACATGTATTTAATATAAAGTACAAGTCATCAAATAATTGTCTTCTACTTCTCAGTGTATTGCAGACTTAAAATTTAATGGATGAACCAAAAAATTAAAGGCTGGCTATGGTGTTCCCAGTTCCTTGAGTCATCTAGTCTTTTAAGTAAGAGTATTACAGGATTTTAAAAGAAATACACCTTAGAAGTCATGCAGATTTGCCCCCTTCATTCTGCAGATAAGAAATTGCGGCCTCAAGAGACAAAATTATCCAATAATAACATAATTTACTGAACACCTGCCATATGCTAGTCCTTATCCTTTCCATGCATTATTTCATTTAATTTTGTCAAGAACCTTGTGATGAAGGTATTCACTATTTCCATTTTACATATGATTATACTGGGGCTCAGGAAGCTTGAATAATTTACCCAAGTTCACGCAGCTGGTTAGGGACAGCTGTGTCTCAGATGCAGGTTTCCTGGTTCAGATTCTAGAGTTCTTTATCTCAAAGAGAGAAAAAGATCTCATATATTAGTACTATATAAATGTAAGAATTTAAATTATTTTATGTATAATCATCATTCATCTGAAAAACTCCTGAACTTTTATTTCGTTGTATAACTGACTATATTTTATCTTACCTTTATAAAGAGAGAATCTGTGGAACTTGCATTAAAACTTTTGGATGAAGATGAAATTAGAGGCTACAATTACATGTTGAGGTGGCAAAGTTTCAACTGAAGGGAGAATATGATGCCTCAAAGAAGAAGAAGAAGTGCAAAGACTATAAGAAGAAGCTGTCTATGCAACAAAAGTTTGTAATTTTTTTCCCTTTTGAAAAGTTCTATATATTCTAGAGTGTATTTTTGGTAATAGCCATCTAGTTTTGTTCTGTCAAATGTGCCTACATATTATTTTAAAATAATTTCATTAGATCATCTGGTACTTCTAGCAATCTATACAATAGGATAATTTAGCAGTAGTGGGAATTTTAATTTTCCAGGGTGTTTATTTGTAATATAATAAGGGCTTCAATGAGCTAAGAGAAGCCATCTGTTTGGAAAACGTTGAACATCAAATTAAATAAGATAGTTAGGCTTATGTACCAGAACCATTAGTTTACCTTCTGTGTGGATTGAAATCACTTGTACCAGGGGCTAAATTTTTATGTACAGGTTTGTTATAGGAATTAGAAATGACAAGATTTTATAATTGTATTTACTGTAGTTGTATGTAGTATATACTTAATGTCATCAGGTTTCTGTTATTATTCTGTTTGTTTAATATACTTCGCAATATACTAGTTTTAAGAAATTAGTCAAAATGATAAATACTTTTATCAGAGTAAATTCTAGTGACACTTCTAACACCATGCTTAAACTAATTAAATATCGTAAAAGCATTTAGTTGTGATGTCTCATCGTTTTTACAAGAGTAGGTAAAATTGCTAACCACGTATTTTTTAAACAGTATCAGTAAAATTTATGATTGTAACAGAGTGATAGTTTTACATATTTGAGTGCAGTTTGTTTTTTATAATGATAAAGTACCTAAAATCCAATACAATTTAAAAGTATTTTTTAGCCTCAAAGTATATCCTTCTGAACTCATAAATACTAGGAATTAGAGATTTTTCAAGGGTCTCATTGGAATGTGTGTATAATCAGACAACAGTTACCCTGAAAAACATTAAATCTGGGGATTTCAGATACTGGGGCCATTTTGCCTCTGCCTTTTATTTTATTTTATTTTATTTTATTTTATTTATTTGAGGCAAGAGTCTTGCTCTGTCACACAGGCTGGAGTGCAGTGGTGCAATGTTGGCTCACTGCAACCTACACCTCTGGGGTTCAAGCTATACTCATGCCCCAGTCTTCCCAGCAGCTGGGATTACAGACGTGCACCACCACGCTTGGCTAATTTTTGTATTTTTAGTAGAGACGGGGTTTCACCATGTTGGCCAGGCTGGTCTTGAACTCCTGACCTCAAGTGATCCACCCACCTCAGCCTCCCAAAGTGCTGGGATTATAGGTGTGAGCCACCGCACATGGCCCCCTGCGCATTATTTTTATTTCAGAAAGTTTTCGGACTGGAACTGTGACTGAAATACAGTTTGTTGTAAAATCCAGTAATTATTAAATATTCAATAAAATACTGTATGAACAATTCATTGTTTTCTCTCTCCAAGTCTGAAGCAAAATTTACAGTTTGTTGTTACTGCTTCATTGCCTCAGGCAGTTGGATTGGAGACCTGAGAGGCGAGCCGGACCATCCCGGATGCGCCATGAGCGAGTTGTCATCATCAAGAATATGTTTCATCCTATGGATTTTGAGGTAGGAAGTGGTGTGCTTATTGATATAAATGCTGATAGGCTTTCTTTCTCTCAAGGGAGCCTGGAGCTTGCCTTGCCCCATCTTGGTTATGTCACCTCCTATACATTTGTGCAGTGAGTAGTAAAGGAAGATGGAGCCAAGAAGCTACTTAAGTCTTTTGATTTCCCTTCCCTTTGTTTAGCCCAGTATTGTTTTAAAGTATATCTCAGATAAGACTGTTTAATAACCATACTGCGCCCCAAACAGCAGCTACTTGGTATGAGAAACCATTGAAACATATCATCATTAAAAGATTTATGGGAACTGCTTGTGGATTTTGAGTGCAGGCCAACAAGTATGGGCTGATTTTGGCGGGGAGTACCAGCTTCACAATTGTAAATGCAAACTTCAGCTTGGTACTAAAAGTTACAATGCTTAATGTCCGTGGAAAAGTCTAAGAACAGCAAGTAAAAGTGAATAAGTACATCTGTTATATATCAACTTTTTAAAATGATTTTAAAAAAATAAAGTGAATGGAACTGTCCTTCCTCCCCTCAAAAAAGCGAATAAAGAAGGAGCAAAGAACAAGGAGTTCTAAGGAATATTGTCATCACAGTACCTTGTGTTACATTCTGCCTCTATTCTTATCTCTGTCTACTGGGGTAGACTGATTTTATTGTTAGTGGAGAAACAACTCTTTATTCTCTCCCTGGTTCTGAAATTAGTGATAGCAAGTTATACAGAAAGCAGATTATACAGATAGCAGGTTATACAGAGAAAAATGTTCATAATGTAAACTTCCAGGTTTACAAATGATCTAGTTGTCATCAGTGCCCATTCCTGACCCTTTTGTGCATTTAAACAGTCAAAATGATAATATAATTGTAGCCCCCTTAGTGAGGGCCCCACAATGGACAGTTCAGCTCTATCTCAATGAATAGTGTTGTGATTACTGTGTACCTATGGAGTTTGGGCATCTTTTGAGGTCATTGGAAAGATACGTGTGGTTTATTTATGAGATTGATTGATTGATGTCTCTTCTGACCAGAAATCTGGAAGAATTTTGAAATATAACAGTTTACAGTTTTACAGTTGCAGTGATAATGAAATATGGTTTAAAAACACATGCACACCAGTTGCATTTTGAAATACTGTTTTTGCCAGCAATAACTTTAAAATAAACACATAGAATTACAAAACTATTAGCTGGGCATGGTGGCGCATGCCTATAATCCCAGCTACTCAGAAGGCTGATTCAGGAGAATCGCTTGAACCTGGTAGGCGGAGGTTACGGTAAGATCGTGCCACTGCACTCCAGCCTGGGCAACAGAGCGAGACTCCATCTCAAAAAAAAAAAGAACCAAAAACAGAACAAAACAAAACCAGATCATAGTCATTAAAGCAGCATATAAAATAAATGCATAGATTGATCACAATAGTCTGCTAAATACAACTCCGGGATTTCCTATTGTTTATTACATTTTATCCCCCTGCTAAATAAGTGATTTGTTGAACAGAAAATCAAACACCGCATGTTCTCACTCATCGGTGGGAATTGAACAATGAGAACACTTGGACACAGGAAGGGGAACATCACACACCGGGGCCTGTTGTGGGGTCGGGGAGGGGGGAGGGATAGCATTAGGAGATATACCTAATGTAACTGACGAGTTAATGGGTGCAGCACAGCAACATGGTGCATGTATACATATGTAACAAACCTGCACTTTGTGCACATGTACGCTAGAACATAAAGCATAATAATAAAAAAAAAAAGTGATTTGTTTATTAGGTGACATATTTATTTCTGTGACTTGAGGTCTTTGATTCACACATTTCATACTCCTGCCACTCGAGTGTGAATGTAAATGCAAACCTAATTCAAAGTATCTGGAACCTCTGCAAGTAGAAATCTGTTGTGTAATTTTATCTATTCTTGTTTCTGCCTCCTGCCTTGCTCATTGAAATACCTTATTGAGTCTAAGGATCACCCCGGGCAGACTTAGCTTTACCTAGCTTAACAAATATTCTTTCCCCAAGACCACATTTACTCTACCTTGACCCCTATATATTCCGTCCAGTGAATATTCTTAAAGATAGAAGTTTCATGCTTGCAAATTCCTGATTTTTTTTTTAATCCTCTTGGTTTAGTATAAACATTACTTTCGAGTTACAGAGCCTTTATACTACCCTATTTTGTTGCCTTCATAGCATTTATTATTATCTGAAGTAATTTTGACTCGTCTACTAGAATGTGGGCTCCATGACACCCAGTATTTTGTCTACCTTGTTTGCTGCTATATTTTCAGTACACAGAATTGTGCCTGGCACACAGTTGGCCTTAATATTTATGTGATGAAGAATTGAAAGAATTATTAAATGAAGCCCTTGTTATTTACAAGCCAGAGTCTTTTCATTCATCTGGTGGATGAAACATTTTCTCTTCAGCATCTTTGCAAATGAAGGCAAATTTTCTTTTTAGATGCTTATGCCACAAAGGATGGTAGGACATTGTTTTGGCAGTGGTGGAATTAGTTCACAAAGAAATGCTTGGTGATGCTATCCTTGTTTGCCCACCTTCCTGGTCTCACATGGTCCAACTAGCTTGCTGAAAGCGTGTCAGCAAGAAGAGTGACAAATAATCTTGCTTTTGTTCACTGTCTCTGAGCACCTGAACCTCAGTGTAGACCTGTGCTGTCAGATATGGTAGCCTTGTGTGGTTAAATGTAAATTAATTAAAATGAAATAAAATTCAGTTCATCACTTGTACTAGGCACATGTAGCTAGTAGCTACCATGTTGGATAATGCAGATATACAACATTTTCATCATCACAGAACCTTCTATTGGACAACACTGGTATAGACATTATATAACTTTTGACAGAAGTGTCCAACAGGAAAACCTGCTTTTATTGCATGTTTTGGGGGGGTGTTTGATTTGACTGAAGACTCCATATGAGCCTAAAGAACACACAGCAGCGTTGAGCTTTTTACTGGAAAACAAAAACTGAATTGTCAGGTTATCCTGAGGTATCTGAAAGGAGTCAGATTTTGGGTGGAGGGGTATATTTTGATTCCAAACAGTTAGAAGCAACATACCTAAGAATACTATCTGATATCAGGGTAAATATTGAAGGCTAGCTAACATTTTTAATGTAACTTCAGAGGGTCCTCAGTATTTAATTCAAATCCTTATTTTAAAATGCATTGCCTGGCAAATTTGAATACCAAGACATGAAGAGTCAAAACTCAGATGCATTAGCCAGGCGTGGTAGCACGCACCTGTAATCCCAGCTACTCGGGAGGCTGAGGCACGAGGATCACTTGAATCCGGGAGGCAGAAGCTGCAGTGAGCCAAGATCGCGCCACTGCCCTCCAGCCTGGGCGACAGAGTAAGACTCTGTCTTCAAAATAAAAAAAAAGAAAGAAAGCAAAGCAGTGAGACATTGGTATAGAAATAACGGTGATGCCTACCCCCACCACGGAATCACACTTCAATTGAAAAGTTGTTAAACATGTTGAAACAGTTTTTTTTAAATATAATCCTGATTTTCCTTGGTGAATAAAAGAGAGGTATTAGAAACAGTTTATCAAATTCTTAAAAAGATTTTCTTGAATATTGGCTTTGTACAAAAGTCTGTGCTATTTTCTGTGAGATATCTGAAACTCAATAAAACAAAGTTCCTGCCTTCTGAAAGCACTCACTCTAATAGGAACTAACCACACACACACACACACACACACACACACACACACACACACATATCAAAAGCCATAACTTTTAGTCTCTACTCCTATTCTTCTCAGGTCTGATAATTTTGTATAAAGCAAATTGGCTGCTTCTCCAAAACTGGGGTTTATAAGTGGGGAAATCCAGAGTTCTGCCAACTGTAGTTTTAGAAGCCTCAGATTTATGCAAATGAGTACGATTTTATATTTTTTATTTTAAATCAGATTTCAGTAACTCCCTGCCAGCTTATTTTTGCTTTTTGAAGAACCTTATGGGAGGAAAGCCACAATTCTCTATAGTTCCTCTAGCTGATGAGAAAAATGAAAGCGTGTAAGAAAGATAGATGCACTTAAATGTTTCCTAGAAAGTATAAGTCACCTTCAATAGAAATTTATAGATAGGATATTTTCATTTATATTTGTATGTAGTTGAAATTCAAGCTGATAATGTAGCTTTTCCTGAGCCCTTTTTGTGCATTGGTGCTTTGAGAGAGAGAGAGAGAGAGAGTTGGTAATTCCCAGAGGGAATCTTAAATCATTTTGTTGTTGTAGGGAGATTTCCACCTGAACTCTAGGCTACTAGAAACAGCAGTACTTGAATGTTCTTAATAGGGTCATAGTTGCAAGAAAGCAACAGCTAAGAATGTATTTTATTGCATGCTTCATACCAGCTCCTTATTTGTATGGTTCTGTTACAGTGTGGTAGGAGGCAAGACAAACAGTAATCCTTATAATGTTTACTCTGTGAGTTAAAATAGCATCTTGGAAGCACAAAAATCAATCTTAGGACACTTAGTCAATAAAAGGGATATATTACTCTCTCTCTCCATTACAACATTTCTGTAAATAGGAGTGTATCCAAAACACAAAGCAAAGGGCTCTCATCAGCGTGATGTTGATGCCCATGCAGAACATAGGAATAAGCAGTCTGACTGAATATGTGCCACAGGACTTCCGCCTTCTTCTCCTGCTCTGCCACTGTAGGCCCCTTCTGCTGCCTGCCATACTTGTCCATTTCCTTTGTTTAAAGCAGGGCAAACCTATAGGAGTAGCAGTGGATTGAGTAGTCTAATTTTATTTGATTTTGAGTTTTTAAAAAATTTTATAGACTGAAAAACACTGCTCACCTTAAGTGAAACTTTTTTGTGTCTGTTGATTTATCAGAACAAGAAATTGGATTCTCAGGATTTATAGTTAAAGAAGGGAGCACACCCATTTTCATCATGCGTATTTTTCAGGATGATCCATTGGTGCTGAATGAGATCAGAGAAGACCTTCGAGTAGAGTGTTCGAAGTTTGGACAAATCAGGAAGCTCCTTCTCTTTGATGTAAGTTCATAGCTTGGACACACGGATCCTGAAGCAGTCATTCCTCCACCTTAGAAGTTCTTCCCAGATGTTAGTATACCCCTGGATTTTAGATTAATGTTTTTATAGAGTAGTCCACTATCTTGTGATAATCATCTATTAGCAATAATGAGATGAACATGGATTACAAGCCAAGGATTTGATGGATTTGATAAGCCTTGCTTATTTTCCGTCATCATTACCCTAGAGTACATGATCAGGTGAAAGAAGGTACAAGAAAAATGTTTGAGATCTCTGGTTCCCTATTAGTCACATTTTCTCCTCTTTGTGAATTGTTCTCATCCTCCATATTTGGAACAATCAGGGAAAATATTCTCCTGTGTATTTCCTCTTCTCACCCTCTTTTTACTTCCAAAATTGACACCCAGTAATTAAGAGTCACCATTTATTGCTTGTGTATTACAAACTACTTTACATGTTATCTCACTTAATTCTCAAAACCCTTTGAGGCAGGTTAGCACTATTATACCCATTTTACAGATGGGGAAGCTAACACTTTAGAAATTGAGCACCTGGCCCAAGGTTGTTCATCTGGTAACTGACAGAGCCAGTATTTAATCCCAGGGCAATATGACTTCAGAGTTTACACTCTTAACAGTTATACTGTCCTGCTTCTCATTAGACAGGGATGTTAGCAGAAACATTTCCAAGGACATTGTGCTTGATTCTTGCTAGGTAAGATTAAGGTAAAGAAGCAGATGACTGCATGTGACTGGCTGGGATAAAAGGAAAGAAAGACTTCATACATAAAGTCTTTTACTTCAGAGTATCAGAGAGAACACTACTACTTACCTACTTTGTGAAATGTATGTGTTTTATTTTTAATCTTACCGTTCATTCCTGTTTTTTTTCTTTCTTGTCTTTCTAGAGGCACCCAGATGGTGTGGCCTCTGTGTCCTTTCGGGATCCAGAGGAAGCTGATTATTGTATTCAGACTCTGGATGGAAGATGGTTTGGTGGCCGTCAAATCACTGCCCAGGCATGGGATGGGACTACAGATTATCAGGTAAATTCTGCAACTTGTCAAGGACACACACATTGTTTCATTACCAACAAATACTGATCCTTCAGATCTAAATTTTGGGTTTGGTTTAACCTATTTAATGTAACAATGCTTCTTTTCTTTTTATTTATTTATATGTTTTAATTTTTTACTCTTCCTCTTTATTATTTACAATGCCTCTTTTAAATAATATTTTGCATTCAGAAGATAGAGAACTATTTGAGTTTTTCAGTTTATAAGTGAAAGTTTGAGGCTTGTTCAGAATAGTGATAAGAAAAGAACACATTCAACCAAATGTTACTCTTCCTTTGTATGCTGTAAAGTATGGACAGAGCTCAAATATTAACTTTTTAAGAGATGAGACATTTCTGCAGTATTGTGATATTTGGCCTTTATTCAAGTGATCTTATTTACGGTCAACTCTAGTAAATCAAGATGTAAAGTTTTGAAAACTGAAGACAGGGAATTGCTTTCCTAAGAAGAGATGCTTTATAAAATTAAGGTTGTTTCATCAATATTAGGTATGTTCAGAAAAGTAACCTTTTGCCTAAAACTT
Organism: Trachypithecus francoisi; assembly: GCF_009764315.1. Classification (NCBI taxonomy): domain Eukaryota; kingdom Metazoa; phylum Chordata; class Mammalia; order Primates; family Cercopithecidae; genus Trachypithecus; species Trachypithecus francoisi. The sequence continues at coordinate 25,059,467 of NW_022681471.1, forward strand.
ATTTTAATGGCAGTCTCCATTTATCCACAGGTGGAGGAAACCTCAAGAGAAAGGGAGGAAAGGCTGAGAGGATGGGAGGCTTTCCTCAATGCTCCTGAGGCCAACAGAGGCCTTAGGCGTTCAGATTCTGTCTCTGCTTCCGAAAGGGCAGGGCCTTCTAGAGCAAGGCATTTTTCAGAGCACCCCAGCACATCTAAAATGAATGCTCAAGAAACTGCAACTGGAATGGCGTTTGAAGAACCTATAGATGAGAAGAAGTTTGAAAAGACAGAAGATGGGGGAGAATTTGAAGAAGGTGCTTTTGAAAACAATGCTAAAGAAAGTAGCCCCGAAAAAGAGGCCGAAGAAGGCTTCCCTGCAAAAGAATCTGAAGAGGGCTGCCCCAAAAGAGGGTTTGAAGGTGGTTGCCCCCAAAAAGAGTCTGAAGAAGGCAATCTCATAAGAGGATCTGAAGAGGGTAGTCTTAAAAAAGAGTCTAAAAAGAAGGCACTCAAAAATGATTGTGAAGAGAATGGCCTCGCAAAGGAATCTGAAGATGACCCCAACAAGGAGTCCGAAGAGGAGGCTGGCCCCACAAAAGAGTCCGAAGAAGATGACTCAGAGAAAGAGTCTGACGAAGACTGCTCTGAAAAACAGTCTGAAGATGGCTCCGAAAGAGAATTTGAAGAAAATGGTCTCGAGAAAGATTTGGATGAGGAAAGCTCTGAAAAAGAGCTTCATGAAAATGTTCTTGACAAAGAGTTAGAGGAAAATGACTCCGAAAACTCCGAATTTGAAGATGACGGCTCTGAAAAAGTGTTAGATGAGGAAGGCTCTGAGAGAGAGTTTGACGAAGATTCAGATGAAAAGGAAGAAGAGGAGGATACATATGAAAAAGTTTTTGATGATGAGTCCGATGAGAAAGAAGATGAAGAATATGCAGATGAAAAGGGGCTTGAAGCTGCTGGTAAAAAGGAGGAAGAAGGTGATGCAGATGAAAAGCTGTTTGAAGAGTCAGACGAAAAGGAAGATGAAGATGCAGATGGAAAGGAAGTTGAAGATGCTGATGAAAAGTTGTTTGAAGATGATGATTCCAATGAGAAGTTGTTTGATGAGGAGGAAGATTCCAATGAGAAGTTGTTTGATGATTCTGATGAGAGGGGGACTTTGGGTGGTTTTGGGAGTGTTGAAGAAGGGCCCCTATCCACTGGCAGCAGCTTTATTCTCAGTAGCGATGATGATGATGATATTTAATCCCTTAAACTTGCTTTTTAGGGAGAGTCCTCCATCTACATTTGCCTGTGCTTCAGGGTAATTACTAGTAGTGTTACATGAACATGTGCATAGTGGTAGGATGCCATCAGATTAAAGCATTGAAGTTTTTCATTGTTACCTGTACCTAATGGTTTTAAATATATGTTGATTGTTTAGTTAAAATGTCATAGTTACAGTGCAAGTAAACTGGATACTTGTTCTTTTGTCGGATTTGTTAAATGCATGCAGAATAATATTTTTAAAAGCGTTGATTGAAGTTTGTGATATTCATCAATAAAAATAAGTTGATAATATGCAGAAACTGAAAATTGGACTTGAGGCAAATTGCATTGTAAATTCTTGATACTGCTTTATTTATACTGACGGTTGGCTTTTTTGAGGACTTGAAGAATCCCTTTGGAGTCTCCTTGCTTCCCGCTGGTAGTAGCACATATGTCTCCATTTCCTCTCTATAAACCAGAACATGTTCCTAAACTCAGAAAACAACCCTCTGGATTTGCTTTTTCTGCCCAGCCCTTGCAAATTAACTCTTGTTTGTTGTCTACCCTCTTTCCATTAAAATTGACTCTCAGATGTGCAAAAGTGAATTTCCTGCGGTCTACAGCTCCCATTATTATTAAAAATCTAGAGAACCAGATTAGAATTCTACCTTGTACTGTTAGCCTCTTTGGGCCCCTTTAGAAGTTAATTCAAGTTAGAGGACCTCTTCCCAGAAAAAAATGTACACACTACACTACACAATGTGTGTCCAGTTTGAGGAGGTTCATGGATGCCCTGAAGTTGAAGAACTTCATGCATGTTTCAGTTGTTCGTTTTTTTAGAATCTTAGTGCCTAGCACTGTGCAAAGTTGTGTAGTCCCAATAAAATTGTGGGTCTTTCTTGATTATGCTTTCCAAATTCAGTATTGATGAATTTACTTCTGATGTAGCATTAAGAAGCTGTTCTCAGAAATTGGAAGCATTAAAATAAACTGCATTGGTGCTCTTTCATTACAGTATCTGTAAGTGTAACCCTCTAGATAGAGAAGAGTTCCTATACTTCAAGTCTGTTTTTATTTTGAGAATTTTTTAGTTGATGTCTGGGATTTCGTAAAATCTTCAGGATTTTCACCAGGGATAAGTCAGTAAATGAGGTGAAGAAAGTTAAGTATAGAAAAGTTGCAAACCAAAATAGTATTTCCTTTAAAGATAAGCCAGAAGCATTTAACTTGAATTTGTTGGAAAATTGGTTTTCTAAATGAAAGGAAAAGAATGCTTTACCTTCCATATACAGTGGTTAGGACGGATTACCCTACAACATAAATTAGCTCTGAGACCATTAGGAGAATTTATTTCATTCTTTACATTAAAATTTATAATTTTGGAAATCTAGAATCTCTCAAAAGAATATACTATCCATCTAGTCTGTTTTTTAAGATACTAACCATTGCTTAGTAAAGACTCCCTGCCACAATTTTGGGATGGGAAATACATTAAAAATAGAGTAAACTCACTATTTGGTGGGTTTTGTCTAAAGTCATTGCCACCCCTGGCAGGTTAACCATCTTCTGTGTGAACTCAAGTGTGTGTGTGTGTGCGCAAGTGTGTGTTAATGGATTTCAGTTATGCGATACTGTCCCGAATATTTTGACTTCAATTTGGTTGATACCACATACTCAGGTTCTTCTCATATAAACACACTGGAAGTGAAAATCACAAACACATGTAAAATGGTAAATAATTTATGTGATATAAACAACAGAAATTAGAGTCATAAATAAAGCACACATAGCTACCTGTTTACTAAGTAATCAGATTGTATTAGTCCTGAAAGCTGAATTTAATGTGAGGCAAGAATACATCCTATTATCAAAAGAAAAATGGGAGCGGGGTGGGTTTTAAGCCCAGCAATGCCCCACAATCACCTGACAACTATTAAGTTTAATGCTCCTTACAGCTATAATTTACACAAACTATTGGTACATTCTGTCCTAAATGCATAAACCAGAAGTGGCTTCAGGCATAACTGAATGACTTGAATGCCCTGCTGTCTGAGTCCACAAGTACCTTCTACAAGAACAAACATGAAACTTCATGTTAGAAAAAAGTATTTCTGGTCTTTGCAATATTAATGAAATACTGAAATTATTACTGCTTTCTATAAAAGAAATGTAATAAGGGCAAAATTGGAGTAACTCAAGTACTTCCTTATCAAGTAGTAATAGCTCTGGGCTCTTTGTGAAGCCCTGAGGAGCCAAATCCAGTTCATTTGGAAGCCACTACTTCTTCCTTTTCAGAGTATAATCTATTTTCTTGATGTAAATTATTTGGTCATTTCTGAGGCTTGGCAAGAAGGTAGGGATTAGCTAATATTCTGATTATGCCTTTCTCGATCATGTGAGTGATTTTTTTGAAAAGTAAACCAAGTATTTCTATGTAATGCAGAGAAGTGCTCTTAATTTTGAACAAAGCCACGGCCTGGAGAACAGTAGAAGGCTTATAAATTTGCCCTTTGTGAATATTTGTCAATTTTCTTACAGATTTTTCCTTATTGAGTCTCTTTCAGATACAAGCTGTATGCCTTTCTTTGGATGGTAACTTCATTTAAAATGAGTTTGCTCAAATGATTTTTGCCTCTTACCACACCTCATTTACATGACGGGCTTTGTGTATATCTTCCTAGTACTTCCCTGATGGAAGAAAAACATGTTAAAATTATTCCCTTCTAAAATCACAAATTGATACTGCAGATAGCCTAAATTCGTGGATGCCAGTTATTACAGGGGACGATTGTTTGAGAAAAAGACTTCATAGTATAAAGTTGACTTTTAGCTATTCAGAGCCCCACAGGTCTGTTTTACTTTCCATTTGAAACCAAGAAGATACTGCTCTCATGGTATGCCAGATGTGTTACACTCAAATATCACAAACAGGTTGGCTTATAAACATATTTGAGTTACCTATGAAACTTCAAGGCTGTGCTATTAAGATGTGCTGGTCGTCCAGGCTAAATAAAGAAAGCTAGGCCAGCAGTGGAGCACAAAGGTGGCTTTTTTTGCTTCCAGTGTTCTACTTTTTGCACCACTTCTTAATGTTAATAGTAGTGATAGTATTAGAAGAGTCAAGCTCTAAGAATAAAAGACCTTTTGATTTGCCTTTTTCCAGGTTTATAATAGAAATTAGGCTTAAATAATGATAAACCTGCAACATCTTCATGTAAACATTTCTAGACTCAACTATGTGTCTGACTTTACAGTTTGAAAATGTGATTATCTTGACCCCTTCTTTCTTTTTTCGTATTTTTATAATACCTTTTAAGTAAACAGCATAAACTTTGCTTTTTAGGCGATTCTTAAGAAATTAGAGAATAGGTTAATAAAAATGTGTACAGCACTTGGATGCTTTTAATGTCACATTTCACTGGGAACATATTTATTATCATATTGAAATACTAGTAGTGTTAGGCTACAGATTTAGCATATTTACACTTACTATAGAATCTATTTAATGTGGTTCAATTAGCAAGTTATGTATTTGGCTAGTATGGACCCAATAATATGCTAGATGAAATGGGGCAGTGAAGAAGAAAGACAGCATTAGACATGGGCCCTCCTCAACTGGCAGTTGTAATGTCTAGATTGAGACAAGACAGCCCCCCCCAAAAAAACCCCCCCCAAAAAAAAGCCATCAACCTAGCAATAGTGCTTCTAGAGCCTAGAACAGTGCCTGGCACATAGTAGAGGCTCCATAAATATTTGTTAAATGAATTAATTTATCCCATGGATAGACTTACACACTCATTCATTTGACGAGGTTCATTTATGTCACTACCACCTTGTCATTATTGTTGATTTCAATATCAAGGTAGTTGATTCTATTCTTCCACTAGTCTTTCCACCTCAGCAGCCCAACTCAAATCTAGGAATCATCTTTGATTTTTTCTCTCTTTCACCTCCCCCACCCCACATTGATTTCCTGTTGGCTCAAACTCCAAATATATCCCAAATCTGAATACTTCCCATCTCTACTCCCACCACATTAGTACGAACCACCATTATCTCTCACCTGCTTGCCTAAAAAAGCCTCCAAGATGGACTCCCCATTTATACTCTTGTCCTCTTCCAAATAATTTATACAACAGCCACGGAGATTTAAAAAAAAATCACTGCCCCAAATGCCCTGATGTTTTTCTATCACAACGCTTTAATAGTACTTGAAATCCAAACTCCCTCCTATGGCCTTGCAACAAGGCCCTGAATGATTTTGGCCCTGCCTGCCTCTCCAGACTCATCTCAAAACTTTGCCTAGTCCACCACTCTTCAGTCACACAGGCATTAGTTCAGTCTCTCATGCCTACCTCAGGACCTTTGCACATACCTCCACCTGGGATGCTCTTTTCCCAGCCAAGCTGGGTCTTTCTCATCTTTCAGACTGCTGAATTATACTTATTTAGAAATCTTCACTGTGGTAACCCATCACTCCTCCCCACCCAAATCTCCCTTGATGCTATTACTGATGAACCTTCTCAGAGCAATTATTACACTCTCAGATTACCTTGTTTGTTTACTTGTCTTCCTCTTGCTCCTCCTTCCACCACCCTAGCGGCATGCCAGTTCAAATAGCAGGGCTTTGTCCCAGTCTCTGCTGTAACTCCAGTGACTGGAATAGTGACTGGCACATAATCGACAACCACTTTTTTTTAAAAGGTTGAGAATAATCATGAATGTGTTGTATTCTTTTAGGGGCTCCATGTTTTTAGAATAATATGAAGAACTTTGAGTAGGTTAAGGAAAAGGGAACATTCACAGTTATTTCTAACATAAAATCAATGAGATAAGATTTTGAAAACACAAGGCTCACAAGTAGAGTTAGTCACTGAGGACAAAAAATTCTATTATTAAAGACTTTCTTCATAGGGAACTGGATTTGAATAATAGCAAAATGTCTTGGCAAGATGTATTAAGCTTTCGGATAGCTAATCACTAGGGCTTCTCAGTGGGAAGCTTATGGAGTTCCTCATATCTCTTACTAGATGTAAAAATGTCTTTCTTAAATGAACTATGTGAAATTTCTTTTGGAAAACCCCTTGGTTTGGTTTCTAAAATGATTTGATTCTCTGATTTCCCTACACTCTTCTTCCCTGCCATCTTATTCTATCTGCTCTGTAGACAACAAGAAATTTTACCAAAATCATGTTATTTACAAACTTGTTTAGATCCCTTACAGCCTGACATTTATTATCTCTAATCATTAGAAAAGCATCTACATGTTTGATTAAAATGAAGAAATAGGAGCTCAATTCAAATGCAAATGTTTTATTACTGCAGGAGAGTAGGGAGTTGGGTCAATTGGCAGTAAGATTATATTTCACTTATTTATTTACCAATATTTCTGTGACAAACTTGGTGTTCACAACACCAAGGTACTGAGCTTCATTCTCCATTCCACTTGGTATTGAAATCACCAAGAATGATGACAAGAACAATGGTGAAGTCAACAATCCACTTCCAGCGAATGACTGGGAGTGCGCATGAATATCCATGGAGTACAAGAACAGGCCTGCAAATCTTAGAACTGTAGCCTGTTTATATCTGAGTTCTTGGGAGTTTGTTTATGAAACTTTCAGAAGTGCTAGTTAGACTGTTCATTGATACAATGAATGCAGGCTGTGAGCCAGGCATTGTTCTAGGTCTGGGCATACAAGAATCAATAAGGGGGAATTGAGAAAAGATAGACAATATGCATATATTTTTTAAAAGATAAATTCAGATGGTAAATGCTGGGAACAAATTCAATCAGAATGATGCACTAGAGACAACTTGGGGGGAGAAAATTCTTAAGCTGGGGAGATAGAGTGAAGGTTGCTGAGGAGGTGACATTTAAGTTAATACCCAAATGATGAGAAAGAACTTGCCTGGTGAAGAGCTGGGGGGAAATGATCCTAGGCAGAGAAAGCAAATGAAAAGACCCCGAGGCAGGAAGAAGCTTGGTGTGTCCAAGATCCAAAACAGGCCAGTGTGGCTGCAGCAGAGTGAGTGATGGATAGAGTGGTGGAAGATGAGGTTTAAGAGGCAATGCAGGCCAGACTGGGAAGAAGAGGGACTTGAAAGCCACAGAAAGAGGATGGCTTTTATTTGGAGTGTAATGCAAAGCCAACAGAGGGTCTATTTTTAAACAAAGCAGTGATGCAATCTGATTTATGTTTTAAAGGGATCTTTTTAACTGCTGTGTGGAGAATGAACTAGAAGAAGAAGATTAGAAAGGAGGCTATTTCAGAAGTCCAGGCAAGCAAAGATGGTGGCTTCAATGAGGATGGTAGCTATGGAAGTAGAGAGAAGTGATTGGATTCAGGACATATTTTAGAAGTAGATATAACATGAGGGGATGAGGATGTTAAGAAGTTTGGATATTACAATAAGTACAGATGTTTCTATTATAATGATACCTCTGAAAAACTATAGTATGCAAAAGTGTGTGCTAAAAATAATAGGGCTTATGGGAAATGTAGGGTTAGGGCAAACCCTCAAAACCCATGGAAATTTGTAATAGAGCATTAAGAAGAACAATAGCAATCGCAATAATTATAAAAATGAAGTTTTCTCTCTGATGACATTTGCACCCCACATCCCAGCCAGTTAACCCATCATAGACTTAAACTCTGGGTCAGCTTCCTTCTCCAAGATGTGAGTCCTAGAGGACATTCACTTCTAATAGAGACTATTTTCATCAAAGTTAAGAAAGTGATCTGGGACATCGCCTTTTTCATTGTTCATGGTTTCACAAGGGGTTTTAAATGTTAACATCATTTAGCATTTATGGCTTTGCAGCATCTTCATCTGTACTCGCAGCCTTGTCAGATAGCTTAACATAGAAAAAACTATAGCCAATACTTAAACCATTTAATTAGCCATACTAGTACTAAAGAAAGGTCTCCGTAAATTTCCTGCTTTTTGCTCATGGTCTCCATATATTACTAAGACCTTCTTTTTAATAGTGTGAAAGTTTGCCACAGATCATCTCAAAATGTTAACGTGCTAGAAAAATGATGTGTAAACCAACACTTCCTGTGTTATACCAATATTATTTCCCTAACGCTTATTAAGTAAAAAGAAAGCCTTTGGACCTGTTAAGCAGGGGAGTAGTATGATCTGATCTGTGCTTCAGAAAGATCATTCTGACCGCTGAGAGGAGGACAAACAGTGAAAGGCTGGTAGGAAAAGGTGGCCGCAAGGGGTTGCTGCAGTAGTCCAGTTGAGAGGTGATGGTTAATAGATGGTTAGGCGAGGCTAAGAGTGGAGATGGTGAGAAATGACTGCATTCATTCTGGATGTATTTTGGAGGTAGCGGTGATAGTATGTGCTAATGGAGTTAAAGTAGAAAGTAAGGGAGAGAGATTAAGGGTAAGAGATCAAGAATGACTTTCCAGGATTTTGTCCCAGGCAACTGAGTGACTGACGGGTGGTTTTAGTAACTGTGGTAGGGAAGACTGGGGAAAGAATAGGTTTGAGAAGTGGAGCAGCTGAAGGCTTCTGTCTTGGCTATGTGAAGTTTGGGATGTCTATATGACATCTAAGGGAGATGCCAAATAGGCAATCAGACACACAAGTCTAAAGCTCAAGGATGAAGTCAGAGCTGGAGATATAAACTTGGTGACGGTAGCATGTTGCTCATATTTAAAGCAAGGGACTGAGGAGCCGTCCTCAGGAGAGAATATATAGAGAGAAGAGGAGAGGACCAGACCACCCCTCACACACTTGAGCATTTGGAGGTAAGACATAAGAGAAAGGGCCAGAAAAAAGAGATTGAGAAGGAGTGCTCAGTGATGCAGGAGAAAATGAGGAGAGGGTGAGTTTCTGGAAGGCTAGAGAGGAAAATATTTCAAGGAGGAATGGTTAAAAAAAAAAAAAAAGGAAGGGTCAGCTGTGCCAAATGCTGCTAGAAGGTGAGACTGAGGACAGAAAGCTGGCCATTGCCTTTGTCAAGTGGGAGGTTGTTGGTGATCTTTGTTAAAAGTCATTTCAGATTGAGCGTGGTGGCTCATGCTTGTAATCCCAGCACTTTGGGAGGGCAAGGCGAGCGGATCACTTGAGGTCAGGAGTTCAAGACCAGCCTAGCCAACATGGTGAAACCCAGTCTCTACTAAAAATACGAAAAACTAGCCAAGTGTGGTGGCATGTGCCTGTAATCCCAGCTACTCGGGAGGCTGAGGCAGGAGAATCACTTGAACCTGGGAGGCAAAGGTTGCAGTGAGTCAAGATTGCACCACTGTACTCCATCCTAGGTGTCGGAGTGATTCTGTCTCAAAAAAAAAAAAAAAAAGTCATTTCAGCAGAGTGCTGGGGATTCAGCCCAAATGGAGGGAGTGGAGAAGAGAATGGGAGGCAAGGATGTAGAGGCAGCAACCATGGGCACCTATTTTGAGGAGTTTTGTTGTAAAAGAGAATAGAGAATAGGGCAGATTCTGGAAGAGCATGTAAGGTTATGGGAAGGGTTTTTTTTTTTTTTAATGGGTATTTATTATTGAATCCGGTTGCATAAGGATGGGATACTGCAGAATAGAGAAAGGGCTGTGCAAGAGAGGAGAGGACGATTACAGGGTTGGAGCCCTGGAATAGACTGTTTCCACTGGAGAGATGCAACCAAGTTGCTTTTGGTTGGGCAATTCAATTGATCAATGCAACTAAGAGGGCGGCTAACGTCATGTTTAACCTTGTATTGTGTCCAGCAGTTTCTGCATCTCACTCCATCAAGCCATCACACATTCTGTACTTCTGTTCCGTTGCAGAACTGGACTAACTTTTAAGGGGATTCGTGCAGAACTGTCTGCTTAAGTCACCTGTTGAACAGCAGTGGAGACTAGGCACAGCAGAAGTGAAGAGCAGCCCTCATCAATTCACGAGCATGTGTGAACACACCCTAGGTACTTCTAAAAATACTTTTCAGGAAGAAAATAGACCTTGAAAGGATTTGGAAGTCTTACAAATGTAGGTGATTAAGGGATCTAGTGGAATTTGCACGCTGATGTAGAGGTGACCTCATTTGCACCCAGAGATTCAGAGGCTCTGGTAAAGTGAAGTACCCTCAGATCAGTGCTTCCTAAACTTTAGCATGCAAAATCCAAGGGGATATTAAAACACTGGGCTCACCCACAGAAGTTTTGACTTAGTAGGTTTGAGGTAGGGCCTGAGATTCTGTATTTCTCACAAGCTCCCAGGTTCTGCTGCTGCTGCAGGGCCAGAGACCACACTTTAAGAGCCATTGGCACAAAGAAGGGACTGATCCCTTCTTCATGGGGAAAGTGAGGAAAAGCTTCATAAGACAGGCAAGTGAGCTGCAAAGATGCATATATGTTGGACAAGCCAAGCACGGGAGGAGAGGAGCCTCTTATTTGTTCACTTTGGTGGCAGCTTAAGCTAAGTTGATCATGTGGTGATCAATGTTGATTGTTAGCAAAACTAATGAACACATCTGCTGTGCTACCAACCATGACCTCACAAGGTTTCCTCTTGTCCCCTTTATTATTATTATTTGTTGTAGGAACACTTAACATCTACTCTTAGTGGATAGAACATGAGCTAAATTTTCTCAGCACACACACACAGGTAACTGTGTAGATGTTAATAGATATGTTAATTAGTTTGATTGTGGTTATCATGTCTACCTATATCAAAACAGCAAGTTGTTGGCCTGGTGTGGTGGCTCACGCCTGTAATCCCAGCACTTTGGGAGGCCGGAGCAGGCGGATCACCTGAGGTCAGGAGTTCAAGACCAGCTTGGCCAACATGGTGAAACTCCGTCTCTACTTCAAATACAAAAAATTAGCTGGGTGTGGTGGTACGCACCTGTAATCCCAGCTACTCCAGAGGCTGAGGCAGGAGAATTGCTTGAACCTGGGAGGTGGAGGTTGCAGTGAGCCAAGGACGCGCTATTGCACTCCAGACTGGGGGACAAGAGCGAGACTTTGTCTTAAAAAAAAAAACAAAAACAAAAACAAAAAGCAACAACAAGAAAACACCAAGTTGTACACCTTTTTAAAAATTTTATTTTAACAGAGATAGCCTATGACTTTCAAGACATCACGAAGAGTCACACCAACCTCTCAATACCAAAAACTAAAGGGAGATGTCCTCCCTGAACAAGGAACTAATAGATTTGATGTTCTAAATTAGAAAATGAAAATGAAACAAAACTTCAGAGGACTCCATCTTCTTCTCCTAGCCATTACCAACTCGGGGTTGTAAATATCCTCTTTAAATAAAACTCAAAACTGCAACTTAAAAAAAAAGATCTACCCTTTTAGCAGATTTTAAGTATACAATACAGTATCATTAGCTACGGGCACTACGCTGTATAATAGATCTCCAGAACTTATTTATCTTATATAACTGAAATTGTCTATTCTTTAATCATCAATCCTCAGGTGTTCTTAACCAAACATTTGCCTAAATCTCTCTTGAGTGTGCAGCTTGGTATTTGCCCATTATTGTGAGGACTGAAGATTATGAAATACTGATTTTAAGTAATGCAGTCTAATGGAGATGTTAGTTTTACCAATTAACTATGATGTAAAAAGATTTGAAATATGCTCGGCTAATTCTGCACTGCAAATTTAGATTCTGTGAATCTCAATTGATTTATAAAGGAGGAAAGAAGGGAGGACAGCCGGGAGTGGTGCCTCACGCCTGTAATCCCAGCACTTTGGGAGGCCAAGGCGGGCGGATCACGAAGACAGGAGATCGAGACCATCCTGGCTAACAGGGTGAAACCCCGTCTCTACTAAAAATACAAAAAAAATTAGCCAGGTGCGGTGGCAGGCACCTGTAGTCCCAGCTACTCAGGAGGCTCAGGCAGGAGAATGGCGTGAACCAGGGAGGCGGAGCTTGCAGTGAGCCGAGATCTCGCCACTGCACTGGGCAACAAGGCGAGACTCCACCTTAAAAAAAAAAGGAGGGGGGGACACATGTGTTTCATTTCCTACCATAAAATATAATCGATGATTAATAAACATTTCAGAAAAATAGCCACTGTTCCCTTCTTCTTACTCCAGAAAACCCTTGCTTATTTAATAGCTTAAGGGTCTACCCATCCTATGAAGACACAGTTTTACTGTCCCTTGCTATAGACTGATATTCTTTTGTTTGGTTTAGTTAAATTTAGTTTTTAAATTAAGCAAAGACCAGTAGCATTATTAGTGTCTTTGGAGGTTTGCACAGATGAACACTGTTCATGCTGAAACATCCTAGTTGACTTGTAGTTATCTTATTACAAATCAGAATTTTTTTTATTAAATGCAAGTTTCTCTTAAAATATCTTTTAATATATTTAAAGAAACAGTATTTCTTTAAAACAGGTTTCATAAAGTGGGTTTGCCACATCATAAATCAAAATTTATGCATTTATGTAAAATTTATGTAAACAAAATTTAAATTATTTTAAATTTTGATAGATTTTGCCAAATTGCCCTCCAGAAATGCTGAATTAATTTACACTCACAAGTGTATGAGGGTGTTCTATTCCCATATTTTTGTTAATACTAGGTATTACTGACCTTCCAAGCTTTTGCCAATCTAATAGTTGAAAATGGTATCTTATTTTAATTTGTACTTTCCTGATAAGTAGTTAAGTATTGTTTTAAATGTTTGTTGACTGTATTTCTTCCTTTTTGATTTGGTTGTTCATATCTTTTGCTCAGTTTTTTGATTTGGTTGTTCATATCTTTTGCTCAGTTTTCTATTGGCTTATTTGCCTTTTTTAACGATTCATAGAAGTTTTTTATATTATGGATAGAAACCATATAGATAGGTACTGCAAGTAGATTCTCTCAGTCTGCCCTTTGTCTTGTAACTTTATATTGGTTTTAGCTACACAGAAGCTCACCTTGTGTCAATTGGTAAATCTATCTCTTTATGACACTTGAGCTTCATGTCAGAGTTGGAAAGACTTTCCCCACTTCGATATTATATTTATTGTAATGTATTTCCCATGTATACATTTCTACATCTTATTTTAGCAGTTTAATAGTTTAATTTTTAATGTTTACATCTTTAACCTTATAGTATTTCCTTTCATGTGAAGTATAAGAAACAAATTTGGGTGCGGAGAATTAACAGCTCAGTTTTAGACATATTAAGTTTGAGATGCCTGGGCCAGGCGCAGTGGCTCATGCCTGTAATCCCAGCATTTTGGGAGGCTGAGGCGGGCAGATCACCTGAGGTCGGGAGTTCGAGACCAGCCTGACCAACATGGAGAAACTCTGTCTCTACTAAAAATACAAAATTAGCTGGGTGTGGTGGTGCATGCCTGTAATCCCAGCTACTCGGGAGGCTGAGGCAGGAGAATCGCTTGAACCTGGGAGGCAGAGGCTATGGTGAGCTGTGATCGTGCCATTGCACTCCAGCCTGGGCAAAAAGAGCGAAACTCCGTCTCAAAGTGAAAAAAAGTTTGAGATGCCTATTAGAGGAGACGTCTGGGCTGGAGATGTAAATTTGTGAGCCATAGTTACATAGAAGACACTTAAAACTTTGGGCTGGGATTGTCAAAAGAGAGATTATAGAATCAGAAGAGAGATCCCAGAACTAAACAACCCCTGAGTTAATCTGAGATTTAGGGTTTGAGCAAAGGAGACTGAGAAGAAAGAGCTAGTGAGGTCAGAGAAAAACAGTACAAGGTGGTGCCATAATGTGAATAAGAGAATGTTTGAAGAAGAAAGGAAAGTGATCAACTCTGTTGAGTGCCTCTAAGAGACTGAGTAGGAAGACAAAGAAGTAGGAATGGATTTAATACCAGTGAGATGATTGGTGACTTTGACAAAAGTAGATACACTGGAAAATGGAAGTTTAATGGAGTGGGATTAGGCATGAACAGAAGTGAGAAGTAGAGATAGTGACCAACCATGGACAAGTTCAAGAAGTTTTACTGCAAAGGAGATCAGACAAATAAAAATAGAGGTGTGGGAGGGGTGTAAGAAGTGGGAGATACATGGGCATATTTGAATGAAGATGGGAATGATCCAGTACAGATGGAAAAATTAAGGCAGGAGAGAAAGGGGATAATCGAGTTTTAAGATAGGCCTTAAAACTGATGCTTTTCCCCAATGAATAGCCAGCTGTCTCGATATCATCAGTTGATTAATCCATCTGTTCCTTGGTAATTTGAAACCTCTAAAAATATGAAATTCCCATATATATTTGTACTCTATAGTCTGTTCCACTGATCTTCCACGACTTGGTCTTCCAAACTGCTAAGACAGTTTTCAAATTATTTCCATTGCTATTTATCTATTTTTCTGACTTATTTTATTTCAGCAATTATGTTTTCAATTTGTAAGAACTCTTGTCTTATTCTCTGATTACTTCTTTTTCATAGCACACCAATTTTGTCCTATGAATGCAATATTATCTTTGACATCTCTCAAGATGCTAATTAGAATTTTTTCAAACATATTTGCTTCTGTGTTCCACATTCACTTTTCCCTCAGAAGTCCACTGTTTTGCCTTGTCATTTTAGTGTTTCTGTATCATGCTGTAGGTTTTTCTTAATGTCTGGTGACTGGCCATTGATACAGAGGTCTAGATTGCTATATTTTGGTAACCGGTTGGGGTCCTCAGCAGTTATGGAGGTTACCATTCACCTGACAGGCCTGCTCTCTGAATGTGACAGAATTGTGCAGGTGAATGGTTGGAGGTGAGCCAACAGCAGGGCTCCTATTTATGAAATGTGGATAGACACGTTTGGGTTGCAGTTTGGGTAGCTACTAGCTTAGAGGTTGGGAAAGCATCTTATTGGATGTATACTGCTTTAGAGGACTTAACTGCTAGACCTAGATGGCTTTTGTCTCCATTTCCTTATCATGGCCTCTAAATTACCTGGGCAGTCCCACTTCACTCTCCAACCACAAAGTCCATGCTTGGCTCCCTCTCTATGCAAAAGAAGAGCTTTATTTAGAAAGCTATTCTCACTGGCTATAGTCAGGGGTGAATACTACAGCAAGATACTGTGCACAGAGTTGGAACATGGCCCAGGAGCTTTGGCAGACCTTCGACTCACTTCTCTGCTTTCTGCTTCATGACTCACTCTAGCTTCTAGCCCCTGCTAACTCTGAGCTTTTTCTGGTGCTTCATTTGGAAGATATATGATCATTTCTCCGATGCGCTTCTCCTATTTCTACGTTAGCAGGGCATGGGTTCCACATTATAATTTTTAAACATTTCCTACTGTTTCAGTGAGGTCACATAACATAGCGCAGACCCTAGAGGCCAGACTGCCTGGCTTGGACAAGCTATGTAACTTCTCTGTGGCTCTGTTTACTCAATTTTTAAAAAGGGGATAATAATAGTACCTGCCTTATAGAACGATTAAAATGCTTTAATATATGTCAATTGCGTAGTGTAGTACCTAGCCCACTGTGCTTGTCTGGTCTGCTGGTGATACCTTTTCTGGCTTTCTAGCACTGCTCTAGATTGTTTTCTTCTTATTTTTATATTTATTTTGGCATTTTAGTGAGATTTTGGAACGAAGATGAGACTAAATACAGTGGCTTCATTTATCTCCTTGAACTGGAAGCAAGCACTTGTATCTGAAAAAATAATGAAATGAACATTTTAAGTTAGTTTTCTAATATTTTGGACTTTACCCTCTCTTGATTTACTTAGAGTAGCTCTAAGAAACCTTAGAGATCATCTAACAGAGCACCTTCACTTAAAAAAACGGGCAAAGGAAGGAGAAATAACTTCCCCAAGGTTGAAAATCTAGGAAAAGATCCCAGACTAGCGTCAAGATCTCTTGCCTCGTAGTGCAATTCCCCTACCACTAAAAATAAGTAAATATTTTTATATTTACTTATAAACAAGTAAATACATAAATAAGTAAATAAATAATGATTAACACATGTACCAAGATTAGAAACTCCATTATATCTGTGTGCATCCTATGTCTTTTCTCCTCTTAGAACAGTGCCTCCTACTATGGAAGGAGGGTAAAGCCAATCCTTCCACCTGAACTTTGATCCATCCTCTCCACCTGCTTTCTCCAGAATTTTATATTATTAATAACACCTTATTTCTGTGGTATATTCAACCTCTTGCTCTCAACTGGATCCTTTCCATTGGCCTTTAATGATGTCAATACCTATCCCTTTAAGAAAAAGAAACAAAAACCTCATTTAGCACCTCCTAATCCCATCCCCAGATTCTCTTCTGTCTCTCCACTCTTCCACCTCCAAACTCCTGCAAAGTACTCTCCATATTGTCAGTATCAGCTCTTCCTCTCCACTTCTCTCATCCCACTTGAATCTGCCTTTGGCCTCAACACTCCAGCAAAGACTTCTCACTAACATCACTTATGACCTCCATGCTGCTAAATCCAACAGACATTTTTAGTAGACTGTTCTACTTCTCAGCAGCACTTGGTACAGGTGATCAGTTCCTTTATCTTCAAATACATTCTTCTTTGGGCTTTAGGATTCTAGCATCCCTCTGGTTTTCTTCCTACCTCCTTGCCCATTCTTTATCAGTAATGTTTGCTGGCTCATCACTTCCATGTGGCCAGTAATGTTGTCAGCCTACTCACATTCACTAACTCCTTCAATCCTTTCTCTCCACTGCAGCCAGACTGGTGTTTTTCAAAATGCACATCTGATTATGTCATTCCCATTCCCATCGCTTCCCCACACTCCTCAGTACATATATCCTTAAACGCCTTTAATAGCTTCATATTGTTATTAGGAATAAGACAAAATTCTTCAACATGGCCTGCAAAGCCCTGCTTGCTCTGGCTCCTGCCTGCCTTCCCAGCTCTTCTCTCACTGGTTCCCTCTCATTGCCTCCACTCCAATCACATAGCTTCCTCTGCTCCTGTCACTCAGGTTTGCCACGCCCCTCCCATTACACTCCTCCCTCCCCTCTTTGCTTGGCTAACTTCTCGTCTTATCAGATCTGAGTTCAAGCATTACTTCCACAGAGAGGGTACCCTGTCTTCCCTGATGAAGTCAGGGATCCTTATCACAGGCTCTTCTTCTACCAGGCATTGAGTCCTCACCGTTGCAGTTGTACATTTACTTGTGTGAATACTGGAATAATTTTTCTCCCCCTGCCACTTCTCATGTGTCCATTCAACAAATATTTACTGAGTCCTCACTACTTACCAGGCATTATTTTGGAAGGGTGACAAACTGAAAACAAATAAATGTGCGATATGATACCAAGAGGTGAAAAGTGCTGCGAAGAAACACAAAATGGAGCAACAGGCCAGAGACTTTGAAAGGCCGCTACTTTGAATAGGATAGAGAAGGGGAGCTAAACACTGAGTACACATGGACACAAAGAAAGGGACAACAGGCCGGGTGTGGTGGCTCACGCCTGTAATCCTAGCACTTTGGGACGCCGAGGTGGGCGGATCACGAGGTCAGGAGTTCGAGACCAGCCTAGCCAATATGGTGGAACCTTGTCTCTACTAAAAATACAAAAATTAGCTGGGCGTGGTGGCACATGCCTGTAGTCCCAGCTACTCAGGAGGCTGAGGCAGAGGACTCACTTGAACCCAGGAGGCAGATGTTGCATTGAGCCGAGATCACACCACTGCACTCCAGCCTGGGTGACAGAGCAAACTCTGTCTCAAAAAACAAAAAACAAAAAACAAAAAACAAAAAAAAAAGAAGGGGACAGCAGACACCGGGACCTACTTGAGGGTGGAAGGAGGGAGATGATAGAAAAACTACCTATCAGGTACTCTGCTGATTTCCTGAGTGGTGAAATAATCTGTACAGCAAACCCCCATGACACACAGTTTACCTATATAACAAACCTGCACATGTACCTAAAGTAAAAGTTTTAAAAGAAAGGATAATTAAAGAAGGAAGACATGACTGAGCAGAGATTTGAATGGAGTGAGAGAACTCATCACAGGGATGTCTGGGGGGCGGGCATTCTGGGAAGAGCAAATAGTGAGGGTAAAGACTAGAGGGTGTTTGGCCTGTTCAAGGAGGAGCCAGGAAGTCAGGGAAGGGGAGTGGAGTGAAGGGGAGAGTGGTAAGAGATAAGAACAGAGATGGAGGCAGGGACCGGGTCAGGGAGGGCCTCGTAGGTCATGCTGTGGGAAGAGAAGCCACTAGAAGCTTTTTCTAATTGATACATAATATTTGTATGTATTTATGGTGTATATGTGATATTTTGCTACATGTATAGACTATGTAATGATCAAGTCAGGATATTTGGGATGTCAGTCACCTTGAGTATTTTTGTTTGTTTGGTTTTGGGTGTGTGTGTGTGTGTGTGTGTGTGTGTGTGTGTGTGTGTGTTTAAGACAGGATCTTGCTCTGTCACTCAGGCTGGAGTGCAGTGGCATGATCTAGGCTCACTGCAGCCTTGACCACCTGAATTCAAAGCAATCCTCGCCAATAGCTGGGACCACAGGCGTGTGCCACCACATCCAGCTAATTTTTTTTTGTTATTTGTAGAGACGAGGTTTTGCTGTATTGTCTCAAACTCCTGGGCTTGTCTCAAACTCCTGGGCTCATGCGATCCTCCCACCTCAGCCTCCCAAAGTGCTGGAATTATTGGTGGGAACCACTGCACCCAGCCTCCACCTTGAGTATTTAGGTGTTGGGAACATTTCAAGTCTTCTCTTCTAGCTATTTTGAAATACATAATACATTGTTGCTAACTATAGACACTCTATTCTGCTATCAAACAGTAGAAGGTTTGTTTGAATACAGAAGAATATCTTCTATTTAACTGTAGTTTACAGCCTCTGTTCTTCCCCCTGCTCCCACCCACACAATCTTCCCAGCATTTGGTATCTATTCTCTACCCCCATGAGGTCAACTTTTTTCATTATAATCTTTTAAACAAGGAGTGACTGCATTCCGTGTTCTAAAATGGTCACTATGACTGTCTTGGGATGAATGGTTTAGAAAGGGGTAAAGGTGGAAGTCAGGAGTCCAGTTAGGAGGCTGTGGTGGTGGTGGTCCTGGGGAAAAATGATGAAGGCTTGGACTACAGTGAATGTTGGAGAGGTAGTAAGAAAGGAGAGATTGGAAAGCATCTGGAAGATAGAACTCTCAGGATTTGTGGATGTGTTTCTCCAACCCCTCCAGTGGGTTTCCTTCTCACTTACAGGAAAAGCCAAAAGCTGTAGCGTGGCCAGTGAGGTCCCATGTGACCTGGTCCTCATCTTCTTTTCCCCTCACTCCCTCTCCTCTAGTCACACTGGCCTGCCTTTCTGTGAACAGATTAAGCACGATTTCACCTTTTGAATGTGATGTTCCCTCAGGTATCAGGAAAGCAGGTATCTATGTGGTTTTTCCCCCCTCAGGGTTCTGCTGAAGTGTCATCTTATCAGAAAATCCTTTTTTTGGCCACCCTCTATAAATTAGCACCTAGCCTACCACTCCCTGTTCTTCTACCCTGCTTAATATCTCTTTATAGTACTTATCACCATCTGGCATTGTACACATAATGTACATATGTGTATATATACATGAACATATAACATGTGTATGTATTTATTCCATGAGGACAGGGATTTGGTGTGTTTTGTTCACTATAAAACACAACCCCCAGAATAGTGCCTGGCACACAGTTGGCATTCAATAAATATTTGTTGAATTAATATTGATGAAATAGACAAAGAGAGGAGCAAAGAATGGCTCCAGGATTTGGGGCCTAAATAATGGTGCCACTTACTTAGGTAATATTGAGGGGTTTTTTAAATGAGGATTGGGATCCCCTCCTCCAAACCTCCTACCCTGAATTGCTTTGCGTATTGCAGATTGAGAGAAGTCCTTTCTCCCTCTTTGGCCAATGGAAGCCTGTGACAAGTCCAGACTCCTAGGGATCTGAGCTCTCCTTTTCTTCCCATGGAGAGAGAGGGAAAAACTAGAGATAAACCAAACTGACTCTCAGTTCCTGAGACTGATGTGACATCAGTTTGATCTAAACCCCAAAACTGATGTTTTATTTGTTGTTGACTCTGTGTATGGTTTTGGACAAACAACTGGCCTCCCAGTTTAAGAGACAATCTCACAAAATGCTTTTTTTAGTGCAAAAAGAAAGAAATGAAAAAAAAAAAAAAAAGAGCTACCATTTTCCTCATTCCTGCAGGTGCCCAACCAGGTTGACTTGTTGGAGTACATTTTCTGCATTCTTAATAGATAGCTAGCAGGAAACGCCTTGTACAGTCCCAGCTAGAGGGGCGGAAAGTAACAAGGAGGTGGGGGTACAAATCCTCAGCTCCTGCTTCCGCAAGCATTAAGCTGCTCTGAAGTGAGCCAGGCAACTCTGGCCATCTTTTCCCAGCCATAGAATCAGGTGATGGTCCAGAATTAAGAGGTAAGAATATTTGGGGATTTTTTCTGGGGAGGAGGAAAGAAACTTAACTGGGAAGAAATGGGGTAGTCATCAAATACTTTGCTCAATGAGATATAATCCGGTCCCCTTGGGGATTTTGTTCCAAGTTATTGATTTGGCAAACCAACCCCTCTGACTTCCCACCCCACCCCAGAGTGCTAGGTACCATTTTGGAGAAGTGCGGTAAGTCAGTCCATGCAGGCAGATTATGGTAGAGTTCTGGCCAAAATGCTGGTTTGGGATTCTGTGCTCAAAGATCTTTTCTTTTTCTCTCTCTTTCTTTCTTTCTTTCTTTCTTACTTTCTTTCTTTCTTCCTTTTTTTCGTTTGTTCTTTTTTTTTTTTTCAGAAATGTGGGCAATATTTGAGGGAGCACTTTCTGTCTTTGTATCTTGTGAGATGGGAAAGTTGCAAACTGCCTGTTGTTTAGTAATTATGCTGTTCTGGCAGTACCACTGGTAAAACTTGACCTTGGGGTTTTGTCTACTACGAGAGGCTTTTGCTATAAGCCAGGCACTGATATGGGAACATCTTCTCTGGGAGACAGCCACCCTTTCTTTAGCCTCACTGACATCCCCTTCAATCCAGCTTTGCAGCATCTCTTTCTCCTAAGCGAGACACACCCCAGCAATTAATTCATGAATGAAGAGACCTCTTATGGAGGACTCATTTGAGGATGAAGCTTCTCATGTTTCTCCAGAGGTAGAGTGAGATGCAGTTCTTCATAGGACTATGCCAATGACAGTTCTCAGAATTTTAATATTCCTCAAATACAGTTTCTCTCCACTGTGGTCCAAGCGCAGCCCAAGGAGTTGCTTGTGAGTCGATCCAGAGAAGTAGCCTATGGCTTTCCTTTTGATTGTGTGAGATGTGGTTGGGGAGGAAAAGAAGGACATAGGTAGTACTTATTCAGTGAATACTGAATTTATTATTCAGGATGCCCAATTGCCCACGGACTGAGCTCTCCAAGGCGAAGGGGCTGAAACACCAGCTCTGACTTTCTCCATCTCTAATATTTCCTGACTGTAGCCAGTCGGCCCGGTCATCTGTGGATTCTACCCAAGGAGATTAAGCACATGCTTCAGGGCCCTAATGTCCTTAGGGTCCTACCAGCTCCTTCCCATGTGGCTTCAAGGGGAGTTAGCAAGGAGAGATTGCAAGCTGTGTCAAGCCTGAACCTTGAGCAGTGGCCACTGGAAATTCTGAGAATGAGAGGGTGAATCCTCCAAAGGTGCTCACTGGCCCCTCTAGCAGCAGGCAGAGGCTTCAAGGAGAAGCCCCGAGGGAACAGACGGAGTTGGGAGTTGCTGCCTGCGTTATCTGAAGGAAACCAGATGACTGGTTTAGGGTTCTGGCATGAGGCCCCCTAGGGATTAGGAGATAGATGGAAAGACTGAGGCCCATAGAGGAGAAGGTATTATTAGACCCAATGGATAGTCAATAAGGGATGGTGAAGGTAGGACAGACGTTAACGCCAGAAAGACCTGGGTTGAAATCCCAGCTCTGCCACTCCCTAGTTGTGTAGCCTAGGCAGTCTATTTCACCTTCTTTAAGCCCCAGATTGCTCATCTGTAAAATGGGGATAACAATACCTAATTTGAGGATTATGAAGATTGGAGAAGATAGATGTGTAGTTTCTGGCACAGAGTAGGTGTTCTGTAAACTGTAGCTTTAAAAAAGTACTGCCTCCATGCTTCTCATTGCTTTATAATTCATAACACCTTGGTTTTTATTTCTATCCCTTCAAGTATCGGAATAGATCATGTACTTTTTTTTAAATAAAGGAATAATTTGCCTACAGTGAAATGCATATGTCTTACGTGTAAAATTTGATGAGTTTTAACAAATTTATCCATTCATGTAGTAACCATCTCCTTCATCGAGATGCAGAACCTTTCCAACACCCCTGAGGGCTCCCTCATGCCCTTTCCTAGTCAATCTCTCAATCTCTACGCCACAGGCAACCACAGTTCTGAATTTCATCACCGCAGATTATTTGTGCTTGTTTCATGTATGTGAAATTGTACAATATGTGGCCTTTAGTGTCTGGATTCTTTCACTCAACATGTTTTTGAGATTCATACATGCTGTTGTGTAGATGGTAGTTTGTTTGTTCTTTTGCTGAGTAACATTCCATTGTATAAATATGTCACAGTTAGTTTATATATTCTCCTGGTGATCAACATGTGGGTATTTTCCATTTTTGGTTACTATGAAGAAAGCTGCTGTGAACATTCATGTACATGTCTTTGTGTGGACGTAGTTTTTATTTCTCTTGGCTATGCGTACCTAGAAGTGAGATTGCTGGGTCACACGATAAGAATATGTTTAACTTTATAAGAATCTACCAGTTTTTCAAAGCGTTTGTTTGCATGTTTTTGGAAAGTAAGGGTGCAATGGATTCGTTTTTGAGCTAGTACCTGGTTATGCTTAGCATGACTGTCAACCAGGGGAAACACTGTTACTTAACACCTGCATTATGCTAGGTGCTAGGAATAAAGAAATGAATATGAAATTTTGTTCTCAAAGTCTCATAAACTAGAGAGAGAAAGAGACAGTCTATTAAACTCTAGTCATTTTTATTAATTTTACAAGAATGAATAGATCAAATCCATCTTTAGCCAGAGCACATGGCAAGTCAGATTCGGTGGTCAAAGGTAAAGAAGCATCCTGACAGGCTACTTCCCTAGTAAAGGAAGGCCACAGCATGTCTTGAAGGCCCACTGCATGCCAGGACCTGACCTGGATGCAAATAGACAGCCTCTGCCCACAAGGAACTCTCAGGGTAGGATATGATGATACCAATGATGGAACCCAAGTTTAGGGCAGTTCAATACACAGCTATTGAGCATCTACTCTATTCCATGCCCTGTTCTAGATACAAAAGATGTGCTGGGGAACAGAGCTGACAACCTTACAACCTTTCAGGAGGTTTCCACCAATGGTGACAACATTGGTGTAAAAATGTTTTTTTGTACCTCTGCATTTTGTTCAGAATGTATCTGTTGGAGGCCTTATAGATGGTGTTGTTTGTAATTGTTAGTTTCTAAGATGGGATGCGGGTAGGCGCAGGACACAGGCTTACATAGATTAAGGCATCAGGGGAGTAGGAGAATTTGATGTGTTTACTTTGTGTGCAAGTGGTCAAGATGGAAAGCAATGCCTACTATTGAAATTGTCAAGCACCCACTGGATTGCCTGGCCAAGCTCTCCATGGGAGCCCATGCCTACAGGCAGTTCTGGGCCAACCTTGGCTCATTCATTTAGGAGAAAGGCGCTTCCCCAGGAGGCAAGTTACTCTGCTATTTGGCCTCAGTGTCCTCCCACCTCCCCATTTCCTGATGCTCTCTTTAGTCAGGCTGTCTGATCATTCTCATTTGTAAGAGAAGGCTCCTTCTCAGCACTTCATGGAGATTTGTTGTGTTGCCCCTTGAAGACTGATTAGAAAAGGCTTCTCAACAGCATTGTCATTGACCTTTAGAAGCCATGTGGCTCCCTGAGGCCCCAGTGAGCATGTGTACCTGGTGGGAGCAAATCGCTTGCCCCCAAGGATACTGCTCACCCAAACCACAGCCAAGCCACTTGGTAAAATAGTGCCAGTGACATTTTGCCTTTGGTCCACAGCTATCACCTGTGTCACTCACTCACAATGGAAGAAATGAAGAAGACTGACATCCGGATGCCCAAGGCAAGCAGAAGCCTATAAAGACAGAATGGAATTCCCGGTGTGTCCTTTTCACCTACTTCCAAGGGGACATCAGCAGTGTAGTGGATGAGCACTTCTCCAGAGCTCTGAGCAATATCAAGAGCCCCCAGGAACTGACCCCCTCGAGTCAGAGTGAAGGTGTGATGCTGAAGAACGGTGAGCATGTCGGGAGGGAGGAAGTTGGGATTCCCTATCAAGGCTGCCACGGACACCCAGTTCTTTGATGTACTTGACACACTTGAACACATATATGTTTGCTAAAGACAAGTTGCTCTGACTAGTGAGAAGCCACACCCCTTCCTAGAAGTTTAACGTCAAAATGGGGCTGCCATCTACTGCTCCAACCTCACCTCCCCAGCACTGTCCTCCAGAAACTGGCTTCCTTCTGTCCTTCATGTTTGCTTTGATTTCTTTCTGGCCTTTGCACAAACTGTTCCTTTTCTGCAAAACTCTTCCTTCCCTTCTCCTAATTAACCCACATTCATCCTAAGATCACTTCTTTAGGGTAGCTTTCCCTGACCACCCACACCCCCAAGCATTCAAATATCCTATTACAGATTCTCCTGCCATTCTTTAAGCACTTGTCACAGTTGCAGTTTTTACTTGTATAATTATTTGACTATTGCATACTCCTCCATTAAATGAAAGTTCTGTGAGGGCAGGACCATTGCTGATTTTGCTCAATATCGTGTTTCCAGCATCTAGAAACAGTGATTGTGATATACGGGACAACCAACAAGGATTTGTTGAATGAGTAAATGAACATACAAATATGCAAATTTGTGAGCACTTTATCTAGGTACAAAGAACCTTGAAATTTCCATAAAATACTAAAACATAGATTAGAATCTTGCTGAATAAGCCATTAGAACAGATGTATGTTACGATAGTTTTTAAATGTTGATAATATTTGCATTTTTTGTAATTTATTTCTATAAATGGAGTGTTCCCAGTTGTAGACAGGTAGTTTTGAAAAGTTTTGAAATCAAAGCTAGCTGGGCGTGATGGTTCACACCTGTAATTCCAGCACTTTGGGAGGCCAAGGCAGGAGGATCACTTGAGGTCAGGAGTTTGCGACCAACCTGGCCAACATAGTGAGACCCTGTCTCTACAAAAAAATTTAAAGAAATTATTCAGGTGTGGTGGCTCTTACCTGTATCTCCAGCTACTAAGAAGGGTGATGCAGGAGGATCACTTGAGCCTGGGAGGTTGAGGCTGCAGGGCCATGATTGCATGACTGTACTCCAGCCTGAGTGACAAAGCAAGACCGTATCTCAAAAGAAAAAAAAAATTAAAGCTACTGGAAAAAAAAAAAAAAACGAAGTTTAATGTAAAAATGAGTGCTGTTTAATCAAATTAGTTCACCTATTTTATTATTTCCTCAGTCATGTTAAATGCTGGGTTTACTGCTCAGCACACAATGAAGCTCCACAGCTATTTACTGTTATCATTATCAGTATTTTCTTCTTGTTCTGTTTTTTTTTTTTTTTTTTGAGACGGAGTCTCGCTCTGTCGCCCAGGCTGGAGTGCAGTGGCCGGATCTCAGCTCACTGCAAGCTCCGCCTCCCGGGTTTATGCCATTCTCTCGCCTCACCCTCCGAGTAGCTGGGACTACAGGCGCCCGCCACATCGCCTGGCTAATTTTTTGTATTTTTTTAGTAGAGACGGGGTTTCACCATGTTAGCCAGGATGGTCTCGATCTCCTGACCTCGTGATCCACCCGTCTCGGCCTCCCAAAGTGCTGGGATTACAGGCTTGAGCCACCGCGCCCGGCCTTGTTCTGTTTTTAGAGATAGGTTCTCACTCTGTTGCCCAGGCTGGAATGTGGTGGCGCGATCACAACTCACTGCAGCCATGAATGCCTGGGTTCATGAAATTTTCCCGCCTTAGCCTCGCAAGTAGCTAGAATTACAGGTATGCGCCACCACACCCAGCTAATTTTTTAAATTTTTTTTTGTAGAGACAGGATCTCGCTATGTTGCCCAGGCAGGTCTTAGATTCCTGACCTCGAGCGATCCTCCCACTTCAGCCTTCCAAAGTGCTGGTGTTACAGGTGTGAACCACCACACCCAGCTAGTATTATTATCACTATTATTATTACTATGGCCTGATGCGGCAGTAACACCAAAGCATCCATGAAAAGAAAACACATGTCCCATGTAGGTGCTCCCAGCCTCTTCTCAACTAATAGTGGATGGTTTGGTGAGCAAGGGCAGGGGCCAGAGGGAAGCAGATGAATAGTCTTGCCACATTCCTTTCCCACCCTTCACAAGGCCAGGTGTGTCTATTTGGTAATTGTTAAGAAATAAACAGTCGTACATCTCAAAGCAGTTACTTCAAGAGAGCTAAGTCAAAATGTGCACATCAAAATATCCAGGTTTGAAGGAAGCCTTAACATCACACTAGCAGGGGCTGTAGTATGACTTTCATGGGCCCTGGATATTCTGTCTTCATGGACCTCCTTCCTCTCAAAACATTAAAAGTTACATTTTATGACTGCATTGGTATAAAGATGAATATAATCCAAGCTGGGTTCGTGTTTAAATATATTCAGTATCATTGTCATATTCATTTTTTCTTCCGATTTTAAAACATTTCTGTGGGCCCCTAAAACTATTAATGGGCCCTAGGCACTGTACCTCCTGTGCCTAATGGAGAAGTCACCCTTGCCAGCTGGATGCGACTCAAAATGGATCCCTTTACCTTTTTGAAAGGTAAGGGGAGCAAATAGATCAGGGTCTGGTGGTTTTCAAGATCTCTTTATTGGTGTTGCTGAGGGCACATGTTGAATGACTTGCTCCCAGTGGAAGACATACGTACCTCCAAGTGAGGGCCTTTGTGTAAAGTGGACAAGTGGGGCCTCTGCCTATAGGCAAAGAGCTCCCCTGTTTCCAGATGCCATCATTCTGGCTTTGCTTTTTGGGACTGGAGAGGGAGTTGATGTGTACCTGGTGTATTCATCTTTGCAGAATTTACTTCTCTCTTAGAAATTACTTTTGCAGTCAATCAATGCGGTTTTCTCACAGAATCTTGTGGGTTAAATAAACATGTGGAAGGGCAGGAGGTAGCAGCAGGTACTAAAGGAAATGATGTGGACCTTGCTGTTAAAATGGGCAGGAGGGGGTGGGTGGGGAGTGAGGAGGTGATGTCTAAGAGTGTGCTGAATAATCACAGCAGGAGCAAGAATGACCATAGTCTTGACTCATTTGGGGGATTGACATGTGGTAAGAGCTGAGAAATGTGGTGTGTGGGAATCAGAAGATCTAACTGGCTCCTTGAAAGTATCAAAATCCCAGGCAGTTAATACACAGGCAAGTATACTGACTGGCTATTTGACTCTGATTTATTTCTGAACACATTGGCTTGGATTCATTATAATCATTCCCTTGTAAGCACCACCAAGCCATGGTCTCACTTCCTCTATTCTACTTGCCTGGTAAAACCCAAGCTGGGATAAAACCAGCTCTTGGCCTATTGCACCATTTCTTTGCTTCATTTTGCAGCAAAACTCAAAAGTGGTATTTATGTGTACTCTGTCCTTTCCTCCCATGCTCTCTAGACTCCATTCCCCTCATGCTTTCAGCCTCATCACTCCTTGAAATCGCTTTTATTAAGGTTACCCAGTGACCTCCACTTTCCAAATCCAGTGGTCTCTATCTGTCCTCATCTGATTTGACCTATCACAACATTTGCTGCAGAAGATTGCTCTCTCCTCCTGAAAATACCTACTTCGCTTACAGTCAGCCCATAACATTATGCTTTCTTGGTTTTCTTCCTGCCTCCCTGGTTACTATTACTTCTCAGTCTCCTTTGCTATATGTCCTTCTCTCTCCAACTTCTAAACATTTCAGGGCCCCAGTACTCAGGTCCCAGACAACTCCTTTCTCTATCTACACTTACTCTCTTGGTCTTAAATGCCATCGATATGTTGATCAATTCCAAATGCATATCTGCAACCCAGAATGGATTTCAGACCTGCCTCTCTAACTGCCTACTTGATCTTCACTTAACATGTCTAATAGGAAACTCAAACAAAATAGCTCCCAAACTGAATAAACTCTTAATTTCCCCCTCAACCTGCTCTGCCCACAGTCTTCCCATCTCAATAAATGGGAGCTCCATCCTTCCAATTCTTTGAAGTCATGCTTAACACCTCTCTATCTCACATCCCAGATCCAATCCTTTTGGAAATTGTGTAAGTTCTATCTTCAAAATATCCAAGATCTGACTGCGCCCCCTCACCTCCGCTATCATCTGGGTCCTAGAAGCTATCATCGCCCCCCACTGAATTGCTGCAGTCCCCTCCTAATTGGTCTCATTGCTTCTTCCTTTCCTCTCCTTCAGTCTATTCTTAAGAGGGCAGTCAGAATGGTAGCATTAAAATGAAAGTCACCCCTAGCACTCTTCTGTTCAAAACCCTCTGACAGCTTCCCATGTCACTTGGAATCATATCCAAAGTCTATAACGGGGCCCTGCCTCATCTGGGCCTCCGTTGTCTTTCTGATCTCATGTCTTACCACTTTCTGCCTCACCCGCTCCAGTTGAGGCTCCTTGGTATTCATAAACTATGCCAACGACAATCCTGCCTCAGGCCTGCCCTTTGCACATGGTCTCTCCTATCCCTGGAATGCTCTTTCCCCAGATACCTGCATGGCTTCACCTTTCTCCATTCAAGTCTCCACCTGGATGTCACCACTTCAAACAATCCTTGTCTGAGCAATCTATTTAAAAAATGAAAGCCCCCACCCTCTCATGTCTGTCTTCTTACCCTGCTTCATTTTTCTTCTTAGCATTTGTCATTTGATCAATTCCAAATGCATATGTGCAAACCAGCATTGTCATTTGACAAATGCTAAGAAGAAATATATATAAATACACATTATATGTTGTATTTCTTTTCTTGACTCCTCTCTCCCCTTACCCTCTGAGCTCCGTGGCAGTAGGGAGTCAATCTGTTAACTGCTGCTTTCTAGTACCTAGTACAATGCCTGACACATGGAGGCGCTCAATACATACGGCTTGAACGAATGAAATTATGATTTTGATCACAAGGTGTTGATCCTACAGATAGGAGTCACCGTAGAGAGGGGCTATGGTGTGGTATACAGCTTTAGAACCACTCAGCGTGGGCCCAAGCCAGCTCCATCACTTACTAACAGTGTGATCTCCAGACATATCATTATGTGTATGTCAAGTGGCACATAGTAAGTGTAATGTAGTCCAAGGCTTGAGTTGAGTTTTTGAACAACTAAGATAGATATGAGGACCTGTGTTCAAAACACCAGGTTCACAGAGCAGCAGGCCTCTCCCATAAGCCTCCAGGTTTTCAGGGGGTTCTGTTGCATGGCTGCCATAGAGTTTCCTGTGCCTTCTGACTTCACCTTGTATCCTTCTGTGAAGCCCCTGCCCGCTAAGGGAAGTTGGGCATGGCCCTGTTTCTTGCCTTAGCCAGCCTTCACAGGCCAGATAGAGAGGTGGCTTGCTTCTCCATCTTCCTTCTTGGTTGTTACATTTTCCCTATAAGAACCCCACAAATCCCTTGACTGTGGAGATGTTGTCTCCCTCACAGAGTGTGGTGCTGGCTAGGCAAATATTTGTCCACTGATTGAGCAAATGAAGGAAAAACTGCCTCCCTCAAAGACTCTCTTATCACCACCAGGAGTCAAGTTTCTCATAAGCTCTGCTGCCTCAGGGAGGGCCCCATGAAAGGCTTCCAGTCCCACAGAGGTTCTCACTGGAGGTGTTTATGACATACATATGGCTTTGAAAATGGTGGGAAATCTTTCAAGTGGCCTTTCATTACTGACTGTGAGTATCCTCTCAACCCCTACAGGCCAGCACCAGACTGTCCAGCCCAGCTAGGCCATTCCAAGGAGAACAGGCTCCCATTCATGGGCTCCCATGGCCAACTCACCCACATTCTAAGGGCTGTCTGTTGAGCCAAATGTGCAAAGCCCAAACACAGAGACCCGTGTGGCTAGGAAATGCCGTCGAATTTCCTGGCTTCTCTTCCCCAATCAATGTTATGTTTTTATTTACTTATGTATAATTTTTACTGGCTGTACTTCAGAAAAGAAAACACAAGTTGAAGGTATCTTTGAATTATCTCCCTATTAAGGACATTGGGAATTTTAGAATCAGTAACTAGAGAAGCTTCAGTAATATAGTTTGTAGGGGGCATGGTCCTGGTACGTATGCTACCCTGTGTTCTTCCTGTCCTGGCCCCAGCCTCAGGCCTGGCAACATTGCTCCAGGGCTGCTGAGAGAAGGTGAGAGGGTATATACGTGGGCACTCAGGGGTCTTTTATAGCCAGTCTCAAAGGATCCAGCCTCCTTCTCTCTCCCCTCCCATCTGCTATAATCAATGAGGGTAGGGAAGAAATGCTGGCTTAAAAAAAAAAGTGTAAATATCTATGTGAGAAATAGTCATGCTAGTTGTTTATGGCCCTTGTGAATATTGACAGTTTCCTGTCTTCCATTCCCGTAAGGAAAAGGAATCTATCTGCACAAACATATATGGAGCTCCCAGCAAATACCAGACACCACACTAAAATTAGTGCATTTTACTTCAGTCCACAAAATCCACTGTGATTTATAAAGTTCAAAGACAAGCAAATTGAACCTATGGTATTAGAAGACAGGATATGGTTACCTTTTGGGGGTGTTGTGACTGAAAGGGGGTACGGTGTGCTTCTGGGGTGGTAGTCAGGCTCTGTTACTCTAGCTGGGTGCTCATTACCCAGTTTATGAAAATTCCCCCAGCTGCACACTTCCATTTGTGCATTTTTCTGCATGTTGGTTGTGCTTCACAAATCCATTTTGCAATGGATATTATTATCCTTATTTTACAGAGCAGGAAACTGCAGCCCAGAGAAGGTAAGTGCCTAGAGATGGGTCACACAGCCAGTGAGTGATAAAGATTGAAACCCAAGTCCATCGATCTCCAGAGCCAGTCTCTTGACTACCCCATTTTCTTGCCTTTGTACACTCTGACAATGCCCCAGCAAGAGGATTTAATACCTATAAGGACTATCGCTAATAATGTGTATAATGGCTAACACTTTTTGAACACTGTCTGTTGCTAGGGTCTGTCACGTGGATTATCTCATTGAATCTTCACACCAACTCTACGGTTAACTTATGTCCATTTTCCTGATGAGGAAACTGAGGCTCAGACAGTCAAGTGACTTGCCCAAGATCTCACAGCTAATATGGGGAGTCTATAGTATTTGCCGGCAGATGGAATTGATTTCAGATCTTAGCCACTCAACATTTCAAATACTAGCTCATATTCTGTATTTGATCTCTATTTTCAGTTGGGAAAAGGAACCTGGATATTCATCCAAAAACTAGGTACCCCAGGGAGGCAGCTCTGAAAGAGGGGGAGGAACTGAGAGGCCCCCCTGGTGCCCTGGAACAGGACAATCTCCTCGAAGCTGTCCTTCCACCTCCGGTGTTATTTTGACCTCAGTTAATGCAAACAATATGTTTTTTGTACCTGGGGGTGAATGAATGAAGTGCAAGTGCCACCAGCAAAGAGAGCAGAGAGAGAAAGTCAATGTATACAGATCATGCAGGTCAAAGGTTGGACTTTCATAGTGCAAAATGTGCGTGTGTTCAGAGGACTCTTGGTTTCAACTTCATCATAAAATGAGATTTGTAGCCCACGCGTGGTGGCTCACCCCTGTATCCCAGCACTTTGGGAGGGCCAGGCATTCAAAACCAGCCTGGGCAACATAGAGAGACCCCGTCTCTACAAAAAGATTTAAAAATTGTGTAGGTGTGGTGGCTCACACCTGTATTTCCAGCTACTCAAGAGGCTGAGGCCGAGGCAGGAGGATCGCTTGAGCCTGGGGAAACTGAGACTGCAGTGAGCTATGATCTTGTCAGTACACTCCAGCCTGGGAGACAGTGAGACCCTGTCAAAAAAAAAAAAAAGACCCCGCAGAATTTGCATTAAAAGATGCAGAAAGAGGGAGAAGAGAAGGAAGGAGAGAAGAAAGGATAGATGGAAGGAAATCAGGCAATCATGGATTAGTCATTCACAGCTGTGACTTGTTTTTTGGGTGCTTCATGGGTCAAGCGTTTAAGTTTTGCTTAAAACATAATTTTTACTATTTACAAACATAAAATATACAAAATATACTCCTTTTTGGAAATTTAGAAAACACAGATAAGCATTCAGGAAACAAAAACCACATGTGCATCCATGTACATGTACTAATTTTTACAACATGACATCATTTTGCACATAATGGTTGTAACCTGCTTTTTAAAAAAATTCAACAATGTCATAGCCACTTCTCCATGCCATTAAAAGTTCTACTACAACATCATTTTAATGGTTCAAGAGTATAATTTTATAGATGTACCAAATTATTAAAATTTTTGAATATTTAGGTTGTTGCTAATCTTTCGCTATATTATACAAATCACTTTGAACATCCTTGTAGGTTCATTTTTACATGCATCATTGACTATATCCTTAAAATAAATTGCTACAAGTGGAATGCTTGGGTCAAAGAGTATACAAAAATTTTAGGGTTTTGATATATACCGACAAATTTCTTCCTAGAAGTGTTATGCCAATCTGCCAGACCTCCAACCCAAGGAACATGTGAAAGCACCCAGCTCATTGCATTCTTTGCAATATTGGGGAGGCATAGTTGGTAGGAGCATGAGGTTTGGAATCAGACACCTCTACCATTTGCTAGCTGTGTGGCCTTAGACAAGTCACTTTAACCATTCTGGGTCTCGATTTTCTCATCTGGGTTGCTGTGGCAATCACATGAGATCATGTATGCAGACTGCTAAATAAAGTGCCTAGCCCACAGTGAGTACTCAATAAGCAAAAACTATTCTATATTACAAATTGTTCCTGCCCATCTCTGATGTGGTATTCCCTGGGAATGGCCACAGACTGAGCAAAGACTTCTGAAATCCCTCTTTTATAACCAGTATCTGCTCCGGCCTCCAAATCGGCCTTGAAGTGCTGCTGCTGCCTCTGCTGCTGTTATGGCCCCCTTGGCTCAGTCCTTTCTGCCCCTCCCTTCTCCAGCACTAGGTGACTGTTGGCAGGGAGGATTCTCAGGCCTCACACAATAATGACAGTCTTGCTTTTTCTCATGTTGATTATGCTGAGTGTTGCAAACCAGTAAAGAAATCCAGAGTGGGTTTCTAAACTGAAATGATTAATAATAACAGCAGCAACAGCTACCACTTATTGAGTGCCAAATGTGTACCAGGCACTGTGCTAAACCTTTTACGTGGATTCTCATTCAATCTCATAATAGTCTCAGAGGTGGGAAGGGACTTGCTCAGTGTCACACAGCTAGGAAGTGGCAGATCTGGGATTGGATTCCAAGCCTCTCTGACTTCAAAGTCTGTGCTTTTAACCACTTTCATCCTGCTCTCTTCGATTTAGAAAGGTTCAGTGGGGAAGGGTGTGTGTGTGGGGTATGTGTGTGTGTGTGTGTGTGCATGTTTGTGTTTATGAGTGTGTACATGTTTGCAATTGTGCATATATATGTGTGTTTGTGTGTAAACATGCGTGTGCACTCATTAGAATAATACTTTTTCAGGGCCACTATGTGCTAGGCACTGTGCAAGTTCTTGGGGACATAATGGTGAACAAAAGAGAAATGATCTCAGCTCTCGCCAAGCTTACTGAATGATAAAGAAGACCAATAGTGAATGAATGAATGTAAGAATTAAGAAATAAATAAATTACTATATTACTGCCATGAAGGAAATAAATAGGGTGCAGTCACAGAAAGTAACAGGGTCACAAACTTTAGATTGGAGGTTAAGGGAAGGCCTTTCTGAAAGGGTGACATTTAAGTTGTATGTTGAAAAACTAATCTGGAATAGGAAGCCAGGGCCTCCATGCAAGGATAAAGTGGAGGGAAGGTACCCTGGAATGGAGGCAAACTCATAAATGCCTAAAGATGTTTTCTAGAGTGTTCTGGAGATTCCAAAAGTGTATATGGGTGGAAATGTGTGGTGCCGCTGGGTATGCTTGGAATGCAGGGGGAATGGCCCTCCAGTTTCACCCAAAAAGGGCAGTGTAGGAAATGGAGACCAGCTCTCTCTGGACAGGTCTTGTCTCAGGATCAACAGCATCAGGAATTCTAGAGGGATGAATGGGACTAAGAGGTAGGGTCTAGATGCCCAGGATTGAAGTAAGTGGAGTGGAAGCCACTTGTATTCCTGCTGAAAGAAAAATCCTAGCCTGCCCCATGTATCCCTGCGTCAGGGTGTTGCTCGCCTGCTCTCCACTCGTTGATGTGGTCAGGGGTTTGAGAAGGCAGCAAATTCTGCCCTGGGGCTCCCTCTCTCACTTCTAGAGGTAACTAATAGGGGTCACTTGATTAAAAAAATGTCACCAGGGTCACTTCTAGTAGCAGCAGCAGCCTTGAGTCAGTGCAGGTTTGTAGTTTAAGAGGACGTTACCCATCCACAGGGTAGGTGGGAGTGGCTGCTGGAGCAGTTGGCCCAAGAGGCCCGAGAAAGAGAGGCCCACCCAAATCCAGGGTCTCCACTCCATGGGCCACTGACTTCCAAGCCTAATCTGGAATGATGGGTTTCCCCAGGCCACCCAAGGCCCTCTGATGGGTCACTGTGAACTTGGGGTTAAGACACCCGGTGCATGCCCACAAGCTCCCATCCAAACTGTGCTCTGGGGCACCCAGTGACCATATAGGACTTTGGACTGTGGCACACCAACCCACTTCCCTTAACATTTCAGAGAATTCTAGAAAGGAAGCAGTTAAGGGAAATATTCAAAACATTCTGGGTCTCTGCTTTCCACATTTCAAGCATTCAGCCCCTAAGTCATATGTATGAGATCTGTAAGGCCTGTTCAGATGGAAACTACCTAGTTGTCAGGGGCTACGCTTTGTTTCTAATTTGTGCTTAGGACATGCAGTACTCTCATTCAATATGAAACACAGACTGTGATTACACCAAATTAGCTTAATCACACTCTTTGTGCACTGAATTGCTTCTGGCCTGGAGATATCAATTTTCAGAAGTAGCATTCACCGTCACCAAAACAAATCTTAATATATTGTCTTTCCTTTGGTTTCATAAGAAGGGCCAACCATCCCCCATCACTCACTGTGAATGGTGTGAGATGTTGGGGAGAATGTCTGTGCCGTGAGGACTTGGACTTCTGTTCCTATCCTTTGTGTTACACTGAGTGATGGCACTGCAGTAACACTGCGCAGGCCTCTCAGAATTTTTTGTCTTGTATACAATCCAGTCAAACCAAACATTCAAGAGAGCTAGGAGAGGTTTGTATGGGAAACAGGACCAGTGTCCCAGACAGCCTCTCCAGCCGGCCAATCTTCCTTTGTCTCCACACCCACCCTCTCTCCATTATCTTGGATAGATGATAGGCTCCAGAGTTTAAGAACTGTCTGGAAGAGCTCTTCCCCTCCTCCCTTCTTGCCTGAGTGGGTGTTGAGAATGGGGAAAACATTCATCCTTGTCCTGAGCTATCCTGGACATTTGAGGTCTCAGATTCGGCGGCTATCATAGGCACAATAAGAATAGTGTGTATGGAACCAAAGGACACTCCATCCCTCTTAACCAATCCACATGAACTTTGCAAGAAGAAACTAAGTCACCTCTTGACCCTCAGAATTCTGCTTTTGCAAAATGGAGTCCAAGCAACTACTTCCCTCCCCATTACTTATCGTTCCAGCTCACTTCCCTACTTGGCTAATCTGTTTTTGCTATCTTGGCTCAGTCTCTTAACATCCCTGTGCCTCATATTACTCTGGAAAATGTGGTTTTAACTCCTAGAGTTGTGTGAGTGACCAGCACAGTTCTGTGGAGTCCCCCTATTTAGTGTATTTAAAACACCAGCTGTAAAATAAAGCTAAATGATAGCAGCAACCAAACACAAATCAAGCACGTTTGCTTCTAGAAAAGTATCCTTAAGGAGCGAATTGGATCCGGGAGCAAAGGTATCTATACAAAGATGCTCATTGTAATGCTGTTAACATAATAGAAAACAATGGAAATAACCAAGCAGTGCACAAATATGACATCTGTTAGTTATATTACGGCTTTACCATGGACTACTTACTGTACAGCACTTTAAAAAGCTGGTGTTTGGCTCTTCCTTCCTTCCTTCCTTCCATCTTTCCCTCCCTCCCTTCTTTCTCTTTCTTTCTCTTTCCTTCTTTCTTTTTCTTTTTCTTTCTTTCTTTCTTCCTTTCTTTCTTTCTTTCTTTCTTTCTTTCTTTCTTTCTTTCTTTCTTCTTTCCTTCCTTCCTTCCTTCTCTCTGTCTCTTCTTTCTTTCTTTCTTTCCTTCTTTCCCTTCTTTCCTTCCTTCCTTGCTGGCTTGCTTCTCTCTTTCTTTCTTTCTTTCTTTCTTCTTTCTCTTTCTCTCTCTCTCTCCCCTTTCTCTCTCTCTCTCTTTCTTTCTTCTTTCTTTCTTTCTTCTTTTTCTTTTTTTCTTTCTTACTGAGTCTCACTCTGTTGCCCAGACTGGAGTACAGTGGTGCAATCTCGGCTCACTGCGACATCTGCCTCCTGGGCACAAGCAACTCTCCTGCCTTAGTCTCCCAAGTAGCTGGGACTACAGGTGTGCACTACCACACCCAGCTAAGTTTTGTATTTTTAGTAGAGCTGTGGTTTCACCATATTGGCCAGGCTGGTCTCGAACTCCTGGCTTCAAGTGATCCGCCCACCTCAGCCTCCCAAAGAGCTGAGATTACAGGCATGAGCCACAGTGCCTGGCCTATTCATCTCTATAGGAGGCTTTTCATGATATTTTGATGAAACAAAAATGGCTTGAATAACAATATATGTTGAGAAAACAATGCATACATGAATAGAAACCAGTCCTAGAAACAGTACACTTATGGAGGACAATGGCTGTTTCTGGATATTATCGTTAGGATGATTTACTTTAGCTTTTCTTATTCCTTCAAGTTAAAATAAATAGAGTATGTATTAAAAAAATCTACATCCATTTTGAAAACAATAAACACCTAACATGTCTTCTAAATCTTTCCTTCTCAGATGATAGCATGTCTCCAAATCAGTGGCGTTACTCTTCTCCATGGACAAAGCCACAGCCAGAAGTACCTGTCACAAACCGTGCCGCCAACTGCAACTTGCATGTGCCTACTCCCATGGCTGTGAATCAGTTCTCACCATCCCTGGCTAGGAGGGCCTCTGTTCGGCCTGGGGAGCTGTGGCATTTCTCTCCCTGGCTGGCACCAGCTCCTTAGAGCTGGCTACTCTCATGCCTTCCCTGCTCGGCACCTGGTTCCAGAGCCCCGCCTGATGGGAAACGTGAGCCTCTCCTAAGTCTCCTCCAGCAAGACAGATGCCTAG
The DNA here is from genome assembly GCF_009764315.1 of Trachypithecus francoisi. Lineage (NCBI taxonomy): Eukaryota > Metazoa > Chordata > Mammalia > Primates > Cercopithecidae > Trachypithecus > Trachypithecus francoisi. The sequence continues at coordinate 25,097,102 of NW_022681471.1, forward strand.
CCCGTCCTCAGGAACCTGCCGCCAGGGAGAATGGCAACCCTGGCCAGATAGCTGGAAGCACGGGGTTGCTCTTCAACCTGCCTCCCGGCTCAGTTCACTGTAAGGAAATGCCTACAGATACTTGGAGGGGTGCCCCTGATTGGTTGTGGTTGAGAGTGAGTTGGCATGAGATGAGGTGCCAAGACTAATTGCTGCCACTCTGGACATAGGGCTGCTGAGGGATGGAATGTTCTGCTTAAATGTTCCGTATATCTTCACTAGGCTTTATTGACATTCACAGTTTAATAGCTAAAGGGTTACATAGATAGCCAGCCAGATGGACTTGGCCCAAAGTACTCACCCTAGCCTGTCAACTTGGCCTTACCTTAGAAAAATGATGGGCTGCTGTCTAATATTGTAGGGTCCTATGTTTACCTCGTTGGGAGCAATTAAATAAGCCATTTGCAAAACAGAGCTCTGTGACGTACCTACAGACTCAAACTGTAGCCTCCAAACAGGTTGGCAACTTGCAGTGATGTCAGGCTCCAGGCAAACAACAGGGACAATCTATACCAACTATCTGCTGCACACATTAAAATTCAAAGCGACTATAGAGGCAGCCTCATTGCTGCTTGGAGACCTAACAGTGCCTGGCTGTCCTCGGCTTGCTCCTGCACTCTGGGATCCTCCTGCTTGGTATCCCATGAGTTCCTACTCCTGACCACCACCCCTCCCCTGACCTAAAAACACCCTTAAGGCTCACTCACTTCTCATTCACTCATTCACCCAGCAAATATTTAATTAGCGCCTACCAGATGCAAAATATCCATCAGAAAACAAGCCTCCCTTCTTTGTAAAAGAACGGGGAAGAATTGGCATTAATTATACTTCCACCAAAAAATCAACCTACTCTGTTGCAAGATTTGCCTTTCATATGAAACACTTATAAATATATATATTTTATAGTTTCGTGGAACCAAGTCTGCAAACTCTGTCATTCTGTACTCTGGACGAATTTTGTTTTGCAGCTTCCTTGTCCATACATAGTGTGGCTCTAGTGTTCCATGCCTGAAAGAAATTACTAGAAGCTGTCTTTACACTGAACTAAGCATATAGTAAACAAAGGGCCTGTTCAGCATAGCCTACCTAAGTCAGGCACTGTGTTCTATTCTAATGTGGCAAACAAATTTCCCATAAAATACTACTCTGTCATTTCCAGAATTTGATTAGGAATGTACTTAAGGAGTAAATCATAGAAGTGTCATGCTTGGGAAATCTGTGAAATTTCCTACCCCTCTACTCTTTTTCAAAAGTCCTTTCCTACTGGATTCACAGGGAAAATTAGGCCAACTGTGCTTGTGTATATGCTGTGCATACACACAGCAGAGCCCTGTTTCAACAGTTGGTTAGAACACAGATGGCTGAAATCATCACCTTCCAAACATAGCAACTCTTTACAGTTCAAATCCGATTCAGCAAATATTTAGTGAGCATCTACTGTAACTCAGGCACATCATGGTGAAACTATAATGCAGGCGTTGTCCTATTCCTGAAGTCTCAAGACACGTTCACAAACAAATGGTTATCACCAAAGTCTTCATGCTCTACTCATGTTGACATCAGTTGTATTAATTGGTGACTGGCAGTCCAGGATCTGTTGAGGAAGTCAGTGACCCCTAATCAGGAACACTGCCTTGGAAGATGGTGGACCTTAAAAACAGAAGCTTCTCTGTTTTTGTAGCATCTGATAAGAGAGAATATGCCAGATATTCATAAACTTAGGGCCAGGCAATGTGAGGCCCCTGGGATGCTACTGGGCACTTTCTAACCTAGTCCTAGAAATTTCAGTTCCAATAATGTTTTTTTCTTCTTTCCTAGATAAGAAACTGTATGTATCTCGTGGATCTGCCAGTACCAGCCTTCCAAATGAAAGTAGGTATCTGGTCCAGCCTTTGATGGTGTGTGTCTGTATCCTGAGAACGAACTTGAGGAATAAGGCTTCTGTCTACTACTGGAGACACTGATAGTGTAAAACCCAGAGTCTTCAGTAATGGATGGGAGACTTATTTCTACCACTCAGTGTTTTCATAGATACAATTTGTTTCATTTTAGCCTCAAAAAAGAGTGTATGTGCTTCTTATCTTATAAAATTTTATTTTGCTATAGAAGTAACTGCCCTTAGTTTCTTTTTTCTTTTCTTTCTTTCTTTCTTTTTTTTTTTAACCTGAGCTGGACTTAACTGAAGTAGCCAAGGTGACTCAGAAAAATTAAGAAATTCATGAGGATGAGGATTTGCTTGCTGTGTCCCAGATGTTCAGTTGTCAGCCTAGTACACAGGGCCATCCCAGGACTCTGCAGTCAGGGAAAATGTCAACTGAGGCGTGAGGCCAGGACTTGGAGCTCTACACTCGATTTGAAAGTGGTGTCAGTAGGAACTTACAAAAGAGGACAATCTGGGTGGAATGACATGAGGATCTTCATGACCCGGGTTCAGGGTTCAAATGTCAGCTTTATTATTTACTTGCTTCAGGAACCTGGTCACATGTCTTAACCGCTTCATGCCTCAGTTGCTTCATTTGTCAAATAAGCATAAAATAGTGCCCACCTCATAGGGTGAGGTGTGAGGAGTAAATGAAATAATGTATACCAATGCTTAGAATAATGGCTGGCACATTATTCTGAGCATTGGCATACATTAAACCATCAAGAAGTCTTTTTTGGAGGGCATCCTATGTGCCCCAAGCTGTGCTCTGTGTGCTGCGTTTAAGAGAGGACTCAAGCCGGATGTGGTGCCTCACACATGTAATCCCAGCACTTTGTGAGGCCAAGGCCGGAGGAACACTTGAGTCCAGGAGTTAGAGACCAGCCTGGGCAACATAGCAAGATCCCCATCTCCATAAAATATAAAAATAGAGAGGATCCAAAGGAAAAGCCACTACCACAACCCCTGATCTCAGGCATTTGACAGTCTGGTGTGAAGTAGGGGTGAGGGCAATCTATAGACCCCACTAGAATGTCAACCCCATGAGGACAGAGACTTTGAGAGGTATACCACTGTATCCCTAGCACCTGGCACAGAAATATACAAATCTGTTGAATAAATGAATGAGTGAATGCTGGAAACAATAAAAGAGCATTTAACAAGGAAACGGTAAGAAAATGTAGTAATGCAGTAAAAATTATTCCAATGTAGTAAAAATTATTCTGTTTGATGCCCTTGTGTGAGAGACAAACAAACAAAACAAAAACCAACCCTGGTGATTAATTGGCCATGCCTCCATGAAGAGATTCATTTAGAGCTGGTTCAAAAGCCTTAGCATGGCCAAGGCAGACATCACATAAGTCCCTGCCCAAGGAAATGAGCTCTGCTGGCCTCCTAACTTATGAAGGCAAGGATTGTGGTGTTTCTTGAGTACTTGTTAATAGTTTCTACATTTATTTATTGTGAGTCTCAGAATTACTGATAACTTAATGCTAAAATTGTTCATAGACTAAAACTAACAGCAACAACAGCATGTATTGGGTGTTGACTATGAGCCACATACCACATACTCCATCTTGCTCAGTCCCCACCATGACCTTGTGAGGTATATATGAATGTCCTAGGTGCTTTACTCAACCTATATTCAGCAAATAGTGATTGAATGAATGAATATCCCCATTTTATAGATGAAGAAACTGGATCTCAAAAAGGTGAAAGGACTTGCCTTAAGTCACAGCAGCAAGTGGCAGATGCAGTATTATCTCTTTGCTCTCACAGTGTCATAAAATTATCAAAAACAATTCCAAGTTAAATGAAGTGTACAACAGTGAAAATTAGCCACTGGTGAGATTATTTTACCACAAATGAGTTCACTGTCTATCTGGGGCAAGGGTACTATCCTAAAATAAAGGAAGGGGGATGCAGAAGGCTCAGAAAGCAAGCAAAAGAGCAAAGAAAAATATGCCTTTGGGAAAGGGGGTAGGGGACGATCTTCCCTTGCACAGAGTAGTTGAGGAAAAGTGGCTATGCCAACAGGCCCAGTCCGCCCTTCTACCACTGTGGCCCCGGGCAGAGGGAGGTAGCATGGAGCTGAGAGGAAGAGAAGGGACTTCCTAGGGCTCCAAGTAAAAGGACAGTGGAACCCAGCAAAGCCCATGCTCTTAAACATGACACCAGTCTTCCAATCTTGCCTGATGGAACGAATCACCTGGGGAGCTTGTTCATTGCCCAGATCCTGCTCCCCCACTTCCTGGGGGAGTAGATTTGGCATGAGACTCAGTTGGCTCTTCATGTTTTATTCTTTTTTTTTTTTTGAGACGGAGTTTTGCTCTTATGGCCCAGGCTGGAGTGCAATGGTTCAATTTCGACTCACTGCAACCTCTGCCTCCCAGGTTCAAGCAATTCTCCTGCCTCAGTCTCCCAAGTAGCTGGGATTACAGGCTCCTGCCACCAGGCCTGGCTAATTTTTTGTATTTTTAGTAGAAACGGAGTTTCACCATGTTGGTCAGGCTGGTCTTGAACTCCTGAACTCAGGTGATCTGCCCACCTTGGCCTCCCAAAGTGCTGGGATTACAGGCATGAGCCACCTCACCTAGCCTCATGTCTTATTCTTTATATAATTTATATTAACTTCATTTCAAAGTGAACTACATGAACCTTTCAGTGGAGATTTAGGTTGTTCTGAAAGATTTCCTATGTGAGGCTCCAGAAAAATATTTGTCAAGGAAGGGAGGCAGAGTCTCCTCCTGCCCCTCCAACATGGCCCTAGTCCCCTCATGTGGGCTGTCATGCATCTATGAAGCAAGTGCATATGGAGCAGAAGAGTCATCAGAGCCAGAAGGGTAGTCAGAGAGACCTTGGAGAAAGACATTCTGGAGGCGAGTCTCACAAATGTTGGTCAAAAGTTTTAGTGAATTTGATTTTATCTTTTGGTCAGTAGAAATAGATGCTGGTTATGTATTGCTTCAATGGCTACAAATCATAATAACAGTTGATATTGCTGATTGCCAGACACAGGACTACAATATACATTGGAGATATAACAGTGAATAAAATTGTCTTGGTCCCTGCCCTCATAGAGTTAATAGTTTCGTGGGGAAGACATGTCCACCCCCAAAGGGAAAATACAAAATATTTGCAAGTTATGATAAGTGGAGTGAGGAAAACACATGAAGTGTTGAAATAGGGAAAAATGGGGGCCAACTTTAGATAAAGTGTTCAAGGGAGGCCTTTCTGAGGAAGTGACGTATGATCAGGGACCTGAATGAAGTGAGAGAGCCAGCTCTGGGAAGAATTACGGTGGAGATAGAGGGAGGTGGAGGAAACTGTCCCTGCAAAAGCCCGAGATGTGTGTGAAGAATCGAAAAAAAAAAAGACTAGGGTGACAGGAGTGGAGTGAGAAAAGAGAGAGTGTGGTATGAGACAAAGCTGGAGAGGTAGGCAGGGGCCAGGTGGTGCAGGGGCCTTATGGGTAACATTGGAAATTGAGATTTCATATTCTAAGTGACTTTGTGAGCCATGGAAGGATTTTACATGTGATCTAATTTGCGTCTGATAAGATCACAAAAGCTGTTCTGTAGAGGACACATTGGAGAAAGGGAAGAATGAAAACAAAGAGGCAAGAAGCATGAGAGGATGATAGCCTGGATTAGGTGGCAACAGCAGAGATAGGGGTATTTGAGATCTATTTGGGAGGGTTAGCTCTTAGGACTTGGTAATGGATTAAATAGGAATGACAAAAAAAGGGGAAGAATCCAGGTTATCTCCCAGGATTCCTGTTTGAGCAAATGGATAGGAGAACACAACTGTTTTGACCATGTCAAGTCTGAGGTGTCTGTAAGACATCCAAGTGGATGTACCCTTTAAACAGTTGTATTTGTAAGTGAAGAAAGTCTGGGTAAACATTTGGGATGTATATTAGTCCTGTGCATAAGTGGTATTTAAGGCCATTGGATGTGATCACCTAGGCAGAGGATGTAGACATAGAAGAGAGGAGAGCCACAGAAAGAGGGCTGGAGGGTGCCAATATTTAGAGACTGGGGACAAGAGGAACCAACGGAGGAGACTGAAAAGGTGTAGCCAGTGTGATAAGAGAAGAACCAGGGCAGTGTGGTATATAACAGAAGCTAAAAGAGGAGAATGTTTCAAAACAGAAGGAGGTGATCAACTGTGTTAAAGGCTGTGGAAAGATCAAATAAAAGAAGGTCAAATAAGGAGAAATTCCTATTGGATGTGGCATCAGAGATTTTTGTAGCCTTGTTAAGAGCAGTTTTCATTGTGTGATGTGGACAGAAGCCAGATTGAAGTGAGTCGAAGAGTGAACCGGAGATGAGAAAGTGGAAATAGTAAATTCAAGGAGCTTCTTAGAGAAATTTAACTTTGAAATGATGAAGAGAGAAAAGGTATTAGCTAAAGAGGCTAATGGGGTTTGAGAAGGTCTTTTTTTAAGAAGGCAAATATTAGAGCCTCTTTGCATGATAATGGGAATGATCCAATATAGGAGGATGAAGATAACTTGAGGGGTGAAGTCATTGAGAAGACAGAAGGGACATGTAGAAGCATTGGCCTTTCATAAGAACAGGGGCTGTTCTGTCATTGAAAGTATACAAAAGAAAGCTAATAGGGACACAGACGAAAATTGATTTTCAGGCTTGCTTGTGAGGACACTAAAAAGTACTAATCTAATGATTTCTATTTTTCAGTCAACTGTGGAGCAAGACAGCAAGAGTGTGGGATATTTAAGAGAGTGAGAAAGTTTGAAAAAGTCTTCTTGGGCATTGGGAAAGCAAGCCTGATAGTAGACAAACATAAGTAGGATTTCTGGGTGGTGATCTGAAATCCAAGCTCATGAATTTGAAGTGCGAACTCTCAGCTGGGTTGTGCAATTTTCATCAGTGATGTTAGGTTAGTGTAATGTGCAGAGAAGGCAAATGAGGACGCTCATCTAGGGGTGAGGTTGTGGCAAGTGAGCATGAAGGATAGAGAATAAGGAAAAGGAGTCGAGGGTGTTTGCAAGTTAGTGATTATAACAACAGAACATGGTGTCTAAGCTGCACAGAGAAGGAATGGAGGCAGATGGACATTGACAGGATGTCAATGGAAATGGAGGTTGATGGATTGGAGGTTATGTGAAAACATGGTGATAAAACTACTTAAGCCAGTGACATGGGAGGTGGCTAGAGAGTGGATGTTTGCAATTGAGATCACAAGGGTCCCCTGTGTGAATGATAAGAAAGTCTAGGGTGTGACCATGGGAATGGGTGGTTGAGGTAGAGTGTAGAGTGAAGCACAAGGTTATTAGAAATGAAGAGAGTGACAAAAATCATGGCAGCGAAGCAAAATAAGAACCAATAGCTACTGGCAACACAGGTTCTGCTTTTATCCTCATTCACAGATGGGAAAGTTAAGGCTTAAGAGGTTAAGTGACTCGTCCAAAGTCAAAGTGAGTGCCAGAGTCAGTTTTCAGTGACTTCAATTTCCTTGGTCTTACCCACCAAGCTAAGGTGCAGTTTGACCATGCAATAATTTGACTCTACCACATATAGACACATTGCCTTTTAACAAAATAATAGTAAACATTTATTGAGCCAGTCACTGTTCTAACCCCTTTATATGTATTTAACTCACTTAATCCTCACTAGAATCTTAGGAGGTAGCTTTTATTAATATCCCCATTTGACATGAGTAAAGTGGAGGACAGATAGGCTAGATAACTTGCCCAAGGTCACACAGATAGGCAGTGGTAAGCCGGGACTCAAACCTGGGTTCACTGGACCCCAGAGTCAGCTCATGCTTATTCTATTTTTCAGGAAGCCAGTCTCCAGAGATAAGAAAATATCTGTTCTTTTATTGAACTTCAGTTTGAAGAGAATTCTTTTTGTCCAACGTGCTTATGATTTTCTACTATGAATCTACAGGGTCTAGAGACATCACTGTCCTTTTCTTGGTTTTCTTTCCTCTTTCTAGGTGTTGAATCAGGAGCAAGTATATGCCCTTCCTAAAATTGTGCACATCTCTTCCTTGGCACCTATGCCCTATGGCAAGGCTTTTCAAACTTAAGTGAATTCTCAGCATATATAAATGATTAAGGGCGCTGTTCTGAGATGGGAGCATAGAGGCCCACCTGCTTGTTCTTCTCACTCCTCACTGCACCCATGACCCTATTACTTAGAAATCAGACTCCTCTCATGCTCCCCCAGCAGGGTCCTTCTAATCAAGACTGATCACATAATATCCTATGGGGTCATCCCAGTTTTCCAACTGAATGCAGATCACAGGAACAGCCTGAAGCTTTCCAGCCTGAGCCAGAACCAGACTGTGACCAACTTCACTCTTGCCTCTACCAAAAGCAAAATGAAAATAGGATGGGAAAGACCCAATGAGAATAGGTTGAGGCTGTGGGTTTCCTACATTTTCAATCTGAAAAGAAGCTGAAAAGTCTCAGTCTGGTCCTGATGAATGACATACTTTCACTTGAAAACTTTGCTTTCTCAGTCCTAACAAAGTGACCCCCCAAATGCAATTGTTGAGAAATCTGAGAACTTACTTATTGGGAATTGAGTAAACTGCTCATCACAAGTTGGCCCTGTGGCTGGAACAGAACTTATTCTGCATCCAGAGCATTTTTTGGATGCAGTTCCATGAGTTTCTGCCTTCCCTTCCTCTGAGGTTGAGGACTCTGGTATCTGACATCCCACAGGTGTTCATCTGCATCCTGGAGGTGACTCACAGCCTTCTATAGGGGTCTAACTGGCTTTCATTAACCATGTAACTTCTCCTTTAGCTCTTTCAGAGTTAGAGACACCTGGGAAATACTCACTTACACCACCAAACCACTGGGGCCACCCACATCGATACCTGCAGCATCTTTAGTCAAGTTGGAAGAGAAAGACAACACTTGGTCTAAGACACGGCAGCAGGACATCCCTGCAGATTGTTCCAGATAAAAATGAAAGCTGCTCAAACCCACTTGCCTCCCCAATCTGTTAAACAGCTTCGTGTTTAGTATGAGCTCAGTACTTGCCCTGTGAAAATCCCAGAAGCCCCCGCTGTCAATGTTCCCCATCCACACCCTGCTTGCTCCTGTGTAACAGCTCAGCTGATGAATAATAATAAAACTACTTTTTTGGATGGTGCTATTCTGGGTTCTAATTTCTTTCACATCCATCATTTCATTCAAATTTTCCAGCAACCCTAATATTGGCATTATTATCTTCATTTAATATATGTGGACACTGAGGTTTAGAGAAGCTAAATGACCTGCCTAAGATCACATGGCCAGTAGCAGAGCCAACACTGAAATCCAGGCCTCTGAACTCAGTGCTCTTTTCTCACCACTGCAATATTTAATATCAGGATATTAAGTTAATATCAGGATGGCTCTTAGATATTTTCCCCTCTCATCTACTATATAAATAAAGAGAACAAATCTTCCAGTGTATTACATGTGTTTCCTATATTCAGTAAGAGGAAAAAAGGCTTAAGGAGTACATTTTCTTTCAAAGTTATTTACTTTCAAAATCCATGTTCTTCTTTAGGTGATGGTTGGAAAAATTCAGGGTGGAGGCTGATTCTAGAGCACTTGTAGCACATAATTATAGAAGTGTGTGTTTATCTTGGCTGACTCTAGAAAGATTCATCTGTGTTAGAAGATAATACATACCATTAGAAGTGAACTCTTAACATACAGTTTAGGGAAAAGAAAGAATGATTCCAATAGAGTTGGCATATTATGTAGGTTGGGTGATCTGATAACATTTCCCTGCAAACCCCTGGAAGCTCTCTCTTGAATAAAACTGAAAGCAGTAATAATTTTTCTACTTTAATAAAGAGGAAAGAAAAGACTCCCTGTTCCTAGAAGACAACGCTCGCTTCTCTGATATAAGCAGGTAAATTCCTGCTCACATCAACTGATACTAATCACAGACTCAGATTTCTGGCTTTTCATATCTATCTTGTTTTTCCTTTCCCACCTTACTTACAAAGAGCTAACAGGAAAATTATTTCTTTGTCTCACTTTGGCATTTTACTCTTGCAATTAAAAAAATACTCCCTCCCTTTGCATACAAGGTGTATACCACCCTTTACACACAAAGGTGGGGTAATTGACCTCTATGTGTTTTCTGTGTGGCTTCATCTACATGCTAGTTGATAATCTTGTGAGATGCTAACTTGGACAGAGAGTAGGGGAGGTGGGATTTTTTTTTTTTCCACCAGGTCAATCAAGGTCTTGAAACTGGAAAGTCAGGGCTCCATAGGGCTAGAGCCCATAAACCTCATTCACATCTTTCTCTATCGTTTTGAGAAATTTACAAGTGGCCTAATTGGCTTTGACTTAGCAGCTGCCTCTGACCTCCATAGCCTCCTCCCATCACACCCCCAACACGCACCCATTCCTGACTTTACAATCTGGAAGAATTGAAACTGCTTCAGATGGACTGGACACTCACATACTCAAATGATGCCTGTCTCTGAAAAAGCAAAAAGGAGGCAATTCCCTTTTTCTGTTAGCAAAGATTATCTCTTAAAAATCTCAGCTAAGACTGTTATTCGCAGATCCAATTGAGACTTGTGTTTAAGAACATTTCCATCCTATAAATCAATGATCACGTACAACACTGAAAATAAAATCACTCCTCCACAAATAAATGCTAACTAGAATATAAGTTATTTTTCTCCTATGCAAACAATAAACATTGACTTTCCCTAATTATTTCCCTAGTTTAACATAATTAATTGAAAATAATTTTGTAACCCATTTGTGTATACAATGGTTTCTTTCAATTCCTTTAATGTGTAAGATTTTAAAATAGCATGTTACAATGAATTTTTATGGATTAGTGATTATAGAAATGAACTAGGCTACAGCATTCTCATAAGGATTACAGTTTTATCACTATTTTTATTTTTATTTGTTGTGGGCACATAGTGGATGTATATATTTATGGGTTACGTGAGATATTTTGATACAGGCATGCAATGCATAATAATAACATTGGGGTAAATGGGGTATCCATTACCTCAAGCATTTATTCTTTGTGTTACAAACAATCCTATTACACTCTTTTAGCTATGTTAAATTATTTTTGACTATAGTCACCTTGTTGTGCTAGCAAATACTGGTTTTTCTCATTCTTTCTAACTATTTTGTGTACTCATTAACCATCCCCATTCCCTCCCACCCACCACCAACTCTCCACTATCCTTCCCAGGCTCTGGTAACCATCCTTCTATTCTCTGACTCCATGAGTTCAATTGTTTTGATTTTTAAATTCCACAAATAAGTGAGAACATATGATGTATGTCTTTCTGTGCCTGGCTTATTTCACTTAACATAATAATCTCCATTTCTACCCATATCGCTGTAAATGACAGGATCTCATTCTTTTTATGGCCGAATAGTACTCCATTGTGTATATATACACATTTTCTTTATCCATTCATCTGTTGATGGACACTTAGGTTGCTTCCAAATATTGACTATTGTGACTAGTGCTGCAATAAACATGGGAGTGCAGATATCTCATCGATAGACTGATTCCTTTTCTTTGGGGTATATACCCAGAAGTGGGAATGCTGGATTTTATGGTAGCTCCATTTTTAGTTTATTGAGGAACCACCAAACTGTTATCCATAGCAATTGTACTAATTTACATCCTGCCAACAGTGTATGAGGGTTCTCTTTTCTCCACATCCTCACCAGCATTTGTTACTACGTGACTTTTTGATAAAAAACATTTTAACTGGAGTGAGATGATATCTCATTGTAGTTTTGATTTGCATTTATCTGATGAACAATGTTGAGTACCTTTTCATATACCTGTTTGCCATCTGTATTTCTTCTTTTGATAAATGTCTATTCAGGTCTTTTGCCCATTTTTAATCAGCTTATTAGATTTTTTCCTATACAGTCGTTTGAACTCCTTGTATATTCTGGTCATTAATCCCTTGTCAGGTGGTGGTTTGGAAACATTTTCTCTCATTCTGTGTGTTGCCACTTCACTTTGTTGATTGTTTCCTTTGTTATGCAGATGTTTTTTAATTTAATATGATCATATTTGTCCATTTTTGCTTTGGTTGGCTGTGCTTATGGGGTATTACTTAAGAAATCTTTGCACAGTCCAACGTCCCAGAGAGTTCCCCAATGTTTTCTTTAGTAGTTCCATAGTTTGAGGTCTTAGATTGAAGTCTTTGTTTTGATTTGATTTTTGTATATGGGTTGGGGGGTCTAGTTTCATTCTTTTGCATATGGATATCCAGTTTTCCCAGCACCATTTATTGAAGAGACTGTCCTTTCCCCAGTGTAAGTTCTTGGCACCTTTGTAAAAACTAAGTTCACTGTAGATGTAGAGATGATCTCTGGGTTCTCTATTCTGTACCGTTGGTCTATGTGTCTGTTTTTATCTCAGTATCGTGCCATTTTTTTTTTTTGTTACTATAACTCTGTAGTATAATTTAAAGTCAGGTAATGTGATTTTTCCGGTTTTGTTCTTTTTGCTTAAGATAGCTTTGGCTATTCTGAATCTTTTGTGGTTCCATATAAATTTTAGGATTGTCTTTTCTATTTCTGTGAAGAATGTCCTTAGTATTTTTATAGGGATTGCATTGAATCTGTAGATTGCTTTGGGTAATATGGACATTTTAACAATATTGATTCTTCCAATCCATAAACATGAAATATCTTTCCATTTTTTGTGTGTCTTCTTCAACTTCTTGCATCAGTGTTTTATAGCTTTCATTGGAGAGATCTTTCAATTCTTTGGTTAATTCCTAGGTATTTTATTTTATTTGTACCTATTGTAAATGGGATTACTTTCTTGATTTCTTTTTCATATTGTTTGTTGTTGGCATGTAGAAATGCTACTGATTTTTGTATGTTGATATTATATCCTACAACTTTACTGAATATGCTTATCAGTTTTAATAGTTTTTTGGTGGAGTCTTTAGGTTTTTCCAAATATAAGATCATACCATCTGCAAACAAAGATAGTTTGACTTCTCTCTTTTCAATTTGGATGTTCTTTACTTCTTTCTCTTATTTGATTGCTCTAGCTAGGACTTACAGTACCATGTTGAAGAACACTGGTGAAAGTGGACATTCTTGTCATGTTCCTTCCTAGAGGAAAGGCTTTCAGTTTTTCCCCATTCGGTATATACTATCTATGGATCTGTCATATATGACGTTATTGTGTCAAGGTATGTTCCTTCTATACCCAACTTTTTAGGGTTTTACCATGAAGGGATGCTAAATTTCATCAAATGCTTTCTCAGCATTTGAAATGATTATATGGTTTTTGTCCTTCATTCTGTTGATATGAGATATTACATTAATCGATTTGTATGTATTGAACCATTCTTGCATCCCTGGGATAAATCCCACTTGCTCATGATGAAAGATTTTCTAAACGTGTTGTTGAATTTGGTTCGATAGTATTTTGTTTAGAATTTTTGCATCAGTATTCATCAGTGATATTGGCCTGTACTTTTCTTTTTTGTTGTGTCTTTGTCTGGTTTTGGTATCAGGGTAACACTGATCTCATAGAATAAGTTTGAAAGTATTCTGTCCTCCTCTATTGGAATAGTTTGAGTATAATTGGTATTAGCTCTTTTTTAAATGTTTGGTCAAATTTAGCAGCGAAACCATCAGGTTCCAGACTTTTCTTTGCTGGGAGACATTTTATTATGGCTTCAGTCTCAGTACTTGCTATTGATCTGCTAAGGTTTTGGATTTCTTCCTGGTTCAATCTTAGTAGATTGTATGTGTCTAGGAATTTATACATTTCTTCTAGATTTTCCTGTTTAGTATAGATAGTTGCTTATAGTAGCCACTAATGATCCTTTGAATTTCTGCAGTATCATTTGTAATGTCTCCTTGTTCATGTCTGATTTTATTTATTTAGGTCTTATTCTTTTTTTCTTAGTCTGGCTAAGGGTATCAATTTTGTTTATCTTCTCAAAAAGTTGACTTTTTGTTTCTTTGGTCTTTCGTATTATTTTCTCCATTTCAAATTCCTTTATTTCTGCTCTGATCTTTATTGTTTATTTCTTCTACTAATTGGGTTTGGTTTGCTCTTGCTTTTCTAGTCTTTAAGATGCACCTTTAGGTTATTTGAAGTTTTTCTTCCTTTTTGATGTAGGCACTTACACCTATAAGCTTTCCTCTTAGTACTGCTTCTACTGGATCTCATTGGTTTTGTTATTTTGTGTTTCCATTAATATTTGTTTCAAGAATTGTAAAATTTCCTTCTTAAGTTCCTCATTTGCCATTTTGTTATTTATTTTCTGGCTGTTTTGTGGCTTTCTCTCCCTTCTTTCCTTCCTTCCTGTCTTCCTTTCCATGAAAGGTGATTTTCTCTGGTGCTATGATTTAGTTTCTTGCTTTGATTTTTTTGTGTATCTATTGTATGTTTTTTGATTTGAGGTTACCATGAGGCTTGCAAATGGTATCTTATAACCCTTTATTTTAAGCTAATAACAACACTGTTTGCATAAACACACAAACAAGCAAAACGAAAACTAATAAAAACTCTACACCTTAACTTCGTCTCCCTGTTCCCCCGACCTTTAAACATTTTGTTGTTTCTATTTATATCTTATTGTATGGTCTATGTTTTGAAATATTGTTTTAGTTATTATTTTTGTTTGGTTCATTTTTTAGTCTTTCTACTTAAGCTAAGAGTAGTTTGCACACCACAATTACAGTGTTACCATATTCTGTGTTTTTCTGTGTACTATTACCAGTGACTTTTGTACCTTCAGATTTCTTTTGCTCATTAGTGTCTTTTACTTTCTGGTTGAAGTACTCCCTTTAGCATTTCTTGTAGGACAGGTCTGGTGTTGATGAAATTCCTCAGGTTTTGTTTGCCTGGGAAAGTATTTCTCCTTCGTGTTTGAAGGATATTTCACTGAATATCCTATTCTAGGGTAAAGGTTTTTTCCTTCAGCACTTTAAATATACCGTACTACTCTCTCCAGGACTGTGACATTCCACTGAAAAGTCTGCTGCTAGACATATTTTGGAGCTCCATTGTATATTATTTTCTCTTTCTCTTGCTGCTTTTAGGATCCTCTCTTTATCCTTTACCTTGGGAGTTTGATTACTATATGCCTCGAGGTAGTCTTCTTGTGTTAAATCTGCTTGGTGTTCTACAATCTTTTTGTATTTGAATATTGTTACCTTTCTTGAGGTTTGGGAAGTTCTCTGTTATTATCCCTTTAAATAAACTTTCTACCTCATCTCCCTTTCTACCTCCTCTTTAAGGCCAATAACTCTTAGATTCGCCCTTTTGGGGCAATTTCTAGAATTTGTAAGTATACTTTATTGTTTTTTATTCTTTTTTCTATCTGATTGTGTATTTTCAAAAAGCCTGTCTTCAAGTGCATTAATTCTTTCTTCTGATTGATCAGTTCTGCTATTAAAAGATTCTGATACATTCTTCAGTATGCCAATTACAGTTTTCCACTCCAAAATTTCTGCTTGATTCTTTTTAATTATTTTAATCTCTTTGTTAATTTGTCTGATAGAATTCTGAATTCCTTCTCTGTGTTATCTTTAATTTCTTTGAGCTTCCTCAAAACAGCTATTTTGAATTCTCTGTCTGAAAGGTCACATATCTCTGTTTCTGTAGGATTGATCCCCGGCACCTTATTTAGTTCATTTGGTGAGGTCATGTTTTCGTGGATGGTCTTGGTACTTGTAGATATTCATCTGTGTCTGGGCATTGAAGAGTTAGGCACTTATTGTAGTCTTCACAGTATGGACTTGTTTATATCCATCCGTCTTTGGAAGGCTTTCCAGGTATTATACCACAATTGGTATTGTGTTATGTATGATCTTGGTGTTGTGATCTAGGCCATATCTGCATTGGGGACAACTCAAGACCAGTAACACTGTGGTTCTTGCAGACTCATAGAGGTATCACCTTGATGATCTTGGAAAAAATCCAGAAGAATTGTCCGGATTACCAGGCAGAGACTCTTGTTCTCTTTCCTTACTTTCTCTCAAACAAATGGAGTCTCTCTGGTTCTGAGCTGGCTGAGGCTGGAGGTGGAATGACACAAGAACCTCTGTGGCCACCGCCAGTGGG
Organism: Trachypithecus francoisi; assembly: GCF_009764315.1. Classification (NCBI taxonomy): domain Eukaryota; kingdom Metazoa; phylum Chordata; class Mammalia; order Primates; family Cercopithecidae; genus Trachypithecus; species Trachypithecus francoisi. Next base: position 25,113,149 of record NW_022681471.1, read on the forward strand.
ACGGCACTAGTTCAGACCTGTAGCCAGTACTGCACTGGGTCTTGCCCAAGGCCTGCTGTAACTACTACCTGGCTACTGCCTATGTTCACTCAAAGCCCTGGGGCTCTACAGTCAGCAGGTAGAGAAGCTAACCAGCCTTGTATCCTTCCCTTCAAGGTAGTAAGTTTCCCTAGGCCCTTGGCAGGTCCAGAGGTGCCATCTGGGAACCAGGAACTTGAATCACAAACCTTAAAAGTCTCCCTGGTGTTCTATTGTACTGTGGCTAAGCTGGTGCTTGCAGTATGAGACGTAGTCTTCCCACTCTTCCCTCCCCTTTCTACATGCAAAGGAACCACACCCCATGGCCGCCACCAGCACAGGCCCATGGGGAGTACTGCCAGGTTACTACTGATGTCCTCTTAGGGCCCAAGGGCTCGTCAGTCATCTTGTGGTAAATGCTTCCTGGCCTGGGACTCATTCTTCAGGACAATGGGCTCTCCTCTGGCCCAGGGCAGGTCCTGTAATGCCGCCCAAGAGCTAAGCCATAGAATTAGGGACCCCAAGATCTCACTTGGCACTCTATGCCCTTGTGGCTGAGCTGTTACCTAATGTTCAGGACAAAGTTTCCTATACTTTTCCCTCTGCTTTTCTGAAGCAGAAGGAGTCTTACAACAGAGCCACCACAGCTTGGAATGTGCTGAGTCTCATCTGAGGCCAGCTAGTTTCAGAGTGTCACCCAAGGCCATGGCATCCTACCTGGGTATTGCTGCTGATTATTCAGGGCCCAAGGACATTTTAGTCAGCAGGTGATTGGTCCTGCCAGGACTGGGTCCTTCAGTTCAACGCAGTGGGTTCTCTTCTGGCCCAGAGTGTATCTAGAAATGCTGTCTGGGAGCTAGGGCCTGAAAAGAGAGCCTCATGACGCTGAGTGGTGCTCTAGCCTACTGTGGCTGAGTTGGTATCCAAAATGCAAGACAAAGCCCTCTTTACTCTTCCCTCTTCTCTCAAGTGGAAGGAACGTGTCTTTTATGAAGCCACGGGCTATGCAGCCTGGGGTTAGGAGAGGAGTAATGCCAGCACTACCTTAGCCACACCAGGTGGTGTTTCAGTAGATCATGTGTCCTTCACATCCACTGGCTTTGAGCCCAGTTCAGCACTAGGACTTGCCTAGGAGTTGCAGTCCTTTTGGCCTAGGCTGCCTTTCAAGTTTATTTAGGGTTCCAGAGCCCTTGAGCCTATGGTGGCGAGGTTTGCCAGAACTCAAGTTCCAGTTGCTGGGATAGGTGATTGACCTCCAACTAGGGCTGGTTAAATACACCCTCCATGGGCAGTTGTCAGTTGACTTCATTCTGGTTTTGCTTTCTGCTGTGACAGGGCAGCACAGAGCTCAATCCAATGTCTCACAATCCCTGTGCTCTTCCTCTCCCAAGTGTACAGATTCTCTCTCCACACCACACAGCTGCTCCATGGGGATGGGGAAGGGGTAGCATCAGCGATTCAAGGCTGTCTTCCTTACCGTCTTCCAGTGCCTTTTTCAGTGATACAAAGTGAAAACCAGGTATGGTGACTGCTCGCTTCATTTTCGGTTCTTATGAAGATTTGTATGTGTGTGTATATAGATAGTTGTTAAATTGGTGTCCTTGCAGGGGGTGGGAACGATTGGTGGAGCCTTCTATTCAGCCATCTTTCTCCTCCCTCTATCACTATTTTTTTCTGTTTTTATTTAGATTCAGTGGGTATATGTCCAGGTTTGTTACATGAGTATATTGCATGATTTTGAGGCTTAGGCCTCTAATGATTCCATTGCTCAAGTAGTGAACATAGCCCCTGATAGGTAGTTTTTCAATCTTTGTCCCTCTTCCTCCTTTCCCTTCCTTGGAATACTCAGGTTTTATTGTTCCTACCTTTGTGTCTGTGTGTAGCCAATATTTAGTTCCCAGTTATAAGTGAGAACATGCCATATTTGGTTTCTGTTCCTGAGTTAATTTGCTTGGGATAATGGTTTCCAGCTGCATTCATGTTGCTGCATAAGACATGATTTCATTACTTTTTATGACTGTGTAGTATTCCACGGTTTATATGTACCATATTTTCTTTATCCAATCCACGGCTGATGGGTACCTGGATTGATTTCATGTCTTTGGTATTGTGAATAGTGTTTGGATGAACATATGGGTGCATGTGTCTTTTTGGTAGAACGATTATTTTCCTCTGGGTGTGTATCCAGTACTGGGATTGCTGGGTCGAATGGTAGTTCAACCCTTGGTTCTTTGAGAAATCTCCAAACTGCTCTCCACAGTGGCTGACCTAATTTACATTCCCACAAACAGTAAAGACATACACAAACAGTGTATGTCTTTATATATTTATAAATTAAGTCTTAAAGATCTACTCAGGTACGTTTAGTTACATTATTCATCATTTTAATGATTCTGTATTCTTAGAAGTAAGTCAATGAGCCTATTTATTATATTTACAGCAGTTATATTTACCTTTTAGTTGAAAGCTGTGACCTTCCACTAATCTTTAAAGATGAGAAGCCTTTTCCTAATGCTACTGCAAACCTGGAATGAGAGTTAGGACAGGTGGGTTCTGGCTCTGGCTCTTCCACTAGCTAGCTGTGTCATCTTGAATCAGTCACAGCCCCTCTTCCCTGCTTCTCTAAGTCTCAGTTTCTGTATGTGTAAAATAAGTTGATCCCTAAGGTCATTTTCAACTACGTGAGCCTGTATTTTGAAATAAATGTTGTAGCTATGACAAAACCTATCAACAGTTGCCATATTGTGTCTCAAAGAAGAAGATGGGGTCTGGATAACTGAAGAGCAGATGAGAACTGTGGCAGCCATGGAGAGTGCTGCCAGGAACTCCCTTCAAGAAAGAATTTGCCATTCAGTTGCAAGAATTGTGGTTAGCTGAGTACTTCCACCTATTAGCACCTTAGGATCTGTTTCAGCTATGCTCTTTGTGGGCGTTCCAAGCCAATGGTTGAGCATTATACGGGTACTAGGGCCTGGCCATTTCTGCCCCAATGTAGGACTCCTCTAAGGGGCAATATTTGTTCCAGAGCCCCTACTAAGTTGGCTGAACTTTTGTCAGATCTGCATCTTGGTGTGAGTCTCTCCCTGCTCAATTCTTCTTCCTTTTCTCTTTGGCAGGTGTTACTTACCAGGCCCCATAAATCCCTCACACCTTTAACTCCTCAGCTCCCGCTTTCTGGAGGACCCACTGATACAAGGGTATAGCAGCATTTTAAGTGAAAATACAAAGAGAGAATTCCCAAGACTTATTGAATAGATGGTGATTAGATTAGTCTGGTTTAAGCAGAGTATTTGGGTTGATGAACAGTTGAAATTAAGCTGGCAAGATAGATTAAGGTCAGATTGATGGGTTGAATGACAGTGTCACTTAGGAGGTAGAGTTAAGACTGGTGCCAGATTGGAGCCCTGGGCGAGCCCCAGACACATCTTTAATCACCTACCAAGATCATCTTCCAGGCCAGCAAGTGACTGTCTCCATATCAAGAGATGGTTACTTTTGCAGACCTATGTGGTCTATATCAGTGGTTCCCCAAATCCCCACTAGACACATCAGTATCACCTGGGGAGCTTGTTGAAAATAAATGCCCCCTGGTTCTTCCTAGACTACTGAATCAACATCTCTGTGACCACCCCCTACTCCTGCCATTAGTCACATGTGCAACCAGGTATGTCAGTTTTCTAACCTGCTGTAACAAATTACCACAACCTTGGTGGCTTAAAGCAACGCATATTTATTATCTTACAATTCTGGAGATCAGAAATCCTTCTACATGAATCTCACTGAGCTAAAATCAAGGTGACCTCAAGGCTGCATTTCTTCTGGAGCCTCTAGGGAGGATTTGTTTCATTACTTTTTCCAGCTTCTAGAGGCTGCCCACATTCCTTGTCTTATGGCCTCCGGCCTCCATCTTCAAAGCCAGAAATGTGCATCTCTTTGATCATTCTTCCATAATCATACCTTCCTAGGACTCACTTATTTTGCCTTCCTTGTCCATTTTTTTAAAATCCTTGTAATTACATTGGGCCCCAGGTGATCCTTCTGTTTTAAAGTCAGCAACCTTAATTCCATTTGCACTCTTGGTTCCTCTTGCTATGTAACATAAACATATTCACAGGTTTTGGGGGGATTAGGATATAGAAATCATTTGGGCTATTCGGTCTACCATATCAGGTTTGGAAACCAGCAAGCTATCATATCTGAAGACCTTTGTTCAGCCAATCTGCATAAATGTATTGACAACCTTTTCCTTTAAATGAAGTGACTACTCTTAAAAGTACACATGCCCTTTGAGCTGACAACTTCACCTCTACGGATGTATCTAAAGAAAATAAATTTGGCAAATGCACAAAGATTTAAATACACAGATGTTCAACACTGCAGTGTTTATAATCGTGAAAAATCAAGAACAACGTGAATGTCTAACGGCAGGGCATTCATTAAACAAACTATGTTTCATCCCTCCGATATAATATACAGCCATTAAAAATGATGCTATAGATCTATATTTATTCATTAAAATGCAGATTAAGTATAAAAAGTTATATACACATATACTGCACACACACATGCACTTTAAGCTCATTGTAAAATATACATATATAATTTGAATAGGTATAATTATTTATTACAGCATTGTTAGTAGTAGCAAAAAACACTGTAAATGACCCCAATTTTTATCAAAAACAAATTGTCTAAATAAATTATGATACATCTATACAACTGAACACTATGGAGCAGGTAAAAAAAATCAGGTAGATTTGTATACACTGATATGGAAAAACATCTAAGATATATCATTAATTGAGAAAAGCAAGTTACGAAAGTGTATTTAGTATTACTGCATTTGTGTTTTTTTTAAAGGGAGATGTTAATGTGTGTGTGTTTGTGTGTGTGTGGAGTTGCTGTTTTGTGCAATGCTGCACAATTCCAAGGGAGACCATTCACATTCTATCACATGATAGTCGGTGTGATAAAGACTTTATGAAACACAGGGTGTATGTATGCATATGCATGCATGTACATATGTTTATGTGTGTATACATACACACCATATGTATATACAGTATATGTGTATAGGAAACTCACAGCTAATTCCAAAAAGTCTGTTCACAGTGGTTTCCTTTGGGGAATGTGATTGGGGAGACTGTGTGTGTGTATGTATGTGTGTGTTTGTGTGGTGGTATTGGTCAGGAAAATTTTACTTTCACATTATATCCTTCCGTGCTGTTTAAAATTTTTTACAAGCCTGTGTCACTTTTTTGAGACAGTCTTCCTCTGTCACCCAGGCTGGAGTGAAGTGGCACGATCTCAGCTTACTGCAACCTCCGTCTCCTGGGTTCAAGAGATTCTCATCTCAGCCTCTGCAGTAGTTGGGATTACAGGCGCCCACCACCACGCCCAGCTAATTTTGTGTAGTTTTAGTAGAGACGGGGTTTCGTCATGTTGCTCAGGCTGGTCTCAAACTCCTGAGCTCAGGCAATCCACCCACCTCAGCCTCCCAAAGCGTTAGGATTAACAGGTGGGAGCCACTGCTCCCAGAAGAGAAAATCATTTAAATATGTATCTTATTCAGAAAATTTTTGGAAAAATGAGCAGTGGCTATCTCTAAGTAGTTGTAATAATTGTGAGGCAGTAAACTATGCTCTGCTCTCTCCAAGTTTCTCTGATAACCCAGACCACTTCACTTGTTCTGTCCTGTTCCTTTTGTAAGACTAGAAGAGAATCATACACTCGTGGGGGCAGCTACACCCTCAAGAGATTACCTAGGCCAAGCTGCTTCCTTCCTACAGATAAATTATTTAAATGATCCAGGAAAAATCATTGCCTATCAGGAAAATGTCAATAACTTTCTTTGGGAAATACTAATCAAATACTAATTACCTGTATTCAGTGATTATTTTCTTTCTTGACTAGTTATAACTTTTGTAGAAATAAACTTGAATTTTAAAAATTTATTGAGTGTCCATTATGAAGTTATTTTCACATACATTGTCACAATTTAAACCTCACAGTGACCCTGTGCAATTGGCTGATGAGGAAACTGAGGGCCAGGCCTCAAGGAGATGTGTATATTCTGCTAAACTGGGGAGAGAAGATGGAACCAACATTATTTAGCACCTACTATATACCAGTTAAAGTATAAAACTTCATTTTCTCTTAACAGTATATAGAAGTTATTGCTCCCATCTTGCTGATGAGGAAACCGAAGTTGTGAGAGGCTCAGTAACTTCCCCCAAGGCCACACAGCTTGAAACTTGGCAGAGCCAGAATTCCAAGCCAGCTCTTTCCTACACTCCCTACCCAGTTTTTTTTTTTTTTTTTTTTTTGGTTTTTTTGGTTTTTTTTTTTCATTTTTTTTTTTTTTTTTAAAGACAGGTTCTTGCTCTGTCACCCCAGGTTGGAGTGCAGTGGTGCAATCACGGCTCACTGCAGCCTCAATCTCCTGGGCTCAAGCGATCCTCCTGCCTCAGCCTCCAAGTAGCTGGTTCTAATAGGTGCAAGCTACTATGCCCGGCTATTTTAAAAAAAAAAAATTCTGTAGAGACAAGGTCTCACTATATTGCACAGGCTTGTCCAGAACTCCTGGACTCAAGCAATCCTCCTACCTCTGCCTCCTAAAATGTTGGCATTACAGACATGAGCCACTGTGCCTGGCCCAGCTTTTCCTCTTCTGAGAAAAGTGTTCTCCCCATTAGCTTGCTGGGATATCTCTGCAACTTTCCCCTGGTGGGCCTTGAATCCCCTTGATATAATCCTGCAATCTTAAAAAAAAAATCAGTTTTTAAATTTCACAGATTACAGAATCCTGCATTTGAGGATCTCAGAACTTCTGCTCCTAAGCCTTGTGAGCAATGATGGTTACAAAAATAAACTCAGCTCTGAGATTTAGTTAACAAAAGATAAGAGCATTACTATTTCAAAATCATTTTTTGTCCCTGAGGTGGCGGGCAGGGAAAAGGAAAAGGCTGTTTATTTCTGAGGTAATTACTGCTTTGGGTAAAAATACTGACCCATATAGGAATGCTTGTGAGTGATTCCTTGATATAACCATCAGAGTAGGGAAAGGAAAATGAGGAGCTGCTGTTTAGCAAATACAGAGTTTCGATTTTGCAAGATGAAAACGTTCTGGAGATCTGTTGCATGATAATGTGAATATCCTTAACACTACTCAACTTGACACTTAAAAATAGTTAAGATTGTAAAATGTATTTTTTTAAATTTTTTTTAGAAACAGGGTCTTCTCTGTCACCCAGGCTAGAGTGCAGTGATGTGATCATGGCTTACTACAGCCTTGAACTCCTGGGCTCAAGTCATCCTCCTGCCTCAGCCTCCTGAATTGCTGAGACTACAGGCACGCATTACCACATCTGGCTAATTATTATTTTTCTGTAAAGATAGGGTCTCACTGTGTTGCCCAGACTGGTCTCAGATTCCTGGACTCAAGTGAACCTCCACCTTGGTTTCCCATAGTGATGGAATTACAGGCATGATTTTTTTTTTTTTTAAAGACTGGTCAAGTGCAGTAGTGAGAAGGGGCGGGAGGAAGTAGAACAAGTTCGATCTGTAACTGTGAACAATCAATTGAGATAACCCACTACCTTCGGACGAGCCAAAATGGTAAATTTTATGTTACGTGCTTGTTACCTCAATTTAAAACTAAAAGCAAAATCTATTAGAGATCTCTGGGAACTTTTAAACAATGTCCAAGAAAGAGAAAAACGAGAAAGAGAGGTGATAAGCATGTTATTTTCTTCACTTTAACAGTCTAAGTTTATTGCTTGCCCTTACCCTTGTAATAAATGAAGATCTAGAATCTTCAAATTTCAGACCTGAATCTGTGTCAAGGTGAGGAATCAAGACACAGAGCTCATAGTTATAGCGAAGAGTAAGGGAACTGACCATTTCTTTGCACTTATAATCTATATGTGAAATAATCCACAATGACCTGAGCCCTCAAGGATTCTCTTAAAGAATTATTAACTTAAAAAATATTTACATGTCAGCTATATTTTGCCGTACCACTAGATGGTACAAAAACCTAGTTTTCTGGTGATGATTTGCGCATGTTGTGAAGGTAATGACAGAGTATTTAATTTGAAATATGTTCTTTGTGATATTGGAAAGTAAAACACGTTGGAGTAACACCTGGAAAAAATAGCATTACACTCTCATTTTCTGTTAGTTTGCTTCCAGCTTGCTAATGACAGAAAAGGCACATTCAGGAAGATAGTTTGTTTATACATGTCTTTTAAATTTCCCAACCCTTTGACTGGGATTTTGTGTCTCAGATCTAGTTTTGATGATGATACATCTACTCTGTCTGACTTAATCTAAGTAACTTCTAGAATCGTTAAAATTATCATAGAAACATCTCCAATTTTAGGTCAGAAGTGCTTCATACTAGGCTTAGCATAGTATCTTTCACAGAGCAGTCACTCAATAAATGTGGAATTGCCTTTAATGGCTATGTACATTTCACCATTGAACCTGACATTATTGGAATGTGAGGCCATAGATAATGAGAGTAATAGTCATGGTTTAAACACATTCAGCACTTTATAATTCAGAGCTCTGAATCCCTGATTTTCATGTAAGTGGAACAGGTTGCCTGTATCCATTAATTACGTGGATCAGATGTACATGTGGAGGTCTCCTGACCTGGAAATGGTGGCTATTCTGATAATAACGACAAAGTAGGGTAACAACGTACTTATACTCATCTAGGTTGACCACCCATCCTGGTTTGCATGGACTACCCTGTTTTTAGCATTAAAAGTCCATGTCCCAGGAAATTCCTCATTCCCAGGCAAACTGGGACAGTTGGTCACATTGTATCACTTTACGTTCATGATCTCATTAGCCTTCACAATAACCTTATCAGGGAGGGACTATTATTATTTTTATTTTACTGATGAGAGACTGGAGGGTCAGAGGGGTGAAGTCACCTGTGTAAGGTCATGCAGCTAGAAAGTAGTGGAGTCTCGACTTTAGCCCTTGTTGGACTGAATCCAAAGTCAACATTCTTTCCACTCTCCTGCAGCTGCAGAGAGCCAAAACAGGCGACCTCAGTCAGTGGGGACTGAATTACTGAAGTTCTCCTATTGGAAAGGACATTCTTCAACTTGTCCAGAGAATGACAGAGAGAATTCAAGACCAGTTGGGAGAAGTTCAAATTGGGATAGCTCCCTTGGCCCAGAGCCGAAAGCTGTGTTTAGTGCAGTCATTCTGGACAACGGGTTGATTAAAACCTTCAAATATGAACAAATTTTGCAGAGTTCTCCCTAGGTAGAGAAGCAAATCCCAATGACCTATTAAGTTCATTAGCAAAGAGCTAAATTCCCCGAGGACTTGGAGCAGCTCCTCCGAGTACAGTTTCTAGATAACTTACCAAGCAGGGTGGTCAACTTCACCTAGAGCGGAAATTCAGAATCACAGTTATGGTTTGAGCTAATTGATGTTGATTTTTCCCAAATGACCCACAAAGACTGCTTTCTGATCTTTCAAGTTCATTAAGTCCAGGTTCCTATTATAGATCCAAAGATTCAGGAGGAAATGCAGGGTTGGAAGCTCCAGGATGGAACTTTCAGGAAGCACCTGAACAGAAATAGCGAAAGATGAACATGATAACAAATAAACAGAGGGCACAGAAGCAGCAATTCCTTCCCAAACCAGTGAAAGAGCACAGAAAATTACATTCAAGAGGTGCCCTGGTGGGATATTCTAAAGTGTGCAATAAGCACATCATTTGAACCTCATTAGTTTCCCAGAAGCACAGCTGGGAATGTCTCAACTCTCCATTAATGCAATTTAGCATGTCCTACCTAAGTGCTCTGCCCCCTGGCAGGTAGAGTAGACTTCAGTATTAACATGCCTGTTCATATCACTGACATTAAGTTTCATTTCATCCTCAAAAGCCAAAGGACGATCTGTCTTCAAGATTCCGTTAGCTAATCCCATAACATATAGTCATGCAGAAGGTTTCAGAAATTCAGGTGTGCTTTCCTGCTTATAAGCCAACACACTTTGTGACACAAATAATAACAAATAATCAACAGATATTTAACCAGGCAGAAATCCATCCAGTGGATTATTCAGCCTGGTTATTATTATCTGTTACCTGAAGCTGATGGAGTTGGTAATTCTGAATAAACTGAAGAGCATCATTGTCAGCCACTTCCTAAAGGAAAGTACCAGCTTTCAGAAGGACAATGCCCATGTCTGAGCCATCTCTATATTTTATCATGCTTAGCACAGCAACCTAGTTCAGTAAATTTTTTCCCAAAAAATAAATGAATGAAAATAACATTGTGTCACTGACCAGTTGATATTACTCTTGGCCAACAAATAAAACAAATGAACTCTACAGATTCTTTTTGGACCTTCTCAAGACTAGAATAGCTAACCCCCTCTGATCTCCCATGGCTCCCTGGGCTTCCCCTATCTCCTTGACACCAAGTCACAGCACGGGTCACACTGTGTTTATCCCAGGTGACTGTTTCTTTGTCTGTCTTCCTTGCTAGACTGTGAGCTAGGTCTGCCGTGAGCATCACTGCATCCCCAATGCTATGTTTGTGAATGACTGGTTGTGTGAAATACTAATTCTACTCTATGTTCCAGAAGCACTAGCTTGAGGCTAAGGAATAATCAATTTACCACTCTTTCTCCAGGTGCCCTTGCTCATCCAACTGTGTGACCTTGGGTAAAGAGCTCAGCTTCCTGGGAGCCAGCCTCAGTTAGAGTAGTGGGCTCAGGGATGGACCTTCAAGGGGGTGCAGGACATTCTCTGATACTGGGGCTCTGAGGGGGGACCTAAGGCTGGAGGCAAGAGTAGATTGCTCCTCTTGAGCAAAGTTGACAGAGAGAGGCTTGTTTTTCTGGTGATAAGGTATAGAGCCTTTGGCTTCAGATAGACGAAGTCTTAAGGTATATCTCCAGCACTTGTGACTAACTTTGGACAATTTCTCCATCCCTCTGAGCTTCATTTCTTTATCATAGCTCATTTTGGCATCTTATCCTTACCATTGTGTATCCTCAAGGTGAATTCATAATTTTGTGTGGATGCGTATTTGGAATTTTAAAATAGTGTTTGAATAACAAAAGCTACCATTTACTGAGCACTCAATGTGTGGTGGGCTCTGAGCTAAGTGCCTTAGATGCATCATCTCATTATATCAGCAAAATAACCCTTGGAGGCAAGAATTAGTGTGCTATTTGACAGATAAAGAAATTAATTTTTGGAGTGGTTTAGTAAGTGGCCTAGCCCATGCAGCTGGGTAAGTCAAAGAACAGGGATGCGAGCCTGGTTTTGTCTGACTCCAAAAGCTCATCCTCTTAACCGGTACACTAACTGCTGTAATTAAAAGATATTAAAACGGAAACATGTAAAAGCCAAAGTACAAAGTAAATAAATAGAAAAGCTTTTGCTTTCTGTTGAAAGGCCATTAGTTCCAGGCCCATTCTGATGTCAAATGGAAAAAATAATAAGGTTGGTCCATCAGTTAGCAGAAGCAAACAGACCACTTTTCCAGTATGCTGGTCCTTTCTCCCCATTACTAGCTAAAATGATTACCATCCACTCAACCACTTTAATGACTCCTGACTCAGAGCTTTCATTGGCTCTCTTTTTACCTGTAAGACATCAAAATAGCTAAAAAGTTCTCTCTGAAAGAACTTTGCAAACATTTTTTTTTTCTTTTTTTTAAAAAAAGCAGAAGTCATCAGTTATCAGTCTTCTAAAGCCAGAAATTCTTTCAAAGTTCTATAAGATCTTTTGTCAAATGCATTTAGCTCTGTATGAAGGAAATACTAAGCACCCTTTACACTGTCCTTCCCCAGAGAGTTTCAGACCTCATGGACTCTGTGTAACATTGGAATGACTTTGGTGACTAAAACTGGTCCTGTTGCCCTAGTTTCAGGACAAAATTTGCAAACTGCTTAGGTGTCAGGGGAAGCACATTTTAGTCAAACCAAGCGCAATTTCCATCCTGTTAGAGACAAGTCAATTACTGTGCCAGGTTAGAGAAGAAAGGAGACAGGCCACAGCACAGGGGCTTACATTGTCTAGGCATAGATCTATGCTTTGGGGGGCTCTGCTGCTCTCTGCTGGCCACAGGCTGTTGCTGTAGTCGCCGAGCAAGTGATTCATTCAAAGTGCTGCGGCTGGGGTTTCTCCTACTATTGCCACTATCACTAAGTAGTACCATTTATTGAGTGCCCTATAGGTGCCAGGTTCTGAGTTAGGTGACACGGAGACAGAGATGACAAGTCTTGGTCCTCATCCTTGGCAAGCTCAGTCTAGTGGGGAAGATAGATTCTCAGAGAATTATAATAAAATGCAGCAAGTGTCGAGAGTGTGAGAAAAGATCCTTGCGTTCCCTCAATCAGCAGTACTGAGTTCCTACTCTGTGTCAACTGCTTAGCGAGGTGCTGGGAAAATAAGCACAGAGCTTTATAATTGCAGCTGTCCACTCAGTACATGTGTCATCTCATTTCATCATCACAACAAATCCGTGAGGTTTACAGGGCAGAGAGTAATAGCCCTATTATATAGATTAGAAAGCTGAGACTCAGAGAGGTTGCATGAGTTGCCAAATGTAACACAGCTAGCTGCTAGGTTATAGAGGCTTGGACTCGATGGACTTCAAATTCACTCTCTTTACTACTGCACCACACTGCTTGGTGCTGCTTACTGAGAGGTTGGTAGGGTAATGGTTAAGACTAAGTGCTCCTAGAGTCAAGCTGCCTGGGTCCACCCTGACTCTACCATTCTCTTGCATCAGGCAAATTACTTAGCTTCTCTGTGCCTCATTTTCTCCATTTTTTTTAAATGAGAAGAATAACAGTACTTAACTTATGAGATTATTTTGAGGACCAAATAAGTAAATGCTTATGTCGGTTATATAATAAACAATAAATGTCAGCTCCTTTATTATTATTATAAAGATGGGAGTCTCACTATGCTGCCCAGGCTGGCCTTGAACTACTGGGCTCAAACTACCCTCCTGCCTCAGCCTCCCAAAGTGCTGGGATTACAGGCATTAGCCACTGCACCCAGCAGTCAGCTCTTAATATTACTGTCAGCATGTGAGGCAGAACAACTTGGGGGAAGTGGGAGGAAGAGATGTAGATTCAAGGAAGGTGCTAAGTGCTGCTAAAGTTATATCTGATTGGTTACTCTTGCTTGATTAACAGGAAAAACCCGTCCAGCTCTCTATAGAGTCCACTCTGATAGCTCATTTTTTCAGTCCTCCAGAGACAGCCCCTCTTCTCCTTGTCTCCAAGAGTACCCGCACAAGTAATGGGGCTACAGAAAGTGGAAGAACTAATTCTGCCCTGGATAGGTGACCTCTGCCTTTGTAGGGTTGGGGGCAGAATAAAACTGTCAGAAGGACCAGGATTTGTAAAAGCGTCTATTGTAGAGGATTTATAATTGAACAAGTCATCTTATCCATATCTTTAAAACAGGGCCAGTATGGGTTAGTACTAGAAATACGAGCAGAGACTTAATTATATAATGACATTTAAATTGGATCCTCCTTCTATCTCAATACTCTGGGATGCCATGACAATCCCCTTCTCCCACTTGGCTGCTTTTCTCAAATCGCTCTGACAGCTCCTCTTTTGACTCCTCCATGAGCTCTTCTACCACCCCTTAAATGCTAGTGTTCCCCAGGGATCTTCACTTGGCCTCCATCCTCACACACTACATATTTTTTCTAAGTAACTGCATCATTTCCACAACATCAATGACCATCTATTTCCAAACTGATAACTCCAAAATTTCTGTCTCCTGCCAGACATCTGCCCAAGCTCCAACCTCAGCATCTACCTGTCTGCTAGATATCAGCACCTAGAGGCCCCACAGGCACCAGTCCCTGCCAGATGTGTTTCTTCACTTGTGTTCTCTACATTATTTTCTGACATCAGCATTAACCTAGCCAGTCAAGGTAGGCACTTGGAAGTCATTCTTTTTTATTGAGATATCACATAACATAATATTTGCTTTTTTAAAGTGTACAGTTCAGTGCTTTTAGTAAATTCACAAAGTTTCTCAACCAGTCCCCACAATCTAGTTTTAGGACATTTCATTACACCTGAAAAAGTTCCACTTGTCCATTAACAGTCACTCCCCATCCTCCCCTCTCCCAGTCTCTGGAAACAATGAATCTGTGTTCTGTCTCCTTGGATTTGCCTATTCTGTATATTTCATATGAATGCTATTGTACAATATATGCTATTTTGTGATGGCTTCTTTCACTTAGCATAATGTTTTCATGGTTCATCTACGTTGTAGCATGCATCAGTCCTTCATTCCTTCATATGGCTGAAAAATATTCCTTTGCATAGATTTATCACATTTTCTTTCTTTATCAGGCAACTGACATTTGGGTTGTTTCCACTTTTGGGCTACTATGAATAATGCTGCTATGAACATCCACATACAGGTTTTTGCGTGGACATATGTTTTACTTAGTTTTAGAGTTATACCCAAGATTAGAATTGCTGGATCATTTGATAACTGTATGTTTAAGCTTTTGAGGAACCACCAAACTATTTTTCAAAGTGAGCACACCATTTTACAACCCTACCAGCAATGTATGATGCTTCAAATTTCTGTAGGAGTCATTCTTGATTCCTCCCCCTCTCTTAGTTCACACAGATAGTCAATTACCCAAGTCTTGCCAATTTAAAAACCTAAACCTCTCTCAGTACTGCAACTGTTGCTCTTGGTCAGTTCTACATCATCTTTCACCTGGACTATTGTAATAGCCTTCAAGCTGGTTCTTGCCTCTGGCTACTTGTCCACCTGTACCAGCATGAGCTTTCTAAAAACAGGCCCCAAAGAATGTCAGTTCCTTGTTTGAAACCCTTTAATGCAGTGACTCTCAACCCTGCCTGCACAGTAGAATCATCTGGACAGATTTCAAATATCCTGATGCCTGGGCTGCACCCCAGGCTGATTAAATCAGAATATCCAGATTTGGCATACAGTCATCAGTATTGTTAAAGCTCCCAAAGAGATTCCAATATTTAGCCAAAAACCGAAACATTGCTTTAGTGACTGCCTATTGCCCATAAGATGAAGTTCAAGCTCCCTAGCATAGCCCACGGGTCCTTCATCATCTGACTCCTGCATCTGCATCTTGTACCATTCCCTGCATCACACGTAATAGCCCATCTGTACTGATCTGCACGTGGCCTCCAGCAGAAACATATTTTTCTTCCCTGTCTTCTCTGCCTGGAATGTCCTTCTCAGCTCTCTTTGCCTCGGGAGCGCCCTCCTACTCATTCCTTAGGCATCAACACCTCTAGAAACTCTTCCTTTTTCACATCCTTTTTGTCCTGTGTACTCCTTCAGCACTATTGGAATTGTTTGTCTTCCCCAGAAGACTGGGACCTGCCCCTTCCCCCACCCACAGTTAAGCACCTGAAATTTATCATGCCCTCTAAGTAAGAGCTTTTGGGTAAGTGAATGAATTAATCAATGTCCTTGAAAGAGTTGCAACACAACATTTTGTTGTGTACCATCTTAACAGTCAGACCCTGAAGGCATCTGGGCCACAGTAGACAAGGACCTCAATCATGAAGAAATGGCCTGGTGTACCCAACCCCACCACACCAGCACACAGCTTCCCTGGCCAGGGGAATCTCAGGTGCCATAGAAATTTGACCTCAACCAGAGAAGTTGGCTCTTGACTAGAAAACACTGAAGATGAAATAAATTAGGACCTAACATGAAGTGGATAGCTTAGCAGACCCTTCCTGTAAAATTCGGAAACTCCTGCCCAAGGGAAGAGAGACCACTGCCTGCACTTGAATAAAGGACTCTAGTATAGGCAAAGCGAAGCACCTTCCTTCCCTGAGCCCATTCCAGTGCTGCATCTGATCTCTGGGGCTTTCATGTTGTACACCTCTCCACCCTATCTTAACCTTGAATCCCAGGTACACTCTGCCTTTTCTGACAACTCTCTACCTACCTGCCTGCCTACCTGACTCTCATACCTTAGCTCCACTTTGATCACCTGGTAGCAACGGATTTTCCAATTACACCAAGTGTCAAGCCTACAAGCTCTCAGGAACCCATCTCTGAGAAAGGTATCAGCTTTGCCAGCCAACTGCCTGCCCAATGTCCGGCCCCAGACTTGGCCCCTTGATTAGGTATTCTCCTTACATATATCTCAGTACTAAAATGACTTCCAACACTGCTATAGACTAAATGTTTGTGTCTCTCCAAATCACATGTTAAAACGTAATCCCCAATGTGATGGTATTTAGGATGTGAAGCATTTGGGAGGTGAATAGGTCATGAAGGTGAAGGCCTCATAAACGGAATTAGTGCTCTTATAAAGGAGGCCCCAGAGAGCTCATTTGACTCTTCTGTCATGTGAGAACACAGAGAGAACACCACCATGTATGAACTAGAAAGTGGGCCCTCACTAGACACTCAATCTGCCAGCATATTGATCTTGAACTTCCTAGGCTTCAAAACTGGAAGAAATAAATTTCTGTTGTTTATAAGCCACCCAGTCTATAGAATTCTGTTATAGCAGTCCAAATGGACTAAGATGAACACTAATACTAATTGCCCATATTGCATGTCAGCTATAAAAGAAAGCACCATTTGAGGAAACATAAAACTAAACACACATTACAGTCCTTTATAAAACTCTGCTTTGTTACTGTTTAATTCATGGTTCTCAACCTTGACTGCACATTGAAATCACCCAGGGAGTTTCAAAAATACTGACAGCTATAAGTAAGTAAATCAGTCAATCGAATTACCTAATTTTAAAAATAAATAAATAAAAATACCAATTCCTGGGTCTCACCCAAATATTCTGATTTAATTAGTTCAAAGGGCAGCCCGGACAGCAAGAGTTTTGTAAGCTCTCCAGGTGATTCTAATATGCAGGCAGGATTGAGACCCACTTGCCCAAAAGCTACAGTCACATGCCCCATAACGATGTTTTGCTCAATCGCAGGACCACGTGTATGATTGTGGTCCTATAAAATTACAATGGAATTAAAAATTTCCTATTGCCTAGTGGCATTGTGGTCATAGTAATGTTGCAGCCCTAACACTGTAATGCAATGCAATGCATTACTCGTGTTTGTGATACTAGTATTAACAAACTATTGCTCTGCCAGTCATATAAAAGACTAGCAATACGATTATGTATAGAACATATACTTGATAATGACAATAAACAACTATGTTACTGGTTTAGGTATTTACTATACCATACCTTTTATCATTATTTTCAAGCGGACTCCTTCTACTTATTAAAAAACAGTCATGAAGGCAGGTCCTTCAGGAGGTATTCCAGAAGAAAAAATTGTTAGCGTAGGAGATGACAGCTTCGTGAATGTTACTGCCCCTGAAGACCTTCCAGAGGGGGACGAGATGTGGAGATGGAAGACTATGATACTGATGATCCTGACTCTGTGTAGGCCTAGGCTAATGTGTGTGTTTGGTCTTAGAATTAACAAAAAAGTTTCAAAACTGTGCTTGCTTTGGCAGCCCACATACTAAAATTGGAATGATACAGAGAGTAGTAACATGGCTCCTGTGCAAGAATGACACACAAATTTTGATGTGTTCCATTAAAAAAACTAAAAATAAGTAAAAATAATAAAAATTAAAATTGTAAAAGTAGATAAGCTTAGAGAATAAGGATATACATGATGAAAATATTTTTGTACAGCTGTACAATGTGTGTTTAGTGTTATTACAAAAGAGTGAAACAGGTAAAAAAATTAAAAATTTATAAAGTTAAAAAATTATAGTAAGATAAGGTTAATTAGTTATTGAAGAAAGAAAAAATATGCGTTTTTTGAGACAGAGTCTTGCTCAGTCACCCAAGCTGGAGTGCAATGATACAATCATGGCTCACTGCAGCCTTGAACTCCTGGGCTCAAGTGGTCCTCCCACCTCAGCCTGTCAAGTAGCTGGGACTACAGGTGTGTGCCTCCAGCTAATTTTTAAATTTTTTGTAGCAATGGTGTATTGCCCAGGCTGGTCTGAAACTCCAGAACTCAAGCGACCCATCCACCTCAGCCTCCCAAAGTGTTGGGATTATAGGCGTGAGCCACCATGTCCGGCCAAGAAAAAATATTTTTTATAAATGTAGTATAGCCTAAGTGTACAGTGTTGTAAAGTCTACAGTAGCATGGAGTGATGTCCTAGACCTTCACATTTACTCACCACCCACTCACTGACTCAACCAGAGCAACTTCTAGTCTTACAAGCTCCATTCATGGTAAGCGCCTTATACAGGTATATCATTTTTTAAAATCTTTTATACTGTATTTTTACTGTGCCTTTTCTATATTTAGATATGTTCGATACATAAATACTTACCATTATGTTCGCATTGCTTACAGTATTCAGTATAGCAACATGCTGTTCAGGTTCGTAGCCTAGGAGCAATAGGCCACACCATATAGCCTGGGTGTGTAGTAGGCTATCCCATCTATGTTTGTGTAAGTGCACTCTGTGATGTTCACACAGCAAAATCACTTAACGACACATTTTTCAGAATGTACCCTCATCATTATGCAACACATGACTGTGCTTCCTAGACTCCAAACATACTTCCCCTGACTTGGTTGTAGGGAGTCAGCATTGTCAATGTTATAACTTGGTCTTAGAATGGTTTAGTGCTCCCCCCACCTTCCTCTTATACTCAGGATCGTAAGGCTTCTTCGAGAGCATTTTTTGGGGGGCATGGAGCTAACCACCTCCATGTGTTTCCTTCCCCTCAGGCCTTACAGAACTTATTCTCATTATTCCACCTCTATTTGCAGCTTGCTCTTTAAAAACCTATCCTTATTTGCAGCTTGGTCTTTAAAAATCATCCCTTCCGGCTTTAAGTTTTGCCCTGTTCTTTCTGTGTCCAAACTGAAAGTCCAAAGTGAGAGGAACTCATGCTACAGAGTGACTCGCTGGGTTTGGTGCCAAATCTTAAAACGCCCACTTTCCAATCAAGGGTGACTAAATTATGAAGTAGCACCGCCCCCACCCCCTCCTTTTAAGCTCTTCACAATGCTTGCTATCACCTATTTTATAATTAGCAGTAGATTAGCGTGAAAAAGATCTTCTGAACTAGGCACTGCAAATATATTTTCTAACTTTTGACCTAAATTGCAGTCTGATTTAAAGTTTTGTTTGTTTACCGGTTTTCTAGAGAAATAAGAAAAAATAAATAAAGTTTTGTTTGTTTGCTTGCTTGCTTGCTTTTTTTATTCACTCAATAAATCCTTAGCACATTTTGAACAAAGCAGCTTGAAAGCAGAGTTAGGCTATTTCTGTGCACAAATAGAAGAGCAACTAAGCTTGTGTTTTCACCAGTGGTCTTTTGCAGGAGAAGGTAAGGGTCAATAGCTACGAGGGACCCAGGCTCAAGTTTCACTTAAGGGAAACTGGATTCACTTCTCCAAGTGACACTGAAAGCTTGTATTCCAGGGTTAAGATTTACTAAATCAGGACTCTCTTGCTTTCAGGGATAGTGTGAATTCTACATATCGGGTTTTTAGGGTGCACATGATGAATAGTTTGGAAACGTTTCTGCACCAGTTTATCTCTGGCAAGACAGAGATACCACTTGCAGTCCTCTTCCTGAGAAGGTTCCTCCCACAAAGCATCCCACTTCCTTTTCAATTTTTACTTATTTTGCTCATCAGCAATAAAATGAAAATGTGTCTTTCGCTCTCTATAATCATCTCCCCAACTCAGCAACTTAAGGTGCCTCTGTCACTTTGATTTATTCAAATGATTTGAAATGTCAACTTATTGAAGATCTGTAGAGGACCATGGGTAATGTCACCCACTGCCCTGAAAAGCCAACGAATTTTAACTCCCTGAACGGATGTCAGACAAGGGCAAAGCTAAGCCCACAGAATCGCTTTTTGCCATGCTTCTCAATGGAGCGATTCAAGTGACTTTGACATGCTCATTGAGGAACTCACATCTCCTGCCAGTTTGTATGGCATCATATTGGCAAAAAGGAAAAGTAGTCACTGAAGGGAGACTTTCCCCCACAACTATGATTCCTTAGAGAACCATGGCATTATTTTGGTGCTTAATGAAGTGCTTATCCCAGCTACAGTGTGGTCTTACTGGATTGGCAACAGGCCCAGAAAACTGACAATTTAAATGAGGGTGCTGCTGCTTGAGGACTTTATGTGAGGCCTCATTAATTAGTCTATGAGGATGGTCTAACACAGTGCTTGGCACACAGGTAAATAGCACTCATGGCATGTTAACCACTGCTATGATTATGAAAAGTTCATTTCTAGAGAGTTCCACAAGTAGTTAAGAGGTAGGCTTAGGGATTTGACCTCTAACACACTGACTATTCCTGTCATTCTATCCTGCTGGTGGCTGGCCTGGTGCTCTAGGGTAGTCAAAACCATTATAAGAAACCACAGAGAAATGTCTAAATTTTCCTGTTGGGCTGGAATTCAGTGAACGCCAATGGATCTTGAAATAATTGGGTCACTGACTAAGGCTTAGAAAGGCAAGAATTCTCTTTTGCCATATGGGATTTGGTGTGAATTTGGCATTAAGATCAGACCTGTGCAATCTTGGCTTGCTTCTTTAGGAAGAAAGCTGGTGCTAACCCCTCAAGGAAAGGATAAAACACTTAGCAGAGCCTTGTTTGTTTCTCAATAGGGAGTGGCACATTAGCTTAACATGTAGGAAGTTGGCAATAAAGTACTATATATGACTGTGATCTGACCTTGTTCTTAGCTGAGGTTGGTATGGCTTCCTCTAGAGCATTTGCCATGTGGCCTTTGTGGTTAAACAGCACACTGAACTTTCTCTTAACTCCTTTTAAAGTGAGGACAAAGGATGGGTATGCCTGGCTGCCTCCACATTACTCAGTGCCTCCTCTGTGTTAGGTGTTGGAGGTGCCATGAGCAGCACAGTCCCAGTCCCAGTTCTCAAGTTCACAGTCTAGTTAGAAAGACAAACAGTGATGTGCTGGAGCCCATTGCTACTGACTCATGAGAGATGATAGATGTTTAGAATGTTTGCCAGTCAGTCGTTAAACACACACTTATTAAAAATAAAATTCTATAAGCCTGCATTAAAATATATTTCAAACAAAGGTAAGAAACACTCAAAATGTATCACTTCCTAATTATTTTACTGCCATTGCTTATTATATAGGTTCTTGAGGTGATCTATAGCTATTGTAGCAGTCTGATGGAAATGCTGTATAATGTCGTACTACTGGGCATTTCCACCCAAATCAATGCATGACCTCACGTTGGTAGCTTGAAATTGGTCATGGTGGGAATATTTACACAGTGGAAATTGGCAATCACTATAAACTTGGAATGTTTTCTTTTTTCCTTTCATAAAATCAGTTATTAAACATTTATTAGCACACTACTGGAGGCACTCTAGCAAATAGATTATAGTAAATCCAGTGGGCCCCATGGCTGTGGGATTATAGCCCATGGTAGGGGAACATGGGAAAGTGTTGTGAAAGGCTTCACACAGGAGGCAGGTGCTTGAAGCAAAGCTCTGAAGGATAATTAGGAGTGAAGGCCCAGAGGCAAGATAGGGCAGAATTGATTGAATGAAAAGGATGTGGTTTTACTCTCAGGGGCTCTCAGTTAGAGGGAAACAGGAAAAAGGGAGTGAAGGGTCAAGTGTTCTGTGGGGCCTGCTGAGGCTGCAGTAGGAGCACAGAGGAGGGCACAGGACTGGTGGGGGTAGAGTAAGGCTTCCTGGAGGAGGCGATGTGGCATCTTACCACTAAGATCAAAAGAGAACTAGGAGTAGCCACCATTCCTGGAATGGAGGTAGAAAAGTAATGTCTTCTTGTATATTAAAATATATTGCCAATGTAATCAGCATAGAGGAGTAATCAATGTTTTAAAAAAAGTGTTCTCAGGAAATGCTTCGCTCTTGAGATTGTGCAATCCTTGAAATATTGCCTTGTGAGTGGGGATCTTAGTTTCTAGTGCAGCCTCCCACCTATCACAGGGCTTTGCTTTATAATAGCCCTGGCTAAGGGCTTTGAAGTTCTGCCTGAATACTATAGGTGTTGGGTGAGAAGGGAATTGAATGCATTTGTTAAACTCTGAACTAAATGGGAACAAAGACCTCATTTGGGGGAGATAATTATTAAATCCTGTGTTCAGAAGTCTGGTGTTTGCTAAGCCCTTCAGTTTCATGGACAGAGCATAAGCAATATTCCCTTTTCAACACCACAAATTAACTTTTCCAAGAAAAATGGCCGTGAGATAAGGATAAATTACATTCTGGTATGTGTATGAGGAATGGGGACTTTGAACTGCTCTCAGGTCCCTAACTACAGAAAATCTAAGAAATGATGTTGTCTCACTTCGGTAAAATAACATCTGGGGAAAATACCTACTTTCTCTTTGCATTTAGTGCCTCATTTAAAAGAAAAGAAAAAAAAAAAAAACTAAAGGTCAGATTGGCAACCTAAAAATGAAACTAGAATGGAGGTGAGGAAAGAAGGAGTAGTGCAACATTTTACCCTGAGGCTGAGAAGAGGGAGCAGATCTAGTTGTGCAAGCACTCAGAGTCTGAAATGTAGGCCCTTAGTGTTACAAACACGATGAATGCCTTGGCAAATAAACTCTTGAAAAGAAACCTGTGCTAAGCTTTCCCAGAGACTTTGAGTTTTCTTTAATCCTTTACATCCTTCTTTTTGCTAAAACAATAAATTTATTTTGAGATACGTTCCACCAATACCGAATTTATTGAGAGTTTTAGCATGAAGGGCTGTTGAATTTTGTCAAAGGCCATTTCTGCATCTATTGAGATAATCATGTGGTTTTTGTCTTTGGCTCTGTTTATATGCTGGATTACTTTTATTGATTTGCATATGTTGAACCAGCCTTGCATCCCAGGAATGAAGCCCACTTGATCATGGTGGGTAAGTTTTTTGATGTACTGCTGGATTCGGTTTGCCAGTATTTTATAGAGGATTTTGCATGTATGTTCATCAGGGATATTGGTCTAAATTCTCTTTTTTTCTTGTGTCTCTGCCGGGCTTTGGTATCAGCATGATGTTGGCTTCATAAAATGAGTCAGGGAGGATTCCCCCTTTTTCTATTGATTGGAATAGTTTCAGAAGGAATGGTACCAGCTCCTCCTTGTACCTCTGGTATAATTCGGCTGTGAATCCGTCTGGTCCTGGACTTTTTTTGATTGGTAGGCTATTAATTATAGCCTCAATTTCAGAGCCTGCTATTGGTCTATTCACAGATTCAATTTCTTCCTGCTTTAGTCTTGGAGAGTGTAAGTGTCCAGGAATTTATCCATTTCTTCTAGGTTTTCTAGTTTATTTGTGTAGAAGTGTTTATAGTATTCTCTGATGGTAGTTTGTATTTCTGTGGGGTCAGTGGTGATATCCCCTTTATCATTTTTTATTGCGTCTATTTGATTCTTCTCTCTTTTCTTCTTTATAGTCTTGCTAGTGGTCTATCAATTTTGTTATGACAAACCCACAGCCAATATCATATTGAATGGGCAAAAACTGGAAGCACTCCCTTTGAAAACTGGCACAAGACAGGGATGCCCTCTCTCACCACTCCTATTCAACATGATGTTGGAAGTTCTGGCTAGGGCAATCAGGCAAGAGAAAGAAATAAAGAGTATTCAGTTAGGAAAAGAAGAAGTCAAACTGTCCCTGTTTGCAGATGACATGATTGTATATTTAGAAAACCCCATTGTCTCAGCCCAAAATCTCCTTAAGCTGATAAGCAACTTCAGCAAAGTCTCAGGGTACAAAATCAATGTGCAAAAATCACAAGCATTCTTCTACACCAGTAACAGACAAACAGAGAGCCAAATTATGAATGAACCCCCATTCACAACAGCTTCAAAGAGAATAAAATACCTAGGAATCCAACTTACAAGGGATGTAAAGGACCTCTTAAAGGAGAACTACAAACCACTGCTCAGTGAAATAAAAGAGGACACAACAAATGGAAGAACATACCATGCTCATGGATAGGAAGAATCAATATTGTGAGAAAGACCATACTGCCCATGGTAATTTATAGATTCAATGCCATCCCCATTAAGCTACCAATGACTTTCTTCACAGAATTGGAAATAAACTGTTTTAAAGTTCATATGGAACCAAAAAAGACCCCTCATTGCCAAGACAATCCTAAGCCAAAAGAACAAAGCTGGAGGCATCAGGCTACCTGACTTCAAACTATACTACAAGGCTACAGTAACCAAAACAGCATGGTACTGGTACCAAAACAGAGATATAGACCAATGGAGCAGAACAGAGCCCTCAGAAATAATATCGCACATCTACAACCATATGATCTTTGACAAACCTGACAAAAACAAGAAATGGGGAAAGGATTCCCTATTTAATAAATGGTACTGGGAAAACTGGCTAGCCATAAGTAGAAAGCTGAAACTGGATCCTTTCCTTACTCCTTATACAAAATTAATTCAAGATGGATTAGAGACTTAAATGTTAGACCTAAAACCATAAAACCCTAGAAGAAAACCTAGGTAATACCATTCAGGACATAGGCATGGGCAAGGACTTCATGTCTAAAACACCAAAAGCAGTGGCAACAAAAGCCAAAATTGACAAATGGGATCTACTTAAACTAAAGAGCTTCTGCACAGCAAAAGAAACTACCATCAAGTGAAC
This sequence comes from Trachypithecus francoisi, assembly GCF_009764315.1. Lineage (NCBI taxonomy): Eukaryota > Metazoa > Chordata > Mammalia > Primates > Cercopithecidae > Trachypithecus > Trachypithecus francoisi. The sequence continues at coordinate 25,137,838 of NW_022681471.1, forward strand.
AGGCAACCTACAGAATGGGAGAAAATTTTTGCAATCTACTCATCTGACAAAGCGCTAATATCCAGAACCTACAAAGAACTCAAACAAATTTACAAGAAAAAAACAATGACCCCATCAAAAAGTGGGCAAAGGATATGAACAGACATTTCTCAAAAGAAGACATTCATACAGCCAACAGACACATGAAAAAATGCTCATCATCACTGGCCATCAGAGAAATGCAAATCAAAACCACAATGAGATACCATCTCACACCAGTTAGAATGGCAATCATTAAAAATCAGGAAACAACAGGTGCTGGAGAGGATGTGGAGAAATAGGAACACTTTTACACTGTTGGTGGGAGTGTAAACTAGTTCAACCATTGTGGACAACAGTGTGGTGATTCCTCAAGGATCTAGAACTAGAAATACCATTTGACCCCACCATCCCATTACTGGGATATACCCAAAGGATTATAAGTCATGCTGCTATAAAGACACATGCACACATATGTTTATTGCAGCACTATCACAATAGCAAAGACTTGGAATCAACCCAAATGTCCATCATGACAGACTGGATTAAGAAAATGTGGCACATATACACCGTGGAATACTATGCAGCCATAAAAAAGGATGAGTTTGTGTCCTTTGTAGGGACATGGATGCAGCTGGAAACCATCATTCTCAGCAAACTACCGCAAGAACGGAAAACCAAACACTGCATGTTCTCACTCATAGGTGGGAATTGAACAATGAGATCACTTGGACACAGGAAGGAAACATCACACACTGGGGCCTATTGTGGGGAGGGGGTAGGGGGGTGGGATAGCATTAGGAGATATACCTAATGTAAATGACGAGTTAATGGGTGCAGCACACCAACGTGGCACATGTGTACATATGTAACAAACCTGCACATTGTGCACATGTACCCTAGAACTTAAAGTATAATAATAAAAAATAAAAGTTAAATAAATATAAATAAATAAATTTATTATTTATTTATTTATTTATTTATTTAGTGGAACATGGTCTTGGTCTGTCACCTAGGTTGGAGTGCAGTGGCGAATCACAGCACACTGCAGCCTTGACCTCCGGGGCTTAAGCATTCCTCCCACCTCAGCCTCCTGAGTAGCTGAGACCACGGGCACACACCACCATGCCTGGCTAATTTTGTCATTTTTTTGTAGAGACAGGATTCTTGCCATGTTGCCCAAGCTCGTCTTGAACTCTTAGGCTCAAGAAATCCTCCCACCTCAGGCTCTCAAAGCACTGGGATGACAGGCATGAGCCTCTGCATCCAGCAAATTCTTCTTAACTTTCTTGTTTGCGAGAAATAGAAACCCATTCAGCTAGTTCAGATAAAGGATGGGTGGGAAAATGAAATTAATTCAGAAATATCAACTGACACTATGTGCCAGGTTCTGAGCTAGGAGTCCCTGGTAAGCAGTGACTAAGATGGACACAGTCCCTGTCCTCACAGAATATACCATCTAGAAGGAAAAAAAAAGCACTAAACTAACAATTACACAATTTGGTGTTGTTGTTGTTGTTGTTGTTGTTGTTGTTGTTTCTGAGACAGGGTCTTGCTCTGTTACCCAGTCTGGAGTGCAGTAGTGCAATCTTGGGTCACTGCAACCTCCGCCTCTGGGGTTCAAGTGATCCTCTTGCCTCAGCCTCCTGAGTAGCTGGAATTACAGGCATGTGCCACCACACCACACTAATTTTTGTTTTGTTTTGTTTTGTTTTTTAGTAGAGACGGAGTTTCACCATGTTGGCCAGGCTGGTCTCGAACTCCTGACTTCAAGTGATCTGCCCACCTCAGTCTCCCAAAGTGCTGGGATTACAGGCATGAGCCAATACGCCCAGCCTATTTGTTATTTATTGTAAGCGCGATGTGCACTCTGAGGAAAAGAGTGAGGGGTTGTGAGATTCCATGGAGCTCCAACCTAATACGGCTGGATGAAAGGCCAGAGGAGGCTTTACTGGAGAAGTGATATTTGAGAAAACTCAGGAGCATGCCTTTAGCTGGGATGAAAGAAGCATTATCCGGTACCCTTGCTTTTCTTTTTTTTTTTTATTTATTTTATTTTTTTTATTATACTTTAAGTTCTAGGGTACATGTGCATAACGTGCAGGTTTGTTACATATGTATACTTGTGCCATGTTGGTGTGCTGCACCCATCAACTCATCAGCACCAACAGCAGACCTCTCGGCAGAAACTCTACAAGCCAGAAGAGAGTGGGGGCCAATATTCAACATTCTTAAAGAAAAGAATTTTAAACCCAGAATTTCATATCCAGCCAACTAAGTTTCATCAGTGAAGGAGAAATAAAATCCTTTACAGATAAGCAAATGCTTAGAGATTTTGTCACCACCAGGCCTGCCTTACAAGAGACCCTGAAGGAAGCCCTAAACATGGAAAGGAACAACCGGTACCATACTGCTTTTCTTTCTAATTCCCTTATCAGGCAATATGTTACAAAATCAGCATGAAATTTGAGAAATTAAAACTCATAAACAATGTAGACAAATAAGCCTCCAAATCTATTTTATACTCGCAAGCTCCTTCAAACAATATGCTTAATTATTTTCCCTGAACAGATGTTCCCAGACCTTCCACTCACCCAGGAGTTTATTTCTTGGCTATTCCTGACAAAATTGCTGTTTAGCACAACATTTAAAATGTGTGCATTTACAGCACTATATCCAGAATACACCCCAGAAAGGAATTTTCACCATTAAATGTACAACTTAGTCAGGGATATGATGACTAAAATGTTGTGGGAATGCTGATTATTTAAGTACAACATTATTAAGTTTTAATTCTCGTCTTTGTAAACAATTCTTTATTTTTATACTGCTGCAGAATTAATACCACTATTGACTTGTGTTTCTGACTTTACATATCGCATTCCCTGTGCTTTTGACAGGTCTACTGTGTTTCACAGTTGCTTCCCATCTGAGAAGCTGGAGAGGAGGCATTTGCCTTGACCCTCCACCCACCTACAGAATCAGGCAAACATGACTCTGACTAATAGAAACTGGCTGAAGGTGATGACTTTGTACATCCAGCAGACACTGAACTGCTGGACAGAATCGCATTTATAGCTTTCTTACAACTACCTTTTGCTTCTCACACAGGGTAGCTACTAGATATAGGCAGTGCCTCTTCTTTTCTCACACCCATTTCTCTCCTTTAGGCTTATGACTCCACCATTGTAGACAGACTTGTCTGGCCTAAGAAAGCAAACTGACTAAAGAGTTGTGCAAAACTCTGCAGTTTCCACTTTGTAAACTTTCTCCAGTTGGAGTTGCATAAAAGAGCCCTTCTCCTTTAAATTTCAGTTTGAACTCTACCTTGACTGAACCAAAATATCAGAGAGTAACTCAGTCAAAACCACAGTGCAGACCCCAAATAAGTAAAGATTTACTTGAAACCTGAATATTTTCTCAAAAGCTTTTGAGAAGGTGCAGATAGAAAGGCCAACCTCACTTGGATTTATAAGGAGTGAAATCTGAAACCATGCGTTCTAGGCACTGGCTACCACTAAGGTAGGTGGTAAAATAGCAATAATAATAATAATAACTGCTGCTACTACTACCTCTTGTCTTAAGCCTTTGCTATATGTCAGTAGATATTGTGCTAAGCATTGTTTATCTCAATGACTAATCTCACCAACCCTCTGGGGTGGGTGTGATGTGACATCTCTTTACAGATGAGAAAATAAGGTTTGTTTGAATTCTGCCAATTATACATGCAAGCATGTGTGTGCAGCTCTATGCAATTTTACCACATGTGAAGATTTGTGTAATCATGACCACAGTCAAGATACTCAACTGCAGCCTGGGCAACATAGTGAGACCTCGTCTCTAAAAAAAAATACAAAAATGAGGCCTGGCGTGGTTGCTCACGCCTGGAATCCCAGCACTTTGGGAAGCCAAGACGGGTGGGTCACCTGAGGTCAGGAGTCCAAGACCAGCCTGGCCAACATGGCGAAATCCCGTCTGTACTAAAAAATGTGAAAATTAGCCAGATGTGGTTGTGCACGCCTATAATCCCAGCTACTCGGGAGGCCGAAGGAGGAGAATCGCTTGCACCTGGGAGGTGGAGCTTGCAGTGAGCCGAGATTGCGCCACTGCACTCCAGCCTGGGTGACAGAGAGAGATTCCATCTCAAAAAAAAAAAAAAAAAAAAAAAAGGAAAAGAAAAAAAGAAAAAGAAAGAAAGAAAGAAAAGTAAAGGCCGGGCACGGTAGCTCACGTCTGTAATCCCAGCACTTTAGGAGGCCGAGGCAGGTGGATCACCTGAGGTCAGGAGTTTGAGACCAGCATGGCCAACATGGTGAAACCCCATGTCTGCTAAACATACAAAAAAAAATTATCCAGGCCTGGTGGTGCACGCCTGTAGTCCCAGCTACTCAGGAGGCTGAGGCAGGAGAATTGCTTGAACCCAGGAGGCGGAGGTTGCAGTGAGCCAAGATCTCACCATTGCACTCTAGCCAGGGTGACAAGAGCAAAACTCCGTCTCAAAAATTTAAAAAAAAAAAAAAAAAAAAAAAAAGCAAACCAAAGCAAGCAAACAAAGAGCCAAGCTCACACCTGTAATCCCAGCACCTTGGAAGGCTGAAGCAGGACGATTATAATTACAGGCGGGGGTGGCTTGCACCTGTAATCACAGAACCTTGGAAAACTGAGGCAGAAGGATGGCTTGAGCCCGGGAGTTTGAGGCTGCAGTGAGCTGTGATAGCACCATTGCACTCCAGCCTGTGAGACACAGCGAGACCCTGTCTCTAAAAAAAATTAATTAATTAATTAATTAAATTAAATAAAAGAGGCTCAACTGTACCATCGCCACAAAACTCTCTGATTGTCCTTTTACGGCCACATTCGACCCCTCTCCCTTATCCCATTAATCTGTTCTCTATCATAATAGTTTTGCCATCCTGAGAATATTATATAAATGAACTCATAGACTACATAAACTTTTGAGATTGGCTTTTTTTTCCCCTCAGCACAATTCCCTCGAGATTCATCCAAGTTGTTGCATATTGTATTGTTTGTATTATTGAGTAGTATTTCATGGTATGGATATAGCACAATTTCTTTATTGAAGTTTATTCCTATTGAAGGACATTTGGGTATTTTTCCAGTTTTTGGCTATTACAAATAAAGACAAGTTTCTGCATGCAAATTTATGACCATGAAGTTGTTTGTAGTATTTCTTATCATCCTTTTAATGGTTGCAGAGGCTGCTGTGATATCTTTGTTTTATTCCTCATATTGGTGATTTTTGTTTTTTTGTATTTTTTTAGGGACAGGATCTCACTATATTGCCCAGGCTACGGTGCAAGTGGCTAGTCACAGGCACAATCATAGTGTACTACAGCCTCAAACTCCTGGGCTGAAGCAATCCTCTCGCCTCAGCCTCCTGAGTACCTGGGACTACATATGTATGCCACTGTGCCTGGCCTGATATTGGTGATTTTTATCTTCTCTCTTTTTACCTTTGTCAAATTTGCTAGAGGTTTATCAACTTTATCAAGTTATTTCAAAGAACCAGCTTTTTTTTTTTTTTTTGAGATTTTTTTTTGTTTTTGAGTTTGCTCTTGTTACCCAGGCTAGAGTGCAGTGGCACCATCTCAGCTCACCACAACCTCCGCCTCCTAGTTCAAGCGATTCTCCTGCCTCAGCTCCCGAGTAACTGGGATTACAGGCATGCACCACCACACCCAGCTAATTTTGTATTTTTAGTAGAGACGGGATTTTTCTATGTTAGTCAGGCTGGTCGCAAACTCCCAACCTCAATTGATCCGCCCGCCTCAGCCTCCCAAAGTACTGAGATTACAGGCATGAACCACTACCCCCAGCCTGAACCAGCTTTTTGTTTCATCAGTTTTTCTAATGATTATCTGTTTTCTATGCCGCTGAAAACAATGGCATTGACTTGCTCTTCTTTTTCTAGGCTCTTAAGATGTCAGCCTAAATTACTGATTTGAGACTTTTGCCCTTTTCCAATGTAAGCATTCAGTGTTATAAATTTCCTTCTTGGCACTCTTTTAGCTGATTTCCATATATTTTGACATGATGTATTTTCATTTTATTCAGTCCTATTTATTTTTAAATTTCCTTTGAGACTGCCTTTTTGACTCATGTATTATTAGGCATGCCATTTAGTTTCCAAGTGTTTAGATATTTCCCTTTTATTTTCTGTTACTGATTTCTAGTTTGATTCCATGTTGGCCAATAACACATTGTATATAATTTCCATTATTTTAATTTGCTAAATTTTTTGTAACCCAATATATAGTTATCTTGGTGAATGTTTCATAGGAACTTGGAAAAAAAATGTGTATTCTGCTGTGTTTGGGTGGAATGTTCTATATATGTCAATTAGATCCTACTGGTTAATTGTGTTAAACTCTATCCTTGATGATTTTTTGTCTAGCAATTTTATCAATTGCTAAGAATGGATTGTTGAAGTCTCCGAGTATTATTGTAGATTTGTCTATTTCGGCATTCAGCTCTATAGGTTTTGCTCATGTATTTGCAGCTCCATTCTTTGGTGGTCTTCTCAGTGGTTTGACCCTTTATCGTTATGTAATATCTCTCTTTGTCTCTGATGATTTTCTTTGCTCTGAAGTCTACTTTATCTGATATTAATATTGCCACTTCTTTCTTTTGATTAATGCTTGTAGAGCATCTTTTTCTATCCCTTTACTTTCAAACTATCCTGTTATATTTGAAGTGCATTGCTTATGAACAGCATATAATTGAGTCACATATTTAAAATCTATTCTGCCAATCTCTTTTAATTGGTGAATTTAGACCATTTACATTGAAAGTAATTATTGAATTTCTAGAGTTTAAGTGTGTCATTTTAATATTTATTTTATGTTCATTCTCTGTTTCTTCCTCCTCTGATATTTTTTCTTGCCTTCCTGTAGGCTACCTGAACAACTTTTAGAGTTCCATTGTATTTATTTATAACGCTTTTGATTATATCACTTCATATAGTTTTCTTAATGGCTGCTCTAGGTCTTACTACACACATACATAAATTATCACAGCCTAATGGTATTGACATTTTACCAACTGAATGAAGTATGGAAACATTAATTTCATTTAGGTCCCTTTAACTTCCCCACTTTTCAAATACAACTGTCTCAGGTATTTTCTCCAAGATCATTGAGCTCCACGTCAGATAGCATAACAACACTTCCTTCAACTATAAAATATGATTAAAGAAACTCATGAAGTAAAGAATAGTCCATTACATTTACTTCTATTTTTTACCAATTCCATTATTCTTCCTTCCTTTCTGAAGGTTCGTATCTCCTTTTGCTAACATTTTCTTGTTCTTTAGAGAACTTCCTCTAGCCATTATTTCAGGGTAGGTTTTCTATTGACAAATTCTCTTAGTTTTCCTTTACTTGAAAATATCTTGATTTCCCCCTTCATTCTTAAAGAATGGTTTCACTGGATATAGAAATTGTAATTGACATGTCTTTTCTTTCATTACTTAAAAAATGTGCCACTTCCTTCTGGCCTCCGTGATGTCATTTGAGAAACCCTCTGTGATTCAAACTGGTCTCCTACAGGTAAGGCATGGTTCTCTCTGGCTGCTTTCAAGATTTTTTTTTCTTCGGTTTTCAGATGTTTAATTATGCTGTATCTGACTCTCTACCTCCTACTCCATCCTTGCAAATTTATGTGGTGTGGATTTATATTGGTGTGAATTTCCTTGGGTTTATCCTAACAGAGATTTTCTCAGCTTCTTGAATCTTTAGGTTTATGTCTTTTGACAACTTTGGGGAATTTTCATCCATTATTACTTCAAATACTTTTTCAGTCCCACTCTGTCTCTTATGCACCTCTGATAATATTAATATTTTTATTTGTGCCAAGACAACTTGTAAATTCAACAGAATTTGTAATAGATCCTTGAAGTATTTTTATGACATCTGCTTTAAAATCCTTGTCAGATAATTCCAATGCATGGTTCATCTCAGTATTGGTGTCACTTGGTTGTGTTTTTTTCTGGTATTTGGTATGACAGGTAATGCTTTGTTTTGTTTCACTTTATACAATACTTTTATCTCCTTTTGTTTTTAGTTGATATATAATAATTGTACAAATTCACGAGACGCAGAGTGATATTTTAATACATGTGTACAATGTGTAACGGTCAGATTATATACTGTACATTTTGCTGTTTTATATTAGAAGACTCTTGATTTTATTTAAATATTCTATTTTAGCAGTTAGTTTCTCTTCTTAGGTTTAGTATGCAAGTTCTGGCCTACATATGTGGGCTTTAGTTCCAACGAAAGTTTAGTTTGCTGAGCCTTGGAAGCCATCATCCTATGGGCATCTGCTCTGAGTTTAGGTCATCTCTCAAGATTACAAAAACCCCTGGAAAAAAACCGATTGTAGTGTTTCAAGCTGCTATGAAGTCCCAAGGGTTTCTATTAGACCAGAATTTTCCAAGACCATAGAGATGAAGCTCAAAACCACTCTTCTGCTGCTACAGCTGCTAGCATTTTGGTAAATTATGTTGACTAAAGAGGATGTCTTCACAATGTTTGATGCTGATGTTTTTATCTCTTCTACTTAAAATTGGTCTGTGTTGCAAATTATACCTTCCTAAAGAGTATGCATACAACTTTTTTTTACTAACATTTTCTTACAGAGTTTACTCTGAAGCAGTGTTTTCTCTATCCACTTCATGCTATGATGCTAGCTTCTCTGAAATATTTATTTTAAACGGATACATTTCATTCCAACCAAGAATTTCAGAGGATAATCTTTCTGATTGACTTAAACTAAGAATTTTAAAGGTTAGTCTTTCTGATAGACTAAAGGGAGTAATGCTATATAACTTTTCCATACCATTCTCATTTTTTAAAAATTACTTTGCTTTCCATCATAAACAAAATGGTGGGTGCAATTTTAGATAGGATAGTCAGGGAAGGCCATTTCAAAATAAGGTAGCGTTTGAGCTGAGATGATACCGTAAGAATCTAGCTATATAAATATCTGGGGGAATAGCCTTAAAGGCAAAGGAAATAGAAATGCAAAGGCTCTATTAGGAACATGTTAGGTGTGCTTGAGGAACAACAAGGAAATCAGTTTGGCTGTAGTAGCACAAATAAGGGGGCAACTAGCAGAAAATGAGATGAGAGAATGGCAGGAACCAGTCCTATAGGGCTTTATAGGCCATAATCAGGATTTTAGATTTTATTCTAAGGTATTCCACTTAGATAGACAACAAGACATTGGAGGATTTTGAAAAAAAAATTGAAAGACATGATCTGATTTACATTTTAGAAAGATCACTCTGGCTGTGATATAGAGAATGGATTGGAATGGGGCCAAAAGAAGAATTAGAATAGTGAAGACACTATTTCAGTGGTCCAAGCAAGGAATGACTAGTCTCTTTGGACCAGGCTTAAACTAGGAGGAGAATGGTGGAGGTAGTGAGAGGTGGTTAAATTTTGATATACTTTTTAGATGTAGCCCATTGGAATTTTTCAGGGTTTATATGGAAGGGATGAAGAAAAAGTGAGCAATCAAGAATGTCCTAGGTTTTTGCTTGAGCAACTATTGGACTGTGATTCCATTTTCTGAGATGGGGAAGCCTGGGGGGGAACAGTTTTGCAGGGATATGGTAGGAGGTAGGGAGTCAAATGTTTTGCTTTGGTTATATTAAATTTCAGATGCCTATTAGACATCTAAAGGAAGTGATTAAGCAGGAGGTTGCATATATGAACATGGAACTCAAAGAAGAGGTCTGGATTGAAGATAAAATCTTTAGAGCCATCAGCATACATAGATAATATGTAAAGTCATAGGATTGGATGAAATAATTTAGAGACTATAAGCAAATGAGAGGGCCCAAGGTTTAATTCTAGATAGGGTTTTACCCTGTTGCCCAGGCTGGTCTCAAACTCCTGGGCTCAAGTAATCCACCCACCTCAGCCTCCTAAAGTACTAGGACTACAGGCGTGAGCCACCATGCCCAGTCATGATCTCTCTTCCTCACTGGAGTATAAGCTTCATAAGAACAGAATGCAGATTTTCTTTGTTCACTGCTTATATTAGTTTGCTAGGGCTGTCATAACACAATGCCACAGCTTGAGTGGCCTAAACAACAGAAATGTATTGTGTCACAGTTCTGGAGTCTAGAAGTCTGAGATCAAGGTGTCAGCAGGGTTGGTTCCTTCTTGAGACTCTGAGGAAGAATCTGTTCCATGCCTCTCTCGTAGCTCCTGGTGGTTTGTTGGTGATCCTCAGCATTTCTCAGCTTGTATATGCATCACCTTCACCTCTGTCTTTATCTTTACATGGTGTTCTGTGTGTATGTATCTCTGCATCTAAGTTTTTTCTTTTTATAAGAACATCTGTCATATTGGGTGAGGGCTCACCCTAATGACCTAACTTTAACTTGATTATATCTTTAAGGATCCTACTTCCAAATAAGGTCACATTCTGAAATACTGTGATCTAGGACATCAACATATATTTTTGGGGAACCCAATTCAACACACAACATAGCTCTGTCTCCAGCATCTAACACAGAGACTGCCTCCGGGCCCCTAATTCCCCTAGTGACTCCTTAATGAATTAATATATGAATGGACTTTAGAGCTTCTGTGAAATGGTAGGCAGTGTTGTGAAGGATGTACGTGTGTGTGTGTGTGTGTGTGTGTGTGTGTGTGTGCATGTATTTCTCTGGAGAGAGAGAGAGCCCCTGTAGCCTTTCATCAGATTCTCAGTGACGAATGACCCTAGAAGTACCAAGACCCACTAGCTTACAATGTAAGCACCACATCTTTGCTGTGATATAGGGGCCCTTTATTATATAGCCCTGGTTTACTCTGTAGTCTGGCCTTATTATTATTATTATTATTATTATTATTATTATTATACTTTAAGTTCTAGGGTACATGTGCACAACGTGCATGTTTGTTACACATGTATACATGTGCCATGTTGGTGTGCTGCACCCATTAACTCGTCATTTACATTAGGTATATCTCCTAATGCTATCCCTCCCCACTCCCTCCCCACAATATGACCCAGTGTGTCCAAGTGATCCCCTTCCTGTGTCCAAGTGATCTCATCGTTCAATTCCCACCTATGAGTGAGAACATGCGGTATTTGGTTTTCCGTTCTTGCGATAGTTTGCTAAGAATGATGGTTTCCAGCTGCATCCATGTCCCTACAAAGGACACGAACTCATCATTTTTTATGGCTACATAGTATTCCATGGTGCATATGTGTCACATTTTCTTAATCCAGTCTATCCCTGATGGACATTTGGGTTGATTCCAAGTCTTTGCTATTGTGAATAGTGCCACAATAAACATACGTGTGCATGTGTCTTTATAGCAGCATGACTTATAATCCTTCGGGTATGTTCCCAGTAATGGGATGGCTGGGTCAAATGGTATTTCTAGTTCTAGATCCTTGAGGAATCGCCACACTGTTGTCCACAATGGTTGAACTAGTTTACAGTCCCACCAACAGTGTAAAAGTGTTCCTATTTCTCCACATCCTCTCCAGCACCTGTTGTTTCCTGATTTTTTAATGATTGCCATTCTAACTGGTGTGAGATGGTATCTCATTGTGGTTTTGATTTGCATTTCTCTGATGGCCAGTGATGATGAGCATTTTTTCATGTGTCTGTTGGCTGTATGAATGTCTTCTTTTGAGAAATGTCTGTTCATATCCTTTGCCCACTTTTTGATGTGGTCGTTTGTTTTTTCTTGTACATTTGATTGAGTTCTTTATAGGTTCTGGATATTAGCCCTTTGTCAGATGAGTAGATTGCAAAAATTTTTCCCATTCTGTAGGTTGCCTGTTCACTCTGATGGTAGTTTCTTTTGCTGTGCAGAAGCTCTTTAGTTTAAGTAGATCCCATTTGTCAATTTTGGCTTTTGTTGTCGTTGCTTTTGGTGCTTTAGACATGAAGTTCTTGCCCATGCCTATGTCCTGAATGGTATTACCTAGGTTTTCTTCTGGGGTTTTTTATGGCTTTAGGTCTAACATTTAAGTATCTAATCCATCTTGAATTAATTTTTGTATAAGGAGAAAGGAAAGGATCCAGTTTCAGCTTTCTACTTATGGCTAGCCAATTTTCCCAGCACCATTAGTCTGGCCTTTTAAACTTCACACACCTGTCTCCAGTCACACTGAATCACCTGTGGTTCCCTTCATGGGCCATTCTCTTGTTCACCTCTGAGACTTTGCATATTCTGGTATCACCTCTGCCTAGTCTAGGATTCATTTTCGATTGTGTGGCAGATTCTCAATCATCTTTCAAAAATCAGCTCCAGGGCTAGCCCCTCAAGGAGAATTTTTCTGACTTCTCTGGAGGGTGATAAGCATTTTCACTTCTGGAAACAATGTTCACACATCCACTAAACCAACTGCCATAGACAGATGGGTCTGTTTCTTCCACTGGACACTGAGATCCTGGAAGATGGAGACCAACTCTTATTCACCTCTGCATCCCTAGGCTAGAAGGGTGTCAGTCACAGAACAAGCCTTTAAGAGTGAATGACAAAAAAAAAAAAGAGTGGCCGCCCTGGGGAAGATAGATTCTAACTTAAAGAATAGCCTAGTTCCAACAACAAAATCTTTTTCACAGTAAACTGAATACTGTGCAGCTTCTGGACACCACATGACTACTCATGATGGAGGATAATCTAGAAAGAGCATATGCACTGGATGGAAGGTCAAGCTGCATCTGGCCCCCAAGACCTCTTCCACATCTGAGTGTTTCTGATTCTGCGACAGCCTGACCTTCCAGTTTTTTTTTCTTGTGACTGGAATCTGGCTTCTGAACTGGAGGGTATGTCACCCTCAAACTCCCGCTGACTAGGTCAGGGTTAGAAAAGGTACTTTCCAGAAGTTCACCATCCCAGGCAGACTCAAGGTGCCTGGCTTTGCCTTCTCAGCATCTCTGACTTCCCATCTGAAAACTGACTAATACTTGCTAATTGTATGTTCTAAGATCCTTTGATGAAAATGCCAGAGTATGTAAGTATCAAGTATTGCTATGAATAAGAGAAAAGGAATGAAGTTTCTGTTGCTTACTCCTTGAACGACATTATAGAAAATGGATGTCTCTTGCCAAACCACAGGGCATAGCTGCATTGTAGAAAAGAAACTGGTAAAAATGTATTCAACCTTTGGATTCAACATTAAAATATCTGCTTTTCTAGGACCCTCCTGATTACAAAAATACCATGTAGCCTTTTGGTGTCATTGTGGATTGTGTTCAGCAGTCTTCCATGAAGCCCTGCAATGAAACCTCACTGTAGTGGTTATCTAGTCTTGTGTTCTGTCTACCTAGAGCAGCACTCCCCTTCTGGGAAATGCTTTTTTCTCCATTCCAACCATGCTTTTGAAGGATGCCTGCTATGTTCTTCTGGAACTCTGTTGCCTGCACACAGTGACTGGTAGAGACATGGGCACCTGATCCAAACTGGATCAATTAAAATCCTTCCAGGGACTTTGAATACATGGGCATAGAAAGAGTGAATAGAAAGTCCTCTCTGGTAGCAACTCTGGGGCAGGGGTATATGTGTACAGAACTGGCCAGCCACCATGCATCAGTGGTGTGGGAGAAGTCTGCGAGAATGAAACTGACACTCAGAGAGGCATAGGTGGGAGACAGAAAAAAAGAGGGAGGAAGGGTGGGAAAAGAGAGAGATAGAATGAAAGAGAACAGACAGAGAGAGAGAGAGAGAGAAATCCTGTTAGTTACTCAAGTCCTTTGTTCTAGTTGTTCCTGCCTTCCCATGGCTCGGTTACATGATCACCAATAAGCCTTTTTTCTTTTTTTTTTTTTTTGGCCTAAGCAAAATTCCACCTGGCTTTCAGTCACTGGAAATCACAACAATCCTGACAAATATACACACAGAACATGCTATTAGCTCCAGAAACAAATGAAGAGCCTTGCAGTGTCCAAGTACTTTCAACTAAAGACAGTTTTTCTGTCAAAATGACTTTTCTCAAGAATGTCCACTCTTCCTCCCATGGCAATGACCTAGGAAGAAAAGGAAAGAGGATGGGTTGACATTCCTAAGTACTCGTACATGAAAGGGGCTTCACAGATCATCTGGTCAAACCTCCATTGTACAGATGGGGAAATGGAGCTCCAGAGATGGGAAGGGATGATGTGCTCCCAAAGTTGCACATCATCCCTTCCCCTCTCTGAACTAGAATCGAATTCTGGCTCTATTGTTAACTTTTCACTAGTAATGTTTGTACGAATACAAAAATTTGTTACTAAGAACAAGTATTATTAGTAATATTACTAATAATTATTACTTATTACTAATAGGTTAGTCATAGAGCCAGAACTCAATTCTAGTTCTCCCAATTTATTCTGACTCACTAGTTTCCCACAGTCCTCCAATCTGAAATTCTGTAAATGAAATTGCAATGCAATTTTTTAAAAACACCAAACTTTATTTTCTTCCTGAAATACACATCACTCTCCACCCCAACTCATTCTATTTCTTCAAGTTCATGAATATGCAAAATGACAAGAATTTTAAGTTATATCTGCTGGAGGGTTACTATGGCTGTGACACTTAAAATTTTAGTTCTGCAAACTATTTTGATTCATATCCAATGCTTGACTCTGACATGAAGGTCTAATGAAAAATCAGGCCTCCAGCCTTTTTGTTTTCATCTTGTAGAACTACTACTACATTTGACCTTTTAAAAATGATGTGACCAATTTTCATTTTGACAATTGTATCCTCAAGACTTCCAGAAACTGATGAAATTGTCATTGCTGTGAAATTATCCTGCAATCATTGTGAATATATATATATTATATACACACACACACACACACACACACACAATCTTTGTGAATATATATTTATTTATAGGTGTCTGCATGGCCTAGCTTGGGTCAATGAAACAAGGGAAAGTTCACTGGGGGACTTCTGGGAAAGATTCCCTCTCTGATCAGAGAGGCATATATAGAGAAAGCATTTTCCCTACCTTCACAGTAATTATATATAAACATATATGTGTATATATATAAACATATATATGTATATATAAACATATATATGTATATATATATAAGCATATATATGTGTGTATATATATATAAACATATATGTGTGTGTATATATATAGTAAGTTATGATGTAACTCATGTCAACTCATGTCATTGTCTGGCCTTTAATATTTCTTCAGAAGGAAATGTGTTCAAAGAAGATATTATTGCTTACTACCAATCAATCCATTGATTAATCAACCAATCACTCATTGAGTACCAAGTAGGTGCCTAGCACTATTCTAGTTGTTTCAGGAACAAAAGAAATGTAAGGACCCAAACTCATCCTTTTTTATGGCTGCATAGTATTCCATGGTGTATATGTGCCACATTTTCTTAATCCAGTCTGTCACTGATGGACATTTGGGTTGATTCCAAGTCTTTGCTATTGTGAACAGTGCCGCAATGGACATACGTGTGCATGTGTCTTTATAGCAGCATGACTTATAATCCTTTGGGTATATCCCCAGTAATGGGATGTCTGGGTCATATGGTACTTCTAGTTCTAGATCCTTGAGGAATCGCCATACTGTTTTCCATAATAGTTGAACTAGTTTACACTCCCACCAACAGTGTAAAAGTGTTCCTATTTCTCCACATCCTCTCCAGCACCTGTTGTTTCCTGACTTTTTAATGATTGCCATTCTAACTGGTGTGAGATGGTATCTCATTGTGGTTTTGATTTGCATTTCTCTGATGGCCAGTGATGACGAGCATTTTTTCATGTGTCTGTTGGCTGTATGCATGTCTTCTTTTGAGAAAGGATGCAGCTGGAAACCATCATTCTCAGCAAACTATCACAAGAACAGAAAACCAAACACCGCATGTTCTCACTCACAGGTGGGAACTAAACAATGAGATCACTTAGACTTGGGAAGGGGAACATCACACACCGGGGCCTATTATGCGGGGGGGAGAGGGATTGCATTGGGAGTTATACCTGATGTAAATGACAAGTTGATGGGTGCTGACGAGTTGATGGGTGCAGCACACCAACATGGCACAAGTATACATATGTAACAAACCTGCACGTTATGCACATGTACCCTAGAACTTGAAGTATAATAATAATAATAATAAAAAGAAAGAAATGTAAGGCCCTGAGATACTTAAAAGTATATGAATGCAGATATATTTCCCATCTTAAACATGCAGCAGCTTCCCCATGGTGGCTTACTTTTGTTACAAAAGGAAGTTACATGGTAGAGTGGAAAGAACATGGACTCTGGAGTCAGGCTGTCCTGGGTTTGAATGTGTATTACTAAAATTGTGCAAACCTGGAGAAGTCACAGCCCACCACTGCCCCTCACTCTCCTCATTTGTTAAGTTGGAATAATAATAGTAATAACAAAAATATATACCCTTATCTACCTTTCAGAGTTGTTCTGATAATTAAATGTTATAATTTACCTGCCATAGATAGGTGCCCAATAAATGCTAACTAGTATTGTAATGAATGTGATATATGTTCAGGTCCAGTTATTCAACAGAGTATGGTAACTCAGGAAGGTTTAGCAAGCTTAGCAGGCAACAGTATGGTATAGGAATTCGGAGCAAGGGCTCCAAAATCCAACAGAATTTGAGTTGAATCCCAGCTGTACCACTTTAAATCGTTGGGTGACCTTGGACAGATTGTTAAACTTCTCAAGTCTCAGTCTTTTCATCTCTCAAGTGGGGATGATGGAATCTACCACAGAGAGCTGTTGGCACAACTTAATGAGATGATGACTGGAAAGAACTAGTGCACCACCTGGCACAAAACAGTATGTGGTCACGTGTGAAGCTGTTAACATCTGTGCTATAAAATGCCATGGTCACTTTATAAATTACTGTTATTGAGACATCATTTTGCTTTCCAGTATTCATAGATAAGAAAAACTGAGCCATTCTTTATTTCCGTCTGCTTTTGTCATTTGAAAATAGCATTCATAGCAGAGACCTAAGGATTACTTTTAAGAAGCACTTAAAGATTTTCAAGATAGTGCACCAAATTGCAGGAAATCTATATTAATTTTCAGAATAGAGTTGTAGATCTTCAGCAGTTACTCATCCAGATACTAATGTACTAACTAATCTACTGTTTGTGGGGCTTTCGGAGAAAAGGCGCTTTGTAAATATATAAAATTGCTTACACTGAAATAAAATAAATCCTTTAGGTACTCTGAGATTATGTACTACTAATATTTTATATCTACATCCAACTGCTAATATGATTCTAAAGGAAAGAAAAGACAAGGTCAAGAGTGCACTTTACAAATGCATTTTGTAGGAAAAAAAACTAAAAATTCTTACTGTATTAAAGCACTGCATTAAGAATTCTCAAGTTAAGTTTCTGAAAATGAACACTGTTTTTGAAATGGAATAAAAAGACTGCACTGGAAGCAGAGTCATGGAGGAAACAGAAGAAAGCTAACATTCATTGACCATCAGCCATATTACTTGATTTCATTAACCCATGCAACAATCCCATGAGGTGGGTGGTATTATCCCCATTTAGCAGAAGAGAAAACTGAGGCCCAGAGAGGTGAAGTAACTTGTCTGAGAGCACACAGCAAGTCCGTTATCAAACATAGGCCTATTTAACTCCAAGCTCCATGTTCATTCCAGATCTATCCCTTGTGCTGGCACAACAATCTGAGTACTCCTGAATATGTCATTTACCTTATTCATGTCTTGTATCTGTTCAGTTGCATTTGACTGCAAGTAATAGAGTAACTCGCTAACACCAGTTTACACAATAAATACATCTAATTTTCTCACATAATAAAAAGTTTAGAAGGATGTAGTTACAGGGAAGGGACCACAGCTCAAGCCCCCAGTTCTATCTTTCCACTATGCTGTCTTCCATGGGCAAGTGATGTCTCTCTTAGTCTAAAATGTACTTAGCAGCTCCAAGCATCACACCATCACCTGACAACTTCCAAAAACAGGAAGTGAATGTAGGGAAAATACTTTCTCTATATATGCCTCTGTTTGATCAGAGAGAGAAATCTTTCCCAGAAGTCCCCCAGTGAACTTCACCTTGTTTCACTGACCCAAGCTAGGCCACGCAGACACCTATAAATATGGCAAGAGGAATGGGATGACCATGCTTGGCTTGGACCAGTGATGACAATGACTAGGGACACATTCCTTGAGATCAAGAGCTCTTGACTAGAAAGCCTGACACAAGCAGGGTTCTGCTATCAAGTAAGACATAAAGACAGGAAGGCCAATGAGCAGGCACCGAACAGTGTTTGGCCCAGCCATCCATTTCCCTATCAACAAGTAAACACATTGCTCTGGGCCACTTCTTAGTGAGACTGAGGAGAAGACTCCAGCTGCAGTTGAAAAAACAAAGCAAAGCAAAAGCCTGAGACACATAAATATACATAATCAACACATGCACTGTTAGCTCAAACTCCCAAATATCGCTCCTTCCCCATCTCTCAAACTACACCTGTGTTTCTGTAAATTCTTTTCTCCATCAAAACTGTCCTTGACATTCCTTTTAAACTAATGTTTATACATGGCGGTTCTAGGCGTGGGAGGAGATAGATAGGTCCTTGTCCCTCTCTGGTCTCCCTCCTCTGTCCACCTCACCATTGTAACATTTGATCTCAATCACTCTGGATTGATGAAGTTATTTTGTCCCATGCTATTCATAGAAAGAAATAAGATACAGGGGAAATGATAGTCCGCTGCAGTAAGATAACAGATTCAGAATTTGTTTTTCTATTTCATTTCTAAAATAATTATATTAACCTCAAATCTATCACAATCAGAAATTTTTCTACCACATTTTGTATTGTGCTAAAAAAAATCAACAGTAGTCATATTTTTTAAAGTAGCTGTCAGATTTAATCTTGTAACAGTTTATTGACTTGCAACACCTCAAATAATGGTTTGGGGATCTGTGCTATGGCAAGAATTTTCATTACTTATTTTGGATTCAATATTATAATATCAGCCTCCTACCTTAAGGAAATGTAGAAACCAAATGCTTCTCAAGATGTTTCATAACCTTTCTAAAATTGCAGCACTTTATTAAAATGGCATTTAAACTGTTTTTAAAATATACCTTGGATTCTTGATAACACTATTATTTTTCTATACATAAGTTTATTTTCCTATCTGTATAGGAAGTGCTGTGGGTTTTTTCCACAGATTTTTCCAAAAGGCTTATGGCAGGCCATCTTTACCTCTCCAGTCATCATTTCAACTTTTTCATCTTTTCTTTTAAAATACTTACTGAATCAGGGGAGAAAATGAGCACCTGACTCTTTTGTACAAGTAGCAACTCCATTTATCTCCTCAAAAAAAATGAAGTAGAGAAAAAGTAATTATCTTTGAAAGACAATCAGTACTCACTGTTGACCACCAATCTAGAATATCTCACCTCAACTTGGTCTCAACAGCCTGGGGGAGGAAAGGCAAAAAGGCACTCAAATGATCAGAACTAATTGCCTCCTATTTGGCCTTAATTTTGCCTTCATTTATCCATTTAGTCATCTGCTCACTCACTAAAGGTGCCCCTCTTATGTGCCAGGCACTGACTGTTCTAGGCACTAAGGAGACAACAAGGCACTAGACAAAGATCTCTGCCCTCAAAGAGCTTATACACACTGTGTATTGGGGAAAACTGACATCATTCAGTGAAAACACAGAGAGTAAAGGCATTAAAAAAAACTTTAAAGTGATTCCAGAGTGGTTCAACATCCTTAATGGATTCACGAAATCTCTGGGACCTAGAGGACTTATGTAAAGTCACACAGCTGGTCCATGGGGCTGGATACAGAACCTACATCTCCCGAATAATCATTGCTAATGTTTACCAAGCGCACTGTGCTTTACATGTATAGGTTGAACCATACAAAATTGCTGATATTGATTGGTTTTTACCTACAGAAATGAGAAATTCAGAAAGTTCAGCCTATTTTGTTGCATTAAATGCTCACAATTCTTTAAAGTCAATAATACATTATCTCCAATTGACATGCAGAGAAAATTAGGCAGAGAGAGGTTAAGTGACATACCCATTTGATATGACTATGCTTTGAGCTTGGGTCTGTTTGATGCTAGGGCCAGAGCTTTTGGCTCTATACTATGCTGCCTCCTGAGTTAGTGGCTGTTACTTTCAACTGTACTGTCTCTCACCCCAGGAATCATACACTCAATCAATGATACATTTAAAAGCAGAAATCTGAAGAAGAGTAAATAAGTGTCCATATAATGGATTTCATTAGAACAGAGCAAAGCCATTGATTTCATCTTCAAAATGGAAATCTCCAAAAAGAGACTGGTGTTTCTGGTAAGAAATACATCAAAGGCCTTTTTCCTAGGTGAAGGAGGGGTAATGAGAAATCAAAATCATCATGATGGAAATTTGAACTCCTTCAGTGGTCTGGAGCACCACCTTTCTGTTCAGGATTATTTGTTTAGCTTGCTTCATGACAATAGAAAAGCCTCTCCCCTTATGAATCCCAGAGACAACACTGAATGACATGAGGGCAACCCTCGAAATCCTTAGGTTTGCTTGGGTTCTGGTGTAGAGGCAAAATTTGGTTGCATACCAGTAATTTTTTTTTAGAACTAAGCATATCCAGTTGATTCTTTTCAATTTAATAATCAGATAAATCACTTTATTTCCCCTGGGGACAAACAAGAGAAGAACTTACTATTAATTCCCAGACAAAAAAAAAATGCACTGACAAATATTTCAAATCTATATCATGCCTCTTAACAGACAAGTTATTGGGGTAGGAGTCATGAAGAAATTAAGAAGTCATGAAGGGCCGGGCGCGGTGGCTCAAGCCTGTAATCCCAGCACTTTGGGAGGCGAGACGGGCGGATCACGAGGTCAGGAGATCGAGACCATCCTGGCTAACACGGTGAAACCCCGTCTCTACTAAAAAAATACAAAAATCTAGCCGGGCGAGTTGGCAGGCGCCTGTAGTCCCAGCTACTCGGGAGGCTGAGGCAGGAGAATGGCGTAAACCCGGGAGGCGGAGCTTGCAGTGAGCTGAGATCCGGCCACTGCACTCCAGCCCGGAGAGCGAGACTCCGTCTCAAAAAAAAAAAAAAAAAAAAAAAAAAAAAGAAGTCATGAAGAAATGCAAAGACAAGAAGGCCTTCAGAAGACGTGCTTGCTGTTGATGATTTGTAATTGTTTATTTCATTGAATGAAAAGATTTTTGTTTCTGTGACACAAATCTGTATAGCCCTGTATAGCCTGTCCCTGTTCTGTGCACCCTACCCAGCCTGCCCTGTCAAGCAACTGGCAAAACTCAAAAACGTGCCCCAGGCCTCACTCAGATTGAGCTACAGTGTCCCCTGAAGTGCAGGCATTATAATGAACATAATGATGGCAGTTAAGGGAAGAATGTGGCTTGTTCCATTCCTTTTGATTAGACATAAAACAGAAATGTATGTTTTTACTACCCTTTTCATCTTTGACAACATTTTTTCTGTCATGTGTTGTATGGGGACAATGTAGCTTCATGAACAACTTTTTGTTACAAAATGTGAGCTTGCAAAACAATGCAAATGTCTATTGATAGAGAAATGGACAAGTAAGTTACAGTGCATCCTTCAATAGATGCCTATACATCTCATGAAAAGCAGGAAGTAGACCTGTATATATCCACATGGAAAGATCTTTGAAATATGATATTAAGTGAAAAAATGGGACACAGAACAATATGTATATTACAATCCCATTTGCGTAAAAAAGAAGGAAAGAAAACCAAAGATACATATATACGAACAAACACAAGAAGCTAGTGATAGGCCGGGTACAGTGGCTCACGCCAGTAATCCCAACACTTTGGAGTCCCAGGGGGCAGATCCCTTGAGCTTAGGAGTTCAAGACCAGTCTGAGCAACGTGGCAAAAGTCTATCTCTACAAAATAATACAAAAAGAAGAAGAAGGAGAAGAAGGTACTGACAGTGGGTGTGACCTCTGGGTGGCTTAAAGGGACAGAGGTGTTTTCATTTGGTCCTGTACTGTTTTAGGAGGTGTGCTTGAGGAGGAGGTGTTTTGTTTGTTTGCTGTTTGTTCAGGGTTTTTTTTTTTGTTTTTTTTTGTTTTTTTTTTTTTTGCAATGACTATGTTACTTCTGTAACTTTAAAAGACATTTTAAAGAGTTAATGATAAAATCTGTATTTGTGTATAAGAATGCTTATGATTTTTGCACATTGATTTTGTACCCTGAGACTTTGCTGAAGTTGCTTATCAGCTTAAGGAGATTTTGGGCTGAGACAATGGGGTTTTCTAATATACAATCATGTCATCTGCAAACAGGGACAATTTGACTTCTTCTTTTCCTAACTGAATACCCTTTATTTCTTTCTCTTGCCTGATTACCCTAGCCAGAACTTCCAACACTATGTTGAATAGGAGTGGTGAGAGAGGGCATCCTTGTCTTTTGCCAGTTTTCAAAGGCAGTGCTTCCAGTTTTTGCCCATTCAGTATGATATTGGTTGTGGGTTTCTCATAAATAGCTCTTATTATTTTGAGATATGTTCCATCAATACTGAATTTATTGAGAGTTTTTAGCATGAAGGGCTGTTGAATTTTGTCAAAGGCCATTTCTGCATCTATTGAGATAATCATGTGGTTTTTGTCTTTGGTTCTGTTTATATGCTGGATTACGTTATTGATTTGCGTATGTTGAACCAGCCTTGCATCCCAGGGATGAAGCCCACTTGATCATGGTGGATAAGCTTTTTGATGTGCTGCTGGATTCGGTTTGCAGTATTTTATTGAGGATTTTTGCATGTATATTCACCAGGGATATTGGTCTAAAATTCTCTTTTTTTGTTGTGTCTCTGCCAGGCTTTGGTATCAGGATGATGTTGGCCTCATAAAATGAGTTAGGGAGGATTCCCTCTTTTTCTTTTGATTGGAATAGTTTCAGAAGGAATGGTACCAGCTCTTCCTTGTACATCTGGTAGAATTCGGCTGTGAATCCGTCTGGTCCTGGACTCTTTTTGGTTGGTAAGCTATTAATTATTGCCTCAATTTCAGAGCCTGCTATTGGTCTATTCACAGATTCAATTTCTTCCTGCTTTAGTCTTGGAAGAGTGTAAGTGTCCAGGAATTTATCCATTTCTTCTAGGTTTTCTAGTTTATTTGCATAGAGGTGTTTATAGTATTCTCTGATGGTAGTTTGTATTTCTGTGGGGTCAGTGGTAATATCCCCTTTATCATTTTTATTGTGTCTATTTGATTCTTCTCTCTTTTCTTCTTATTAGTCTTGCTAGTGGTCTATCAATTTTGTTATGACAAACCCACAGCCAATATCATATTGAATGGGCAAAAACTGGAAGCATTCCCTTTGAAAACTGGCACAAGACAGGGATGCCCTCTCTCACCACTCCTATTCAACATAGTGTTGGAAGTTCTGGCTAGGGCAATCAGGCAAGAGAAAGAAATAAGAGTATTCAGTTAGGAAAAGAAGAAGTCAAATGTCCCTGTTTGCAGATGACATGATTGTATATTTAAAAAACCCCATTGTCTCAGCCCAAAATCTCCTTAAGCTGATAAGCAACTTCAGCAAAGTCTCAGGGTACAAAATCAATGTGCAAAAATCACAAGCATTCTTCTACACCAGTAACAGACAAGCAGAGAGCCAAATTATGAATGAACCCCCATTCACAACAGCTTCAAAGAGAATAAAATACCTAGGAATCCAACTTACAAGGGATGTAAAGGACCTCTTAAAGGAGAACTACAACTATTTCACTGCTCAGTGAAATAAAAGAGGACACAAACAAATGGAAGAACATACCATGCTCATGGATAGGAAGAATCAATATTGTGAAAAAGACCATACTGCCCATGGTAATTTATAGATTCAATGCCATCCCCATTAAGCTACGAATGACTTTCTTCACAGAATTGGAAATAAACTGCTTTAAAGTTCATATGGAACCAAAAAAGACCCCTCATTGCCAAGACAATCCTAAGCCAAAAGAACAAAGCTGGAGGCATCAGGCTACCTGACTTCAAACTATATTACAAGGCTACAGTAACCAAAACAGCATTGTACTAGTACCAAAACATAGATATAGACCAATGGAACAGAACAGAGCCCTCAGAAATAATACCGCACATCTACAGCCATATGAGCTTTGACAAACCTGACAAAAACAAGAAATGGGGAAAGGATTCCCTATTTAATAAATGGTGCTGGGAAAATTGGCTAGCCATAAGTAGAAAGCTGAAACTGGATCCTTTCCTTACTCCTTATATGAAAATTAATTCAAGATGGATTAGAGACTTAAATGTTAGACCTAAAACCATAAAAACCCTAGAAGAAAACCTAGGTAATACCATTCAGGACATAGGCATGGGCAAGGACTTCATGTCTAAAACACTAAACGCAATGGCAACAAAGCCAAAATTGACAAATGGGATCTAATTAAACTAAAGAGCTTCTGCACAGCAAAAGAAACTACCATCAGAGTGAACAGGCAACCTACAGAATGGGAGAAAATTTTTGCAATCTACTCATCTGACAAAGGGCTAATATCCAGAACCTATAAAGAACTCAATCAAATTTACAGGAAAAAAAAACAAATGACCCCATCAAAAAGTGGGCAAAGGTTATGAACAGATACTTCTCAAAAGAAGACATTCATACAGCCAACAGACACATGAAAAAATGCTCATCATCACTCGCCATCAGAGAAATGCAAATCAAAACCACAATGATAGATACCATCTCACACCAGTTAGAATGGCAATCATTAAAAATCAGGAAACAACAGGTGCTAGAGAGGATGTGGAGAAATAGGAACACTTTTACATGTTGGTGGGAGTGTAAACTAGTTCAACCATTGTGGAAAATCGTGTGACGATTCCTCAAGGATCTAGAACTAGAAATACCATTTGACCCAGCCATCCCATTACTGGGGATATACCCAAAGGATTATAAGTCATGCTGCTATAAAGACACATGCACACGTATGTTTATTGCAGCACTATTCACAATAGCAAAGACTTGGAATCAACCCAAATGTCCATCAGTGACAGACTGGATTAAGAAAATGTGGCACATATACACCATGGAATACTATGCAGCCATAAAAAAGGATGAGTCTGTGTCCTTAGTAGGGACATGGATGTAGCTGGAAACCATCATTCTCAGCAAACTATCGCAAGAACAGAAAACCAAACACCTCATGTTCTCACTCATAGGTGGGAACTGAACAATGAGATCACTTGGTCTCGGGAAGGGGAACATCACACACTGGGGCCTATCATGGGTAGTGGGGAGGGGGAGGGATTGCATTGGGAGTTATACCTGATGTAAATGACAAGTTGATGGGTGCTGATGAGTTGATGGGTGCAGCACACCAACATGGCACAAGTATACATATGTAACAAACCTGCATGTTATGCACATGTACCCTAGAACTTAAAGTATAATAATAATAATAATAATAAGACAACATGCACACATATGTTTATTGCGGCACTATTCACAATAGCAAAGACTTGGAATCAACCCAAATGTCCATCAGTGACAGACTGGATTAAGAAAATGTGGCACATATACACCATGGAATACTATGCAGCCATAAAAAAGCATGAATTCATGCCCTTTGTAGGGACATGGATGTAGCTGGAAACCATCATTCTCAGCAAACTATCGCAAGAACAGAAAACCAAATACTACATGTTCTCACTCATATGTGGGAATTGAACAATGAGATCACTTGGACACAGGAAGGGGTTCATCACCCACTGGGTCCTATTGTGGGGAGGAGGGGGAAGGGATAACATTAGGAGATATACCTAATGTAAATGACGAGTTAATGGGTGCAGCACACCAACGTGGCACATGTATACATATGTAATAAACCTGCACGTTGTGCACATGTACCCTAGAACTTAAAGTATAATAATAAAAAAAAGAAAAAAAAATCTGTATTTGTAATAATATGCAAGTGGAAAAAAGAGAAAGAGAGCTGAAGTGAGCCAGAAATATGTATTTTTAAGAAGTATCCCAGGCAATTCTGATGCAGGTACTCCAAGAATTATACATGTATTTTAAATTTATATTTCACTTAAAATTTTTAACATTTTGACACGCTTCCTCTATCTCTCTGGATACATGTGGTGTGCGTGTGTGTAAATTCTGGAACACTGAAAAGTTGCAGACATTTGTCATTTGTTGACAGAAAGAATCAAACTCTGTAAAATATTTGAAGAGATTTTTTTCTGAGCCAAATATGAGTGACCGTGGTCCGTGACACAGCCTTCAAGAGGTCCTGAGGTGGTTGAGGAACAGCTTATTTTTATACATTTTAGAGAGGCATAAGACATCAATCAAATATATTTAAGAAATATATTGGTTTGGTCCAGAAAGGTGGGACAGCTCAAAGCAGGGCATGGGGAGGAGGGGGATGTTCTAGGCTATAAGCGAATCTAAACATTTTCTGGCTGACAATTAATTGGTTGAGTTTGTCTAAAGACCTGGGATTCATAGAAAGGGAATGTTCAGGTTAAGGTAAGATTGTGGAGACCAAAGTTCTTTTCAAGTCTTATAGTGGCTGCCCTTAGAGACAATAGATGACAAATGTTTCCTGTTCAGATCTTAATCTCTTTTGGATTGGGAGGATCTGAAAGAAAAATATCTAGCTATGTAATAGAGATTCTTTACTGATATAAATTTTCCCCCACAAAGAACGGCTTTGCAGGGCCATTTCAAAATATGGCAAAGAAACTTGTTTTGGGGTAAAATATTTTTATTTTCTTCCTTGTCTTGTAATGTTATGCCAGAGTCAGGTTGGAAAGTCACAATATATAGGGTTAAATAAATCCATCTGATGAGAATTTATGATTTGTAGGCCATGACTCCCCAGGCCCCTTAGATAGGAATTTGGGCAAGATAAAAAAAATCAGAGGCCGGGCGCGGTGGCTCAAGCCTGTAATCCCAGCACTTTGGGAGGCCGAGACAGGCGGATCACAAGGTCAGGAGATAGAGACCATCCTGGCTAACACGGTGAAACCCCGTCTCTACTAAAAAATACAAAAAACTAACCGGGCGTGGTGGCAGGCGCCTGTAGTCCCAGCTACTCGGGAGGCTGAGGCAGGAGAATGGCGTGAACCTGGGAGGCGGAGCTTGCAGTGAGCCGAGATCGCGCCACCGTACTCCAGCCTGGGCGACAGAGCGAGACTCTGTCTCAAAAAAAAAAAAAAAAAAAATCAGAGTTTAGTCCTCATATTTTAGCAGCACTTCAGCCCTAAATACTTCAGCATGTATCTTCTAAGAACCATAAGCACAATGTCACTATCATACCCAAGATGTTTAACATCAAAGCAGTAATGTTAAAAACAGCCAAAATTCATATTTCTCAAATTGTCTCACAATACCTTCAATAAATTGTTTACTGTTTTTTTTTTTTTTTTTTAAACAGAGTCTCACTCTGTCACCCAGGCTGGAGTGCAGTGGCACTATCTCGGCTCACTGCAACCTCCACCTCCTGGGTTCAAGAGATTCTCCTGCTTCAGCTTCCTGAGTAGCTGGGATTACAGGCGCAAGCCACCATATCAGGCTAATTTTTTTGTATTTTTGGTAGAGACTGGTTTTCACCATGTTGGCCAGGCTGTTCTTGAACTCCTGACCTCAAGTGATCTGCTCGCCTCGGCCTCCCAAAGTTCTGGAATTACAGGCGTGAGCCACCACAACCAGCAGTTCACTGTGATGTCTAATCAAGAATCCTGCATTGCATTTAGTTATCATATCTCTTTTGTCTCCTATGAAACAGCAGCTCTCCACCCCACCCCATCTCCTACCCTTATGAGGACCATATTTTGGGAAGAATTGCTCTATGGCTGGAATTCTTACTGCACTTTCCCCCCTCATTCTATTCTCTTTCTCTTCCTGGTGTTTGTAGCATTTCCCATTTTCTGCCACCATTCTCTCTTGGATCCACTACATCAGGATTTTGCTCTTCTCTGACTCCATATTCATATAAAGATCACCAATGGCCACCATGTTCCCCCAGTGACCTCTACATTTCTAAATCCAATGGCCAATTTTGAGACCTTAACTTACTTGACCCATCAGCAGCATTTGACACAGTGGGTCACTCCCTCTTCTTTGCTACACTTTCTTCCCTTAGCTTTTAAACCAACATCCCTCACCTTGGTCTCTTCCCCAGCCTCCTTAGCTAGTTACTCCTCACTTTTCTGATCTTTAAACATTGGAGTAGACCAGGTCTTGGATATCTGCTTTTCACCTCTCCTCACTTCCCTGCTCATATTCTACCTTCTTACAGTCTATTCTCAACACAGCAGTCAGAGTGACCCTTTTAAACTTTAAGTTAGATCACATTCCTCCTCTCCCCAACTCAAAACACTCCAGTGGCTGCTATCACAGGGTTCTTCCTCCATAATTCCAACTCTCACTGGGCTCAGGTAATGCTGCTTCCTCTCCCAGCCCCTGCAAGCCTAGGGTTTCCCCCAACCCACTGTTATCTCTGTGACCTTTTGCTCTTCCCCTCTGATCACTCTACTCCAGCCACACAATACTTCTGATGTTTCTCAAGTATGTTTCTCCTTCAGGCCTCTGTTTTTGCACCAGATAGACACATTAGTTACTCCTCACTTCCTTAAGGGGCCTGCCCAAAGGTTACTTTCTCTAAGTCTTCCTTCTCTACTCTCTGTAAAATAGCCACCCCTTTTCCACCCTGCTGGCCACCCCTCAGCTCTCTTACTCTGTCTTATTTTCTCCCCAGCATCATCTGGCATATTATGGATTCATTATTAATTTGTTTATGGGCCTGTCTCTCTACACTGAAATGTAAGCTCCAACAGGGAAGAAATCATATTTTGTTGACAGTTGTAGCCCCAGTGTCTGACCTGGTACATAGACGGCCTTGAAGAAATATTTTGAATGAGTGATTGACTGTATCATATATAGTTATATAAACACATAGAAGAAGATCTGTAACCACACTGAACTGGTCATAGTGGGTACCTCTGGGGAGTGGGATTATGGAAGGACAACTTTCACTTTTTACTTCATAGGCTTTTCTACTCTCTGAAAGTTTATAGCAAATATATCTCATTTTTGTAATTAGAAAAATACCAAAATAGGGATTATTAAAAGTAAAAGAGCTTGAAAGAGCCAAAAAGCTGCTTAGCAGAACGCATCAGGCAGCAGGTGGCAGGATTGCCTCAACTTGTGCTTCCCTCTGCCAGGCTAGTGTGCACCAGAGCCCAAGTACATGCCAGCCTGGCACTGGCACAATGCCAGGAAGAGTGGTGTGAATATGGGGCAAAGAGCTGCAATTAACATACAGCACGGAGTCGCCCCTGGCCATCAGTGGCTGTGGACTTAACTTCACATTTGTAAAATCTTCTTTGTACCTTCCTGCATGTTTTGATTCATTGGATTCTACGGCATTGCCCTGCCTTTGAGAACCCCAAGGAAATGCCTCCAGCTGACTTCTGGACAGTCAACCAGGCATTCAAATTTACCAATGTCAGTGGGCTCTAGAATGATTTCTACAGGTTTCTAAGAATTTCCCAGGTACTAGCTGAGGAGTTTGGGGTTATTGTTTTGAAACCTTCATAGATTCATGACTGTAGTCTGTGCACATCTCTATAGATGCATATTTGAAGAAGAAAAATCTAGAAAAATGTGTTCATTAGACACTTTTCCCTCACCCACTTCCTCAAGGTTCTTCTCCGTTTTATAACAGCTGCCCTCACCAGGGAATTTCTAAGCAGGATGGTTTTGTCCTTGCCAACATAAACCAATGGTTAGATGAACGATACCATGATATGTGGACAAGGCAGAAGGCAGAAGGGCGAGGCAGTGCTCTTGCTGCCAGCCAAGTCTGACTATCCTTTGTGCCACTCTGCCTGATCTGCTGCAAAGCCCACCTTGGGTTAAGATTTTGCCGTGAGATCCCCTTCCCTGCCAAAACCTGCCACACTGAGACGTGCACACGTGTGCACACACATGCTGATGCACACACATACACATCTAGCTCTGGTCAGGAAGCTTGTAAGAAGCCTTTGCCCCTCTTTATTTTACCCTGTTACCAGGCACTCTTCCTTCACCCACTCCATGTTGCCAGATGGCCCCAGTGCTGCTTGGCCAATGTCCGTCATCCTGCTGAACTTCCACTGTTGCGACTTGCCTCCCTCTGCACTCCAAAATCCTGACTCCATACCCATTCTGCATAGGCTTCAGTTAGGGCTCCTTTGGACTCAAGGAACAGAGACACATTCGAGCTGGTTCAACAACAAGCTGTGGGTGTTGGTGAGGCAGGAAAGTGGGACACAGGTCATTGTAAGGAGACCAAGATCTCATGACACTCCCAAGACGGCCACCATAGTGGGACCTGGAACAGGTAGCAAGGCAGCTACAATTCCTGATTCTCTCTCCAGAGGCCCATGATATTTCTATTGGTGTCTCTGCTCCTCACTGTATACCTGCTCCATTCTCCTCTTTCTACTGACTGATCTCCTCAGAACTTTTGCCCATACATGGCCCCTCGTGTTTGACCGAGCTCCTTGTCTGTATTATAGCCTTTCAGTTTCAGTATATTAGTCTTTCAGACTCCCAGACTCCAATACCATACCCCCAAGAGAGAAATCCGATTTCCCAAACTCCAGACCACGGAAGTTCTACATAGAACATGAACCTGCCTAAAAGGGGGCCATCATCAGATCAGATGATCACCAATCCTGCTACAATCAGACAAGACTGGGAACGGGGGCAGTTTCTATAGACATTTAGGATCCCAGGAGTGATGAACAGATCCCCTATGGGTGGGCAGGGAAATTATAAACATCTCTAGTACAGTAGGCCTGGAAACTGGTCTGGTGAAAACCTAGACCCACGGGCTCTGTCTACCTACCAGTATTAGAAAATCCTGCATGATATTCATGTGTCCCATCTAGTCTCAGAAACTCCCAGAATTTTCAGATCCTAAGGCCCATCAGGCCTACTGATGCCTGTCCTAGCCCCTGTTCACTGGTCCCCATTGTTTCCATTTAAGTTTCTTTGTTGAAACAATATGCAGTCTATTCATACAATGGAATATTTTTCAGCCATAAAAAGGAATGAAGTACTGATACATGCTACAGCACAGATGAACCTTGAAAATATTATGCTATGCGAAAGCAGCAAGATGCAAAATATCACATACTATATTATTTCTTTTATTTATTTATTTATTTGTTTATTTATTTATTTAATTATTTATTGAGACAAAATCTCACTCTG
The DNA here is from genome assembly GCF_009764315.1 of Trachypithecus francoisi. Taxonomy (NCBI): domain Eukaryota; kingdom Metazoa; phylum Chordata; class Mammalia; order Primates; family Cercopithecidae; genus Trachypithecus; species Trachypithecus francoisi. Next base: position 25,169,149 of record NW_022681471.1, read on the forward strand.
TTACCCAGGCTGGAGTGCAGTGGCACAATCTCAGCTCACTGCAACCTCCACCTTTTAGGTTCAAGCGAGTCTTATGCCTCAGCCTCCCAAGTAGCTGGGACTACAGGCGTGTGACACCACACCCGGCTGGCTAAATTTGTATTGTGTGTGTGTGTGTGTGTGTGTGTGTGTATTCATAGTATATATACATTTATAGTATATATATAGTGTGTATATATATATTAGTAGGGACAGGGTTTCACTGTGTTGGCCAGGTTGGTCTCGAACTTCTGACCTCAAGTGATCCACCCACCTCAGCCTCCCAAAGTGCTGAGATTAGAGGCATGAACCACCGCCCCCAGACATATGATTTCATTTATATGAAAGTCCAGAATAGAGAAACGTAAAGAGACAGGAAGAAGATTAGCAGTTGTTAAAGGCTGAGAGGCTTGGCAATAGAATGAGATAGCCAAGATACACAGTTTCTTTTGAGGTCATGGAAATGTTCTAAAGTTGGCTGTGGGAATGATTGTACAGATCTGTGAGTATATAAAAATTCACATCTCTCAAAATTTCAGAGGCAGAACTGCAAAAAGACTTTTCCAGGACTACTGAGAAATTGTTTAAGTAAAAGAAAAATATTAGACACTCTCTAGCTTCCAATAAGCTTTGCCTGGGCATAAGATAACTCAATAGAGGTACAAATCCCAGCAAAAGACAGTCAAGAATCGTAGTGAAATTCCATGCCAGAGCTCAGGATTCTCCCACACTAGTAGGAAGAATGAAAGTTTAAGGGGATATACGCATGGATGATGGCATCAGATTTTGCCAAGGAGGTGGTGGAGCATAACAGAGCAATTGCTTTTGCCTGTGGGAAGTATCATATTTAGATCAAAGCAGCCAGTGTTAGGCAGGGGGTGGCAGGAAGGGCATAACTCTTTATTTTGGAAGGCAGAGCATGGCTCAACTTGTTTTACTGACCAAGTGATTTTCCCTGTACAATGGTCATCCCTTATCTGCAGTTTTGCTTTCCACGGTTTCTGTTACCCAAGGTACAGTACAATAAGATATTCTGAGACAGCCAGCTCACGCCTGTCATCCCAGCATTTTGGGAGGCCAAGGCGGGTGGATCACCTGAGGTCAGGAGTTTGAGACTAGCCTGGTCAACGTGGTGAAACCCCGTCTCTACTAAAAACAAAAATTAGCCAGACGTGGTGGCGGGTGCCTGTATCCCAGTTACTTGGGAGGCTGAGGCAGGAGAATAGCTTGAATCTAGGATCGGAGGTTGTAGTGAGTCAAGATCATGCCACTGCACTCCAGACTGGGTGACAGAGCGAGACACTGTCTCAAAAAAAAAAATACTGAGAGAGAGAAAGGAGATCACATTCATATAACTTTTATTACAGTATATTGTTATAATTGTTCTGTTCTCTTATTAGTTATTGTTGTTAGTCTCTTACTATGCCTAATTTATAAATTAAACTTTATCATAGGTATGTATACATAGAAAAAAAACATAGTGTATATCTGCGGATTCACAAATCCACCAGGAGTCAGAACGTATCCCCCGTGGATAAGGCGGAGTGATACTACTGCAACAGCAGCATCTGTAGAACCTCATTCAGGATAGCTATTATCTCATAGTATTTATAAAGGTAAGCAGAGCAGTATCGTGTTTCTACAGCTAATAGCATAAAAGAAAAACAGGGAAAACACCTGTACAAAGGGGGTGTGTCATGCAAAAAACAAACAAACAAACAAACAAAAAAAACTAGAGGGCAAACTTTTTCAGGAGTGACTCCCAGAAAGCCTTATTATTTATTTTTATTTATTTACTTATTTATGAGATGGAGACTCGCTCTGTCGCCCAGGCTGGAGTGCAGTGACACGATCTCGACTCACTGCAACCTCTGCCTACCAGATTCAAGCAATTCTCCTGCCTCAGTCTCCCAAGTAGCTGGGATTACAAGCGCCAACCACCATGCTTGGCTAATTTTTGTGTTTTTAGTAGTGATGGGGTTTCACCACATTGTCCAGGCTGGTCTTGAACTCCCGACCACAGGTGATCCGCCTGCCTCAGCCTCCCAAAGTCCTAGGATTACAGGCATGAGCCCCAGCGCCCGGCAAGCCTAACTTACATTACTCGGCTCTCTATTTAAAAGTTCAGCATGTCTGTTAGGAGTTTTCACATTTATTTAGCCATTATATACTTTAAAATTATAATCCATTGCAAACACACCAACAGGTGCCCATGGATAGCACATGCAGATAGCAGAAAGCAAAACATAGTTTTCACAATTAGTTTTTGCTTACAAATATGAGCAAGATGTGATTCATATGCTGATTTAGTCTTTATTACAGAATTGCGTGTGTGTGTGTTTGTATGTGTGTGTGGCAGGGTCTCATTCTGTCACTCAGGCTGGAGTGCAGTGGTGCAATCTCCACTACTGCAACCTCTGCCTCCTGGGTTCAAGCAATTCTCCTGCCTCAGCCTCCAAAGTAGCTGGGATTACAGGCATTCACCACCATGCCCGGCTAATTTTTGTATTTTTGATAGAGACAGGATTTCACCACGTTGGCCAGGCTGGTGTCGAACTCCTGACCTCAAGAATCTGCCTGCCTCGGCCTCCCAAGTGCTGGGATTACAGGCATGAGTTACTGCGTCTGGCCAAGAATTTTTAAATAGAGAAATTAAATCAAGGTAAGTGTATCAAAACATGATGTTGAGTACCTTAAACATATACAATAAAAATTAATAATAAATGTTGCCTACTACTTCCATTGGGTAACTTCTTGTTGCATCTAAAAATAAGAAACTATATCACTTAATACTAAAAGCCGCAAAATATAACAAGATAGAGCAATATATATTTACATTTTTATATGAAATATGACATAGAACACAAAACATTTACACATGAGAACAGTGAACTGTTCCTTCGCAAAAGATATCCTGTAACACCCATTTAATATTAAGAATGAAGTTCCATTATCCTTATGTCAGCTATAGTACTACGTTTATTCTTCAGTTTGCTTTTTCTTGTTTTACAAAGGTCTGCGTAACAAAAGGAAGAACACAAAATGCATATTTTGCAGCATTTCCAACTCTTAGATTAGACTGCTCCCAAACTCATGAATTATTTCATAAGCTGTTGAAATAGCAGTTTCTCTCCAATTTTTAGAAAGTGGGGCTGGATGGGCCATCCCTACTTCGAAGTATTCTGGTTTTTGTTTGTGATACAGACACAGTCTGAGAGACATAAATCTCTGCTTCTGGTGTTAAAGTTCCTTCTTTCCGTCACAGGCTCATGGGGGAAGAACAGATGAAAAACACACATTTAATAGACAAGACACAATGCTTATATGACAAAGATATGTAACTGGAATGATAGCCACTGCCTGTCCCCTCATCTCTCTATGTCAGGGTTGCTAGGACAGAAAAATCCTCATTCAGCCTCCATTCCCAGAGATTGCAGGAGAGAGCCCGTCCCTGGAATTTGACCTGGCCTCCAAAATAAAGAAAATGTTTTCCATTTCTTCTGCTAGTTTTTGGGGTTGGTGACTCTGGAATAGGCCTACTTTTTATGCCTCTGGAATGCCCTTCTACCTTGCCCCTTTGGGCACATTCTGAAAGGGAAGCAGAGCTCGACAGGGCCGGCTGGGCAGGTTTTGTGAAGCTTTGGAAAAAATTTCTCTCCTTTCCAGTAGTATGAATCAGACTGGACCATCCTTGATAACTAATGGGGACCCTTGAGAGGTATTAATCCAGAAGAAGGAGATCATCTCCTAAGGGTATTTGTTCTTGAGTCAGGCTGCCTAGGTTCAAATCTACCATTTACTAACTGTGTGACCTTGAGCAGCCTTGAGGTTATTAGCTGTGTAAGCTCCCTGAGCCTCAATTCCATCATCTGTAAAGTGTTGATAAAAATAGTCCTTACATGATGGAGTCATTGTGATAATTAAATTGCTACATCTCATTGATTCTAAGGCATCATCAATTATAAGATAAACCATTCTTTTATGTACCACTAAGAAAGAAGAAAACAAGTTGCCCCTTAAACTCTATATGCTACTGATTTTGAGACACATCCTGGTTTCAGAAATGTTAAAATGTGGGCCAGGTGCGGTGGCTCATGCCTGTAATACCAGCACTTTGGGAGGATGAGGCGGGTGGATCACTTGAGGTTAGGAGTTCGAGACCAGCCTGACCAACTTGATGAAACTCTGTCTCTACTAATAATACAAAAATTATTTTGTGGTGTGGTGTGGTATGGTGTGGTGGGTGTGGTGGTGCGTGCCTGTAATCCCAGCTACCTGGGAGGCTGAGCCACGAGAATCGCTTGAATTTGGAAGGTGGAGGTTGCTGTGAGCCGAGATCGTGCCACTGCACTCCAGCCTGGGTGACAGAGTGAGACTCCGTCCCAAATAAAAAAAAAAAAAAAGTTAAAATGTGAAATAGATGCATTTATTTCAGAATCAATGAGATATGGTAGTTAATACTGATCAGGTACTTAGAGCAGTGCCTGGCATATAGTAAGTGCTCAAAGGTTGCTATGATGCAGTGTGATTTCCCTCAAGCAAGCGTGTCCAACCCATGGCCTACAGGCCACATGTGGCCCAGGACAGCTTTGAATGTGGCCCAACACAAATTCATAAACTTTCTTAAAACATTATGAGATTCTGTTTTGCATTTTTTTTTAGTTTATCAGCTATCGTTAGTGTTAGCGTATTTTATGTATGGCCCAACACAATTTTTTTCTTCCAATGTGGAAGATGGGACATCTCTGCCCTAAAGGAAGGTAGTAATTCCCACCTTGAAAATGGAGGCCTTATTAAGAAGGGGGGCCCCACAGCCTTCAAAGGGGAGAGCAAGTCTAGGACTCGGAATGCTCACACAGGACCTTTGTGTAGGGATAAATTCTTTCATGTTTTTCTGTTGCACAACACAAAGACAAAAGCCATTTTGAGTGTACAGTTTTGTATCCTTCCCTCCCTCGTTGTAATTCTCTTAGTTACCCTTACTCCCAACCCTTCGGTACAGTCCAGTGCTCCTACAGAACTCTGTGGTGGGCTTGTGGGGATTACTAGAGTGAGCAGGAAGGGGAGAAGGGCCTGCACCACATTTGATGTGGGGCTGAGGTCTAGGCAGAGGAGTGGCAGCACATCAGGAAAGGCCACCGTTTAGGAGATCCATGTGGTGACAAGCGCAGCTCAGAGGTGAGCAGTGGCCTGCAAGGAAAAATCACTGTGAGTGGCCTGGAGGGATCTAAACTCAGAGAAGTGGCTGCCCAGTGACCATCTGACTGAAGAGTATGTGTGAGAGGACAAAACCTCTTTCCCCAAGATTTTAGGGAAAAAGTGACCATTGGGGTGGCAGAAGTGACAAGTGCTTAGGTCACATAGATGATAACATTATAAGACAATATGCACAATCTAGACCAGCAGTCACTGAATCAGATCACTATCTTTATTTTCTCACTTTTAAAAAGCATGTTTCAGCCGGGTGTGGAGGCATGATCATGCCTGTAATCCCAGCACTTTGGGAGGCCGAGACGGGTGGATCACTTGAGGTCAGCAGTTCGAGACCAGCCTGGCCAACATGGTGAAACCCTGTCTCTACTAAAAATACAAAATAAAATAAAATAAAATAACTGGGTGGGGTGGCATGTACCTGTAGTCCCAACTACTCAGGAGGCTGATGCGTAAGAATTGCTTGAACTCAAGAGGCAGAGGTTGCAGTGAGCCGAGATCATGCCACTGCACTCCAGCCCAGGCAACAGAACGAGACTCTGTTACAAATAAATAAATAAACATATTTTTTTTCACATCTTATCATTACTGAAATCAGACTGTATAACTATGATGACAGTGGTGGTGATGATGATGATGATAATAATAATTAACACTTAGGTACAACTTAATATATGCCAGGCACTAGTCTAAGTGCTTTACCTGTATTAGTTCATTTACAACCCTATAAGTTAAATATAGTTATTATACTCTTTTTGACAGTTGGGGAAATTGAGGCACAGAAAAGTTAAGTTCTCCGAGGTATCACACCCCACATACCCACACACACCCCTATTAGGTGGCAGAAGTAGGCAGAGTCAATGACTCTAACCATGACACTTGGCTGATTTTTGTATTTTTAGTAGAGACAGGGTTTGCCATGTTGGCCAGGCTGGTCTCGAACTCCTGGCCTGAAGTGATCCACCCACCTTGACCTCCCAAAAGTGCTGGGATCACAGGTGTGAGCCACCGCACCCGGCTTCAAAAGCTGTTTTGAAACCAATTATGCCTCTTAAGATACCCGATGGTATCTTATAATTGAGGAAATCCAAATAGTGGTTAAATGGTACCTATGGTCCATTTCAAGGCCCACCTTCAAGCATTGTGAAACTCTGAGATACGGTATAGTGTGGTGGCAAATAACACAGGTGGTGGCCTCTCACTAGTCTGTGTTCAAGTCCCAGCTATGCCATTTACAAGCTGATTAAGCTTGGGTGAGCTTTTAAATCCCACTGATCCTCACTTTCCTGTAAAATAAACATGATCCTAACATTTTCTATTTCACAGAGCTACTGTGCAGATAAAAACAGACAATCCTGGTGAAATTCCTTGAACACAGCAAGTGCTTTATAAACAGAAACCATTTTTACCCTTCATTTCACTTCCTGGTGTGCTCAGATGAGGGGCCTTCCCCTCAGTGTTCAGTAAAAGGGGCGGTTCTGATGTGTTGAAGACTGGTGTCTTTTAAATAGTGGAGCTCATTAGTCATCTCAGACTTTTTATACTCTTCTCAGTACTTGACAGTGCACAACCAAGTATAAAGTGATTGCTAAAAAGGCCAGCACGCACCTGGAGAGCCACTGCTACCACAAACCGGGCACAAACTTGTCCCACATGGGAATGGGTAACATTTGCTCTCTCAAACCCAAAAACAGCTCCTCTAGGTTTTTGCTTCACATCGTCCAAATTTTTGAATGTTTGAAACCTGACTTAGATTTGTGAGAAGCCCCAAAGGACTTTGTTAAGAAAAGCAAACACACAAGGAAACAAAAAACAGACACTGCCATCTTATTTATTTTTATTTTTTATTTTTTATTTTTTTGAGACAGGGTCTGGCTCTGTCTCCCAGGCTGGAGTGCAGTGGTGCAATCTTGGCTCACTACAACCTCTGCCTTCTGGGCTTGAGTGATCCTCCTGAGTAGCTGGGACCATAGTCAAACGACGCCACACTCTGGCTAATTTTTTTATTTTTATTAGCGACTGGGTCTCCCAGTGTTGCCCAGGCTGGTCTCCAACTCCTGGGCTCAAGCCTGCCTCAGCCTTGCAAAGTGCTGAGATTACAGGTGTGAGCCACCATGCCCAGCCTGGCACTACCATCTTGAAGCAACAGATGGCCACATGCCAAGTAATAAACTGGAAATTAATGACTCAAGTACTGAAATGATCCCTAATCAAGGAATGAAGAGGATGTTGGGAGTGGTCATCAGGCAAATTCCCCTTTTCTTAAATGTAAACTTATATTCTCTTGTTTTTCTCTCTGCGGAGAAGAAGACAAGATTTTAATCTTCCCCTGGGCAAAAACCCCCTTTATGGAGTCAGAATTTTAAAAAGGGGTTTGGAAAGTATGGTCAAGAAGAGAGAGGAAAACTGAGTCAGGTCACCTAAGTGATAGGTCTCTGAGAGGAAGGGAATGTGGAATTCGAAGTTGCACTCTTACTGAGTTTTATTCTATAAGGACATGTCGAAACTGACTTGTGGATTACAGTAAACAAGTACAAGTTTGGCACCCAGCTCCCTGGGACTCTTTCATCCCATCATACTACGAATGCCAGTTAAGTTGTGCCTCTTCAGTTCCTGTTTCCCTTTGACCTGTTCCTCCAGGAATGTGGACACATCTTTGGTTTGAAGCTTCAGATTCTTCCCCTTAGCCTATATCCCTAGAGGCAAAACCCAAATTGCACCCAACCATCATACCCTTGCACCTAACAGAAAACTCATGACCCTATCATTATAAGCACACCGCTTCAATCAGCTAACGTAGCATAGCTAAGCCATCCCATTGAACTACAGAACTGTTTTCCCTAAGAGACCCAGGCAGGATTTCTCACTAAGTGTAATAACCAAACTCTGGGCTCTCATCCCAGTATTCAGCAAGATTTTGCTTTGGCTCAGAGTTTCTGAAAATGAAATCAATAATCTCTAAAAAGTAGACTTTCTGCCAGGGCCATCTCTGGGTATGGTGCCCACTCAACTCATGGTTTTCGGATAATACTATGGTGCTCATTTGGGCTTCAGAAGTTCACAGTCCTGATTCTCTAAGGAAGGAGTGAGTACAAAAAAACACTTGGGGGAAGTCTGTGGGTGGGTAACAAATAACTATAAGCCAGCTGGTAGACATTCCTCTAGGTAGGTTGAATCCTTAGAAGCTAAGTCACTGCCTCCAATATTTTCTGGAAGTAGTTGCGGAGGAGATAAATAATACATGAAATGAGTGGCAGAGGCAGAGTTGAAGCAAATACACAAGAAGAGCCAGAAACACTGATATGTGGGTAACACCCGTCACAGACAGTGGGAGAAGCAGATTTAGATCCTGCCATACCATTCTGTAGCTGGACAAGTTAATTAACCTCCTTGGGCCTCAGTTTCCTAATCTGTAACATGGGTATAATAATCGGATTGCTACCTTACAGAGCTACTGCAAGATTAAATGTGTTTTAGAAAGTGATTCAAACACAGCCAAGCACATATTTAGTGATGTATATTATGTATATTGTTGCGGAATTCTAGATGTTTCTAGAACGTTCAATTGACTTTGGCTGCCAAGTTAGCAAGTAGCCATTAATGACAAAACGATTCAAAGGCAGGTAAGAAAAGAGCCGCGGTGAGTAAAATTTCCCAATTCAGGTCATTGATTACTGCCTGCAAAATCTATTGTTGACATTGTTTTTATGTTCTTGTTCTTCTACACACCCACATTTGAGGGGCAGGGGAAAGTGGGGAGTGTTTCCACGTGGAAATTAAAGATTGAGATTGCTTATTTCGGGAAAAGCAAAAATAAACAATATGGAGGTCCAATTGGGGCCGTCCCCACCTACTTCCTAGGCAGCTTCATAGGAAGCTGGCACTAGTCCTTTGTGCAATGCGGGGTCATCTGAGTCTGGTTCTGTCACACACCTACTCTTTTCTATTCCACCATATAACAAAGAACCAAGTCACCGTTCTTTGGTTACTGATCACTTTGATGAATGTCATTCTTCATTTCCTAGTAACCGTTTCCTTCCTCATTACTAAGCCCTACCAACCGAAGGCCTCCAAGCTCTTCCACTCTGACTCAGAACAAGAGGCCCACATGGCAAGCCCATTGCCCTGAATCAGAGCTTTTCCAGTGTTTGTTGATAGGAAGGGAAGAACGCAGGTATGGCAACAGTGATCACAAGATCTACGGCTTTGGAAACCTCTCAAACCAATTTCTAGTCACTCGTCATCGAAAGATTGTTCCTGAGAGGTAAAGCACCTTGATATGAAGGCGGAAACGATGACACAGTGGCTGCAAAGGGTTCCTTCTCTACCCCACCTCATCCTCCACCCCACTTGGTTCCTTGGCCCACGTTTTGATTCATCCCTCTGGATGGAGTGAAAAGGATTTGACACCAAATTCGCAATAAGGCATGAGTAGTGTGGGTGCAACCCCTTTAGGTAGTACTTAAAATTTGAAGAGAATCTCAGATAGGGTGAGAAATCTCTAAAATGGACACCCAAGCCCTGTGACCTCTCGTCTCCAAGCCTCAGGATGAAATGAGCTAGTTTAAGTGAAACCTTTCTTAATTATTCCAGTGAAACGATCTCCCCCATCCTGGTCATCTAACCAATTACCCCATTTCATTTTCTTCATAATCTCTATTACTACCTGAAAGCATCTTGTTAATTTATCTATTCGATTATTGTTTGTCTACTCTCTCAATAATGTATACGAGGACAGGGATTTTGTTCGTTTGTTCACTCCTGTATCTCTCAGGATACAGAACAGTGCCTGGAACACAATAGGTGCTTGATGAATATTTGTGATGTGAATGAAATAATAATGAACTGAAATGATTTTTAAGCAAGGTCTCCTGAAAATAAATCATTCACCCTTCCCCACAGCCTTTGACAATTCAGACCCCATAGATTTTTTATGGGGCAAACAGACTACCCTTTGCTCTCCCTTAACATTAACTAGCATGGGGCTGTGGCAGTGATAGGAAGTGTGGGTCAGTTAGTCACTGTCATGCAATGAACTTCATTTATGTATGTATTTTTAAAAAATGTAATTTGTGTAGGTACATATATTTATGTATAAATAAATATATAGGTATATATATTTATGGGATACTTTAGGTATTTTGATACAGGCATGCAATGTATAATAAGCACATCATGGAGAATGGGGTATCCATCCCTCAAACATCAGTCCTTTGTGCTACATACAATCCAATTACACTCTTCTAATTATTTTTAAATGTACGATTAAGTTATTGATTATAACCACCCTGTTGTGCTATCAAATACTAGGTCTTGCTCATTCTTTAACTATTTTTTGTACCCACTAACCCTCCCGACCTCCTCCTCTACCCACCACCCTTCCCAGCCTCTGGTGACCATCCTTCTACTCTCTACCTCCATGAGTTCAATTGCTTTGATTTTAGATTTCACAGATAAGTGAGAACATGCAATGTTTGTCTTTCTGTGCCTGGCTTATTTCACTTCAATGGGCTTTTGGTGAGAGGTAAGCTAGAGTACAGGCTGCCTAGAGGCCAAGACACTCTCCTGGATATGTACGCACTGGCTCAAGGCCGGAAGGGAACACTTTTCACTTCTAACACAATTGAAATGCTGAAGAGGAGTTTGAAAGATGAAGATAACAGGTCTCCGCATGACAACCCCACAGCTCTGAAAGTTCAAAGGTTTCCACTTTGTTAGATGTACACCTTTTAATGATCCCCCGCACTCTATGGCCTTTGCCCACAATAACCCTCACAACAGCAATAAGATGTGTAGGTGGCAAGTATTATTAGGCTCACATACAGGTGGAGAAAGTGAGGCACAGCCAAGGCGGGGTGAGGGTGAGGCAAGCCAGGTGAATCAACCACTTCGCTTACTCTTTACTTCATTCGAGTTGCCACTCATTGAGTGCCTACTTTGTACAAGGCATAATGCTTGAGCAATGTCAACCACTAGCCCATGTTATTTCTCCCATTCAGACAGGCCTAGGTTTGCTTGGCTCAGGATGAGGAAAGGCTTCTGCAATAGCTTTGAAGCTGCACTTGAGCATGCAGCCGCAAAAGAACAGAGTTGGGAAGACCAAAACCCCTGAGGTGATACCCAGTGCTTAAGAAGGGTGGGTTTCCTATGTAGAATGAGAGGAATCTTCTGCTTGGTTTGCGATCACAGGGTTCACTAGGGGACAGGCACTGTGCTTCCCCTGCATTATCACATTTGGGTCTTCACAACTCTTGAGACAAGACATAATTATCTTCCTTTGACAGATGAGGAAACTAAAGCTCATTGACTTACCTAAAGTCACAAAGCTGGTAAGTGGTAGAGTCATTTGAACATGGACCACCTAGGGTCTATCTAATTGTAGAGCCAATCCAGCTGAAGACATGTCAACTGGTATGCTGCAACATTCAGGTAGAACACTGGGGCTCTGTTGTCCTATAGTGACCAAAAAGCTCATTCAGCTAGAGTTCAGTGCAGTCACCACTGGCATCTACAATAACAGCACAAGCACTTAATAAATGTGGAGTGAATGCATGAATAATGTTCATAATGAAACATTTAATCTTCAAGAAAACATGACCACATGTTTAGAGTCTTCTGTTGGGACATAACATTTTAGAAAGTTTCTTTCCAACAACAGCTATACTTTGGAAGTTTCCACCTGTAAAAGACTGGCCATCAACTAGCATCATGCATTGCTTAATGACAGGATTACATTCTGAGAAGTGTATTGATAGGCAATTTCATCATTGTGTGAACATAATAGAGTGCACTTACACAAACCTAGATGGTATCACCTACTACACACCTAGGCTATATGGTATGGCCTATTGCTCCTAGGCTACAAACCTGTACAGCATGTTATTGTACTGAATGGTATAGGCAATTGTAACACAGTGCTAGGTATCTGTGTATCTAAACATATCTAAACATAGAAAAGGTATAGTAAACACGGTATTGTAATCTTATGGAACACCTTTGTATATACAGTTCCATGTTGACCAAAATGTCATTATGCAGCCCTTGATTGTATTTGAAAAATGAGCTTCTCTAGAAGAGTGTTTCCCCTGATGGTTCTGGATAGTGGACTTGCTTGCCTCCACTGGTCTTCCTTTATATGCAATGTAGGCAGTATGCAGTTGCAGTAATGGTGAGCATAGACTCTGAAGTCAGGCTGCTAAGGTTCTAATCTTGGCTCTGCCAACTTGCTAGCACAATAACTTTAGGCAAGTTACTTCATCTTTGTGTACCTCCATTTCCTCATCTGTTGTGGGGATTAAGTGAGTTATTATTTGTAAAGTACATAGCACCTGGCACATAGTAAACACAACATAAGTGATTATGCTGCTTCAAGTAATAAATGAACCTGTGATTAAAAACTGGCCCATGGATAGGCCACTAAATAGACAAAACAGAAGCATTAAGTTGAAGGTTAAACCTTCAAGTTATAACATCCATGCACCAAGCATTTCTCTTTCCTCTTTTCACTGTTGTTGAGATCTGGAGTAGTTAGACTGTGGCCCACCAGAAGCCACACTCTGTGACCACCAAACCCCAGAATTGCCCACCTCTGTCTTCTAGAAACTCTGGGTAGGTGACTCAGCCCTCACTTGCTAGTTCTCCTGTAGTACCCTAAGCCCGAGGCTAGCCTTAACCACAACAGTGGGTGATCTTGGCAGTGTCTGTTGGGTGGCCCCTCTCTCTCCTAACAAAAATAGCTTCCTAATCCTTGTTAGTGAACTGTAGGACTGATTCAAGACAATTTTGTCATCACCAAGTTGGCTTTTTCCATCCCCCTCCTGATAACATGCCCTCCCTCCTCTTGCCAGGCTACCCTTGAGCTATATCCTCTATTTTTCAAAGTCAGCTGTAGCAAACCACACCTTTGGAGCATCTGAATAGGAGGTCTATAACATCTCTATTTACGTTCTCAGTAGTAAAATGCGTCTATATATTTTTTAAAAAAATCTCTAAGTAATGTTTTCTATTTTTCTCTTAAAGTTAGGAGATTTGGAGAACACTATATTAGAAAGCTCCAAGGTCATGATTAACTTTTTTCTTGATTCAGAAGAGCACATTTTGTCAACAAATATTACTTCATGCATGTGGAGAGTTTTCACAAAACATTCATCTGTCCTTATGAAATGTTGAATTTAGTGCAAATAAAAAGTATATGGTGCATAATTTTAGCATTGAATTGATGGAATTTCCTCCCTGACATCTGAGTTCTCTTGCTTAACAAACATCTCTCTCTTCACTAAGCAGCCCTATACTCAGGTTTGTTTCTACTCTTCTGCTCTTCTCTCCACTCCTCACCCATCTCACCTCCACTACCAGTTGCTCACCCCTATTTATTGTTGGACTAAACAAAGATGCCATGTTATGCATTGAATTGTGCCTCTTGAAATTCATGGATCAGAATCTCTGGTGTTGGAGTCTTGGGATTTGCATTTTAATGAGTTCCACTGCTGTAAGATCTTTCACCTTCACATTTCATGAGTCTATGACATATTATCCACTTGGCCCCATCTTCATCATCTATTTAGAAACAGGATCATGTCTGGGCCTTGTGCTGCTCTTGCCTTCTGGTTTGATCCTTAGTACAGCTGGTGATTGAAGTCCTAACCCTAGTACTTCAAAATATGACCTCATTTGGAAATATGGTTATTGCAAGTTAATTAGTTAGGATGAGGCCCCACTGGAGTAGGGTGAGCTCTTAATCCAATATAACTACTGTCCTTATAAAAAGGGGGAATCGGGAGACAGACCAAACACACATACACAGACATACACAGAGAGAGAGGAAGGAGGAGAGAGAGAGAGAGAGGAGAGAGAGAGGCCAGAGAGAGAGAGAATGCTATGTGAAGATGAAAGCAGAGATCGTGATGGATGGATGCAATACATTACTCCTGATGGATGCATATACATACCAAGGAACACCAAAGATTGTCAGCAAACCACCAGGAGAGAGATATGAAACCAGACCCTCCCTTTGTATCTCCAAAAGGAACCAATCCTGCTGACACCGTGATTTTGTACTGCCAGTCTCCATAATTGTGAAACAATAAATTTCTGTTGTTTAAGCCACACTCAGTTTATGGTACTTTGTTACAGCAGCCCTAGCAAACTAATACACTATATATGTGTGGTCAATTAATATTTTTCTTTTTGGCTAGGTAAGGTGACCAGATGTTCAAGTTTTTAATACTGTGTATATGTCAAGGGGTCGGGTCTCCTGGGGAAAGTCCTCGACAGAATAGATATATTCCAGGGCCCAGGGATCCAGATGTGTAACTGGATGTGAAGTAGCTGGCTGGCTTAGCCAACAGAAATGACACTTTGTCCTTATAGCCTGGCACTCTGGCCCCAAGGAAGTCTGTGTTGCAGTTTAGTCAGTTTACAGGGAACAATGAAGTTGAGGGGGCCAGATCCCTTTTGTGGGTGCCCCTCCCCTGCTAGCACAGCCCATCCAGTCTAAAGCTTCTATGAGCAGTAATACTGGCTGTAGCTGGAAACAACAGGCCAACTGGAATCCTTGGCCATTGGTACACACTCACATGGAGAGCCCAGAAGGAAAAAGGACTCTCACTAGGACCATCACAGAGGAGAAAAGGCCCTGGGCTGAGTAACCTGGATCTTAATTTTGTTCTCAATGCCCTTGAGCAAATTACCAATGTCTCAGGGCCTCTGTTTCCTTCTTTGTAAAATAAATCGGCTCTATAACCATCTGCTAGGTAGGGTTTCTCAAAGTAGCCCAGCATGGACCACTGGCAACACAATCACTTGATGTACTTGTTCCAGCCCTGATTCACTGGATCAGAATCTCTGGTGTTAGAGTCTTAGAATCTGCATTTTTAATAAGTTTCATTGCTCTAAGATCTCTTTCACCTTCACATTTCATGAGTCTATGATGTATTACCCACTCTGCCCCATCCCCATCATCTATTTAGAAACAAGATCATGCCTGGACTCCATGCCGCTCTTAGCTTCTAGTTTGATCCTTAATACAGCTTACGATGTCCTCAAGTGCTTTCTAGCTATGAAAGCCATAATTCCACTTCCAGCAAAGAATGATCCCAGAGCAAGGAGAAAAGCAAAAATAAAGCTTTAGTGAGAAATAGTTTTGAAACTACTAGCTTAACATAAACTTTTGATATTGCCTGGCTTTTAATTTTCCAGAACCTGTTTGTCCCTCATGAGCACAAATGATCAGTAGGTACCCTCACTATTTCCTTGAACTCATTCCTTTGACAAAAAAAAAAAAAAACAGAAGGGTAGGTTCGCTAATCATTTGAGTTCCACCAAACATCACATAATTGTTTTGCATATCAGTATTTTGTCCTTTCCTGCTAAAGGTCTTTCCTTGGGTTTGCAAATAGAAGTTTGAGAAGAGTCCTGGTACTGACTGAGCTTTCTTGGTAATGTCACGAAATTTCCAACCACAAAGTCAATCTTCATTTGAGTCAGAGCAATTAGAGGAAGACTAATGGCTGTGGACAAACTATTGAAATATTTTATTGAGGAAGCTAAGTAGGCAATTCAAATGGGAGAGACTTTTTGTAAGGGTGGAGTACCATCTGCCACCTTCTAGCAAGGAAAAGACCAGAAGCTGTTCTTAAAGATGAGGAAAAAAATGTGAGTATTCAAGATTCCCTCTGACGAACTGTAGGGAATGGCATTGAAGGATGTTTTCCTGGGCCTTCTTGTGACATCTGTTTTTCACAGTCTTTCTATAATTCAAAGTTTAAACTTTGATTTTCAAATCATCTGGCATTGCCCACATTCCAGTACCTGGGATGCCTGAGTTTGGTTCCTCAGGAAAAGCTGCTTATTTCAATTGATCTAGGAACTATTGACCAAAGTCAATAACTCTTGGGCTCAGTTTAAAAACATACTGTAGAGTCAGTGAGAAAAGCACAGAAAGGTCATTTTTTTTAAAGCAGAATGTTGGCTAAAGGAGTAGTACCCTGTTTAGAAGTCGGAATAGCTCTTAGTATACCCAAAGCCACCAAATGTTCAAATGGCTCTTTTCACTTGAGAACACAATGGTCCTGGTGGCTTTGTTATTTCCTGAGGTTTGGCAGCCAGTGATGAAGATTTCCTTGTATCAAGAACATGCTTCTTTCATGTAATCTAGGATACTAAAGAAGGTCCATCCTAATAAAAGAGGCCCATGATGCAAATGGTTTGGGTTGGCAATGCCTGTGCAAATCAACAACCACAAATTATAGATTTCAAAAAGTCCTAAGCATTAACTGGCCTCTAAGTAACACTTAGGGTTAGAGGTTTTCAGCAATGTGACAAAATGCAGCCATTCTTATCAGGACTATAGCGTCTCAGTGACACTTCCATCAGCTGAGCCAGTTGGTGTCAGAAAGATTCTGCTTCTCATGTCGGGGTTTAACTTGATGTCCTCCAAGACACTAGAATCTTCTTAATTGGTTACCACGGGGGTGGGGTGTAAACCCACCGGGGCACACTCTCCAGCAAACCAAACAACCAGATTAAAAGGATGTGGGAGAGGCTTACACACACATAACCCCCACATCAAGGCCACTGAAACACCTCTTTAGCTAGGAGTAGGTCATGTAGGTGATAGGTGCCAATATAGGATCTAAGTTTGAGGGTGGGAGACTTGGGTCACTAAAAATGACTCATCCAGTTGTACTCATACATACTCCATTTCTCGTGAACTTGATGCTGCTCATGCAGCTCCAATTTAAGGGTCTTTGAAGAAATGACTATCCCCGCCAGAAAAAGTAAAAGCTCTTTGAGGACAGAAGTCATGTCTTGAACCTCTTAACCTTGTATCTATTGCAGAGAAGTAGGAGAAAAAGCACAATTTCACAGTGATGTGATGTCATTAAAAGGAAATATTTTATCATCTTGCCTTTTAAAACAGTGGTTATTAAAATATGAAGCAACATAGAAAAACGCTTATTAGGAAAGGCTAAGTGAAAAAAGCAGGATGCAAAAATTACATATATTCTATTATCATAACCATGGAAAAAATATATAAAGATAAGACTAAGAAGGAAATATGACAACAATAGTTATGTTAGAAAGGTAGGTTTTTGAGTAATTGGCAATTGTATTCCTTTTCTCCTTTTTCGGTAATATTGTTAAATTACTTTTATGCTTTTTTAGAATTTTATTTAAAAGAGGGGTTTCTGTGCAGGTATTATACAATCAAGTCCCCAGGCTGAAAGCATGAGTTGATTTTTCCCCTCACCTACCCCAGTCTTCCAGAAACAGAGAATCTCAATGGGGAGAGCAATAATTCATCCTCAAAGTGTTGCCCAGGAGAGGCACTCAGCTGGGCTCTTGGCTCTCAGTAACAAGGCCCAGAGAAATTGAGTCACCCCAGCCTCATTCCCTTCTGTTCCTCTAAGTTGAAGCCTTGGAGCAACCCATTTTTATGAGTGCCTGCCAGGGTGGTTTTAGAAAGCTGAGTCTCAGGAGGAGGATAAGGAACAGTTGGGAGAACCCAATTTCAGCTCAATGTGGGTGTTCCTCAAGTAGGGAAGACAGAGGACATGTGTATTGGGTACAAGATGGCACCTCATCTTCCTGGGAAGGAAGATGACCTTTGTGGCTAAGATTTTCCACTTAGAGCTTTCCCTGGTCTCACAGATCATCAAACGAATCACCAGATTTACCAAACTATTTTTGTGGGGGCCACTTACTATACTGACCAAAAGTATCTCAAAAATATGTTTAAGCCCATTTAGCCATTGTTTATTGAAAAAATGCAGAGTGTATAGGGCACCAAAGATTCATACCTTGCACTTGTTCTGCAGCTCATAAACTAATTGAGGAGACAAAAAACAGTTAAGTACCATTGCCTGGTGCTACATAATTAAGTGCCAGGTGAATGGAAGAGAATTCCTAGGCTATCAGAACAACAACTTCTGCGAATTACTCTGCCACCCTCCAGGCTTTGGAGCTCTTGCCACTTGATTAGGTTTCAGTACTCGATGGTTATGGAAAGTGCCTGAGAGTCAGTGCTCAAGTCAACTTGTTTACAAAATCAGTTCCTAACAGGGACAAATTTGGAAACCAATGAAAAAATGCACAGGGATAAAGCGGGTACAAAGTTATATACTCCATATGATTCCAGTGATGCCAAATATATGTGTATTTATTTCTTTATTGAGAGAGAATGCATACAAGCCAGCAAGTCTAGAAGGAAATACTCCAAAATGTTATCAGTGGTTATCTTTAGGTTGTGGGTGCTTTTGTTTCCTTCTTTATATTTTTCTGCATTTTAAAGTTTCCCACAATGAACACTTATCACTTTTCTCATCAGAAAACCAGAGCTCCATCGAGCATTGGTGGGTGAAGCGTTCTAAAATGTAGAGCTTCTCCGTGAAAATAATAAGGTGGGTTTAAAGGCAATTTTAAAGAAATCCCTGGCTACCTGAAAATGAATTCTTAACAGAAATTAGGCCTGTTCGAGGTAAACATTTTTTCTACTGAGATTCAGGGGGCAGCCACATCCTCCCACATGTCTGCTGTCTTATCTCAGTGTCTTGACAGTTCACCCAGAGCCTGAGCGAGCAGGAGCTGAGGACCTACTGTGTGCCCAGCGTGGTGCTGGCTGTGATGGAGCTGCATAGGTCACTGCTGTCTGTCGTGAGCCCAATGCCCATTAGTTACAGGAGGAACTTGGACTTTATCTGACTACATCCCCTCCAGCATCTCCTACTGTAGTGAGAGCCATCATAGCATAGAGGCTAAAAGCACAAACCCAGGATTTACACAGATGGATTTTCATCTTTTTTATGTTGCTTACTAGCTTGGCCAAGTAATTTGACCCTTCCCAGCCTTGGTTCTACCCCACAAGTTGCAACTGGGAGCCTCCAGTGTGGTGTATTGGATTCTTAGCATGAACTGGGCATATAAGAAGTACCCACACCATTTTAGCCCCATCCTGTTTCTTTCCCAACCCAAGCCACATTCTGAAGTACTACAAAATTTTGCTAGGTGTCAAAGAGGAAAGAATTGCAAAAACATAATATGAGGTACTGGGTGAAGAAAGATAATGACATTGTGGGATACCATACCCTCGCCATCCACAAGAAGCACAGACTTTCTCTAGATAAGGAAGGACCAAGTTGTGTGGTAGACGGTTAGTTGCCATAGGAGTTTAGATAAAAGAAGATGCCATATGAAACTTGCTGGAAGAAGTACATCTGAGGTGGATCTAAAGGAAGAGAAAGCATTGGAGGTGAGGTGAACCAAAATGAAGGCATTATAAAGGCAGGAAGAATGCTAAGCTGTTGGACTAATACCTTGCTCACAGCAGTAGTTTGTGGATAAGATATGCAAGCAGCAAACTCCCTTTTAATTGTCCAGCTCCATCATTTTATATCTAAGAAAACTGAGCCCTAGAAAAAAAAGGCCAGTCACCTAGCTAGTCAGGAGCACAGCCAGTACTGGAATCTTGGCCTTCTGGTCCCCCAGAGCCCAGTGATGTAGTAATAGACTGAGAGAGCCTTGAGGGCAGGGATCCTGCCTCAATCAAAACTGAGTGAGGGGTGGAAGGTGGGGGAATGGGCCATGACTGCTAAAGGGGACTGGGTGTCCTTTAAGAGGTGGTTAAAAAATGTTCTGGAATTAGATAGTGCTGATGGTTGTGCAACTCATATACTAAAAACCATTGAACTATACATTTTATAATGGGTAAATCATAGGATATGAGAATTGTATCTCAAAAATGGTGTTACAAAAAAATACTGAGTGGACCCATCCTGAGTCCTGGCCCAGAACAGGGGCTCAGTCGCTAGGAAAGGAATGGGGCCAGTGCATGAGAGAACAATAGGGTGACATACAGTTCAAACCATATAGCAATTGTGGCACTTCATACACCCCAAGTAAAAAGGAAAAGGAAAAGAAAAAAATACTCTGGGTGCCTTTGAGGTAAGATATTGAATTCTTTCTCTGAAGTTCTCAGGTTTGGCCTTAAATACCATTTCTCCCCTTCCTTTCCTCACTCAGGATGCCCTTGATCTCTTCATAAACAGTTGAGATCAGAGGGTGCCCCTGTGTTCAGAGCACCAAGTGTTATGCTCCAGGTGCTGTCAAAGAGCTAGAGCTGGGCGTATGGAGACCCTGTGGTGTGAGAACTGCCCAAGCCAGTGGAGGTCCCAGGCAGCTCCCCCATTGCCTCCAGGGAATGTGATGAGCACCAAACAGGGGTTCAGTCTCGCTGCTCACCTGGGCATCAGCTTTATAGCTTTCCACAGCTTTTTGTGAAGTTGTAGGGGCTCCTTCTGTTTCTTGAACATACTGGTAGGCTTTTGGTAAATCAAAACAGATATATACACAGCTATTTTTCTCTGGTTCTCTTTCATTTTTGATTCATTCATTGGTTTGTTCATTCTACAAAACAGACATGGCCCAGGCCCCTGTAGAGTTTATGATCTAGTGGGGGAGAGAGAGATTACTCAAATACAGTAGACACTTGAACGACAGGTTTGAACTACACAGGTCCACTTATACATGAAGGCAATGATGAGGATGAAGACCTTTATGATAATCCAGTTCCACTTAATGAATAGTAAAATTATTTTCTCTTCTTTATGATTTTCTTAATAATATTTTTTCTCTAGTTTAAGAATACAGTATATAATACATGTAACATACAAAATATACATTAACTGTGTATGCTACTGGTAAGGCTTCCAGCCCACAGTAGGCTGTTAGTTACGTTTTGGGGAGTCGAAAGTTATACAAGAATTTCCAACTGCATGGGATGCCAACTTTCCTTACCACCAGTTGTTCAAGGATCAACTGCAGTTCCTGTGGTAGGTAATTCTAAGATGGTCCCTAAGACTCCTACCTCTGGTGTACATGCCTTGTATAATTCCCTTCCCTCTCTATGGGGAGAATCTGTGAATATGATGGGATATTCCTCCTGTTATTAGGTTACCTTTTAAGGCAAAGATAAGGGGATTTTGCAGATGTAATTAAGGTCCCAAATTAGTTGACTCTTAGTTAATTCAAAAGGGAGGATATACAGGGTGGGTCAACTTAATCACCAAAAGAAATTGTAAGATGACAACTGGGACTAATGCTGCAGAAGGGGAATGCATGGCACGATTTAAATAAAAATAGCTAACACTCAACGTAATATATACTGTTTCTCAGGTGCTGTTCTTGGTACCTTGCTTAGGTCTCGCAATAGCCCTAGGAAGAGACTACCATTCTCCCATTTCCTAGGTGATGAGATAAAGGCACAGCAAGTTTAGTGACTTGTCCAATGTTGTATTCTTGGGGAATGGTAGAGTGGGGATTTGAAGCCAGGCAGTGTGGTTTTGGTTCTGAGGGTCATGCCACACCCACTGGCCCAGAAAAAGCCTTCCTTTTAGAATGGGAGATGTTTGAGGGGAAAAGAAAGTTGAGCTTAGTCCTTATTGCATCTGTTTCCCACTTTGGTTTCTGTGGTACCTCCCAATCCTGGTTCTCTTGTTTTGTTTTGTTTTGTTTTGTTTTTAAATCCCTCCTTGCTTCTCTTTTTTTCTTTTACCTAATTTTGAGATTGTCCCCAAAGCTGGTTACTTGCACCTGTTCTGTCCTCTAAGTTCTCTTTCTTTTTGACAGTGCATTCATTCTGATGAATGGCCTTTTAGAGTATTATGAAGTCATGCAATTAATTTTTAGCAAGGAATCACAGCTGATTTCAAAATCAAATGTCATATACATCAATTTGTGTAGCGCTAGTAAAAGTATTGTAACTTGGAATGAAATGACTACTTTATCAGTTTGCAATCTAGATACCCAATAGCATCACCTGAGGAACTTGTTCAGGTGATTCTAATGTGCAAACAGGGCTGAGAACCATTGGGTTATTACAATCAACGAAGCCATTTAGTACAATCTTACTTTAAGGGAGTCTAGGAGTAGCATGGAGGGAGTCCAAACGCCTAAGTGGTCAGGAAGAATGTTACTTTGTTTACAAAACTATTGTGAAAATTGATTCTATGAATTGGAGAATTGGAGTTATCTTGTCATACCCAGCTAGAGTTGAGAAACCATGGAGTAAGCACCTGCCCAGAGATTATGCCACAAGCCAGCTACCAAAATGACCTGCCATAACCCTAAGACCAGTTTTATCCACCGCTATCACTCACTGATCAGAGCTTGCCCACTCCCAAAACTTTCGCTAGTTCCAATGAGTTTTCTTTCAAAATAATATGTAACATGTCTCTCTCTCTCTCTCTCTTTTTTTTTTTTTTTAACTTTTTGAGACAGAGTCTTCCCCTGACACCCAGGCTGGAATGCAGTGGTGCGATCATAGCTCACTGCAGGCTCGACTTCCTGGGCTCAAGCGATCCTTCCACCTCAGCCTCCCGAGTGCCTGGGACAACAGGTGCACACCACCATGCCTGGCCTCTCTTTCTACTAAAACCCCCAACCTTCTCTTCGTTCTTTGGACACACTGAAGGCCAACCCAGTCTGCATGTATGCCCAAAATTGCAATTTTGCTTTCCAAATAAAATGTTTTGTTTTTAGATATTTGACTCTATATTTTTATTTGACTTTGACACCGTGCATTAATAAACATAAGCCAGTGCAGCAGTAAAACACTCCACATTCACTGGTGCAAGTGAAGAAAACACAGGAAAACAGAAAATGATAGTATATCACTTCCCTTAGTGTGTTCCACACAGTTTAATAGGCATTACATAGGTGAGAAAATAAGGTGGTGAGAGGATGGGGGAATTGGGTGTAGTGTGATACCACTTTACATATGTATTATTGAATCCTTACAATACTGAGAAGCATCCCTATTTAAATATGAGGAAACGGAGGCACAAAGAGTAAGTGACATGCCTGAAGTTATAAGGATAGTAAGATAGAAATATTAATTCATCTTAGGAATGAAGAACATTGCCATTCTTCCTTTTCTGGAAACATCACCAAGAATTATTGTTGAATTTTTTGCTATTTCACCATTTATCACAATAATGTTTTTTCTTTGTTCTGTTAAGTGAATTAGATTAATGAATTTTCTAATATTAAATTATCCTCTTATTACTTGAATGGGTCCCCCTTGGTGAAGGTGGGACTCTGTTCACATACTGCTAGACTCCATTTACTAATATTTTACTTGGCGTATTTTCAATAAATATTTATGTGTAAGACTGCAGGCAGCTTAATTTTTATGCTCTTTGTCAGATTTTGATATGCTGGATTTGATTTTTTTAATGAAAATTTTTTTGTTTTTCTCTGTTCTAGAACATTTGAAAAAGTATCAAAATTACTTGTTCCTTGAAAGTTTGAAAGAATTCATGAAAGAAACTGCCTCAGCCTGATGTTATTTAGGAGAATTGGCTATTTAAAAACACTCCTGGCCGGGCACGGTGGCTCAAGCCTGTAATCTCAGCACTTTGGAAGGCCAAGGTGGGTGGATCACGAGGTCAGGAGATCAAGACCATCCTGGCCAACATGGTGAAACCCATCTCTACTAAAATTACAAAAAAATTAGCCAGGCATGATAGTGTACACCTGTAATCCCAGCTACTCAGGAGGCTGAGGCAGGTGATTCTCTTGAACCTGGGAGGGGGAGGTTGCAATGAGCCGAGATCACGCCACTGCACTCCAGCCTGGGTGGCAGAGCTAGACTCCATCTCAAAAAAAAAAAAAAAAAAAAAAAAAAAAAAAAGTCTGATCGTGCGCGGTGGCTCAAGCCGGTAATCCCAGCACTTTGGAGGCCGAGACGGGCGGATCATGAGGTCAGGAGATCGAGACCATCCTGGCTAACACGGTGAAACCCCGTTTCTACTAAAAAATACAAAAAACTAGCCGGGTGAGGTGGCGGGCGCCTGTAGTCCCAGCCACTCGGGAGGCTGAGGCGGGAGAATGGCGTAAACCCGGGAGGCGGAGCTTGCAGTGAGCTGAGATCCGGCTACTGCACTCCAGCCTGGGCGACAGAGCGAGACTCCGTCTCAAAAAAAAAAAAAGCACTCCTTGTTTGGGCCAGGCACCGTGGCTCACGCCTGTAATCCCAGCACTTTGAGAGGCTGAGCTGCGTGGATCACCTGAGGTCAGGAGTTCGAGACCAGCCTGGCCAACATGGCAAAACCCTGTCTCTACACAAAAATTGGCCAGGTGTGGTGGTGTGGACTGTAATCCCAGCTACTCAGGAGGCTGAGGCAAGATAATTGCTTGAATCCAGGAGGTGGAGGTTGCAGTGAGCCGAGATCATGCCACTGCACTCCAGCCTGGGCAACAGAGTGAGTCTGTCTTTAAAAAAAAAAACTCACAGTTTTCTCTGGACATTAAAAATACTAGTTTATTCCATAGGCACTTAAATCAACCCAAAGAGGCAAAGATATTCATTTTACTCCATCAGGCTGTTTCTTTCCTCTTCTCATTCACTTTTATTAATAGTGATAAATGTATGTTTACCTGGTAAATCCCTCTTTTCTTCTTATACAAGTCTGGGTTAATTACAAAACAACAGTGACTTTTTCCAGGGCCACATCTAGGTGCATGACATACTTTGGAACACTCACAGTATAATTGGGTACCTGATGCAAATTATTTGCATATGCAAGCAACATTTGAGTTAAAAGTGTTACGGACTTCCTGAGATTAGCATTAATTTTTCTTCTCTGTTTCCTCTACCTTCTCTTTCCCAGCTATTTAATAGGAGCCTCTGTGCTAGAGGAGGTGGCTGGAGAAGAGCCACAGAACTAGGTGAGGGGGTGGGGAGAGTGAGTGGAAACCGATCAGAAACCTTTATTGGGAATTAGATTTTCCCTGTCTCACCCCAAAAAGCCTACAGTTCTTCCGGGCCATGGTTTGAGCCTGCCATTCTAGAATGTTCCACAATGCAACTATTACTTTCCTGTAGAGGTCATGAAACGTAGATTTTTGGCTTTCCGGTCTTGCTGAAAGATCTTTATTTCAGTGAAATACCAATCAAAAAGCTACTTTGAAAAGTGTCATATGCCATCCCCAGCCTTGGTTTAGGAATAACTTGTGCAAAAGCCACAAATGCTCTTCTTCACAAAACCTCTACTGTGGTTTTCGCACATCATTGCTAACTCTAGCACAGTCTTTCCTCTTTCTTACAGGAGTAAGAGAAAGTATTAGCACTAAGTCAGCTCTGTTCACATTTCCGGTTTCAGAGGAGCTAACTCTGAAAATGCAGTATTTTTTACAGTTCACTCACTCTGTGAAGGATATTCCCAAATCTCATCCCAGTGACAGAAAATCTTTATGTGTCCTAAGCTGCAAATAAGCATTATGCTCCCAGGTGGAAGAGGATTTTGAGATAAGTTTCGTTAAGAAGGATGGAAATAGGAGCATTGAAAAATGACGAAATGTGTTAATTCTCGGGTTCAGCCATATGAGTAAAATCCCGGATTGGCATTTTGTACCTAGTGATTACTAGTGCTGCAAACCCATCGAAGGCTGGGGACAGCGGTATGCAATGTTGGAAGAGAAGAAAAACACCCTCGTGACTCCCCTCTGGTATAGCTCAAAGTCCCCAAATACCTGTGAGTCTACCTGGACGCAGAAATGTGTGCTCTCCTGCTATCAAAACCACACCGCGCCCCTTGTCTAGTAAATTAGCCAGACATGGCCCTTGAGATAGTGCTGTGAGTTTGGTTCTTTAAGGTAACTTCCTTACCTATAATTAGTTGGCCCTTAATCCTCCTTAAGCTTCCTCTTCCCATCCTGGGGTGTGTGGAAGAGGGCCAGGGGAGAGAAGGACTGTGAAATCCTCAAAGTCCCCAGAGCTCTGCTCCCTAACCCTAGTCCTCGGAGGCCCCCTGAACTCCCTCCGCTTCTCAAATTCCCTAGCTTCTCCCAACTCAGTCCTTGCCAGCACTGAGAGTAGCCCCATCCCCACCCTCCCAGGCAGGGGAAGGGGCAGCTTTAGGGCTTCCTGGAAATTTACTCCCTGACAGCTTTCCCAGGAGGATTTGCACTTAAAAAGGACACTTGGGGAGGGAGCCTGCCCCTCTGTACAAAGCTTGTCATTTAGAAGACTTGGACACAGCCTCCAGGTGGGAAGATGTCACCTGTGTGAGGGAAGTGGGAGGTTATCCTGAGGAGAAAGTGTGTGAAGGAGGGTTGGTCTGGGGCGGGGCGGTGGTTGGGTGGGGAGGACAAGACTTTTCTGCCTGCACTACTCCACCTTTCTTTTTCCCATTTGTTTCACCAAGATTTTCCTTCCTGACTTGTTTTTGGACACTTTCTGCACTCCTCTTGTTCTATTCCTAAACTGTCCCACGCACCTTTCCACTACCTTGTCCCTGAATATTTTTTGCTGTGTCCTGTTCCTTGTCCCGGTCCCAAATCATTCTGCCTGCCCTTCCCTTGTCCCTGGATCTTTTTGCCGAGTGTCACTATTTTTGGACAAAGAGCCTTTTCCAGTCCCGCCTTGAACCACACTACGTAGAAGCCTCCTTGTAGATGATGTGAGAGTCCAGCTCTAGGAATTAGCTAACTCTTACCTGGGGCTGGGGGGCAGTTTGTGGAAGGACAGAGATTGGAAGGAGA
Organism: Trachypithecus francoisi; assembly: GCF_009764315.1. Lineage (NCBI taxonomy): Eukaryota > Metazoa > Chordata > Mammalia > Primates > Cercopithecidae > Trachypithecus > Trachypithecus francoisi. The sequence goes on from NW_022681471.1 coordinate 25,195,918, forward strand.
GCAGGACCCCTTCAGCAGCCCTGCTTGCCTTCTGCAGAGCACACAGCCTGGCCTGAACAAAAATGTTCCTAGTGGCAGAAGATACTTCTCCAGAAGAGTTTGCTTTTATCACACTTAAACATAGATAGATAGATAGATAGATAATGGGTAGATATAGCTATAAATACATGTTTTTTATACAAGTAGCACATATTCATTGTGGGAAACTTCAAAAATATAGACAAGTTAAAGCAAAAAGATAAAGATACCCCAGAACCTATCATCCAGACACAAGTCTTGTGGTACCTTGCAGACTTGTTTCTGTATGCACATGTAGATGAGTGTAGAGCATAATCAAAGAGCCATGCGGTTCCTCCACTTGACTGTGTGTCTTGTGCTGATGAGCACCTTTCCACGCAGGTCATGATTGGAGCAGCATTTCAAGAGATGGAGCCGGTTTCTTCTACAGAAGTGTTGTATTAGTTTCCAAGGGCTGCCATAACAAATTACCACAAACTGGGGAGCTTAAAACTGCAGAAATGTATTCTTTTACAGTCTTGAGGCCAGAAGTCTGAACTTGAAGGTGTTGACAGGGCCATGCTCTCTCTAAAGGATCTAGGGGAGGGTCTTTCCTTGTTTCTTCCTAGCTTCTGATGGTTGCCAGCAATCCTTGATGTTCTGTGGCTTGTAGACACATCTCTCCAATCCCTGCCTCTGTCTTTGCATGGCTGTTTTCCCTCTGTGTTTGTCTGTGTTCAAATTTCCCTCTTCTTATAAGATCACTAGTCATTGAATTAGGGTCCACCCTAATTCAGTATGACCTTGTATTAATTTCCCTATTACATTTGCAAAGTATTTCCCCAGCAAAAAAGTCACATTCACAGGTTCCACATGGACATGAATTTGGGAAGGGGAACACTGTTCAACCCAGAACAGATAACAGCCCTACTGCTTCTTTGAAACTGCTTCAGATGTGGTTGGTTCCCCGATGTCAGGGGAGAGAGAGAGCTCCAGGTATCAGTCACCCTGTGGCAAGGAGTACCAGGACATCCTCCTCACAGTCAGAAAACATCTTGATGTCAAAGACAGGGGCTATTGAGTTCTATGTGGAAGAGATCTAGTGGAAACTGTCCCAGGTCCACGCTTACCAAGATGGCGCAGTTCACCGTGGGGCATTGTGATGAAGAAAGATTCCCAACTCCACTTATTCACAAGGCAACACCCTTGCCACAATAACTATTAAAGGTTGTGGTAATTGTTTTCCAATTATCTACCTGTGGGCAAAAATTAACATGGGTGCAGAGCATGGAGGGGAAATTTTAGCTGCTACTCATAAGCACTTTGGGGACACTCTCAACTTATTTTTACAAAACTGAAACTGGGCTGGTTGCAGTGGCTCACGCCTGTAATCCCAGCACTTTGAGAGGCCAAGGCAGGTGGACCGCCTGAGGTTAGGAGTTCAAGACCAACCTGGCCAACATGGTGAAACCCCGTATCTACTAAAAGTACAAAAATTAGCCGGGCATGGTGGCAGGTGCCTGTAATCCCAGCTACTTGGGAGGCTGAGGCCGGAGAATCACTTGAATCTGGGAGGTGGAAGTTGTAGTGAGCCGAGATCGCGCCATTGCACTCCAGCCTGGGCAATAAGAGTGAAACTCCATCAAAAACAAAACAAAACAAAAAACTGGGAACATCCTATTTCCACCATGATATTTGCGCTATCAGTGTATCACAAGGGTCCTTCCAAGCCAGTAAATATCCTTCTGTACCAAAATGTATTTAACTGGTAATTCTAAATCTTTTGATAAAGGCCTTCCACTTCTCTTCCACCCCTGTGGTCCCTGTGGTACATCTTGTGCTGAGAGATTACCTTCTTCTCAAATCTTAACTATTTTACTGAATCTCTCCACCTCTTTTTGCACTCCTCGACTCAGCCAGGAAAAAAAAAATTTCCTGCCCCTGGCGTTTCCTTAATCAGATGCAGACATGGCTGGATGTTCTTTGCTGGGCTGCTGAGTCAGAAGCCTGGACGAGCCAGCTTCAGTTTTAATAGAGTGGCTCAGGAAGGAAGTGCTAACAGAGATGGGTGCACAGTGCAGTCAGTGGGTGGGAACTGATGCTGGCTAGAAGACCTGAGTCTTCCGAGAGGCAGCTTGATTCCTGGAAAAGACTACTGGGCTGGAAGTCAGGAGGCCTGGGGTAGTCTCAGCTCTGCCGCTAACATGCTGCATGACCATGGTAAGTCATTGCCTTTCTCCAAACCTCGGTGAGAAACAGCGGACCTGGCCCCAGAAGACACTGTGGAAGAACTAGAGGTCTTCTGAGTCAGGCCCCCACTAAGAAGGCAGTCTCCTGTGAGGATACCTAGGAGATGAGTTAGAAGCAGAGGGCATATTTCACAAACAGCCCCCAAGGGATTGTCAAGAACAGACTACAGGAAGAATCAGAGAGACAGAGACTGCTCAAGCCTGGGGTCCGAACTAAAGCGGGGCAGCAGTTAGAAGTTGAAAAGAGAGGAGAGAGCCCTGAACGAGTTAAGTCAAGAAGAAGGATAATGGTAGAGGTAAATTGCAGGGTAGGCAGGGAAAGGCTGTGGAGAGGGGTTTCTGGGCAGTGGAGCCAGGGGCTAGCCTACTAAAGTTCTGGTGCTCTAGGGGAGATGCAGAAAGTAGGCTGAGGCTAGGCATGGTGACTCACGCCTGTAATCCCAACAGTTTGGGAGACCAAAGTGGGCAGATCATTTGAGGCCAGAAGTTCCAGACCAGTCTGGCCAGCATGGTGAAACCCTGTCTCTACTAAAAGGATAAAAATGAGCCAGGTGTGGTGGTGCATACCTATAATCCCAGCCACTCAGGAAGCTGAGACAGGAGAATCACTTGAACCCAGGAGACGGAGACTGCAGTGAGCCGAGAACGCACCATTGCACTCTAGCCTGGGCGACACAGCAAGACTCTGTCTCAAAAAAAAAAAAAAAAAAAAAAAAAAAGGCAGGCTGAGACTAAAGCAAGGGAGATTTTAAAAAATGGACTAGAACCACACAGACAAGTCTTAAATGTTCAATCATGTCAGGCTGATATTTGAAGGAAAACAGGTGCCAACTATGTACCCACCTGCAGAGCTCGCCATCCCTGAGACTCTTCACCGTGGAAGAAAGGGAATTTTTTTATTCTTTAAAAACCTGATATTTCATGTTCCACATTAAGGGTTGACTGGAGAACCTGAGGTGCTGTACAGAGACCAGAGGAAGGCTTTGATCCTAAGCCTGCAACCCTAAGAGAAGAATGAGCCCATGAGTTACAGCCTGTGGGTTCTTCCACATGCTATTTCCTGTACCTGGAATGTATTCTTCCTGACCCAGAAAATTCCCTCAGGGATTCCTCTTCTAGGAAGTCTTCCCTGAGTCTGTCACCTCTTCACCCTCACTCCTTCTGCATGCTCCCCAAACCCCTGCAATTCTCTACTGTGGGTGCTTACCCAGTGCACTGTAGTCCACTCTGGCTTTTGTATCTCCTTAACTAGCAGCTCTGTCTTTTTCATTTTGGATTCCCAGACCTACCAGAGAGCCTAGTGCTTGCCAAATGCTGGGAAAATACTTATTGAAAGGATATTGACTACTCAATGTTAGCCACAAGGCCCCTCAGACAGTCTTGCCATAGGAAACATCAATGGGAGAACCATTTGGAATTATGTAGAGAGATGGGGTGGGGAACTTATGGATTTGTTGTTTTTTGTTGTTGTTTGTTTGTTTGGCTAAACTCACAGCAATAGGTGTTAGAGTCATACAAGGGTTACAACAGCACACAAGAGCCCACTTATGACTAGAAATTTCTTCTAGAATTCCTTTCAAAGCATGATTCTCCTGCTGTGTTTGGGGTCGGGAATGTGTGGCAGTGGTGAGGGGACAGAATCCTGCCTCTAGGACACAACTCTGGAGTGGACATGTACCAAGAAAGCTCACCTTGGGAACCTGGGATGGAGGTAGGCATCTGTTAGAAAGAGAGACTAAGGATTCTGGTCACACTATCAAAACTAATACCAGAAACCAGATCAACACACCCAACATCCCCATTCCCAACCACACTCATCTATGCTGGAGATGATTATCCCCACACCCCCCCATGTTACTCTTCCTGAGCCATTGGAGTGCCAGAATAAACATAACCAACTAGAAGACTTCTGCAGAATGGAAAAGGATGGAAGATTCCAGACCAGAAAGGCCAAGGACAGCAGATAGACACTGAATGTTGAGATTTGTCAGTGGAGTGCTACAAGACAGGATGCAAAGTTATGACAGGTGTCTTTGCTTCTAGAGAGGCTTCGCAGACATACATTTTATCCCACCCTATCCTGCCCCACCCCTGGGTGTGTAAGTACTCCTCCTTCTTGTTCCCACAGCATTCTGTGTTCACTTCAACAGTGGTGCTTTTCATACCGTTTATGGTTGTCTGTCTGCTCATGTATCGTTCAGCTTCTCTGAACTGGAAGTTCCTGGAAAAGCAGGGACTATCATCTTTTTCTTTGTATCCCCAGGGTCCAGCTCAGCATCTGGCTCACAGTAGGCACTCAGTGAATGTTGATGTGAACAAATGAACTGATTCAAAGAAGTGTCTCTTGAAGTTGCTTCTTTCCAATCTAGCCAACAAATGCAGTATTCCAAATGGAGGTACCAGAGATCACATCATCTTCAGCTTTCTGCCATAGATCCACATGAAGAATCACACATGGTGCAGCTAAAATCCTTAATGTTAGATAGGACTTTGCATTGGACACTTTAAAATGTGATGTCTGGCTTTGAAGAGGGCGTATAACACAAATTTACTGTGCATCAATCTCACTAATGGAAAATAAACAATAGCCCATAAATCATCTTTCTTCAAGTGTAATGTGTTTAGGATAAAAGTTGATTGGTCAGAGTTAAAATATATGTAAATTTTAGCCTTTCCAGAGCCCATGAAAATGTCTGAAAAAAAAAGCTTTAAAAATGAGTAAGTACAAAGTTATTTGTTACAGCATTTAAAAATATCATATGATTGGAAACAACCTAAATGTTCATCAATACGGGACTAGTTAAAAAATGTATAGTACATCATCATTCATGTAATGGGATACTATGAAGTTGTAAAAAAAATAGAGAATAAAGAAGTGTTTTGCTGACCTAGAACAATCTCCAAGATACATTGTTAAGATGTAGAACAATGTGTTATATACTGCTGTGTGTTAAAAGGCTGAAAGGGAATATCTATGTATTTGCTTGAAGGTGCATAAAAGCATCCCAGGAAGATACATAAGAAACTGACAACACTGGTTAACAATGGAAGACTGAAAGGAAGAGATGGGGAAAAAGACTGCATTACATACTCTTTCATACTCTTTCATTTACATTTTAGACCATGTGAATGTATTATTTAGTCAAAAATAAATATAAAAAGGAAGAAACCACAACAACCATAGGAAATACAAAAAGTGACATCAATGCGACATAAATTTTGACAAGCAAGAAAGGCCATGAATTTGGACTAAGAGAGAGATCAGAGCAGTAAACACTGCAATTCAATAAATTGTAAGAGTATGCTCTCCCAAAGAAGCATTAATCACAGAGTCAATGAATGTGAGGAGCAGGGGTGGGCTATGAGGCAGTCATTGAAAAGCCGCAGTGGAAACAGCTGGGACAGGTGGCCCTCTACCTCTCTCTCCTTTCCCCCAGTAGACCATTTGTTAGGAGCAGCATTTGACCTTGGCCCTCAAGCTAAAGTTGCCTAGAGAGGGCTCTAGGAAAGATGCTGAGACCTCCACAACAGATAGGACAAAACCAAAAGGAAAACCAGTATTAGTCAAGAGTGAAACCTTCTACAAGGCTCCGCCCCCAGAGAAAAGCCCTCCTTACTTCATCAGTTGTGGGGGTCCCTGGTCTTCCTGCCTCTCCACCCACATAACCTAAAGGGAAGCCTGACTGTTGACATTTCCTACCCACTTAAACAGAACCCACAGTCAGCCCTCCCATTCCGGAGAGAGGTTTGTGGGGGAAACAGATCAACACAATTGCAGAGGAAACTCATGCCATCTACCCATAATAACCAACACAGGTTTTCATTCATAAATAAATAAATCGCCAAGCATTTGAGAAAAACTAGCAACATAATGAAAAGGAAAAATAAACAAATGGAACTGACCCAGAGGAAAGAGATAGAATTAAGGGAATTGAAGAAAATGTAAATATATTCTGACACACATTGCTCGAAAAGCTAGCCAAGCACTATTCTCCCAGGTTAGAATGGTTTACAACTTCCCCTTCCATCTCCATAAAATAATATTTAGTAATTTGGCAAATATTACTGATGCCTTACAATGTGTCACAACTCCTTACAATGTGTCAGGAACCAAAGGTTCTGGTTTTTTTTTTTTTTTTTAATTACCTTTTTCCTCTAATAGTTAATGGTAGAAAAATCAGACAAGTCCATTATGATATGATGTGGCAAATGCTATGATAGATTAAGCACAGAAGAGTTGGGGCGCAGTGGCTCATGCCTGTGTAATCCCAGCACTTTGGGAGGCCAAGGCATGTGGATCATCTGAGGTCAGGAGTTCAAGACCAGCCTGGCCAACTTGGTGAAACCCCCGTCTCCACTAAATTTACAAATATTAGCCAGGCAGAGTGGTGCACGCCTGTAATCCCAGCTGCTCGAGAGGCTGAGGCTGGAGAATCACTTGAACCCGGGAGGTGGAGGTTGCAGAGAGCCGAGATTATGACACTGCATTCCAGCCTGGTGACAAAGCAAGACTCCGTCTCAACAACAACAACAAAAAAAATATTAAGTACAGAAGAGAGCACCTTGTCAGCTGGAGCGGAATATTTCATTGAAACATTAATAGGTGGCCGGGCACTGTGGTTCACACCTGTAATCCCAGCACTTTGGGACACCAAGGCTGGCGGATCATGAGGTCAGGAGTTTGGGACCAGCCTAGCCAATATGGTGAAACTCCGTCTCTACTAAAAACAATTTTTAAAAATTATCCAGGCATGGTTGTGCATGCCTGTGGTCCCAGCTACTTGGAAGGCTGAGGCAGGAGAATCGTTTGAACCTGGGAGACGGAGGTTGCGGTGAGCCGAGATCGCTCCATTGCACTCCAGTCTGGGCGACAGAGTGAGACTTTGTCTCAAACAAACAAACGAACAAAAAACATTAATAGATAAGACAGGAGGGAATTAGCCTGGGCACAGGAATAGCATTAATAAGCACAGCACATTTCAGGAAATAAAACTAGCTTAAAATGCTTGATGCTTAGGATTGAACGTGAATGAGTCATAGATGATGAGGAGAGAAATGTGGGCAGGGGTCAATTCATCTGCCTTGTTAAGAATCGAGACCCTTTCCTCTAGTCTAGAGCTTTTCAGATATATTCAGGGAAAAGAACCCTTAAGAGGCCCTTCGTACAACAAACAAAATACTGATATATTTAACTCTTTCATATGTACTGGAAATAATTTTCCAAGCAGAAACTATGACTGTGTTCTGGGTTATCAATATAAAATCACAACCACAAGCATATTCACATCAAAAACAAACTGTTGAAGTATGATCCATTGTTTTTCTTATTTTTCCCTTGATATTTGCTACAGATCAATCACTAGCTAGCAGAAAAATAGTAGTAGAAAGAGGTAACCAATATTTAAGAAAATTCTGTGTAAAAATAACTGAAAATGAGACGTCAGTCCACTAACTGAATTCCTTCTGTAAACTTAGAAAAAGATGGCCAATATTTGATTTTAGCTATAGACACTTTCATGCACTCCTATACATGTATACATTTCTTGGAAACTAAATTTGATAACCATTTCTGGATGTGTTAGGCAGCTGAAGATGTTAAAAGGGAGCCCACTCCCTGTTAGGGAGAAACAGGCATGAGAGGTTCTGAGACAAAGGACTTCTGATACAGAATCAGAAATCAAAACAACAGCCTAAATTGGGAATCTGGAAAGGTAGCCAATTGTGGCATTATGGTAGAGGACCAGGCAGAAGGATGGGAGAAAGAGAAGGCTTCAAGAATTGAGGTACAAGCAGGGCATTCTGGAGTCAGTTGCTGTCAGTGTGAAAGATGGATGGGGTGGGGCAGAAAGAGAAACAAGAAGATAAGTTAGGATGGTACAATTCAGTAATCTACAAAAGAGAGGATATATGGGCCTGGAGATGATGGCAGGGGCCATGGAGAGAAGTGGTGGCAACCAAAGTTTTTGGAGGAAGAAGCCACTGGGAGTGGGGCAATCTGGGGCAAGAGAGAGTGAAGAATCATGAGTGGATCCCAGATCTTTGACTTGTGCAATTAGGTGAGTGGTGGGACCATTCACAGAGATATGAAGAACCTTAAGGGAGAACAGGTCTGGATTGGAATTAGAGTGGGGAGATAAATTAAGTTTGGAGCATACCAAATGTGAGATGGCTTTGGGATATCCAAGTAGAGATTTTCAGAGGCAACTGTGCTTACAACTCTGAAGTTCAAGACTTCAGTTATAGATTTGAGATTTATCACAATGAAGGTGAGATTGAAACCCATGAAAGTTCCTGAAACCCATGAATCACCCAATGAAACCATGGAGAAGAAGAAGAGAGGGGAGGAGAGGAGAAGGGAAAAAGAAAGGAAATAGTGAGAAGGAACACCAAAGTTTTAAGGGGTATGAAGAGAAAAGAGGATAACATGAAGAAGGATTTTGAGAGGCAGAAGCCCTTAAGAATAGGGTGATACAGAATTCAAGCGGGGAGAGCATTCAGGAAGATGACAACAGGATAATAGGTCAACAGAGTAATAGAAAAGTCACTAAAAATAAACCCTAAGAAGTATTCAGCCAAAACTATTACTGAGCTAATAATGGTGGGATCAATTTCAGGGGAATATTGTGGGCAGAAGTCAGACTGTAGGAGACTGGGGATCAAGAAGTTGAGGCAAGGAGGTTGGACAACAACTGTTTTTTCAAGTTGATCACGTGAACAAATCCTGACATTGTCTGCATCTTTGTGGTTCCTTCAGCATCCCCTCCCTCGGGTCTTGGCTGAGCTGATTGCAGGGCCCCTGCAGCTCTGGCACTCTCAAGTTGTATAAAACTGTTAGTGCAGAAGTCCTTGAGCCCATTTTGGCTCTCATGATAATTTTCCTTCAGTGGAACTAAGGTTACTTGTCTAAGAACCAAAGTCTCTGACTTGACTGATCAAAGTTCATCACGTGCATTGAAGCCACCTACTTGGCAGATGTAGTGAAAAGCTACATAGATCTGGGCCCAGGACAGGATGCTGGGGCGTGGGAGGGGAAGAAAGCAGGTGCTAACTATATAGATAGCATGCCTATCAGAGCAGTTTTTACGTTTCCTATTTGTCTCTCAAAACAATTTTATAGGAATCATCAAAGCAATTTTATCACGGTTTCTAGACTGGGTTTGGATGTGAGGTAGGGATTTCCACAGCTGCTTTTAGTTTGAAGGAAATCTGATAAGATGATGCAAAAGTCCTTCAGAAATTGTAATCCTACACACTTCGGTGATTCAATTCATTGTCAAAACTTAATGTGTTTTTAATATTGTTATTGTTCATTTGGTTTTTACCAACATGTAAGGAGTTGGCAATTATTTGTAAAACTCATGTCTTAGGCTAAATAAATTCCAAAAAATTCAGGATGAGAACTGTTTATTGCTTAACGTGTTTCAAATTTCTTCCATGCACATCTTTATTAGATCTTCATGGCAATCTATGGGATAAGCAAAACAGGTGCAAGTGCCTCCTTTAGGTATGAGGAAACTGAGGTCTAAAGAGATGAAGAGATATGCCCAAGGCAATTTATTGGTAGAGCAAAGACTAGAATTCAGATCTCTTAACTGCAGCCTATTTTCCCTATTCTGAACCATTACATCAGCATCAACAGTTATCTAATGGATTGGAACAGTGTACACAGGCAACTTAGCTACATCAAGCCACAATTTTTACTTTAACTTCAATTCCAGAGTCTTGGCCTGATTTCCCTCAAGACCCTACTTATCTTTGCCTTTAAGAAATTTATTTTTCTTGCATTATCTTTCCAGCTAAATTTTATTTAGGAACCATCAGCATCCTTCTTTTGCCTTACGCCATGTAGACTCGACCTGAAAACCTGCCAGGCTTTCACTGAGTTTAGCGATTAAAGAAGTAAAGTTTTGAGAAGCAACTAGTTGATGGGACACCAGTCATAAAATCAATCCAAACTTTTGTTGACATGTGTTTCTTTCCCCATATACCAGGTTCCCGCTTGATATTAGTAAGATTGAAACTGAAATAAGTCTATTGCTGGTGGATGAATTTGTCACTTTCCTTGAAACTGGTGAACCCAAAAAGTTAGACAGTGATAGGAAAATACTGCCATTGTCTGTTAAGAAGTCTATGACATTTCAAGGCAAGAATGAATATATGGAAGAAGAAACTTGTTTCTTCTTACTAACAAAAAGGAAAGCCTGGAAGTGAATGATATGGGTATAATTTAAAAAAAAAAAAAGAAACCTTTACGTAACATTTTTGCTGGGAGAGAAGACTACGAAGCACATTTTCCAGGAAGTGTGGGCTGCAACGATTGTGTGCTCTTAACTAATCCTGAGTAAGGTGGCCACTTTGACAGTCTTCTCATGCTGCCTCTGCCACCTTCTCTGCCAGAAGATACCATTTCAACTTTAACACAGCATGATCGAAACATACAACCAACCTTCTCCCCGATCTGCGGCCACTGGACTGCCCGTCAGAATGAAAATTTTTATGTATTTACTTACTATTTTTCTTATCACCCAGATGATTGGGTCAGCACTTTTTGCTGTGTATCTTCATAGAAGGTTGGACAAGGTAAGATGAACCACAAGCCTTTATTAACTAAATTTGGGGTCCTTACTAATTCATAGGTTGGTTCTACCCAAACGATGGATGATGGTAGAAACCAAATAGAAGAATGGTCTTGTGGCATAATGTTTGTTGCCTAGCGATGAAGTCTCATATTCTTGTCTCTGGTTAGGATCTTGGGATCTGGAATCAGACTGCCTGGGTTCAAATCTTGGCTCTGCCCATGCCATCTCTGTTATCCTGGGGCAAGTGCCTCAGTTTCCACATCTGAGAAATGGGGATGGCATTGGTGTCCGTTTCATAGATTAAGTGAGTTTAGCCTTGTAAAGAGCTTAGAAGGGGGTCTGATACATAGTAAGCACTATGTATGCACTAGCTATAATTATTTGCTAAAGTTCTGCTTTAAAAGTAAGCTATTTTTTTATGGAGACAACTTTTTTCTTTTAAATTTCCAGCTAGGCAAGAAGAGCGTCAATTTGATCTAAAATTTCATAGTGCTTCGGATTAACATAGACGGATAAGTCCCAGAATTTGCAGTCTTTTAGTAAAAGTAGCATTCTCTGTGTAATTCTTTGCAAACACTGATTGTAGTTGCAAGATGCTCAGTTTCCCTCTGAGATGTTTTACATTTTTAAAAGGTTAGACTTGCAGGAACAAAAGAGCAGAGTAACTTAGTAGGCTGTTTTGCATTCTTAGGAAAAGAAAACCATCAGGATTTATTTTGTTTTCATGAATTTTTTCACTTCCACTGAGGAGTATAATTGGCTGGTGTTGACAAAACACCAATCATAGATGTAAAGGAGAAAGTTGATTAGTTTTCTGGCTGTTCCTAAAATTCTGGATGCAGAACTGTGGCTAGAAAGCATCTGGATGATTGCACTTTATCAGGGATACTTGAGTGTCTTCTCTTAGGATCTGGACCTAGAATTAATGTCATGAGATTTTTCTATCAGGATAAGGTGAGATAGTGAGGGCTGAAGTCATCCACTGGGTTATCCAATTTTAGGTTTCACTGCTGAAAAAAGAGGGGGCTCTGGTCTGGTTGGTTATTTGTGTTTGGCCTGATGTGCTCTGTCAGTCAAATGTCTGGACATAGGCCTAGCTTCTAAAGGGGCAATAGTGACCTTGGTGGACTGATATTTACCATACTATTTACATGTGCTCTTATGACAGCAAAAGCTGCCAGAGTAACTGAATCTTGTTTTGAATCTAAAAAATCTACTCTTAAAGCAAGAAAATGGTACAAAATTAGTTGACAATGCAAGTGAATTCTATACATTTAATTATTCTAAGACATTGGAAAATAAAATATCTTGTTACTTTGAGGATAAAAGATGATTTCTTTTAAAATGCAAATGTTTTCTACAAATACTAAAGTTAAAAGGGAGAGAGATGTAATTAGAACTCATTAACTGACACATTGCAAATTAACTTCTTTTTATAAAGCACTGCATCACAAACACTAAAATGAAGTGGGCAAATTAGCTCTGCAGAAAACTATTTTCTAGGCTGATGTTTATAATGACCAATCATTACTGAAGCAATGAGAAATGTGACAATTACAGAATATTGCTGCTATAGTATGTTGAAAAAAATATGCATTTTGTAATCAACATTTAGTAGAATAGCTCTGATTTCTACCTGGAGTTTCTGATAACGTGACGTCTTAATTGCTGGCTTTTATAGATTTTTAAACTGCAAATACAAAATAGCAATCAGCCAATATAATAACTTATTATTCCCCATTTATGCCTGAAAGTCCTCCTCTTGTTGATGCCATGGAAATGAATGTAGAGACAGATATCATTAGCTGTATTCTCCTTCCGAATGACATTTATCATATCCTTGTTATTTCAAAATAGATAGAAGATGAAAGGAATCTTCATGAAGATTTTGTATTCATGAAAACGATACAGAGATGCAACACAGGAGAAAGATCCTTATCCTTACTGAACTGTGAGGAGATTAAAAGCCAGTTTGAAGGCTTTGTGAAGGTAAGGAGTTTAGTTGCTGGTAAAAGTGTCATTGAAATGTTCTACTACATTTTCTAGATTGGGAAACTGACAATGCCAATGTTTAAAGATTGGTTACAGACACAGACACACACACACACACATGCATATATACACTCATACATGGGTGTGTGTGTGTGTGTGTGTGTTAAAAAAAAAAAAAGACACTCTCTGGGGAAAATACACCCTTAGGGGCACAGTCAAACATATTTGTGAGCTTACATATGCAGCTACCACTAGGCAAAATGATAAAGTCCACCAAGCTTGGTTTTTGCATTTCTGTGTCTCCCCATCCAAACCTTGATGCTCTCCCACTGGGGACCCATGGTCTGATCCCCATTTCCCAGGGAAGCAATAGCCATCGACAGCTGCCGTGGCAGCAGGCCACAAGTGAAGGGACTCCTGAAGACTGGTAACACTCTATGGTGCTTCTCTGATGATGGAATTTTAGATGTCCTGACAGTAAGATCCTTCCCTTTTACTGGGGAGAGAGGTGCGGGGAGTAAATAATAGACATTCTCAGTGCCGCTCAAACCAGGTTCTATGTAATATCACTTGCTCATGAAGCCCACCCACTCTATGACCGGTCATGACCAGAGGCACAGAGGGTTCAAAGCCTTTTAGCCCACCAGGCTGGTAGCCAGCATGAAGTCACTGCAGTGACTATGGCTTATAACAGATACCTAAAACAAGAATTTTTACAACCTTTACATTAATTCCATCGTGACAGACATGGGGTCTAGGGGCTCTTCTCCTGAGGCAGAACATCAAGATTCTTTCTGCCTATGTCCCTCTCAGAACACTGAGTCAAATATCCTGGGCCTCGGCTCACTTAGGGGTCATTTCTAGGAGGCAGCACTCCACATTGACGACAATTCTGGGCCAGATGGGTGGGTATCTGGGTAAACCAACAGGAATTAGTTCTCACATATAGATTATGTGTAATTTAATGCAGGCGTAAAATGTTTAAGATCTTATTTCTGATCTTATTCCTCCCCTCCTGTACTGTCACCGAGGTGTCATTTTAATTCATTAGTGAAGACTCTAACAGCTTATTCCTGAGTTACCTACGGAGATCAGAATGCAGCTCAAATCCGCTGCTCACTTTCAGGTTCTTTACACTAATCTAGGCTTTAGATGAAGCTCCTAAACACTTTCTTTGCAAGACTGGCCAGCTAGGAAAACGATTTGAGTTTCTTCGGTTCTTTGAGGATTTGGGCCAGTATTACAGAGTATTGGAAGGTGTTACGAGATTAAATGTGAATAAAGGCACTTTCAAAACAATGGTTAATAATCCAAATAACAGACTGAATGTGCTTGGCTGTGTGACTTTGAGTAAATAACTTCACCTTTCTGGGCCTCAGTTTTGTCATCTATAACATGAGAAGACAGATTATCTGTAAGGGCACTACTAGCTCTGACATTCTATAATTATGTGATAAGCTTCAGTTCCCTCCAATGGCAGTGAGAGTGGCTTGTCAGTCCCCCTCGTTTCTTACGGAGACTTTTACAGTTGAATTGTCAATTCCTCACGTCAATATTTCGGGTTGGATATGTATGTAAAGCTCCCAAAATCAGCTACCAAGGATAGGAGTAAGGAAAACAGTCAGTTTGGCCTCCTGCTTATGCTTGTATGAAAAAAGTGACAGCTCCAATGTTTCATATTCTTAAAAGGCAGATCTTCTCAGGCATGTCAGCCAGGGCCCCAGGAATCTCCTCCTTACACACAACTAAGGAGGCCCCTTGTCTCTACTGCAGCAGGTGTGGAACCCTGGTCAACACCACCTATACCTAAGATTATGCACAATGAGTAGATACAAAGTCCTCCAGCTACCCAATCCTCCCCCAATGACGGATCCCCTTTCCAATACAGTTTCCCCCAAATTGCTCACTCTAAAACAGTATTTTAGATTTTGAAAAAACTCAATAGGCCAATTATAGAATAGCTCCAGATTGGATTCATATTTTCTCAACTAATGTTAGCAGGCTTTCTTTCCGGGCCACAATCTGGCCGCACCTAAGCAACCTAAAGTTTGAATTTGGGGTCTTTGAATCACCCTAGGGCTTGATGAGATCTTAGAAGTCATCAGATCCAATTCTCAATCCACAACTTCAGGCTTCTCTCCACCTCCTGACTAAGTGGTCATCCAATCTCTGTTTGAACATCTCTAATGACAAGGAACTCATTATCTCTGGAGGCAGGTAGCACCAATCTGTCATTTTGGGGAAAAGATGGTATTCAGGGCTCAAGTGAGGGTAAGCAGAGGTATTATTTTAGTAGTATAATTTCATACTAAAGCTTACAACCCACCCCACCTCTGCTAGAATATTCAGTTCCAGGATTATTTGCCCACCAATGCCTGCGATGCTTTTGAGAGAGTCAAAGCGTTTATATATCAAGTTAAAGGGCAACCTGTCCATACCTGCCACGTGGAACTCCCACTAGAGAGAAATAACTCATTCTGGATTTTCTGAAAGTCCACTTTAAAAAGTATTTCAGTTGAGGTGGGGAGTGAAGCAAGAAAACAAAGGCTCTGGGGAGTGTGGCTGGGGGAAGTTCACAGAAAGGCTAGGCTGGGCTCATGAAACACAAGCTTTGCTGACTTCATGTTTTCATCTTGGCCAGGCTTCAACACCAATGCAACAACTTAGCCTAAAAGTATCTCAACCTTGATCACCACAGTCTACTTTTTGAAAAGACACTAAATAGTCATTTGTTTACTTGTGATCTCACAAACATTTTCCTGTCACCACATCTTCATAGCGCTGCGCTTCAGCTCAAATGGAAAGTTGAAGCTCTGGGGCCCATGTGAGCGTTCTGAGGCTCAGGTTCCCCTGGAGGCTCTGTGAACTACGCCCTTAAATCTGGCAACTAAGCTGAGCCTACAGCCAGCACTCAACAGTGACAACACAAATTCCTTCTCGGGGAGGAAAGAAAAGGAAGGGTCCTGTAGACAACTGATTCCAGGAGTGGGAAGGAGCACAGGACTGTGATTTCATAAGATGTGAAAATACTACTGTCTTCTTCCCTTGTGTTCAGAGGATAGACAGATGGAATAAGCTAAGCCAGCCTATGAATGTCATCTCACAGTTTCCACAAAACCTCAGCTTCTTTGGGTGACCTCATACTGACCAGTTAAGCCCTCCAGGCCTTTTGTTCAGTCTCTTTAAAATGGCAGCAGTAGCCTTTATTATCTTCCAACCTGTGTGATGGAAGTTCTTGTTAGCTTCTTTAAATACCTGTAGGCTTCCTTCAGTTTATAAGTGAAAAGAAACTTTTAAGAAGTGTTGCATTTGCCTTTGAACATCAGCACCATTGGGAGATGACCTGTGTTTCCTAAATGCTGATTATTCTAAATAAATACAGTTCACCTATCAACAAGAGAATCTCTTCAGTCCATTGAAAGGGATAGAAAAATTAAAAATGTCTGAGGGTCTTTTCATAGCCTGGCATTTCTCTCCCAAGGTCAAACTTACTATTATCTTTTCCTACAGGATTTCAGACCAAATTTATTCTAATAGATACACACCATGCTTTATGTTTAATAACATTCCATACGCCAGTTCCCAGGGTAGAATCATCTCCCCATTCAACATTATTTGTCAATATCTGTCAAAGCCAAGGAGGTTGGGGTCATAGGAAGGGTCAGGATCACAGCCTCTGGTCTGGAGAGAACACTGGAATGGAGATAATAAGGCCTGGATTTTACTTCCAGATTCTTCCCTGGCTTTCTGGGTGTCGGCTCGTCTGTCAGATCCATGGACTCTGAATTGGCAGGATGGAATTAATGACAGGATCTGAGTGTGTATTATAATCCTCACCAGAAACAGACAACAGAGTAATGACAGATGCAAAACGAATGATAACTTTAAAACCCCACAGCAGAACCCCTGTCAAAATGACCTTTTGCAATGATTCTTATTTTAGGATATAATGCTAAACAAAGAGGAGAAGAAGAAAGAAAACAGCTTTGAAATGCAAAAAGGTAGGTTTGCTATTTATTAATTTCTATGAATGCCTAAAAACTAAAAGGAAGCTTTAGGCTGATCATATTGAACAACCCAGTGTTGTTGCATCAGGGAACTTTTAGCCCTGGAAATAAAACAGGAACACAATTGTCAAACTGACACTTCTCTGGTCCCTGTGATTTGGAAATACTTTGTACATATATATTTATGAAGAAAGGATATGTTCCTTTAATGCCAATGATACCAAATCTGAAGAAATCCCATTATGTTCAGTACCTTAATAGAAGCAACCATATAGCCTGGTACCACCTACAGTGGAATGAGAAGACAGGAAAGTCATCATTTGGTAACAGTGGCATTCATCACTCACTGATAACAGTTTTTCGTGGGGCACAGTGGCCGGTGGAGCCCCTGGGATCAAGGAGTGACAATGTCACAGTGTTCTATTATTTGCCCTGTTCTTAAAGTCAGAGCATCCTGAATATCTCAGGGTTGGAAGAGACCTTGACAGTTCTCAAATCCACCACCATCCCCACAACAAAAATCTCCTTCACAATAGCACTGACCATCCAGCCTCTGATCAACATGTCTAGGAATGAGGCACTTTCCACCTCATAAGGCAGCCTGATCCATCTTTGAATGGCTCTAATAATACTAAGATTACTATACTACTCGAGAGAAGTCTTTCCTCTTCAAGTCAAACTTTGTTCCTATAATCTCCACTCACCGGTCCCAGTTCTGCTCTTTGAGGCCATAGTAAACAAAGTATAATTGCTCTCCTACCCAGCAGCTGTTCAGATATGGAAGACAGCAATCATGGCCACCAAGCCTTGATTGAGCTTTTTCTTCTCCAGGCTGAAGATCCCTGATGTCTTCCACTGTTTCTCCTATGACCCTTTCCAGGCCCTTTCCTTTGCCACACACCTCCTTTGCATGGACACACTAACTTTTTCGTGTTCTTTTAGAATTTGGTTCCACCAACCAATACAATAATGCCTGACGTAACTTCAGCAGCAGATTATGGAAAGAGCGGGTGTTGTTAGAGAGAATATTATATCACAAAGTGGGTGAACACGATGTCATGGCTTCTGCAAACTTAATACACACAAAAACATACATACACACAGAGATAGAGATACTATTTTCTGAGGCAAAGAGAGTACTCAGAACTTGCCTTAACTGTTGTTCTGGATACTAAATGGTCATCTGACTTCCATGAAGCTTTTATCTTCAGAATGACTGCAAGATATGTTGAGTAATAGTACCATGCTGTCTGTTAATTACAGAGAAATCTGAGGAAACAGTTTATGCAGATGCTGTCTAGAAGTCTTCAGGAAAATTATAACATTAACCAAACTTGTCATTTAAGTCATGCAATTTAACTCAACATTTATAGAGCACTTACAAAGTGCCCAACATCAGGCTCATACTGGACAAAAAGAAACTTCCACACAGCCTCTGCCCTTAGAAGATTGGGACATCTCATTAGGGAGCAGGGCTTTAACACAAGAAATAATGAAAGATAGATTCAATAGTTTGGCCAGTTGCTTGACCAAATCAGAAACCATAAGAATCTTACTAAGCGTACAGACTTTGGAGCCCACTAAAATCCCCAGTGTATGGAGTTGTTCCTAAAAGCAACATTCACAGTATGTTTAATGAAGACCAGCGTTTTTAGCCTGTGTCAATCTATGCAAAATGGAATCGAGTATTGATCAACT
Source organism: Trachypithecus francoisi (assembly GCF_009764315.1). Taxonomy (NCBI): domain Eukaryota; kingdom Metazoa; phylum Chordata; class Mammalia; order Primates; family Cercopithecidae; genus Trachypithecus; species Trachypithecus francoisi. Next base: position 25,214,440 of record NW_022681471.1, read on the forward strand.
ATTAGGAGAATGAGATCAACGGAAACAGCCAATTCAATTACTCAGATATTAGAAACCAACTTTTCCTTCAGTGGGAGAGATTTCAGATCATTTTATCTTTCCTTTTACATAATCTATTTTTGCACAGTCTCTATTACACAGTTGTACAACTGGACCGAATAGTTTTGTGGGCAGTTTTTGCATTATTTTAGCCCGACAGTTTGTTTTTGGTTTCATTTCAGGTGATCAGAATCCTCAAATTGCGGCACATGTCATAAGTGAGGCCAGTAGTAAAACAACATCTGGTAAGTCACACAGCATCTGAGTGGTAGCCACCCACGGGGAAAGGCTGGGATGCCGAAGTCATGTTACCTAACGGTTAAACTCCTCTTTTCTCCTGGGACCCAATTTACAAACCTACCCCTACACTTCTCCTATTCCTTTCTTTGTCTTCAAAGTGAGTTCAAATGCACAGATGGGACTTAGAGGGACAAAAGGAGGTGGAGTGCAAGCTCGATGTTCTCATTATGTTCTTGTTCAGTGGTTGATTCTAAATGATGAATTACTGGGTGGGTGGAGGGACCATTATTCTGACAACATAGAAGAAATGGCAGGTAGTGACCTCCTGACTGGGAGCATCCCTCCTCCTAACCCCTCTTCACTGTGTGGAAATGGGCCTCGTGGGGTATTTCCTGCCATCTGTCAATCCCTGTATGATTAAGCTCAGCCTCACTGAGGCCAACCTCAGGGAAATTAAAGGTAAAATCATTCTGTAAAGATCAATAGGTCCCAAGACGTTAGATTTTCCAATGAAGTAACAACAGACGACATATTGTGATCTTTTCAACTCTGAACGATTTTATTTCCACATACGTTCTGCCTCCATTCTAGCCTTTAGATATTTTTTCCCAAAAGTTCACCTTGCAATAACTGGTGCCGGAGAATATGTCGTATCTGATAAATGGATGGAAACATGCACACTAACATAAAGTCCCCCATCAACATAAAGGCAAGAGCGTCAGAGGAGTCTTTCAAAAATTCAACAGAATTTTTTGAAAATTCTGTTACTCCATTACTCCGGAATGGAGTTCTAAACAGTACATGTGTGTGTGTGCATGTGTGTATGTGTGTGACAGAGAGAGAAAGAGAGACAGAGAGACAGAAAAGACACCACTTCATCTCTGAAGTGGCTTGGGCTTCCCAGTAAGTGTAACACATGGACAGTTATCATTATCGTGGATCATGGTACCAAAGTAAGAGCACTGAATAGGGAGTTTTTGAACGCTGGGATTCAAGGACCATGACCACCGCTTGCTGGGTGACCTTGAGCAAGACCCTTTACCTATGCGGCAGTTTTCTACTTCACCTACTTTACAGGGTGACTTTGAGTATCAAATCAGCTAATGTGGCCGAAAGTAGCTGTAAGGTGACACTACTTAGTTTACTTCACCATGGCTTAGATGTCAAAAGAGTGACATAAAGCCCCTCATTAATACCAGTTAGTTACACAATATTTAATAATTTTGTCAAGTACCCCTTCTCTCTTCTGGATCAGATGACAACAACAGAGCAATCTCCTAGAAGAATAGCTTCCCACTGGTCTTTTTTCACCTGTATCTAAACCCTTGCTCTTGGATATATTTCACAGAGCTCAGATTCTCCCAAAAGGCTCATAATGGATATCAGTCCTACAATATCTTACAGTCTGCATCACAATAGATTTCCAGGGGATCAGGTGGGAAGACAGTAACATTCCACCCTCACCCCAGTCCCAAACTTCTTCTTCCTACCTAGCCATGCTGCTAAAATCTTGCCCTACATCCCATAGCAAGTACTAAAATTAGGTGAGGACGTACCAAAGTAAACTTACTGAACTAAAAGATTGAGAACCTGCCCTTTTTTTCTCAATAAAATGGTTCAAAAGGGCAAACATTCTAATGAAGCATTGTTTCTGGAGTGGTCTGAAGGGCCCAGATCTGTCAGGCATTTTAGGATGTCTCTCTATTAGTAAAGGGTGAGTCTCAGCACGTGGGATCTTGTGCCCTGATAGACCTAAGACTATTGAATACGAATTATTTTTTTAAAAGCTCAAGGAAGAAAAACACATCACTACTTTCACTTTTCCTCACCCCTCACCCCCATCAGTCAGTCTAGCTTTCTGTGGGAGCTGAGATTTGAAGCCGGGTGCACACACTTCTTTGAACCCACTCAACATCTCAGCCGAGAAAATGGCACACTGTTGGTGGGTACTCTGGCTTAGCCACAAGAATACTGGTACTTTCAAGTTGGTGGCGCCCACTACAATGGGAGATCAAAACATACCGTGAAATGAGCACACAGTTTATTTTCATACTTCCTTGCCTAATTTTAGTCCTTGCTGGGGGAGGCAGATCAGGTTTGCAACAGCATGATCAGGTAGGAAGAAATGGGGTCTTTTCTCTGTGCTGAGGCTGAGCTAGGTAGACTGACAACTCTTTGACTTTGTAAAATTCAAGGCAAGTAGGTATTCATGGTAATATTAGTAAACATTTGGTCTGAGTAACTTGGTATGTATAATTTATGATGTCAAATTTTGAAATCATTTGTGCCTTCTTAAGTTCAAGGCAAATTGGCTATAAGAACTCTAACAAGAGAAAGAAACTCACTGTGATCTCTTACTTTATTTAATCTTCATAAGTCTCTGAAATATGCTCCAATATGAGCCCAGTGTTGCAGATGAGGAACTGAAACTCAGGGAGATTTAGAGGCTTGCCCAAGCTTAAATAGAGCCTGGATTGGAACATGGCTCTGTCTGACTCTGAAGCCCATGGAAGGGGCCTTGAGAATCCATTCCTATACAAAGCCAGTATCCAACATTAAACTATATTTTCTGTCAGAATGTGAACCATGCTTTGCTTCACCTCACCACAAACTTTTTCTCTCTTTGTAACAGTACTACAGTGGGCTGAAAAAGGATACTACACCATGAGCAACAACTTGGTAACCCTGGAAAATGGGAAACAGCTGACCGTTAAAAGACAAGGACTTTATTATATCTATGCCCAAGTCACCTTCTGTTCCAATCGGGAAGCTTCGAGTCAAGCTCCATTTATAGCCAGCCTCTGCCTAAAGTCCCCTGGTAGATTCGAGAGAATCTTACTCAGAGCTGCAAATACCCACAGTTCCGCCAAACCTTGCGGGCAACAATCCATTCACTTGGGAGGAGTATTTGAATTGCAACCAGGTGCTTCGGTGTTTGTCAATGTGACTGATCCAAGCCAAGTGAGCCACGGCACTGGCTTCACGTCCTTTGGCTTACTCAAACTCTGAACAGTGTCACCTTGCAGGCTGTGGTGGAGCTGACGCTGGCAGTCTTCATAATACAGCACAGCAGTTAAGCCCACCCCCTGTTAACTGCCTATTTATAACCCTAGGATCCTCCTTATGGAGAGCTATTTATTATACACTCCAAGGCATGTAGAACTGTAATAAGTGAATTACAGGTCACATGAAACCAAAACGGGCCCTGCTCCGTAAGAGCTTATATATCTGAAGCAGCAACCCCACTGATGCAGACATCCAGAGAGTCCTATGAAAAGACAAGGCCATTATGCACAGGTTGAATTCTGAGTAAACAGCAGATAATTTGCCAAGTTCAGTTTTGTTTCTTTGCGTGCAGTGTCTTTCCATGGATAATGCATTTGATTTATCAGTGAAGATGCAGAAGGGAAATGGGTAGCCTCAGCTCACATTCAGTTATGGTTGACTCTGGGTTCCTGTGGCCTTGTTGGAGGGGGCCAAGCTTTAGAACGTCTAACACAGCGGAGAACCGAAAAACCCCACCCTGCCACCCACTCGGACAGTTATTCATTCTCTTTTCATCTCTCTCTCTCCATCTCTCTCTTTCAGTCTCTCTCTCTCTCTCTCTCAACCTCTTTCTCCAATCTCTCTTTCTCAATCTCTCTGTCTCCCTCTGTTAGTCTTTTCTCTCCCCCAGTCTCTCTTCTCAATCCCTCTTTCTAACACACACACACACACACACACACACACACACACACACACACACAGAGTCAGGCCGTTGCTAGTCAGTTTTCTTCTTTCCACCCTGTCCCTATCTCTACCACTATAGATGGGGGTGAGGAGTAGGGAGTACAGCCCTGAGCCTGCCCACTCCTCATCACGAAATGACTGTATTTAAAGGAAATCTATTGTGTCTACCTGCAGTCTCCATTGTTTCCAGAGTGAACTTGTAATTATCTTGTTATTTATTTTTTGAATAATAAAGACCTCTTAACATTATCGTTGTTGTTTGAGTACCTAAAGCTCCCAGTCAGGTTGGGAAAAGAGGAAGCACTTGGAGGGAATTTCCCCAACCTTTGTGATGTTTTCATAAACTTTGTTCTCAAGCTACTTATAAAATATCTTGGTAGCAGCACGGTTTCTGGAAGTCTGTGACAGCCTTTGATGGATGATGTGCTAGCCTATTCAGTGAAAAGCAATCTAGGTCTTTATTTCCAGCTTCTTCTGAAAAAGTTGCAGGAGATTGATAGAACATTTTTTAATTAATCACAGCCAAGTGAGGCTGGAGGGGGTCCTTAAATGAGAAGTAGTGGCATAGCTTATTAATAGCTGTCTAGGTGGTTCCACTTAGGCAAGAGGAAATGGAGCTGGGAAAATCTGAGGCGAAGTATTGGTCCCCCAGTCTTCCACTGAAGTCAATGGAGCCATTTCTTGTCACCTCTAATAGAGGAATTTTTCATGTAAGAAACCCAGAGTGGAGTGTTCATCTTTACTGGGTAAGTCCTATATGCTCACTGTTGGTTATCTCCCTGGGTTCATGGTTTGAACTTAGCAGCACCTTCGAGCCACTAATGCCATGCTTTTTGTTCTCAACTGTCTCCTAGAATTTGCCTGCATCTCCAAAGGGTGGGCCTAGTCCTCAAACCTAATACATTCCAACAGAACTCTTAATTTTTCCCCCCACACAATGGGATCTGTGTTCAATGTTTCTCATTCCAGTGAATGGTGTCTTCATCTATCCTGTTTTTCAAGTCAGAAATTGGCTTGACTTCACTCTCATCACCCTCATGTTCAATCCCTCCAGCCTATACTCATCAACCCTATCTCTTAAGTAGTCCTTGAGTTAATCTACTTCTTTCTATCTCTTCTATTGCTATCCTAGTCCCAACTATCACCATCTCTCTTCTGGAATAGTACGACAGCCTCCTAGATTCCCTGCCTCCACTCTTGCTCCCTTCCATCCATTCTCCATGCACAGCCGGTCCCCTGCTTCTTATGAATCTTGTAATAAAGACCAAAATAATATATTTCATCTCCTGCTGCCACCTCTCTCGGTCTATTAAGTTCTAGCCCTCAGTTCCTCTAAGCAAGGTTACAAATGCTTTCCTACCTTAGGGCCCTGGAATGCTGTTTTCTCTTCTTGCAAGACCCATTTCTCTCCCCTACTGCACCCTGCACTTAGCAAGTGCTTCACAGCACTTATCATGGTTGAAGTTTTCCCTACTACACTGTGAGCTTCTTGAGGACCAAGACCTTGTCCCGTTCACCATGATACCTTCAGCGTCTACCACAGGACCCAGCATTGAATTGGCCCTTTATTTGGTGCATGAAGGAATAAATGAATGAATAAATACAGCTGCTTATAACTCACTAGCCCAGGAAATAATTCCGTGTGTTGGCTGAGGCAAAAATTTGCAACACTGAAAGGATCCTTATTGTGTCAAAAATATCTAGATAATAAAAATGCACTCATGGAGCAAAAAATAACTGAGAATTATGCTGTAGCTAAAAATAAATAATGTTTTTATTATATATTTCATGATAATTTGCAAAATAATATGTTTGTCCCAAACTTCAATTGAACATTTTCAGCATTTTCCTATAAATGAAAAAGACTCGAGTACATTTCTGATCTACCTGTAATAGTCTGGTCATAAATTATCTAACTTAGTTCCATTTTTATAATCATGTGACTTCTGCCTTCTATCTAAGGGGGAGGGTGGGAATGTTGGAAATATCCAATAATTTTTATTTCTAGGTAAAGAGAAAATAAACAAAGGATAAAATATTACTGCCTCTGTTACTTGATGATTAGCAAATGACCACAAAATGCAAACAGTGTGCTCTAGCAAGCTGTCAGAACGGGGCGCCCCCACTTAAACGGAAATGACATGCAAACTTTTGGGCTTCAGCAGGGAATACATTCTGTGCTACATTCAGCTATTTTCACAGGGTCCATTGCCACTGTGTTGGGAACTGCACTGCTTTAGACTTTTAAAGTAGTCTGAAGTACTTTGAGACACAGAAACATGGAACTAAGTATGATTTTTATGTTCTTTTTCTCTGTGAACCACATCCCCATTAAAACAAAACAAAACAAAACCAGAAATGCTCATTGTAGTGTAGTAATTAAATCTGGAGTCAGACAGATATAGTCTTAATCTAGGCTCCACTATTAACCAGCTTTATAAGTACAGGCAAGTCATTTCACCTCCTCTAGTCCTCAGTGTCTTCATCTGTAAAGTGGGAATAAAAAGAAGACATGCTGGGCCAGGCATAGTGGCTCACGCCTGTAATCCCAACACTTTGGGAGGCCAAGGCAAGTGGATCACTTGCAGTCGGGAGTTCGATACTAGCCTGGCCAACATAGCAAGACCCTATCTCTACTACAAATACAAAAATTAGCCCAGGCTGGTGGAACTTGCCTGTAGGCTCAGCTATGTGGGAGGCTAAGGCAGGAGAATCACTTGTACCCGGGAGAGGGAGGTTGCAGTGAGCCGAGATGGCGCCAGTGCACTCCAGCCTGGGCGACAGAGCAAGACTGCATTTCAAAAAAAAAAAAAATTTTATAAAGATTCAGTGAGATTGTCCACAGAAAGTCCCCAGCAGAATCTGTTCTCTGGAGAAGATCACCATGTAAGAAGCACTAAGGTGGGTCTCTACATGGTCCCCAGCACACCTGTCTGCATTCAGTGGTGCAAGTGGACAGTGTGCCATCTTAAATGGTTGAAACCTCTGAGACCAAAGAGGATGCCTGGCAACCCAGATATACATGAGAGCCCTTGCTCATGTACTAGATCAAAGACCACACCCAATGTGAAGCAAAGTGAAACCAAAAAAAGAAAGAAAGAAAGAAAAAGCAAACATTACAGTAGACCTGTGGATAGCAAAGACCCTTTTTTTATGGTATAGTTTTATTGTCAAAAACTGTTAAGCACAGGGGGCTTGGAGTTGCCAAAATTTTCGGTAGGTTTGAGAAGATATATATGTGTGTTTGTGTGTATGTGTGTATATATATATATATATATACACGGACGGATTCTTACTCTGTCTCCAGGCTGGAGTGCAATGGCGCGATCTCTGCTCACTGCAACCTCTGCCTCCTGGGTTCAAGCGATTCCCCTGCCTCAGCCTCCCAAGTAGCTGGGGCTACAGGTGCGTGCCATCACGCCCAGCTAATTTTATTTATTTATTTATTTATTTTTTGTATTTTAGTAGAGATGGGGTTTCACCATGTTGGCCAGAATGGCCTCGATCTCCTGACCTCGTAATCCACCCACCCCAGCCTCCCAAAGTGCTGGGATTACAGGCGTGAGCCACCGTGCCCAGCCGAAGTTCTATATTTAGGAATGTTTCTTTAAAAGACGATGACCATTGATTCCCAGTCTAAGGAGCATCAGCACACAAACTTCCCCCTTCCGTATTACACTTTCGCACTCCTCTGAGTCATTCTTCAAGCAATTCAGCAACTTTCAGGAAAACTAGCTAAATATGTAGTTATTTTTCCCTGCCCCACTCCTGCAGTTCCACTGAGTTATCTATAAGGTAGCTGCATCCATAGGTCTGGAGATTAGGAGAAAAGTCAGAATGGAAAACTGTGGACACTGATAAATGAAGTTATGGGGGTAGTCAAGGTTGTCCAGGAATAGTCTACAGATTGGAAGAGACGAAGAAAAGAGGATCAGCAATGTTCAGGGGACAGCCAAATGAGGCAGGTCCAGCAAAGGAGACTGAGGGATGACTGAATGAATGCCAAGAAAGTGTGGGCTCATGAAAACCAAGGAAGGAGAGATTTATCAAGAAGGCAAGGGTCAAATACTGCAGCGACGTCAAGATGAGGATCAAAAAGCCCATGGATTTGTCAATTATAAACTTAATGGTGACTTCACAAAGGTGGATGGCTGAGGTAGGAACCTTAGCATGAACCAAGTGCACAGGAGGATATGTGACAGAGACAGCATGAGTCCGACAGGCAGACAGACTAGGGTTTCAAATCCCAGCTCCACCATGTACTATCATGTTACTCAACATCTCTGTGCCTCTGTTCATTTATAAGTGGAGATAACAATAGTAAATACTTAATAAGGTTGTTTTGAGGCTTATATGAGCTTAATGGTGTAAACCACTAGTACAGTGCCTAGCACACATGAGGTGCCATGTTCTATCTATTGGTTCAGAGCAGGAATCATAAACCACTGAAGGTATCTCATGCAGGAAGATAATTAGTTATCTACAAAACCACTGGGCTACAGAAGTGGAAGTAGGGGGAAGTCAGGAGGCTGCCACTGGACTAATGGCTTCAAGGTCATATCATTGCAGTTGTGATCCACATGTTAGGAGGCTACTGCCACCACTATAGTCTCTCACTCACAAAGCTGTAAATAGACACACTGGAATGTGGAGTACAAAAGCCACAAACACATCTTTGGAATCGCCTGCTGGCCACCAAACCCCAAGAAGATAGCCTCTGCCCAACTTAAGCCTTCCAAATTTTGTTGGCAAAAGTGAACATGTATCTGAATCCACATTTTATCCAGAACCCTAGCTGAAAGGGAGTCTGGGAAATGGATTTTTCAGTCTTTATGTTTTTGGAAAGAAACAGAAAAGGGGTAGGAATGCATGTGGAGCAGCAGATAATTTCCACCTCATCAATCTTTAAGTGGAACGAATATTTTCATCCTGAGTGCTGACACCAGCATTCCAACTGTGGTCAAAATATAGGATTATCACTGATTGACAAAATCCTGCCAAATTCAAAGAGGAATCAGGACAGGAATAAATATCAAGGGATAAACTTGAGCAGGAAAATATATTTTTCTCTAATATTGAAAAGCAGATGGTGAGCAGGGATATAGTTTATAGGTTTATAGGTTTGGGCCAGAAGAAGAGAGGCAGAGAAGTTAAGGAAGGTTCTATCTCAGGCCATGTATTATCTCTGTAAAGTTGGGAGCAAATGTCATCTGCCCTGAGTGAAAAAGGCTGAGACTGGCTAGAGGGCTTGGTGAGAGCAGACTAGCTAATGAGGGAAATGAGAGAGGAAGCTGACACAGCACAAGAAATCTTTCTGCACACCGGCTAGCAAAAAAAGAAGCAAAAGACTTATTTTTATAAAGCACTGTTTATTTTTATGTATTGAAAATGTCCGTTTTAAAAGTCTTCAAAATAAAAACAAGTTAGAAAATTTGAGCTTGTGTTAAGAAGGGACAGGACAGAAAAGGAACCGAAAGGCCTCTACGGGCAGCAGTTTAATTACAGGGCAACAGGAACCCATTTATAGAGTATTGTAAACAACACAACTATGGCGACACTGCTCTCAGGTTAACATGGCTTCATTTCCTTTATATTATTGTTTAGTGTGTAAGCATGGTTACCACTCTGCACAAGCTTTGTTACCCAGAGTACCGAGGGCCCCTCATCAGAAGGGCCCAGTCCCCAAAACATGCATATGTACACATCACTATAAAATGAAGACCTTTCAATATTTTCAGCAATCAACTAAAGTATTTCATAATCACAAAAATGTTTCCTACAGATGCAGTTTGCACATTTATTGCAAGCCATTGACTAACCACAGAATGGGCAGATGTGAAGATCTGTGTTGATGTTGTTATTGGTGGTGGTAGTAGTGATGATGGTTTTAATTTTTAAGTGAAGGATGTTATATCTAAATGGCTGTGCTAAAAAACAGAACAACAGTCATTCCTAGAAATTTCTTTACTCTTCAGCTTCCAAACACGGCTGTGTGTGGTTGGCTGATGTTGGACTGCAAGAATAGTCCATTTCCTGTGGATGGTGTAATTTCTGCTGTGCAGCAAGCAGACAACAGCCCTGTACCACATAGCTATGGGACCTTGAGAGTCTCAGTACCAAAAATAAAAAGGGCTCCTCAGCAAGCTAGGGGTTTCAAACTTCAAGTTTTGCTTTTTCAGAGACAGGGGTGTCTCAGGTTGGAGTGCAGTGGTGTCATCACAGCTCACTGCAGCCTTGACCTCCTGGGCTCAAATGATCCTCCCACCTCAGCCTCCTGAGTAGCTGGGACCACAGGTGTGGGCCACCATGCCTGGCTTCAAGTTTGGTTTTTAAACATTTGCAAAACCCACATTTATAGTCATCTATCAAATATATTATAAAGGCAATTTTGATCAGCCCTTTGGCCTCACTTTCCAGTGACCTTCCCCATCTCGCCAAATTTCTCTTGTCTTTGGGGAAGAGAGGGGTGAGTAGCACTGAGCCTTAGGCCAACTTTCAATGGTGCTGAATTTGGACGTGTGCTGTTCTGTGACTGTCTTCTAAGCCTGGTTTCTCACGGTTCTAGTTTCTGGGATAAAGTGGATGGTGTGATTCAATGAGCAACTTGAGTTAATCAGTCCAAATAATCCAGCACACAGCTACTAGAGGGGCCCTTTTGTTCTGGATGTACAAATTGGACCAGAAGCATATTTCTGCAAATACTGCTTAGAGTCCCACCCAAAGAGGCCAATGAATATTACAACTTCTCACAGCATATATGAGAGAGTAATAAAGTGAATGAAAACTGTCTACTAGGGCACAATATCTCCTTAATGCAGATTGTTTTGAAGGATAAAATGTCACAGTTTGAATATGCAACGTACATAAAGTAACTGCTCACAGTCTAACTACATTTTTTTAAAAGTAAGCAAAGCACATACATACTAGTTTACACACCACTTGGTACGGCTGGCTAAAAGCACTGGGGAAATAGAAAACTTACACACTAGGCAGAAGATGAGGGAAAGAAACCTATCATGCAATGGGAAAAGGCGGTCAACTCTGCTACTGAAGGGAGGATTGTCCAGTAGAATTTGCTGATGGATTTGATGTTGGTGTGGGTGACCAGAGCGTCTGCCCCCCTGAGTCACAGTTTACATGACACAAAAGGAATAAGGGTACTACAGTTTTCTTGGTCTTAGAGACAACATAGGGCAGTAATTTTAAAACCTGTGATTGAGGGGAGGCATGTGATGGCCTAAGGAAGGGCAGCTGGATCACTGGGCAGATGTGTTTGTCTTTCATCCTACTCTAGCCATAGTCTGGAATATTTGCCTTCAGTAAATTAAGTACTAAGAGGCTTGCAGGTACAGGAAAGCACTGGGGGAAAAGTTGGGTTCACATTTAATAAGCCTTGGCCAGCTGCTTTGCAAGGGCAGCCAGCCCAAAGAATGTGACCTGAGGGCAATGGCTGTTGCAGAGGCACTGTGAACTGAAGGCAATCTGAAGACCTTTTAAGTAACTGGCCTGTGTTCCCTTTCTCTTTCTCACTGAATGGAAAAGACTCTGGGGCCATTTCTACCACCACCTCCTGCTTTTTCCCCTGTTGAAAAAGAAATGAACAGCCAACCAATAACCAAACAACAGCAAATGCCCAAGCGCGCACACGTGCGCACACACACGCACACAGAGCGGGGAGAGAGAGAGAGAGAGAGAAGAGAGAGGGAGGGAGGAAGGGAGGGAGAGAGAGAGAGAGAATGAGACTCAAACACAAAACAAAAGCCAAAGAAGTGAGCAAACTGAGTCAAATCATTCAGCGGGACATTTCAAGATGCCCTGAAGGAACACTCCACCCGGTGGCACAGTGATGGTTATGGAAGAATTGAGGTCTTGCTACTGGACTCGGCTCGAATACACTCATCTGTTTGCTTCAAAAGCCTCCGCACCAGCTTTTCTAGGTCCCTTCTTGACTTCAATTCTTCTTCCAGGCATTGCTTCATTCTTTTATTTTCCTATGATGGGGAAAGATTTGTTGATTACGAAACAGAGGGGGGCCCTTCCAAGGGCTCCTCCTGCTCATCCTCGGGGCAGCTTTCATCACTGACTCTCTTTCCTTCCTCAACCTTCCCTCCCTCAGCATCTATGACAAAGCAGCCTGTCAATCCTCCTGCCTGTCTCTGGGAAACCTTTTGGATTCTTCTTCCCTGCCCTGACCCTCTTCTAATTTAACTCGCTTTTCACTTAGTGTCACTTCTCTTTCAATCCAAGTGTCTATTAAGGGGACTCCCAAATATCTCTGGTACTGACCTCATCTCCTGAGAATCAAGTCCACAATCTCAACTGCCAGCCTGGTATTTCTTTTTATTATTATTGTTATTTTGAGAGATGAGGTCTCACTCTATCGCCAGGCTGGAGTGCAGTGACATAATCATGGCTCACTGCAGCCTCAAACTCCCGGGCTTAAGTGATCCTCTCACATACCTGAGATTACCTGGCAGCAGCTTGGTATTTCCACCTAGATATGTCACCTTAAACTAATCAGGTCCTAAAGTGAACTCAGTATCTCTCTCAACACCCCACACTTCTCCTCCTCCTGTGGTTATTGATGCCCATGAAGGAGCACCACCATATGCAACTAGACACCCTGGGAAGAAGCTTCATCTTTAATCCCTGGCTCTTTCTTAATCTCAAAATCACATTATCCTTGTCCATAGGTTCAAACTCTGCAATATGCCATCCTTTACATTCGTTTTCCTCCTCCCCAGCCTCATTGCCCTGCCTCAGTTCAAGACTCTGACAGGTCTCACCCTGAGTTTTGTAAGAACCTCCTAAGTGGTCTTCTAGTCCCTGATCTCTCTCCCCTCTCATCCATCCTTCACTCTGTCACCAGATACAGTCAGTCCTCACATACAAGGCACAGTGTGACAGTGTCCATCACTGAGCCATATCGGCAGTGATGCTGGACCACATCGGCAGAAAAGCCCACAAACCATGATTAATGGTTCTCTTTACACTTTACACACTGATGAATGACTAGTCTTTTCTTAAAGTCTGTTTATGGATGTCAGAGAACAGGAAAGTTGTAACTAACTTTGGGACTCTATTGTGAACTACTACATAGAAATACAAGACTCAGAAATTTAAATTCAAGGCTACATGATAAAATCAACAAAACCTACCTTGATGACACAAGGAAAATAAAAATGCCTCCTCACTACCTTCCTCCTAGGCCTTCCCTGAAAGCATGGGCAGTGTGAGGCAAGGAAAAGAGAATGGTTCTGTTATCCAAGAAAATGACTTTTATATTTTATTACCTGCTTCAGTTCTTTGACCTCGTCCTTCAAGGCGTAAACAGTATCGACAAGGCTCCTAGAACATAAAGATAAAATTCGGAGACAAATGGCTTGCACTGAGGTACTGTTAAAATACTAAACAATAAAAGCCACTTTATAACAATACAGATCCTGAAAAACAGTGAACTTTCTAGCTGATTGGGAATGGTACTGCTCTAAATGGCTTCCATCTTCTTTATTTTGGTGGAAGAACAACCACCACCACACATGCTTAGCTAAATGCAATGTCATTACGCTTTTTCTATACTTCCCTCCTCCTTTTCTACTCACTTCCCAGCTTGAGTGAACAAAGCACAAGAGACTAGGGCCCATCACTAAGTTTTTCTTTTTCTAGCTTTGTTGAGGGATAATTGACAAAGGTGTACAATGTGATGTCTTGATATATGTATACATTGTGAAGTGGTTACCACAATCAAGCTAATTAACATATCCATCTCCTCACATAGTTACCTTTTGTATGTGTGTGGCAGAAACACTCAAAATCTACACTCTTAGCAAATTTCAAGTATACTGCATTGTAAACTATACAGTCTTCCCTCCCTCGGTATCCATGGGGTATTGGTTCTAGGACCCCCATGGATACCAAAATCCACAGATGCTCAAGTCCTTAATATAAAATGGCATAGCATTTGCATATAACCAATGCATATCCTCTCACATACTTTAAATTATATCTAGATTATTTATCATACCTAATACAAAGTAAATGCCATGTAAATAGTTGTTATACCATATGACTTAGGAAAAAACAATATGGTATAACACAGTGCATACATATATCAAGACATCACATTGAACACCTTTGTCAATTATCTCTCAACAAAGATGGAAAAAGAAAACCTTTATTAGGTATGAAAAAAAATCTGTACATGTTCAATACAGATGCAACCATCCATTTTTTCTGAATTTTTTTTTTTTGATCTGGGGTTGGTTGAATCCACAGATGCAGAGCCCATGCATGCAGAGGGCCAACTGGAGTCAACATACTGTACATTAGTTCTCCAGAACTTATTCATCCTGCATACCTGAGATGTGGTACCCTTTGACCAACATCTCCCCATTTCCCCTTTCCCCTCAGTCCCTAGAAACCACCATTCTGCTCTCTGTTTTTAGGAGTTCGATGTTTTCACTTCCCATCATAAGGTTTTGATTTCTCTAGCTTTGGGGCAGGAATGAACATCACCTATCATATAATGAGAGGTATCAGAAGACTGCCTATTCTACAATATTGTGCTGTGACATTGCCCTCCTCAGTTCTCCACTGCACATGACACAAAGTCAGAGGCATTCTTTCTGGAATATCCCAGTCAAATATTACCCAAAAAAGCATGAAGCACCCTGGCTGGGTTGCGTAATAGCCTTTTCCTCTCTGGGTCTCTCCCTGGACAAAGATTTTGGAAATCTAAGTTTTGGTTCTGATCCTGCCACTTACTAGTCCTCTGTTCTCCGGGAACCAGTTTCCTTCTCATCCTCCCTTCGTCTTAGTTTATTTACATGCAAAATGGGGATAATAGCACATTTTCTGAAAACCTCACAAAGTTGTAAAAATGAATATAGTTATAATAAGAATTAACTATCATTAATTATTGAGTGCTAGCCTTTATACTTACTTCATTTAACCTCACAACAACCCTGAAAGCATTACCATCATCCTTATTTTACAGATAAGGAAACTGAGGCACAGAGAGGTGAAGCAACTTGCCCCAGGTCACACAGCTAATGAGTAGCAGAATTGGGAGCTGAACCACACTGTTTTTCGCTTGAGCCCAAGTACTTAACCATTTTGCTGTATCACTTCACACACCAGATGTAAAATGCATTGACAGTGCCAAGCACCTTGAAATATGCTGTCCCATGCAAATTTAGGCCTGACTTCAGAAATGACTCAAGTTTAGACAAAGGAATTATTTGGCTACTTTGTGTTAATTTTACGAGCCAGAAGGTACTTAACCTGATTTTCCCCCATTAGGTCACCCACACTACTGTGTAAAGGTAAGTCAGAGACATAATTTCCCTGAACTTCCTGTATCTCAGTTTCTTTATCTGTGAAAGTGGTGAGAGTAATGTTTATCTAACCGGATTGCTGTAGGATTTTAAATGATGTCAAATATGTGAAAGCACAGCTTCTGACTCAAAACATGTGAGTGGCATCTGTCTGGGCAGGGAAATCGGTTCTTTGGCTGGAATTCCCAATTACTTCCTAAACCCATCCAGGGCACTGATGTTCCCATGTGCTCAGAAGCAGCTTAATGGCTGGGAAGCTGACTACAAGGGTAGCTGCCAGCTGGAGCTGCTTTGGAGGGCTCTGTCACCTCTGCCTTTCCTTCCTCCTTCGTTTTGTTAGTGGGCAGCCCTCTAAAGTCTCCCAAATGCATGCTCAGCAAAGCAGGCCACATTCCCAGACAAGCAGGGGTTGTCCCTCATCATAGACTCTCCATGTGCCCCACTGTCCTACCAGACCTTCTTGCCAGCTCCAAGATAAACTAGGCAAGGTTTTGCCTGCTCTACTCACTTTTCTTCCATGATGTCTGGCCGTTGCTTCTGGTTTCTTCAATGATGAGTTTCTCTTCCTCAGGAAGTAGGACTTGGGGAATGGAATCTTTTCGAGTACCTACAAACAAGGGTTGCAAGAGGGAAGAGGAGGGAGAGTTACTAGTGAAGAGAAGAAATAGTGAGTGTTACGTTGCTTTCCACTATTGTTACAGAAGGGTCTTTGTTCATAGCATGTTGCTACATTACACCCAAAAGACAGTCACCCATCATTTGCTGACTAAATTTTCCTGACATGAGAATTCTAAATGGCCAAATACACTGATTCAATCTTCCCAAGGTGGGAAGCATTTTGTATTCAGAAAAATAAAGCAAAAGAGCCCCTGTAATACCTGTCCACAACCAAAACCTCCATTCTTTCCTGTTTTGCCTCCTCCAGAGCAAAGAGCTGACCAGTGATCACTCTTCCCTGAAAATCCCCAGGAAGGACCACTACATCCTATGCCACAGTGTTTTGTCATTGTAGTAAAAGTCAGGTTGACAGTAGCACTGCACTGAAACACAATGTGCTTTAAGGGCCTCAGAAGCATCATCACTCCCATTTGTTCTCTCTACAGTCTTATAGGGTAAGGTAGATATGCCTCCTAAGACCATTTTAATCAAGGGTGGAGTGAGGTTTGGAGATTATCACATCATCAGCAAAGATGCAGATGTCCTCTGCTCAGAATGTCTCCAGGCTCTGGGACAGAAGAGGTGACACAACAGGCATGGGGACCCAACCAAACAGCTCTCCTGCACCTCCCTCACTCTGGATCCTTCCTCTCAGAGCTCAAGTGCTTAATCTTTGGTCTCCCTGAGTCATTGGCTTCCTCTCTTCTAGGCCAAGTTCCTTCAGAGGTGTGCACACTCACTGCCTTCACTTGACCACCTCCCTTTCTTGAGGTGAGATGTGTCTCTGCCTTCTCCAGTGCCTAGCACTTTGTAGGTGCTTAATACAGGTGGCCCCCCATATCCGCAGGTTTCACATCTGCGGATTCAACCAACCATGCATTGAAAATATTCAGAAAAAATAAAAAGCAATACAAATTTAAAACCCAATGCAGTATAACAACCATTTACATAGCATTTACATTTATTAGGTATGATAAGCAATCTAGAGATGATTTAAAGTATATGGGAAGATGTATGGAGGTGATATGCAAATACTCCACCATTTTACATCAGGGACTTGAGCATTGTCAGATTTTGTTATCTCTGGGGGTCCTGGAGCCAATCCCCTGCAGATACCAAGGGACGAATATAAGTGGAAAGCAAACTGACTGAATGACTGGCTGAAAGCAGTAAGAGCCGACGGTAGTCAGTTCTAGAGAAACAGGACTTCCAGTTAGAGAGGGATAGAGGAAGGAGGTCACCACCATGCTAAATGATCTGCTGTGTGACAAGCACAGTGCCAGACATCTTCCACGTGTAAAAGGTTGGGTAGGGAGCAAGGGTGAAGATGTGTCTTTTTAAGCCAGAATATCTGGCTGCACCTCCCAGCTGCAGACCCATCCACTCTGTCAAATGTAAAAATAGGTGGTGCAAGAGGAGATGAGGTCAGATTTTGTAGAAGGGATGCTTCTGGTATCTCTTTGTTCCCCTCTCTTCTCTAGTTCTCAAAACAAAAACTGCCTTCACTTTCCTCTCCTGGCTCCTTGAAACATGTTATCAGAGCTGTGCATGCCCAAAGCCACAGCCAGGTTTTCTCTGTGAAGTAGAGTGTGACAGTCCTCTCTTCATGGCCAAATGTGTCAACTTTCACATTGAATTCCCTTTCTTTCTTTCTTTCTTTCTTTCTTTCTTTCTTTCTTTCTTTCTTTTTCTTTCTTCCTTTCTCTCTCTTTTAATTTTTTTTTTGATGGAGTCTCACTCTGTCACTGGAGTGCAGTGGTCCAATCTTGGTTCACTGCAACCTCCACCTCCCAGGTTCAAGCGATTCTCCTGCCTCAGCCTCCCAAGTAGCTGGGACTACAGGTGTGCGCTATCACACCCAGCTAACTTTTGTATTTTTAGTAAACACAGGGTTTTGCTATGTTGCCCAGGCTGGTCTTGAACTCCTGGCCTCAAGGGATCTGCCTGCCTTGGCCTCCCAAAGTGCTGAATTACAGGCGTGAGCCATCATGCCCAGTAGAATGCTTCCTTTATGTCAGCCTTAGAGATGCATTACTTTGAAAGAATATGTCAAGGCACGTAAGAAATCCCCTCCCACATTCAAATGATTGGTCACTGGCTGTCCAAAATTCATTTCTTACGCAGGTGCAAAAACCTCACAAAAGGTATTCTGAATGTCTATAATAATGGGAGACAAAAGACATAATCGAAGTGACCTGGCTTTTAAAAAGCATAAAGATGAATCAGAAAATATTATCTCGCTTTCGTTTGTAACCTGAAAGTTGTTTGGGGAAATACCCTAACCCAATAGCTCCCTGATAAATTGTATACATTTTGGACAACCTCTGCTAAGCAGCTACATTTCCAGATTTTCAGAGCAACTTTGAAACTTGAGTTTGGTGAAGATCGCTCGTTTAAATATGCAGCTGATCAAAGATAGTATTTTGACTTCCTTTCCAAATCTGCCTATAAGAAGAGATTAGCATCAGTTCACAGACACAGGAACTCTCTGGGCCCTTTAATTCCTAACTAGTGTTGGTGAAGGTATCTGTGTACTTCAAAGGAGAACAACTTTTAAAAAATTTTTTCACTTCTATCACCTCCAACTCTTTTACTCTTGCATCTCTCTTTCTGGGTGAAAAACAACAGTGGGTAAACAAACCGCTTGGTAGCTAAAACCACCTTATCTGAAAGATGCAGTCCTACACCACTCCTCTGCACCAAGTCACCTGCTTTCCACACCCTGCAACCCGTCTGGGTTGCTTTTCTCTTTTTCTAAAAGACACTAAGCAGTAAAGAAGAAACGTCACTCACTAGAGAAAGTAGTTTGGGGGAACCTACTTGAGCCATGGCCTTGTTGAAAGTTTGCACTGGTGCAGTAGGCTTCGATCACTTTAAGGATCTGAGCATCCTCTTCCAGAGCAGCTGTACCTGTGAAAATTAATTCATCATGACTTTTCATAGATACATGCCTTTCGACCCTCAAAATGATGCAGTGCACTCTACTGCCTGGGACTGGCTTCTCTGACCAGTAGAGTTTATGAAAGGCAGGAGAAAGAGCTGTCCAATGCTGTTTATGGAGAAGAGTGACAGCATTCTCATGGAGCTTTGGAGTCAGCCTCAGTGAGCTCAGCTTAGTGGAGGGCCTACTCCTGAAGCCCAGAGCTCTACACTGGGAACCAGGGTAGCGGGGTGGTGTTCTGTCAGTGGTCTCAGTGAGGCCAAAATCACAGCACTGAGCTAGTTGCTAGCTTAGCTCCCATCGATATACCCCAGCCTTAATCTCCTTTAAATTTCAAGGTTCACCTTTAGGAAGCTTTCCCTCATTAACCCCACCCAATTTTCTAACCAGTCAGCGTAGTCACTCATTCTCCCTCCCCACTCCTCTTCTACTCCAAACTCATTCTTGCAATGGCTGGATGGCAGCACCCTGTGAACATGCCAATGTGCATAACCAGGTGTGGGGTGGAGGGTGAGGCATGCCAAAGCTGGGGTGGAGCAAATATTTATCCAAACTATATTCCCAGCTGATACACATAATTCTGCCACCTCTTTGTGAAACACTGCTTACTCCTTCACATGTGTCCTAAAGTACCTTGTGTCCCAAAGTACCTTGTTGACAGCCTTATAGCCAAATATGTCCATATCGACTGGCTGATTGACTTTGCAGTCTGTCTCCAAATGAAGCCATGTTTCTAGATGTGGGCAGGCTGATTCCCTGAGTAACTGAGCATCACTGAGCATGGGACTTCGGGAAGGACTTCAGCCTTCGGGTCTATTTAGTCTATCTCCCTAGAGAAAAATATCTCAAGTATCAGAAACTAAGAGGGAAAAAAATGTATCCGTAAGAAATGGGTCCCTTTAGAGGTTCTAAACCAGGTGAGGCAAAATGCTCAACACAAAAATGATACAGATGACATCTGCCAGAGATGACATGAAGTGCAGCTGTAAGAAGCTTATTCAAATGTTTAAGAAGTGACCAAAGCTTTCCATGCATTCTTCTTTATATGTAAAAGACGATGTCAAGAAAAAATTGCTCCAATCATCTGCTTTCAAATAAATCCTCACATAAAAGAAGATTCTCATGTTAATTTATCCATAAACAACTTTCAGAAAGTACAGAACACATACTTTTCCTAATCACATATTCCTCCTCTGATGGTTTTCTCTCAGTCTTCCTTTTATGAAGAAATTTCTTCATCGTTTTAGGGCTTTTACTAGACTCCTGTAAGGACAGAGGTTTCTTAATGAATTAAAATTCTTCCTCAAAAACAAAAGTAAAAGCACGAGTGAAACTAAATAGAATTCCTCTCCCTTATTTTGACAGTCTCAGTTAGGAGTACATCAATGTTTAACACTATGCACAATTAAAATGGTTCCAATAAACTCTAAAAGGTTAAATAAAACAGAGGCAATGACATTATCCTCTCAATTTGCACACAGGTGGGACTAAGAGTGGAGTGTGCCTACTGAAGATGTGGCAGATTCTCCTGGAGGCCAAATGGCTTTAGGGAACCATCTGCAGAGAAAGTAAGGGATGTCACCCTAAAAACGTAACAGTATTCCTAATTTGGCTTACATTCCCCACTGATACAGTTTTAGGGGAACTAAGCCACTGTAACCACTAATGTAGTATTGATCACTTTTCAGAGAGCTTCAGAGCTACTTAAATAATTCTGCCTTAGAAACAGTCCCACAAAGAAGAATATAATTTCCATTTGTGAGACAGGAAAACTAAGGCAGAGAGACTAAGTCATTTTTCCGCAGTCAGAGAGAAGAATCAAATGAAGGATTTCCTAATAAATAATTTTGGGTTAGAAGTAACACACCCACAGCCAAACTTAGTTTTCCATATATAAAGCCAAGTATTTAACTAGTAGACAAAATAAATGTATTGAATTTGTTTTTGCCATATGAGTAACCAGCAGGTCAAAAAAATATTCATTGACAATATCCTTAATCCTTAATCCAATAATCTGTAAACAGATTAGCAACTTAGACTTAGGAAAAATCTCTCATGATCACCTTATCCCAACTTTCCAAGAATGTGTATACATGGAGAATGGATATTAATTATTAATAGTAGCTTAAAAATATAGGAAACAAATCATTTAATTTATTTCACTCAGCCACAGTACTTATACTTGAAAAAAGACAGATATGAAAAACTCTCACATGACAAAAACAACAGGAAAAAGCAGCATTTTTTAAAAACGCAGGAAAATGGGGCATTTTAGGGCATTATGACATTTTTATATGTATTTCACACAAGCCTGCTTTTTCAACAAAGTACTTACATGCCAGAATTGCATCTTCATATTTTAGCCACCAATTATAACAAGGGACAAAACAAGCATAAGGGAAAGCTTCATTCATCAAAGGTTACAGCACAGCATTATGATGTCACTGTAAGCCAAAGATATTGTTCTACCCTTACCTTTAAGATATAAGACATCCTCTAAAATGAATATGTAAAGAAAGAGAAGATGAGCGTGAGAGGTCGATGGTTATAATGACCAAATCCACTTATCAATAATTCTAAAACAACATTTGAAATGTTAGTGTTATCATAAATTACATGGAGGGAATATAATCACATTTCCCACATTAGTTTCAGATGCAATATTATCATGCAAAAGCCTGAGGAATACAGTTCTGTCCAGAATAACAAATGCTG
Source organism: Trachypithecus francoisi (assembly GCF_009764315.1). Taxonomy (NCBI): domain Eukaryota; kingdom Metazoa; phylum Chordata; class Mammalia; order Primates; family Cercopithecidae; genus Trachypithecus; species Trachypithecus francoisi. The sequence continues at coordinate 25,236,097 of NW_022681471.1, forward strand.
AAAACAACTGAAATACATACTATCTAGTAGGAATATATTAATTTTTTTTTTTTTTTTTGAGACGGAGTCTCGCTCTGTCGCCCGGGCTGGAGTGCAGTGGCCGGATCTCAGCTCACTGCAAGCTCCACCTCCCGGGTTCACGCCATTCTCCTGCCTCAGCCTCCCGAGTAGCTGGGACTACAAGCGCCCGCCACCTCGCCCAGCTAGTTTTTTGTAGTTTTTAGTAGAGACGGGGTTTCACCATGTTAGCCAGGATAGTCTCGATCTCCTGACCTCGTGATCCGCCCGTCTCGGCCTCCCAAAGTGCTGGGATTACAGGCTTGAGCCACCACGCCCGGCCGCAGGAATATATTAATAACCCTTTTCCCCCAGCAGAAACGAAGTGATCATACCTTAGTTTTAATAGATTAGTTATGTGAAGGATTAAGTCAACTTTACTCTTCAAAGCTCACCTTAATTTGAACTTAGTAACTGATAATTACAAAATATCCATCATTAAAAAGGAGACCTAGGTAACTATGAAGTGGCACTCCTGGTTTACATAATCATAGAAGAAAATTGGATGATTGCAAGAATTGCAGGTAAATTTCCAAAGTAAATCTATGGGACTGCTTCCTGACCAAATTCTAAATAGAGTTATATAACAAAGATTCAGTTCAGTTTGTCCTATCATGTCAAGTTGAAAGGATCAAAAAATCCTCCAGTGTCCAAATATTGTCTTATTTTTACTGCACTTAGAGTTGGTAGCAACAATTAATCGAAACAAAAGCATGGTGGTTTAAATCAAAACACTCAAAATTGAGCTGAGTCTGCATCACTCATCAAAACACACATTTGATCTAGAAATATATGCTGCCTTTGCCCCATAATTCTAAGACTCATCTCATAACTGTCACAAACTTAATCTTCACCCAACAAGACTGATTTAAAGAACAGTTACTAATAAATGAGTATCTTTTCTGAAATCTGAAATGATTTGAGACAGGTTAGGGATAAAGCCACTGTTTGGATGGAAAAGTAATACTCCACACAGTTACAGAAGCTAGTGAGTGACACTTCCTGACTGAAACTTCAAGAGAAAAAAAAAATACACAAAACCTTTAAATCCCCACACTACGCAAATATCAAATGGCCTTTAAGGTTGTCTCTGAGAAGCCTCTTTTAAAAAGACACTCCTTTCATCAAATTCTTTTCTCATTCCAATTGAAGCAAATATCACTTTTATAGTTTGGACTCATAGCTTGGTCCCATAACACTTTACCAATTTGGTTCAAATTGATCAAAACGATCCCAAATGCTGAATTAGGTCTGCTTCATTGGCAACTCAACTACAATGAAGTGGCTCTTGTTTGAGATTTGTGTACATTATTAATGAATCTAAAGAATTACCATAATAATCATTAAGCTAAACCAGAGGCACTTCAGGAGGAGACTGGGAACACTCAGGCAGTGCACATAGATCCTGTAGATATTCAGTACATATTTGCAGATGGGTAATGGGAAACGGAAAATTAAGAAACCAAACAAATCACTGAGTCTAGCAATTCAAGACTGACTCACATATACCACCTATCTTAAATTCTAGCACATTCCCACAGAACTATTTGTAATAAGCTATGAAATTAACTTGTCAGAAGCATTTTATACCATAGGTAGCAAAATTACCTCTTTATAACCTAGTGCTGCTGATGGTCTAAGTGGAGGTGCAGGTCGTAGACAACTTAAACTCCACGGTTTTATAATTTGAGGAGGCTCCAAGGGTCCTCGGGGCTGTCCAGTAGAGCTAAAAGACTGGGAAAATGTCTGATGAGATGTTGGCAATCTGCCATCTGAACCCGACCTTGTGCCACACAGTGAGAGAACAACAATAGCTTCATTGGATCAGCAAAGACAGCCATAGAAAGGGATAGACGGAAGAACAAAAGTCTCCAGTTTGAGAACTGGCTCTTTCCAGTCAAGATTATGGGGTCTCTAAGAAACAGCACAAAATTGACTCAACATTCCATGATCCTGTCCTCTCTTTCTCATCTGGAATTTAATTAATTTAATTTTCTTCCTCTGTAAGGAAGGAAAATGGAGTAGCAGTCAACATTTGAGTACAGTGATATGTTTGGCACTCTGGTAGGTGCTTAAATAGATTATTTCATGAGAACATCCTAAAACATAGACTCAGTCAAGTGAAGTAACTAACTAGTAATTGGCAAAGCCAAGATTTGAACCCAGATCTGAAGCCAAAGCCCATATTCTTCCGACCACAACACACAGTGCTCAAAACTGGAATTTTGGCATCATAGGTTTGTATGTTAACAAACAACACAGCGTATCTTCCATCTCACTCAGCAAGTACAGTAAAATCTCATCAATTCAAATTCCAAAGTCTAAATTTGTGATAACTCAGAAAGAGACAATGCTAAAAGTTTACCTTTGAAGAAGGTTACTGAGCAAATGTGAGAGCATGAGTGAGATGACATGGAGATGTTTAAGTACTTAGGGAGGTAAACTATTGGTTTCTACTTAGCCCATTGTTAGTAGGAGAGTAACCACTGCTCATTGAAATAAGCCTTGCTTATCATTAAAATATTTTAGCAGGACTTCTGGTTAGAAATACTTTGCTAGCAGTTAGTTGGGGTACCTGAATACTGTCAAACAGAACTGCACACCTCTAAGTAAACCTTTTCATTAATTTGGATGGGCCTCATAATGAGAAATCAGAATGAGTGAGGTTTAACTGTACTTCAAAATCTACAAATACAGGCTGCCCAAAAGGCTGAGGGTGTGCTTGCTGCTTCTTCTAAATAAGTCTCCAGCAGGCAGGAGTTGATGAAAGACTCAATAATCTCTGGACAGAACACATGGACTACTTACGGAATGAGCACTGCATGATGACGATGAGGTTTTGGATAATGAACTGCAAGAGGCAGGTCCTCTGATCAGTCTGTTCAGCTGCTCCAACCATTCCTGGAAGTCCTGGTTGTTGTTGCAATGGACCACAATTCTCTCCACCATGTTACCTACATCCCCGAATTATGATCAATTTGAAAACAGAAGGCAAGGAAAAACTTGAGCTTCTCCCATTCATAAATACACTTCATGCACCTAGGACTTGCGTATGTATTTTCAGGGGTTTTCATACCTATGGGATAACCCTGTTGAAATTTCTATAGCAGAAACAGATAACCTGTGATGATAAAGTAAATAAATATTCATGTCCGATTTAGAAAACTGTCCTTGATTTTTACTGCTTACAGAAGCTTAAAAGTAGTGTAAAACTTCACTATATACAAACTTGCAATCCAAAAACGTAAGTACATAGTCCATCTAGTTAAGTCTAAAGTGGGAATATTGTACTGGTTCCCCAGTATCAACGTTGGAACAAGATCCAACTAAGACTGTTTACAACCTTTTGGCAAATACCAAACCTTAGGCTCCTTCTTGGAAAGAAGAGGGTAAGGCCATGATCCCAGTCTTAGCCACTGTGCCATATCAGCACCAATAGTGAAGCCACTACATATAAATGACACAGGCCTGGCAAAAGGGATCATAAGCTAAAATGTCAGGGAGCATTACTGAAGCCTGGCATTATGCTCAATTTGTGAAAAAAGTTTGATGTCTTTTCAGAACTTTTTAGAAATACAACCAAATCTTACTAACTCATGGGCTGATGATAAAATTGCTCATAAAAGTCCATATCTTTGGCTCCTCTGCCACCAGGGAACAAATGACAGAGGGGAAGAAAATTGCATTTACATCAGTCCATTTTGTTATTCCTTAGCTCTCACAAGTAGCTCTTATGCAACAGAAGATTGAAACTAATGGCAAAGCCATGGCTTTTGAATGAGAGGAGACTTCTCTGTGCTATTGCTGTACCCTAATTATCCCAGGAAATGGAATATACTTTGCCATGCCTGCGTAAAATTTGCTCGTGGCCTATGTAACTGAAAATAATGGCATTTATTTATTAAATTCCCCTTCATTCCAAAAAGAATTGGAAGTAGTTACATGAAAAAGAGAAAATTACCTACCAGTGATTTCAAATGTGCAGTCATTCCCTTCAATTTCATCTAATCTAGTCACCACCGTTCCTGCTATTGGTATTTTTCCCTATTAGAAAAAGAACATTCTCATTAATTCTGCAGTCATACAGGTCTCTGTTTATTTCACTTAGATTTTCTGACCCTCTCAGCACTGCAAAATTATGGCTAGACGCATTTTTCCACTATGTCAAGAGCAGATAATATGATTCCCTGCTCTAAATTTTAATCAGACTAAGAAAGCAAGGGGAAAATGTGGATTGTGTTTGGCTAACACACCCTAAACTATAAGATCAGGATTTATAAAGCAGTTTCCTTTTCTAACATATTTTCATAAGAATCAGTAAAAAAAGTGAAGGCTCAGATGTTATAAAAACTACTAAGTGTCAGGCCAAGATGTAACAGGCAATAGTAAATAATGCTCTATATCTTGGGAGTTGACTGAGGGACGTTTAATTTCCTAAGGAATAACATGCTTCTTTAGAAGCCTGTTATTTGACATGCTTCTTAGAAGCCTGAATCATGTGCTGTGACTATAATAAGACAAACATAGGAGCAGGTCCCAGCTTTATGTTTTCTCAGCAATAATGACATGGGCCTGTACAATACTGCTGCTAATTTATCTAGTTTCCATTTATGCATGCAAAACCTAGTGCATAACTAAAGCAGTGGATATATTCAAGATAAACTCATTATACTAATACAAAGGTCTTTGATCTAAGGAACATCTGCTCTTACAAGCTCTTTAATTACAACGAAGGGTCAGAACATTCTGGTTCTCCTGGCTTGAGCTTTTAATGCCATAGTGGAGATACTGCATCTGGATGGAAACCTGTTTTCATTAGCGGGTCTGCTATGTGTTTTATGTGAAATCTACTAACCTGATAGATAAAGCCACTCATCCGAGGACTTGCAGATAACATTATCAGGACATTTGAAAATAACATAAGGTACCGCTCCTCTTTTTCCTGAGAGAGAATGAACAATAACACATGAAGAACAGAATTGGACATTTTATCTGTTGAGAATTTCTGGAATCACTGCCTTATAACATAGACCTTATATAAACAACTGAAACATTAACAATAATTTTTTTAAAAAAGATACCCAACTTGAAAACACAAAACTAGTTGAATTTTACTTTGACATGGACATAAACCCACAGTTTATCTCTCTTCTTCCTATACATAACAATTAAATACAAATAGCCATGCTTGCTTTCCATGTATGAAAGCCTGAGAAGTCACCACAGTTTATGCAGCCAGTGAGATGTGCTAGACCTGGGCACAAAATAAGTCTCCAGGTTCACAAAATGAAAACATATTTTACTTTGAAAAAATGGCCAAATGAAGGGGTTTTCAGGTGATAAGAAATTTAGTATGCTCTAACGTGTTAAAGTCATATTCATAAAATTAACTTTAGTCATTAAGAACAAGATAATTATTGGATTTATGTAAAATGTAAAAGTAGATACACCTTTTTTTTTTGAGACGGAGTTTCGCTCTTTTTGCCCAGGTTGGAGTGCAATGGCACAATCTTGGCTCACTGCAACCTCCACCTCCCGGGTTCAAGCAATTCTCCTGCCTCAGCCTTCCAAGTAGCTGGGATTACAGGTATGTGCCACCACTCCTGGCTAATTTTGTATTTTAGTAGAGATGGAGTTTCTCCATGTTGGTCAGGGTGGTCTCAAACTCCCGACTTCAGGTGATCCACCCACCTTGGCCTCCCATACACTTTTTTAATGGCACTGAGGAAACCTCGACACATGAGGGCTGCTGTGAGCCCCTTCAACAGATATGCAATTAGTATACGCAAAAATTACATTTGGCTTCCATGCCCAGTCATCTTAGCTAAAATTATCCTTATGCCTGTCTCCATCTCCTTCCTTCCATTTGAGAAGAGCAACCCTTCCAGGCTAACTATTCTAACAAGTGCTCCACATTCTCTCACATCTTTGTCTCACTCAGTTTTCCTCTACAGACATCTCCTCTTCTTCTCCCAGCATCCTCTTCTGTTTTACTAGCTTTTCCTCTTTTTCTTTAACATATGTACACCTCCTATCCTAACAGACCTTGGCTTGCCCCCATATGGCTCTTTATGCATAATATCCCATTTCTTGACATTTTACTGCCAAATTACTTGCTGCCTTCATTTTCTCTGCATTGATCCATCCCTAACTGCACCCTCCTTGCTCTTGCAAAGTCATCAATAACTGCCTTCTAGCAAAATCCAATGGCTTCCTCTTGGTCCTCACATTCCTTGCCCTCTGAACCTTCAGCAGCAGTCAGCACACTGGCCATTTTCAAATGCTCCTCGTGGAATTTCCATGACACCATGCTCCCCCAGTTCTTCTCTACCTTCCTCTTTGTCTTTTTATTTTTTCTGGCACTGATTCCTCCTGCCTTCACCCAAGAGGTTTATCCCAAAGGTGTGAATGACTAATAGTTAGATTCACTGCATTAACCTTCCCTGGGGTATCTGCATTTTAAATGAGATTGCTTATTAACCAAAGTAATGAATCTCTGCCAAAGACATGTCAGAGAGTGTAGGAAGATGTTTTGGGAGAAGGAAGACAATTCTAACACCCGATAAATCAACCAGGTGCCATAATCAACCTTTCTCCCTTTCCCTGGCCCCTTCTTAAAAGAAATAATCCATCTTCAGCTCCCCCCTACCCCCACCCCCCGGGCTTCTCTCTGGATATTTACTTCCTAGGAGGGCACATCTGTTAGGGACATCTAAGTCTCTGCCTCTAACTCTGACCTCTCACTCACATTTCCGTACTTCGTTAACAGCTGCCTATGGGACATCTCCACCCAGATATCTACAGGTCTAAAATTACATTCTTCATCTCCTCTAGCCCAAGGGCACCACTTCCTGTTGACTTTCCCTTCTAAAGATGCCTCCAATTTGCCCCTTCTCTCCGTTCCCTCTGTCACCACTGTCTTAGGGGACTCCTTCTCACTTTCCATCCCAGCTGGCCTTTCTGCTTCTCGTCCATTCCCTCCAGTTCATTTGACATATATGGGTGTCAGATTAGTGTGAAACATCCCTTTCAGAGTGTTGTTCTATGACTCTGGACTCTTTCATTATTTCCCACGGCCTGCTGCACCCATCTGAACTACTCTTGCCTGATGTCAAGCTTCTGCATAATCTAATTCTACCTGACTCTATCAGTCTTTTACTATGGCCAAGTTGCTTCTTTTGCTCCCTACAGGCTGGTTTCCTTACTGTGCTGCAGCAAACCAAAGCCACATTTCTGTTCTCTCCTAAGTAACAATGAACTCTGCCTTGTGAAATCCTCCCCTTTTGTTTTTGTGCCCCCTCCTCAATTCCTGTCTCCATAAGGTCTTCTTGATCTCTCCCTCCTGTGAACTTTTATGGACTCTATTGTTGAGATTGCAAAATCGAACATTGACTATTTGGTTTGTTTGCTAGTTGCAACTTGTGTTTTAGTCTGTTTTTAATGAGTTCTTTGAAAACAGAGATCGTTGCTTGTTCTTTTCTCTTATCTCCCACAGCACCTAGCAGAATGTTGAACAAAGAATAGGTGCTCAGCTTCTGATTTCGATGTTGTACCATTTGACTTTGGTGGAAGAACAAGGAAGAAAAACTACTTAAGAGGCTCAGGCAGGAGGATCGCTTGAACCCAGGAGGCAGAGGTTGCAGTGAGCCAAGATGGCACCACTGCACTCCAGCCTGGGTGACAGAACAAGACTCTGTCAAAAAAAAAAGGAAGAAAAATATGAAAGATGGAAGAAATGATGTTGAGATTTGAAACACCTTACCTCACATGCTCCATACTGCACCATTACTTGTGACATAAAAATCACACTTCCCAAGTTTTTAATATCTTCTCCTTCCCATGCCTGAATAGGTTCCGACAGTATCTGTAACTCCAGCTGTTTTCTCTTCCTCAGATCTTGACATTGCCCCTACAGAACCAAAGCAGAACATAATGGAATAGGAATTCTTATGAAATAGACTAAAATAAGACCAAAGTAAGATGTGGCTTCTGACTCTTTGGTTCCCGTTGAGTCCCTATTTCCTCATCATGAATCCCATGACCAGGTCTGTTTTTGATAGACAGAAAGATCCACTCCCCTAAATCTCTAGGCTTGAGCCCCCAAAAGTTTTGTGAGGGAGGCCTATTTTTCATTTTGCCAAAGCGTCAAAACAAAATGCTAGAAAGAGCTTATTTCCCTCCCTGTAAAGAACATGGGAAAGCAAGCAGCCAAATCACACTGACCAGAGCCAGGTGAGGACCTAGTAGATTCAGATCTACTGATTGGTGCCCCTGCTTGAGCTCCTCTTACGTTGTCTATCTTTGCATAAATAGGGCTTTAGTGACAAAATAATTGTATTTCGAACATATGCTCAATTTCCAACAAGGTAACATCCTGAAAATAATAAAAAACAAAAAATTTCTCCTGGAGTTATAGTGAAAGAGAAAATTAAATTCTTTATGCCACAGTGAATCAAACTGATAATGAAACCTAGGCACTACCGTACTTTGTTTAAGGACCAAGATTGCTATGAAAAAAATACTAAATTAGTTTTTATTTCTAAAAGGATTGGAAAAAAGAGATACAACTGAATTTCATGATGACATACTGAAAATTCAAACCAAGAAACAATTTACAGTTTGCCAACACTATGTGGGGTATGAATACTATATATATATATATAGCTTAAGACACTGAGTTTATCTTAGAGTAATTTAACAGCATGCCTTCCAAATTGAATACAAAAAACAAGCACATGGCTACTTCTGTTACCGTTTCCAAATGAATGCAAGATAATATTCTGGGGGGTATATTTTCTATAAAATCTCTGCTGTCCCTTTCAGCTACATGGAAACTCAAGAAATAAATTCACTGTACACATATTTTAAGAGCACCTATAGTAGGAATAAATATACTAAACCATCAAGGCAATTTATATAACATAATCAGAAAGAAATATAGGTTTTCAAAAAGACTCATTTTACATTCCTATTTATACAAGAAAAAATAGAACCATAATTATAATAAACACTGTGGGTTTCACTGGGTTGTTCTATTAGCTTGCGCCATGTAAAACTGCCAATATTGGACTGTTTTTGGCATATAACAATGGCAATTTTAACCTAATACTTACTCTGGTCTTCAACTTGCTGTTCAACTACAGACACGTCAATTACTGATCTTTCAACAAGGATTAATAATTAAACATTAGTCCAAATCACTTATAATGCTACAGAATTGTGTGAAATGAAGGTAAGTTTAATCAATTGCCCAAAATGAAGTTTTCTTTCCTCCTAAAGTGGCACCAAGTGGTTTTATATCAGTGGGTTCAAGAAGATACATTAACCATCATACTGAAGATACAAGATCACAAGTACTTTTGATAGCAACCTATATAAAGCAATTGCATTTTAGTACTTTGGGTTTTTTCCCCCCTTTTAAATTTGATGAAGGATTTCTTCTTCATATGCAAAAAAAAAAAACTCATACCCTTTGGCATAACTAGTTGAATCCAGTATTGATGCAAATCAGTGAATGACGAGTTACACAGACTCGTCATTAGGTGAGCAATGGGGGTAAAGACAAAGAGACAAAAGGAAACCCCCCACCTACACACCAATGCTTAATGTGGCTTAATGTGGCTGAGACTGTAAATGTGATTGCTTTATACCCTCAGCCTGGCAACCTTTCTTAGGTAAGCATGATTTTTGGAGGACAAAATTAAATGAAACAATCACTGCTATACTGTCATGAAAGCTTATTATTTCCATTCTAAAGACCTTTATATAGGGAAAGAAAGGTTACACACAAATCGTTCTTTCAGGAATAAAGTATACAAAATGGAGAATTGTGATTTTAAAGCATCACCTACCATGAGAGTTTTGAATGCTACGATTGCTTTCAGAATATCCTGGTGATCTGGATGAGTATCCTATCAAAGGAATACATTTGAAAACAATGTTAGAGGAGAGAGGATCAGCAGTTGCCAAGGGTTAGGGGTGGAAGGAGGGTATGGCCACAAAGATAGCAAGAGAATTTTGGAGGATGATGGAACTGTTCTGTATTTTAATTGTGGTCGTGGTAACATGAATCTATACCTGTGTGAAAACTCATAGAACTGTGCACCAGAAGAAAAATATTAATTTTACTGCATACTAAATTTAAAGATTAAAAAATAGAGCAGCATGGAGCATCTGGAATCTCAGCAACTCTAATTATTAGGTGATTTAGAAATTAAGAGAGTTGGTAATGCATAATATATTTAGTAACTGTGTAGCAAAAGGCAAGAGTTCCCATTTCCCTTTTTGCTATTATACTTTGGATAATGACTATTTAATAATAAATATAATAATCAAATAATTATTCGGGGGACATCATTAGGTCATATTGTTGGTAGATGACAGAAGGTAGGGAATGGTGGAAACAAGAGTCGTGGTTAGAGAAAAATCAATCTATCAGCCGGGCATGGTGGTGCATGCCTATAGTCCCAGCTACTTGGGAGGCTAAGCTGGGAGGATCAGCTGAGCCCAGAGGTCGAGGCTGTGATGAGCTGTGATTGTGCCACTATACTCCAGCCTGGGTGATAGAGTGAGACCCTGTCTCGAAACAAACAAACAACAACAACAAAAATCCAAGAGAAAAATCAATCTAATTCCATTTCCTAAAATGCCTCCATTTTCTTTCAGCAGTGTGAACATGGCAGATGGGAAAAGATTCCAAGTTTCATACCATATTTTCCTTCTTAAGCAAGCTCTTACACATGGCCTGCAATCCTGTGGTACTTGCAATTCCGAAAAGTGGACAGATTCAAAAATGGCTTAGAGGAATCCACAATTCCATAACGGTTATGAAGGAAGATAGAGATTCTTATGAGTAGATGTGCACCTAACATTGGGGCATATGGATATGACCTTTGAAACTCAGCTGGAGTAAGGGACGACTAAATTTCCTGCCCCACTAGTCTCAGGTGATAAAATACAGAGCTGAACAGATTAAGGGCCTGATATAAGCCAAGAATGACATTGCTCATAAAAAGTAAGGTTGTATTCCTTTACAGTAAAATTTATCCTTATCCAAATCAACTGACAGCCAAGAATTTCAGGTTTTATTCTACTGTTAGCAGCCATGCCAAATGCTCTAAAATCTGCACAAAGTTTACAGTGGCAAACTAGTACTAAGGGCTTGTATTTTCTGATGATGGGAAATGAGAGGCAGCCAAAGACATGTGACCCACAGCAAATGGAGGCAGGAGAGAACAGACTCCACTACAAGAAAGGCTGACACATAGGATCCAGGCAGCAGGAGCGTCTGGGATTTGTTTCTCCCCAAACTAAGTGCATATTTGTATTTTGACACTGAAAAGTAATAGAAACTGAGGCCACTTGTTTCTGGATTTTTGTGATAAGCAAGGAGGGGCAAACCTCAAACGGTTCAGCAAACTGGTTTAGCTTATGGAAAGGCATCCAGAGGTCAACACCTTCCTGAGCCCTAACTGAAATTTCACACTGACAGGCTTTGCTCACAAGCTCCCCACTGCCTCCACCTTTCAGGCAGGTCAAATACCCTGAGAATGTGGTTTCGCTCAGAGAACATGCTTTCAATCCTGACAAATGCTGACAAGCCCGGCAGAGTGCGGGTGCACCCTTTTTCTTTAAAGATAATCAAACCCCTTGAAACCTCAAAACCTTTCCCCAGACACAGGAAGAGCAACTAGGGTAAATGCAGCCTCCTCCAGCAGGCCCTCCTCTCCCACCCACACTTAAATCCCCCATGAACAATCACAAAAGAAAGCCTCAAGGAGCTAGCTCTGCTGATTGGTTTTTCATAACATGAGGCCTTTGGTTCTTGGTGAAAAAATATTCAATTATCAGGCCTCATTGCAAAATCTTAATATTTAGAAAAGATTATAGCTATGCTACAAGAGTTGCAAGTAAACTGTAGGTTTATAAATAAAAATGTGGAGGGACTCTGATGTACATGCATGATGTGTAGAGAGATACCACTAATATTGTACCCATTCATTGGTCTTTAAGGAATACCAGAATCTTCCATTGTCATCCAGAGTCAGGAAGTTGAATGATGGCAGAATTCTACAGATAAATATTCCTGTCTATAATGAACTTGTTCTTTGTACATTCTGATGTTGTTTTGCTTTATCTCCCATGATAAAGTTGGTTAATATACCAGAACCAAAGAAGATTTCTTAGTTGGATTTTGACCAAACTACTGAGAGGGCAAAAGAAAGCCCCAGTTAGCAAGTAAGCATAGACTTAAGGGAAGCCACAGGACCAAGGCTTGGAAGAGAAGAGCGAAAAGGGCGAATGATCATTAATACCTAGTAGCAAAGAATAAGGATCTTATTTTGCTGCATAAAGAGGAAAACTAGAAGCCTGAGAGGAGGGAAGAAGAGATAAAGTAAACTTTGAATCCAAGACCTTGATTCCTCTGCAAGGCCATTTTGGAGGCAAATTGGCTGCGTCCTCCAGAGCACAGGACCATACTTGGCACAGGAGCTTGAAAAAGTTCACCTTCCCTTACCTCCATATGCCGTTCCAACTCTTGCAAGAGAGTAACATATTTCTCCAGTCGCATGAATGGTTTGCTGAGGCTTGTTGTTAAAATGAGGATACCTGGGCTCGATGCACCTTGATTTTCCATGAATTGTTCCAACTCATCACTAGCAAAAGAACAAATATAGTTTTGTTACTGCTGAATATCTCATGTAAAGAATTATCAACCTAAAATTATTTTACTGTATTTCACACAATATAAAGCCAAATAAAAATGTGTTTCACTAGTCCAAATGCTGTTCAATTTGTTTTGGCTCAACTAAATCAGGCTTTATTAAGTTCCTTCTGTAAAATCAGCATCAGGGCTCCTTTGGTGAGCCAGACACTCGTGATCCCTGGTGTCACACATTCAACAATTACTGATTGAGCATCTACTAAGTGACAGGCTCTGTTCTCTGATGAGGCTACAGCAGCAAACAAACAAACAAAAAAATCCCCACCCTTAAGGAGCCTACATTCATGGGCGTGAGATATACAGTGTATCAGATGACCCAGAACTTAAAGTATAATTTTAAAAATAGATTTTCTTAATCACTTCAAACATCCTAGTTATTGACTGGTCAGGTGCCTAAAGATAACAATCCACAAGGTTGTATCACCCACTTGTAATGTTCTAGAATCACTTCCTACATTTAGATACCAGTATGTTTGTATGACTAACCACAAAGTCACTTAGCCCAATATCTAAAACCAGTGCAGCAGATTAACCAAACACTTACATAAGGCAGTAACTTGATGAAAAAATGTATTAACATTTTATGAACTGTGTGTTGTAAATGTCTAACTCTAAGCCGGTGCTTTCTCTGCTGTTTAGCACCGTTCCAGATTGTTTACTTTCCACCAACAGGGATATTGAGTCCTGGTGCTGCAAGATCATTTTAATACACATTTAAGCAAAATATACTTAGAGAAGGAAAGCTACTGCCTAAGTGTCAGTTTATGTTGAAACTTCTGCTTTATTACATGGCCCTTTTACCTCTTTGGTTGGCCATGCATATCCAGTCAGTCACAAATCTTCTTGGATCTGTTGATTCATTCCCATTCCTGCTGCCACTGCCTTAGTTCAGGACCTCAGCTCATCCCATCTGGCTCACTTCAATAGACCAACTGTTTTCCTGGCTTCCAGGCTTTTCCCAGGTCCTGCAGACTACCATTTTAGCCTCACTGCTTTCCTACCCAAGCTCTGAGTGCCTACAAGATCAAGTCTTGACTTTTTAGACTCCTACTGGCTCCACCATCTTTCTCACTACTCCCCAGCAGGAAACCCCTACTGCAAAGTGACCTACTTATTCTCCCTAGAACACATCTTATGCCATGGTTCCCAACTGTGGTGTGCTGCTATAAGGTGTGAAGTGTGTTCAAAAAACTTGCTGTAAGTAATAAAGTACTGGGAGGCTGGAAACAGAGCAGATTGCAGGTTATCCCTATTAATTACAGACACCCACCCACACTCTCCCTTCGTGGGTTTTTCTGAGCAGGAGAGAAAAGATGGAGTTTCAGCTAATGCAACAGCAGCCTTGAGTCATGCAGTATGGCACGTATGTCAGAGGAAAAAAGGGCTGGGAATGGCTGCCTTAATGGAGTCTAGATCACATATGAGAGGTCATATCTAGCAATTGCTGCTAACCCTTTTATTAAACTTACAAAAAATTATAGAGACGGGGTTTTGCCATGTTGCCCAGGCTGGTCTCAAACTCCTGGGCTCAAACAATCCTCCCACCTCGGCCTCCCAAAGTGCTGGGACTACAGGCATGAACCACCGCACCCACCCTGCTGCTAATCCTTTTATCAGTTTTTGTAGTCTTGCTCCAGAAGTAGCCAAAGGGAGGGAAATGTCCTAGACTTGGAGTCATAAAACAGAGTTGGCAACCCTGGATGAGTTGCCTGAGCCTCAACTGACTCATGTTTATAAGAGAGATAAAACCTACTTCCTAATAAAATTGCAAAGATTAAATATTGGGGGTTTTAATGCTACTATTTCATGCTAAGAATTGTACATGCATTCACTCTTGTTTAATGACAACAACATTTCAACATAGGTATTCTCCCCATTTTACAGATGACAAAGCTGAGAGGAAGAGTGATAGTAAGTGGCTACAGTGGGATTCATACTCAGGTCTGAAGCCAAAGTCTCAGGTCTTTTCAGGATACCATACCGGCTCTCTGCAGGACAGTATTTTGTAAACTTTAGTCAATGGATGCATTATTATTATTATTATTATTATCCCAAGACAAACACCTTGCTAAAATCACATCTTTAAAAATTACCAGTACCTGTGGTTTCCAACTTAATGGAAATTCAGTTGATGTTTAATTGCCAACCAAGAGCATAAAGTGCATAAAGAGGTTTAAAAATTCATTGCATATAAAACATAATTAGGGAAATAACTCGGGTTGGAGTGCATTTGAGTAGAAAAGTAATTTGGAGAAAATCATTTTTCTAATTTATTTTCAATTTAGTAAACAAGTTTTATTTTTTCTTTCGGTGACTAAATGACTGCCCACATCCTCAATGTTTTACTCTAATTGATGCAAGAGTTACAGCAATTAAAAGCAAATGCTAATGTGTACTGTATTATTACTTTCCATGCAGCATTCTAACTTCTAGGCTTGCTAAATATTATAAAACAGTTTAAATTTATTTCAATACAACATGAAATCACTATCTTGGATTAAAACACTGGTTCTTCAGAAAAGATAATTTTACTAGGGCAACAAAAGAAGAAAATTGTCCTAAAATGCCTTTTATCTATGATAAATAGATCCTAAAAGACACATTTTATTTAGCCAAATAAACATAATACACAAATTAGTATCATTATACACAAATATAATACATAAATATATATTGTTATACCAAAGAACAATCTCTTAAATGCAGTTTTTAATTTTATACAGCCCATTTGAAATAGCAGTGGATTAAGACTTGCTTTTCAAGCTTAACATGTTCTGTATATGTGACGTGATACAATAGAAGCAGTTCTCAGTGTATAAATGCTGTTTAAAACAACATACATTTATTTCATAGAATGCATGGTGGATGGGGCTCTGGGATATTCTGGGTTGGACTAGAAAACTGAAGAAAATTATGTATACTATAATAACGCTACAGAGCTTAGCCATCTTATATAGAAGTGTTTCTGTGGCATCTTTGTATAGGTTTCTAATTTGAATGATCATAACTCTACCTAGCAGGTCAGAGATTCCTCCTTTCTACCTCAATTACTCCCCCAACAGCCCTTTCAGGGGAAATCACTGTGGCCCAAAAGGGGAGGTGAGGCAAGAGGAGCTGGCTGCCACAGCCTCTGGCCAGTGGAAAATTCAAGAGTGCCACTCACACTGGATTGTGTGGTTCCCTTTCTTCTCTTTTTCATTTATCCAGCCCCAGAGATTAGGTGGTATGCTTCTTTTGCTTCTTTTTTTTGTCCCCACTCCTTTTTTTTTTTTTTTTTTTGGAACGGTCTTGCTCTGTTGCCCAGGCTGAAGTGCAGTAGTGCGATATTGACTCACTGCAACCTCCGCCTTCAGGGTTCAAGTGATTCTCTTGCCTCTCAGCCTCCTGGGTAGCTGGGACTACAGATGCACACCACCACATCCGGCTAATTTTTGTACTTTTAGTAGACATGGGGTTTCGCTATATTGGCCAGCCTGGTCTCGAACTCCTGACCTCCAGTGATCCACCTGCCTTGGCCACCCAAAGTGCTGGGATTACAGGCGTGAGCCACCGCGCCTGGCCTTGTCCCTACCACCTTTGGTTTGTTATCAGTCTTACTTGCTCCCTTCTCTGGTCCTTCAAAGACAGAAAAGAACAGAACCCAGGCTCAGAATTTTTTCTGTGCTCCTTGTCCCCAGAGCGAGTACACAACTTTTTTTTTGGCGGGGGGGTTCTCAAAGTCTTCATTGCTGGCAACCATGATAAACAAAGAGTGAAGAGAACTAAGGAGAGCAAAAGCACACCACAGCAGAGACGGAAGTGAGGTCCGGATCTGTCTTAGCACCAACTCCTCTTCTCTCTGATCTCTCATTTAACCCTCTCCCTCGTGAAAAGGATAAATGCCACACTGAAGCAAGCACAGGAGAGAAGAGGGTATTTTTGTAAAAGAGAGGTTATTCCCAGGAAGAAACAGGAGCTACCGTAGCAAGCTAGCAGGGGCGAGGGAGGGGAAATCCAGAAAGACCTTACCCAGGGCACAACAAAATACTAGAGCAGCCATTCAAAGATATGCAAATAGGGGACACATCAAGGTTGGGGTCTGATTACATATCCAAATTCAGGCCATACACGACTGCATTTTTAACAAGACACCTGCATGCAATCATACAATTTTAAGGCTGGATCCCTTCTCAGGGCCAATTGTTATGAGCATTCCTGGTATGGTACTGCCACCTAAAGGCCGAAAGGAAGAAATTCACCTGAACATTACAGCTTCAGCAAGGAAAGAACAGAAATCCACCAATGTCCCTATTATAGCTGAAATGTTCATCTAAAAAATGTTTAATGTGAATTTTCTATGAATTTCATTTCACTGTGCTTTGCCTTTAATAGGTCAGCATAAATTGCCACCTAGATGCATGTAAAATAGCTGAGATTATATTAAAAGCACATGTGAGAAAAACCTCAAGTATTTTAATTTTCATCCCTTTTACCTGTAAATAAACTAGTAAGATAAAAATTTAGTTCTATGAGGACTCCAGTGAGTCTTCCATCATTTCAAGGGATACTGTAAAATTCTCAAAAACACCATTAACTAAAATTAAACAGGGCATTATACTTCACCAAAAAGTTGAGAATCTTTTAAATCAACTGTGTAACAAACTTTAAACCATAATGTTTGAGGGAACCTTTACTTAATTTTAATCATGAAATTAAATTCCTAACATAGGTAAATGTAGTCAGTAACATTTTAACACACAGAGTTACAATGGAAACTTCTCTAAACACCACAGAAAGTCTGCCACTTGAGGTAAACCATTTTTTTCCAGTATTCATCCAGAATACTGTTTTCATACCAAAAGGAGAACATGTGCTCATTTTATTGGTGTTAAGGAATTTGCCCTTATACATACAGGACATTTATGTATTCATCAAACAAAAAAATGTCTCTGAATCATTTTTTCTTTATTGTAGATATGTAGAAAATTATGAAAACATTCCTGGAAATGACAAAAACAAATTTAGGACTGTGGTCCACTCTGGTGAGGGAGAGAAGAGCAGGAAATATTGAAGAGGATACACAGCACTTGAACTGCATCTATAATTTGTTTCTTAGCTGAATAGTGGGTACGTCGGTGTACTTTATATTATCTCTGTTCTTTGTATGCTTGAAATATTTTCTACTTTTTTTTCCTAAAAAAGAAACTAGTAGCTGGTAGGCAGAAAATGTTTAAAGGACACATGGGGCATGGTGACACTGTGCTGGGTGCTTAGTATACATTATTTCATTTAATCCTCACATCAATCCTACAAGGTAGGTGGTTTGACCCTCGTTTTACAAGTGAGGAAATTAAGGCTTAGAAGTGAAGTGAATCACCTTGGGTAAAATAGCCTCTAAGTGGTAGAACTGTGAAGTGAGACAGTATAAAAGTGGTAAAAAGTTTAGGCTCAGATCAGGCAGGGGCACAGGACGTAAAAGGAAACAGTAAGGAGTTCCACTTTTGAGATGGTGGCATGAGACTCACTGGACGCACTACTCAGTAAAAAAGAAAAAAAAGGCCGGGCGCGGAGGCTCAAGCCTGTAATCCCAGCACTTTGGGAGGCCGAGACGGACGGATCACGAGGTCAGGAGATCGAGACCATCCTGGCTAACACTGTGAAATCCCGTCTCTACTAAAAAATACAAAAAAAAAAAAATTAGCCGGGCGAGGTGGCGGGCGCCTGTAGTCCCAGCTACTCGGGAGGCTGAGGCAGGAGAATGGCGTGAACCCGCGAGGCGGAGCTTGCAGTGAGCTGAGATCAGGCCACTGCACTCCAGCCCCGACGATAGAGTGAGACTCTGTCTCAAAAAAAAAAAAGAAAAAAAAGAAAAGAAAAGAAAAAGCGTAACAGGTGAAAACCATTTAGGCCAGGCACAGTGGCTCACACCTGTAATCCCAACACTTTGGGAGGCTGAGGCAGGAAGATCACTTAAGCCCAGGAGTTTGAGACCAGCAAACTCTGGGCAACATAGTGAAAGCCCTGTCTCTACAATTTTTTTTAATTAGCTGGGTGTGGTGGTGTGTGCCTGCAGTCACAGCTGCTTAGGAGGCTGAGGTGGGAGGATTGCTTTAGCCCAGGAGTTTAAGGCTGTGTTGAGCTATGATTGTATCACTGCACTCCAGCCTAGGTGACAGAGCAAGACCTTGTCTCTAAAAAACCAATAATAAAAATAAATAAAATATCTAGAAGTTGTCCTAATGATATAAGATAAATGAAAAAATAATTTTCAGGAAAATCTACTAAAACTCAGTAAGAACAGGGAGAATTTACAGCATTTGAGCTATGACCAGCCCTCCCTCTTCTCCCTCCTCCCAACTCAGTTTGACAGAAGTTCCATTCTGGGCAACTGTGACCAAGAAGAGAGCCTCCCTGGCCTCTCAGCTACCAGTCAAAAAATATGATATCTCGCCAGGAGGGACAGGCCATCAGCACATCTCTCCCCTTCAATTCTGTGTAAAAGAGACTAAATTCCTGGTGAGCGTGCCTGAGAGGTCAAAAGCTCACTTCACGCAGCCCCTACACAGGCTGGAGGGTAGGCCCAATCACCCTCACCCCAGCCCAAGTGTAGGGTAGAGAGTTCCATGCTGGAAAAGGCAAGCTGGAAGAGGCAACCAGAGGGCACCCATGCTTCCCAGCTCCCAGAGTAGTGAGACTTTTTCCAGAGGGAGACACAGTCCATGGGAACAGAAGAATTCTGAAGCTCTCCATGAAGAAATTTGTTTTATTTGGAAAAGGGCATGTGGGGATATTCAAGCTTAAGGGCTCATGCCAAAACAAAGGAGATTTTTGGTAGTAAGCAAATAAAAGGAGGCAGGTAGTTCCTGTCACTTAAGTGCAAAAAGCTGACCCATAGGCCAGCTAGGTCACCAGAGAGAGAGCCAGGAAAAGAGACAGCTAGGAAGTGCTAAGAAGGATCAGAACAAACCTCAAAATCTGGTCTCAAAAACTGTCTCCACTTGAACTTAATTAGATCAGATGGTGAAGCAATTTATGTCCCCACGAAATTGTCTAAAATATTAGAGCCAATCAGCTGGAAATTAGGAGAGCCTAACACTTGGGTGTGATACCAAATGGGGCTTAAAAGAGAGATCAGGGAGTGAGACAGTCAAAGAGAGCTCTGCTAAGACCACTGTCATTCCAGAGTGACTGCATGCCTGACCAAGGCTGTGCCCTCTGAAGAGTGATACCAGAGATTGTACACTGTGAGCGAAATAGACTTCACTAACATAGTCCAATCAAGTTACTAAACAAACACATAAGCAAACAACAGAAACATGTCCCAGAGAGTGGGGAATGAAATCAGTATCGCAGTTGTGAAATTTAAAATTACCTAAAATGTCTTGTTCTCAACAACAAAAAAAATATGGCACACAAAGAAACAAGAATGTGTAACTCACACAAATAAGAAACAATAGAAATTGTCAGTAAGAGAGACAAAATGTCAGACTTAATAAAGTCTTCAAAGTAGCCATTATAAATATGTGCAAAGAACAAAAGGAAACCATGCTTAAAGAAGTAAAGGAAGCTATGATGACAATGTCTCACCACATAGAGAACATCAATAAAGATATCGAAATTGTAAACAAAAAGAAAGAAGAAGAAGAACCAAATGAACATTCTAGAATTAAAAGTAAAATAACTGAAATTTAAAATTTCATTAGAGGGGCTCAACAGCTGATCTGAACTGGCAGAAGAAAGAATCTGTAAACTTAAAATACATCAATTGAGATTATGCAGTATAAAAAAGGAGAAAAAAGAATAAAGAAAAATGAATAGAGCCTCAGAGAAATTTGGAAAATCTTTAAGCAAAATAACATATGCATAATGGAAGTACTAAAAAAGAGAGGAGAGAGAGAATGGAGCAGAAAAAATATGCAAAGAAATAATGAGTAAAAAATCCTAATTTGAGGAAAACATCAACCCACACATACAAGAAGCTCAATGAACTTCAAGTAGGATAAATGCAAAGAGGTCCATGCCCAAACAAATTATAATAAAAATCCTGAAAGTCAAGGAGAAAACTGTAAGCAGGAAGATAAAAACAACTAGTCATGAGCTAGAGAACCTAGATAATATTAACAGCTGATTTCTCATCAGAATCTTGGAGGCCAGAAGGCAGTGGGATGACATACTCAACAGAACTGCCAACCAAGAATTCTGTATTCATCCAAACTATCTTTCAAAATGGAAGGTGGAATGAAAACATTCCCAGACAAGAACTGAGAGAATCCTTTCTAAAAAATCCATCTTACAATAAGCACTCAATGTAGACATTCAGGCTGAAAGCAAGTAAACCCAGATTTAAATTTAATTCACATATTAAAACAAAGAGCACCAATAAAGGTAAATATGCAATTATGAAAGACTGTATAAATACATGCTTCTTCTTCTCTTAACTGATATAAAGGCAATTGGACAAAGCAAAATTTTATAATTTCATTGTTGGACCTATACACACATAAATTTAATATATATGAAAAACACAGCATGAAGGAGATGGGTGGGAGCAAAGGTCTATTGGAATAAGAATATAACACCAGATAGTAGCACAAATTCACAGGAAAAAGTGAAGGGAAATAGAAATGGTAAATAAGAAAGTTAATATAACAAACACTATAAATATATTTTTCCTTTCCTTTTTTCTCTCAGTTGTATTAATGGACATAAAATTAAATAACAATTATAATGTATTATTGTGTATATAGAGTTAATATTTATAATAACAAACAGGGAAGAGGAAACAATTATACAGGAATCACGTTTTTGTATATAACCAGAATTAAGTTAGCATAAAAAATGAAGTCCATTCTCATAAGATATATATGGAAAGTTTTAGAGTAACCACTAAAAGACACCCCAAAATACAGTGAAATATTGTAGAGAATATTTATAACAAAAACGTTTAAAATAATAAAAAATTAAAATACAGTGAAAAAATCATTAAAGCATTCTGATTTCAGCTCTGACATCTAAAGAGCTTGGAAGTCATCACATTATAGTCATAATTTTAAAAACACTGAACAAATTGAAAATCAATGACTTTTCTTAGATTTACTGAGAATTGAGATCACAGAAAAAAATCACCACCTCAAAATCTGGAGAGACAGTGAATACAGAGAATTACAGCTGAGATTAGCTTCTCTAAAGCAGAAGGCACTGGACCCAGTAACTGGCAGGAACACCTGCATAGTGATTTTAATGAATTCCTGAAGTTTGAATGTGGACCCCAACTTGAGATTTAAAAACTCCTGGAGACCCATCTTGAGGAAGTGGGGCAACACTTTTGTGGGTTTGGGATCCAAAAACCCAAAAATGTTCTCATAGTGAAGATCAGAGAAAAATCCTCTCATGTTTGGGGTAGGAGTGGGGGCGGGGTGGCATCCATTTTGAAATAACCCCAGAACCTTTTCCAAAACAAGGCCTGTCCAAAACAAAGGGAAACTATGTTGCCAAGTCTTATATGACCTGGGGAAGGTACAATAGGCCAGCTTCAGCCCTCTCTCATCTTCCTGCCATATGTGAGAGGACTAAAAAAGGCTAAGAACTGCTTCTGGAAGTCAATTTCCAGGGACTCAGGTCTACTAAAAAATTGAGACTTGTTCATAACATTATAGAATGTATCCCTTTCCCCAACACCTTATCACCACATTGACAGGGCCCCAATATATAATAACAGGGAGGGATCTGCAAAACACAGACTCTATTTAAGAAGGAGTTCTTAAGAAACCCAAAGATAGGCAGGGCGCGGTGGCTCAGGCCTGCAATCCCAGCACTTTGGGAAGCTGAGGCAGGTGGATCACTTGAGGTCAGGAGTTTGAGACCAGCCTGGCCAACTTGATGAAACCCTGTCTAAACTAAAAATACAAAAAATTAACCAGGCATGGTGGCACATGCCTGTAATCCCAGCTACTCGGGAGACTGAGGCATGAACATTGCTTGAACCTGGGAGGCAGAGGTTGCAGGGAGCTGAGATCGCACCACTGCACTCCAGCCTGAGAGACAGTGAGATGAAGGAAGGAAGGAAGGAAGGAAGGAAGGAAGGGAGGGAGGGAGGGAGGGAGGGAGGGAGGGCAAAGCTAATAAGGGAGAAGAAAAGGAAACAAGAAAAATCTAAAGCCCCTCATACTTACAGCTACAACAAACATTAAACACAGGCAAGATTCTAGCCAGATTAACAGAAAACCTCACAGTAAACACCTAGTTACCTCAGTTCCTATTACTTAATTTATCAAGTCTGCCTTCCAACAAAAAAATTACAAGGCATGCTAAAAGGCAAGAAAAAAACAGTCTGAGGAGACAAAGCAAGCTTTAGAATCAGACTCAGATCTGTGTCAACAGATCTTGGAATTATTAGGGAATTCAAAATAACTATACTTAATATGTTAAAGGTTCGAATGGATAAAGACAGACAACATGTAATAAAAGATGGGTAATGTAAGCAGAGTGATAGAAACACTAAGAAATGATCAAAAGAAAATGCCTGAAATAAAAAACACTGTGACAGAAATGAAGAATGCCTTTGATAGTCTAATAAATAGGCTAAACATAGCTGAGGAAAGAAACAGTGAGCTTTAAGATATGTCAACAGAAATTTCCTAAACTTAAATGTAAAGAAAAAATTTTTAAATTGAAAAGAATACACAAAAACTGTGGAACAAGTACAAAAGGGTAACATGTGCATAATAGGAATATACACAGAAAAGAAAGAGAAAGGAGAATAAATATTTAAAATGTTGAGCCTATTAGGCCAAGAATTTTGCAAAATTTGACAGGCCCCAAACTGCAGATCCAGGTCTCAGAGAACACCAAGCAGGATACATAGCAAAACCTATCTACACCTAGCCATTTCATATTTAAGCTGCAGAAAGGCAAAAGCAACAAGAAAATCTTGTAAGAAGCCAGAGAGGGAAACACACCTTACCTATAGAGGAACAAGGATAAGAATTCTATCAGACTTCTCATTATAAACCATGCAAACAACAGAATGGAATGAAATATTTAAAGTGTTGAAGGGGCCGGGCGCGGTGGCTCAAGCCTGTAATCCCAGCACTTTGGGAGGCCGAGACGGGTGGATCACGAGGTAAGGAGATCGAGACCATCCTGGCTAACACCGTGAAACCCCGTCTCTACTAAAAAATACAAAAAAACTAGCCGGGCGAGGTAGTGGGCGCCTGTAGTCCCAGCTACTCGGGAGGCTGAGGCAGGAGAATGGCGTAAACCCCAGAGGCAGAGCTTGCAGTGAGCTGAGATCCGGCCACTGCACTCCAGCCTGGGCGATATAGCGAGACTCCGTCTCAAACAAAAAAAAAAAAGTGTTGAAGGAAAAAAATGACAACCTAGAATTCCGAATACTTTCTCAAACAAACAAAAAATGTGGGAAATTGTGGCCAGAAGACTTGCCTTGCAAAAATGTTAAAAGACGTTCTTCAGAGAGAAGGAAAGTGATATAGGTTAAAAAACAACAAACAAACAAAACTTGGATATACATGGGAAAAAGTATCTGAAAAATAATAAATGCAGGTAAAACAAAATATTTCATTTTTCTTTTTTCTTTTTTTTTTTTTTTTTGAGATGGAGTCTCGCTCTGTCGCCCAGGCTGGAATGCAGTGGCGCGATCTCGGCTCACTGCAAGCTCCGCCTCCCGGATTCATGCCATTCTCCTGCCTCAGCCTCCAGAGTAGCTGGGACTACAGGTGCCCGCCACCATGCCCGGCTAATTTTTTTGTATTTTTAGTAGAGACGGGGTTTCGCCGTGTTAGTCAGGATGGTCTCGATCTCCCGACCTCATGATCCCTGCCTCGGCCTCCCAAAGTGCTGGGATTACAGGCATGAGCCACTGCGCCTGGCCTCATTTTTCTTATTCTTAATTGATTTTATAGATAACTGTTCAAAGTAATAACAGCAACAGTGTATTGGGTGATTTTTACTTTATGGAAAAGTGAAATGAATTACAATAATATTATAAGGGATAAGAGGGAAGAACTGAGAATATTCTGTTATAAGTTACCTATGAAATGGTGTAGTGTTATGTGAAAGTGTTGTTAGATTTAGCTGTAAATACATGACATAAACTCTAGGGATACTGGTAAAATTTTTTAAAGAGAGTATAATATACTAAGAGAAAAGTGGAAATAAAATAATATAAAATGTTTACTAAAAATAGAAAAGCAGAAAAAGGGAGGTAAAAAAGAAACAAAGAACAATTGCAATGAATAGAAAACAGTTACGAACATGGTAGATACTAATCCAAATATATAAATAATCACTTAACATGTGAATTTTCTAAATATGCCAATTAAAAGAATGAGACTGTCAGAGTGGATTAAGAAGCAAGACTCAACTATATTTTGTCTACAACATATATTTTAATCTATGACAATTAAAAGTAAAGAGATGAAGAAGGATATATCCTATTAGCAATAATTGAAAGAAAGCTGGACTAGCTATATTAATTTCAGACAAAGCAGACTTCAGATCAGGGAAAATTATCAGGGATAAAGAGGGAAAATATACAATGATAAAAGGGCAAATTCTCCAACAAAACATAATAATCCTTAATGTAAATGCACCTAACAACAGAGTATCAAAATACATGAAACAAAAATTGATAGAACTGAAAAAAGAGATAAATCTACTATTGTGGTTAGACTTTAACATCCCTCTATCAGGAATTGACAGATCCAGCAGCAGAAAATTAGTAAGTAGACAGTTGAACTGAATAGAACCATCAATCAAGTGGTTCTAATTAACATTTGTAGAATATTTCATTAATCAACAGCCACATTTTCTTCTCATGCTCACATGGAGCATTCACCAAGATAGACCACGTTATGGGCCATAAAACACAACTTCAATTTGTAAGAATAGAAATCAACAAATGGTGCTGGGACAACTAGATATCCACATGCAAAAGAATAAAATGGAACCATATGCGCAAATTGACTCAAAAGTAATTAAAGACCTAAATATAAAAGCTAAGATTATAAAGCTCTAAGAAAATAAATAGGCATGAATCTACATGACCTGGATTAGGCAATAATTTCTTAGATATAACACCAAAAGTGCAAGTAACAACAACAAAACAACATATTGGACATCATCAAAATTAAAATGTAAAATCAGAATTTTTGTTCTTCAGAGGACACCATCAAGAAACTGAAAAGACAACCCAAAAAATGAAAGAACATTTTTTCAAATCATATATAGGCACACCTCATTTTATTGCACTGTACTTTATTGAACTTCACAGATAATTGCATTTTTTACAAATTGGAGTTTTGTGGCAACTGTGTGTTGAGCAAGTCTATCGGTACCATTTTTCCAAAAGTGTGTACTCACTTTGTGTCTATGTGTCACATTTTGGTAATTCTTACAATACTCCAAACTTTTTTTAAATTTTTTTTTTTTTTTTTTTTCCTGAGACAGAGTTTTGCTCTTGTTGCCCAGGCTGGAGTGCAATGGCGCAATCTCAGCTCACAGCAACCTCCGCCTCCCAGGTTCAAGCGATTCTCCTACCTCAGCCTCCCAAGTAGCTGAGATTACAGGCATGCACCACCATGCCCAGCTAATTTTGTATTTTTAGCAGAGACGGGGTTTCTCCATGTTGGTCAGGCTCGTCTAAAACTCCCGACCTCAGGTGATCCGCCCACCTTGGCCTCCCAAAGTGCTGGGATTACAGGCATGAGCCACCGCGCCCAGCCACAACTCCAAACGTTTTCATTATTATTATATCTGTTATGGAGACCTGTGATCAGTGATCTTTGATGTCACTATTGTAACTATTTGGGGGCACTATGAACCATATAAGATAGTGAATTTAATCAGTAAATGTTGTGTGTGTTCTGACTACTCCACCCCTGAGATACAACAAAATTGAAATCAGGCCAATTAGTAATTCTACAGTGGCCTCCTCTCGCTTGAAATCAAAAGCTAGAAATGATTCAGCTTAGTGAAGCAGGCATGTCAAAAGCTGAGATATGCTGAAATCTGGGCTTCTTGCACCAGTCAGCCAAGTTATGAATGCAAAGGAAAAGTTATCGAAGGAAATTAAAAGTGATACTCCTATGAACACACAAATGATAAGACAGCGAAGCAGCCATATTGTTGTATGGAGAAAGTTTGCATGGTCTGGATAGAAGATCAAATCAGCCACAGCATTCCCTTAAGCCACGGCCTAATACAGAGCAAGATCTGAACTCTCATCAATTCTATGAAGGCTGGAAGAGGTGCGAAAGGTGCAGAAGAAAAGTTTGAAGCTAGCAGAAGTTGGTTCATGAAGTTTAAAGAAAGAAGCCATCTCCTTAGCATAAAAGAGCAAGGTGAAGCAGCAGGTGCTGATGGAGAAGCTGCAGCAAGTTATCCAGGAGATCTAAGATCACTGATGAATGTGGCTACACTAAAGAACAGGTTTTAATGTAGAGGAAACAGCTTCTATTAAAAGAAGATACCATCTAGGACTTTCATAGCTAGAGAGGAGAAGTCAATGCCTGGCTTCAAAGCTTTAAAAGACAGGCTGACTCTCTTGTCAGGAGCTAAAGCAGCTGGTGACATTAAGTTGAAGCCAGTGCTCATTTACCATTCTGAAAATCCTAGGGCCCTTAAAAATGAATCATGCTAAATCTATTCTGCCTGTGTTCTATAAATGAAACAACAAAACCTACATAACAGCGTATCTGTTTACAGCATGGTTTACTATTTTAAGCCCACTGCTGAGATCTGCTGCTCAGATTAAAAAAAAAAAAAAGATTCCTTTCAAAATATTACTGCTCATTGACAATGCACATGGTCAACCTAGAGCTCTGATGGAGCTGTACAAGGAGATTAATGTTGTTTTCATGCCTGCTAATATATTCATTCTGCAGTGCATGGATCAAGGAGTAATTCTGACTTTCAAGTCTTGTTATTTAAGAAGTACATTTCAGAAGGCTATATATAACTGCCATAGTGAGTCCTTTGATGGATCTGGGAAAAGTACATTGAAAACCTTCTGGAAAAGGATCACCATTCTAGATGCCATTAAGAACATTTGCAGAGGAGGTCAAAATTTCAACATTAACAGGAGTTTGGAAGAAGTTGATTCCAACCCTCATGGACAACTTTGAGGGGTTCAAGACTTCAGTGGAGGAAGTAACTGCAGATGTGGTGGAAACAGCAAGAGAACTAGAATTAGAAGTGGAGCCTAAAGACGTGACTAAATTGCTGCAATCTCATGATCAAACTTGAATAGATGAGGTGGTTCTTCTTATGGATGAGCAAAGAAAGTGGTCTCTTGAGATGGAATCTATTTGTCGTGAAGATGCTGTGAACACTATTGAAGTGACAACTAAGAATTTAGTAGTCCATAAACTTTGTTGATAAAGCAGTGGCAGGGTTTGAAAAGACTGCAATTTGAAAGAAGTTCTACCGTGGGTAAAAATGCTATCAAACAGAATCACATGCTACAGAGAAATCTTTCATGAGAGGAAGAATCCATCGATGTGGCAAACTTCATTGGTGTATTATTTTAAGAATTTTCCCCAACCACTCCAACCTTTAGCAACCACCACTCTGATAATTTAGCAAGCATCAACGTTGAGAGAAAACTGTCCACTAACAAAAAGATTATAACTTGCTGAAGGCTCAGATGACCATTAGCATTTTTATCAATAAAGTTTTGTTTTGTTTTGTTTTTGAGATGGAATCTTGCTCTGTCACCCAGGCTGAAGTGAAGTGGCACGATCTCAGCTCACTGCAACCTCCGCCTCCCAGGTTCAAGTGATTCTCCTGTCTCAGCCTCCTGAACAGCTGAGATTACAGGCATGCACCACCACGCCTGGCTAATTTTTGTATTTTTAGTAGAGACGGGGTTTCACCATGTTGACCAGGCTGGTCTCAAACTCCTGACCTCAAGTGATCTGCCCACCTTGGCCTCCCAAAGTGCTGGGATTACAGGCGTGAGCCACCATGCCCAGCCAATAAAGTATTCTTTAATTAAGGAATGTACCTTGGTTTTTTAGACATAATGCTATTGCACACTTAATAGACTACAGTAGAGTGTAAACACAACTTTTATATTCACTTGGAAACCAAAAATTTAATGTGACTCACTTCATTGCAATATTTACTTCACTGTAGTGGTTTGGATCCAAATGCACAGTATCTCCAAGGTAGACATGTATCTGATAAGAATATAATATCCAGAATATATAAAAAACTGTTGCAACTCAACAATGAAAAGACAGCTAACTGAATTTTTTTAATGAGCAAAAGATTTAAATAGACATATTCCCAAAGAAGACATTAAAATAGCCAATAAGCAAGATGAAAAGATGTGCAACATCATTAGCCATTAATAATAAGGAGTGACTGCTACTAGGGACGGGTTTTTCTGGAGCTAGGCAGTGGTGATGGCTACATAATCTTGTGAATATATTAAAAACCACTGAATTGCATAGTTTAACATCGTGAATTTATGTTATGTAAATTATATCTCAATAAAAAGACAAATAACCTGATTTAAAAACAGGCTAAGGATCTGAATAGACATTTCTTTGAATGAAGGCATACGAACTTCAGTAGGTACATGAAAGATGATGTATTAGTCCATTTTCACACTGCTATAAAGATACTATCTGAGACTGGGTAATTTATAAACAAAGGAGGTTTAATCGACTCACAGTTCCACATGGCTGGGGAGGCCTCAGGAAACTTACAATCATGGTGGAAGGTGAAGGAAAGGCAAGTACTTCCTTCACAAGGTGGCAGGAAACAGAGCAAGAGCGATGGGGGAAGAGCCCCTTATAAAACCATCAGATCTCGTGAGAACTCAATCACTATCATAAGAACAGCATGGGGGAAACCACCCCCATGATTCAATCACCTCCACCTGGTCCCTCCCTCGACATGTAGGGTTGACAATTCAAGATGAGATTTGGGCGGGGACACAGAGTCAAACCATATCAGATGCTCAATATCATTATTCCTGAGGAAAATGCATATCAATCTCACCATGAGAAACCACTTCATATCCACTAATATGTCTATAATCAAAAAGACTGTCAATAACAAATGTTTGGTGAGGGTGTGGAGAAAATGAAACCCTCATACACAGATAGTGAGAAAATAAATTGGTTCAGTGACTTTCTTTTGTTGTTGTTGTTGTCGTTTTGTTTTTTTGTCTGAGACAGAGTCTTGCTCTGTCAAGTGAAGCCAAGGCGGGCGGATCATTTGAGGTCAGGAGTTCGAGATCAGCCTGGCCAACATGGTGAAACCTCATCTCTACAAAAATTAGCTGGACGTGGTGGTGCATGCCTGTAATCCCAGGTACTCTGGAGGCTGAGGCAGGAGAATCACTTGAACTTGGGAGGTGGAGGTTGCAGTTGCGCTCCAGCCTTGGTGACAGAGCAAGACTCTGTCAAAAAAAGGGAAGGGAAGGGAAGGGGAGGGGAGGGGAGGGGAGGGAAGGGAAGGGAAGGGAAGGGAAGGGAAGGGAAGGGAAGGAAGCAAAGGGAAGGGAAGGAAGCGAAGGGAAGGGAACTTTCTATTGCATAAGCTGGGGGGTAGATACACAGGTGCTCATTTTATTGTGATCCTTCTTTCTGTGGATAAAATATATATCTTAATAAAAACATTTTTTAGAAGTCTGACAGACCCAGATTCTGGTTCAACCACTTAAGATTTCTGAGTTCTTGGGCACATTACTTAACCTAAGCCTTCCAATGTCTTATCTGTAAAGCAGAGATGGCAATAATAACAACTCCCTCATAGGCTTTTACATCATGTGCCTGGCACATTGTCAGTGCTATTATTAGCTAATGTCAGCTATAAGCAGTTGAGCCACTTGCCTAAAAATTCCAAGTTCATGACCTCTCTTTCTTTAACACTACAATTTCCATATTTGCTATTCCGTAAGAGTTCAAAATTTGATCAGAGGAATAAAGCTGACCTTCAAACAAGACTTACTGAAATTCAACCTTTAAAATGTCCTTACATAACATCTTTGTAAAGCCAATAAATATTGCGCCTTAATAAACCAGGACAAGAACCAAAATTTCTCAATGCCATCCCCATCACGCTACCAATGACTTTCTCCACAGAATTGGAAAAAACTACTTTAAAGTTCATATGGAACCAAAAAAGAGCCCACATTGCCAAGACAATCGTAAGTCAAAAGAACAAAGCTGGAGGCATCACGCTGACTTCAAACTATACTACAAGGCTACAGTAACCAAAACAGCATGGTACTGGTACCAAAACAGAGATATAGACCAATGGAACAGAACAGAGTCCTCAGAAATAATACCACACATCTACAACCATCTGATCTTTGACAAACCTGACAAAAAAAAGAAATGGGGAAAGGATTCCCTATTTAATAAATGGTACTGGGAAAACTGGCTAGCCATATGTAGAAAGCTGAAACTGGATCCCTTCCTTACACCTTATACAAAAATTAATTCAAGATGGATTAAAGACTTAAATGTTATACCTAAAACCATAAAAACCCTAGAAGAAAACCTAGGCAATACCATTCAGGATATAGGCATGGGCAAGGACTTCATGACTAAAACACCAAAAGCAATGGCAACAAAAGCCAAAATTGACAAATGGGATCTAATTAAACTAAAGAGCTTCTGCACAGCAAAAGAAACTACAATCAGAGTGAACAGGCAACCTACAGAATGGGAGAAAATTTTTGCAACCTACCCATCTGACAAAGGCTGATATCTAGAATCTACAAAGAACTGAAACAAATTTACAAGAAAAAAATCAAACGACCCCATCAAAAAGTGGACCAAGGATATGAACAGACACTTCTCAAAAGAAGACATTTATGCAGCCAACAGACACATGAAAAAATGCTCATCATCACTCACCATCGGAGAAATGCAAAGCAAAACCACAATGAGATACCATCTCACACCAGTTAGAAGGGCGATCATTAAAAAGTCAGGAAACAACAGGTGCTGGAGAGGATGTGGAGAAACAGGAACACTTTTACACTGTTGGTGGGACTGTAAACTAGTTCAACCATTGTGGACAACAGTGTGGCGATTCCTCAAGGATCTAGAACTAGAAATACCATTTGACCCAGTCATCTCATTACTGGGCATATACCTGAAGGATTATAAATCATGCTGCTATAAAGACACATGCACACATATGTTTATTGCAGCACTATTCACAATAGCAAAGACTTGGAACCAACCCAAATGCCCATCAATGACAGACTGGATTAAGAAAATGTGGCACATATACACCATGGAATATTATGCAGCCATAGAAAAGGATGAGTTCATGTCCTTTGTAGGGACATGGATGAAGCTGGAAACCATCATTCTGAGCAAACTATCGCAAGGACAGAAAACCAAACACCGCATGTTCTCACTCGTAGGTGGGAATTGAACAATGAGAATAGTTGGACACAGGAAGCGGGAAGAGGGGAGGGATAGCATTAGGAGATATATCTAATGTGAATGACAAACTAATGGGTGCAGCACACCAACATGACACATGTATACATATGTAACAAACCTGCATGTTGTGCACATGTACCCTAGAACTTAAAGTATAATAATAAAAATAAAATAAAATAAAATAAAAATAAAGATTGTTGAGAAGACTGACAAAAAAAAAATTTCTGTCATTTCTGGAGGTTGGTGTCAACTAATGTTCTAGCCTAGCTCTGGGCGCTCAAATCTAGGTCAGATTAAGAGAATATTCTTTTCAGTCTTGAACAGCTTCCAGAATCCATATCCATTCTGCATCTTAGTCTCCAAGTTAAGTGAAGAGTCTCTATGTTGGACTTGCTTTTGTCCCACCTGGATTTCCAGCATATGACTTCAAAGGTAAAATTCTGTCATCAAGTCTACACTACAGTTTTCTGGCCCAGATGAATGTGTCAGTGAATGTGTCAGGGGTGGGTAGTCAGAAGCTAAAGATGGGCAGGAGAGGTGTGGCACTTATCTAGGTCCCTTGCAAGGACTCATATTCTTAAAGGAGACACTATTCTATTGTTCATCATGAATCGGAAGCAATCATGTATAATTATTATCAGAGCCCTTTGCTTAAAGTATCTGTCACACAGCTCACACATGCTTTGTCGCTAATCATTGCCTGAAACTTTCTCTACGCAGACAAGGGAAGGCAAAAAGAGATGAACCTACGCAGTTTAGCTATGTGTCAGCAACTCAGATAAAACATTCATTGGGGCAAGGGAAAGCTAAACGATAGGCTCTAAATAGAATTTTGCTTCAGGAAAGCCCTCCCTAACCCTTTCTCCACATCCCACTAAGTTGATATCATGTTACTGTTGTCTCACAGAACCCTTTTAATTTACTGTTTCATAATATGACATGTTTACAATGTTTAATTTAATATCTGCATTTCCCTCAAGATTCTGTGCTCCATGAGGGGAGAGACCTCCTCCTCCTTGTTCATTTCTGTATCCCCATCAACTGGTACAGGGCCTTGCACATAGTAGGTGCTCAAGAATTTATTTGTTGGATTAACGGACAATCAATCCATGTAACAATGAATCAATTCCTGGCATCATGAACAGGGATAATCAAGAGTCCAACTGAAGACCTTGGATTTCCAAATGACGTGGTCCTAAGAAATGATCTCATTGTAAAATCACCTAGTTGGGGAAATGTTAACTATTTACCTGTGCTGAGTGAGTACATTTACAGCTGAAGGATGGTTTGCACAGTAAGCCAGATACATAGATTTAAAATGAGGCATGAGACTCAGTAGACAACCTCCTACTTTTTGCTGGTTTTCTGGAAACCTGTAAATAAAATGGACAAAACACAGAATGCAAAATAGGAAACAGGAGGCAAAGGAAGATTATTCCAATTACATCTGGCAGCATGAAATCCTTCTGAATATTTTGCCAAGGTTAAAAGAGAAACTATATTATAACCATTTTACCCATGAAACTCATATTCTTGCCCACTGCTTTAAACTCTAGCCACCAAACATAGTTCTAATACACAGAGTCAGATACTTACTTGGAATTAGTAGGTATGGTTGCTTGTTTGTTTTTAAGATGATTATTTTCAAATTTAGCTAGGTACACTAAAAATACTCTTGGTTAATTTATCTAAAGTTTGAGTACAGACAAAACTAATCAAATCCAAAAGTGACATACCACAAAAGAATATTATGTAATCTTGGAGGCCTGGTGTTTGCTAGGCAGGGTGCCCTCAAAAGTTTTTAAATTGGCCGGGCACGGTGGCTCAAGCCTGTAATCCCAGCACTTTGGGAGGCCGAGACGGGCGGATCACGAGGTCAGGAGATCGAGACCATCCTGGCTAACACAGTGAAACCCCGTATCTACTAAAAATACAAAAAACTAGCCAGGCGAGGTGGCGGTGCCTGTAGTCCCAGCTACTCTGGAGGCTGAGGCAGGAGAATGGCGTAAACCCGGGAGGCGGAGCTTGCAGTGAGCTGAGATCCGGCCACTGTACTCCAGCCTGGGTGATAGAGCGAGACTCTGCCTCAAAAAAAAAAAAGTTTTTAAATTAATGTTTTAAATTATAAGCCACCTGTCTTCATTTGTAGAAAAATCAGAAAAGCATAATAAGAAAAATGAATTTCTCAGACTCCCACCATTTGGAGATACTGACTCTAAAAATGTTGACATATTTCTTGGGCTTTTTTCTAATGTTTCTCTATAAAATGGAAAACATAAGGATTATGAATCTAGTTTGTAATCTGCCCTTCTCGCTTAGTGAACATCTTTTCATATCAATAATCTAGATCCCTCTTGGCCCCTCAAGTCCCTTTACTGTGGGCCTTCTCCATCTTTCTCCCTGGACAACCACCTGTGTCCCATTAAGCTTAAATAATAGGTAATCACCTCAGTTTCCCTGTAGAGATGAAAGCTGCCAACTTCTTCAAGATAAGCTACTTGAAAAATTAGTATTTCTATAGAAACATGTTGCCTGATGATCATTATAGTTCACTCTGTAATACGAAGTTAAACATCTGGACAATCTAGCTAACCATCAAAAATGTGTTGGTTCACATAAAGATATATTTTTCCTTCCCTCACTTTCTGTGTGTTTCAACTCTTCATATAATAGACATAGTATCAGGAGCAATTCAAAGAGACCAAATCTGTTAAACTGAATGAATCATTTGAATGACTTTTCCAAGTAATTTGCAATGTACAAAAGAAAATATGTAATCAGTGCCAGAGGTGTCATTCATGGTCAATTAAGACCTTATGTGTCTCCAGGGAGGGGATCATCACACACTGGGGCCTGTCAGGGAGTGGGGGGAAAGGGGAGGGAGAGCATTAGGACAAATACCTAATGCATGCGGGACTTAAATCCTGGATGACGGGTTGATGGGTGCAGCAAACCACCGCAGCACATGTATACCTATGTAACAAACCTGCACATTCAGCACATGTATCCCAGAACTTTAAGAAACATTAAAAAAAATAAAAAGACCGTATTTGTCTCTTATACTGACCAGAAACAGCAAACTCATGTATTTTTAAATAAAGTCAAAGTAATTTACGAGATATAGAATTGTAATCTACAACTAGTGGTTTGACACTGTGAACACTGCCACCTAGTACATTGCCTATGTATTGCTACTTTGTTCAAAGCTGTAACAAATACCTAACTATGAAGTGTCCTTACCTAAGGCAACAGGTAAAAGGAAAACAAAACACAAACAGCAATGTCGCTGGCTATCCTATCAGAAATATGCCACACTTACTTTGAACATTCTTCCAAGGCTTGGCAGAGTGTCTGTTGAAATGTGCATACTTCCTCGAGTTTCCCAGTAAAGACATAACCTCCACAGTACTCAGACTGAAAAAAAAAAATACAGTACTTGTAGTTATCTATTCTAGTCTAGTTGGCTAATAGTTTGCTAACATATGGTAAATACAAGGGAAGTAATCCCTGTATTTTAACTTTTGCTTTTCAATTTACAACAATTCTATTGTCTTGGGTAACTTCTTAAGCTTCTCTCCTTGATTTTCTGTTATATAATAAGAATAATGATCCTAAAGAAAAGGAGTGGTCGTAAGGGACATTTAGGTATTTTATAAAGCAAGGAGTAAATTAAAACAAGTGCTTAATACTGAAGTATATAAATAGATAAAAATACATCATAGCTATGAATAAGTGTAAAAAAGCCCTTGAGTACCTTCCACTGGATGAACTGGAAAAGCAATTGAAAGACATTATATATGCTTATATAATACACAAGAAAAAATAGCAAAATCAACTTTCTCCTAAACTAAAATGCCCATACATCAATTAAAGGAAATCTTTATGAGATGAAGTAGGAGGGAAAAAATAGTATCGATTTGTTTGTTTTTGGAGTGGAGTGAAGTCAAATAAAGGCAAACTGAACTACTTTATCCAGGGCCTCTGTATGAAGGATGTTCTTATCCATTCCTCCCCTACCAAACAGTAAGTGATAATAATAACAAGAGCCAACACTCATAGAGCACTGAACACTTACACAAGCATTTTACAATTAAAATCTCATTTTAACCTTATAATAACTCTATAAGGTAGGTATTATGCCAGGGCTGTTTCCATTTTACAGGTGGGGAAACCCAGGCATAGAGAGGTTAAGCAAATCATCCAAAGCTACAAAGCCAGGAAATGCCAAAGACAGAAATTGAACCAAAACATTCTAGCTGCAGAGTCCATGCTCTTAACCACTTTTTGGGAGAAAACGTTTCTGAAGATTTGCTTAAAAAGCCAAGTTTGGGCCGGGCGCGGTGGCTCAAGCCTGTAATCCCAGCACTTTGGGAGGCCGAGACGGGCGGATCACGAGGTCATGAGATCGAGACCATCCTGGCGAACAAGGTGAAACCCCGTCTCTACTAAAAAAATACAAAAAAACTAGCCGGGCGAGGTGGCGGGCGCCTGTGGTCCCAGCTACTCGGAGGCTGAGGCAGGAGAATGGCGTGAACCCGGAGGCGGAGCTTGCAGTGAGCTGAGATCCGGCCACTGCACTCCAGCCTGGGCGACAGAGCGAGACTCCGCCTCAAAAAAAAAAAAAAAAAAAAAAAAAGCCAAGTTTGGGCTGGGCGTGGTGGCTCATGCCTATAATCCCAGAACTTTGGGAGGCCGAGGCCGGTGGATCACTTGAAGCCAGGAGTTCGAAACCAGCCAGACTGACATGGTGAAACCCCATCTGTACTAAAAATACAAAAAATTAGTCGAGTGTGGTGGCAGGCGCCTGTAATTCCAACTACTCGGGAGGCTGAGGCAGGAGAATCGCTTGAACCTAGGAGGCGGAGGTTGCAGTGAGCTGAGATCGTGCCACTGCACTCTAGGTTGGGTGACAGAGTAAGACTCTGTCTCACACACACACACACACACACACACACACACCTTGTCTGCCACATGTTCTTCTCCTGGAGTGTATAGTAATACTAGGCCGGGTTTGGTGGCTCACGCCTGAAATCCCAGCACTTTGGGAGACCAAGGCGGGCAGATCACTTGAGGTCAGGAGATCAAGACCAGCCTGGCCAATATGGTGAAATCCCATCTCTACTAAAAATAGAAAATTAGCCATGCATGATGGCCTATGCCTGTAGTCCCAGCTACTCAGGAGGCCGAGGCAGGAGAATCGCTTGAACCTGGGAAGCAGAGGTTGCAGTGAGCAGAGATCTTGTCACTGTACTCAAGCCTGGGGGACAGAGTGAGACTCCGTCTCAAAAAATATATAAAATATATTATATATGTATATTATATATACATATTATATATTACATATGTGTATTATATATACATATTATATATAAATATTATATATTATATATGTATATTATATATATAAAATACCAGGGGAGTATTCCCAAGAGAATATTTTTTTTGCTGACTAAGAAAGAAAGGGAAGAACACCAAAACAAACATTACCAGTAACTCTGAGAGAATAAAAAACTGCTAGTTCCTCTGCTGTAATGCCATCCTGAATCACAAGCTGGAAAACCCCTATTCTAAAGTGAAACCTTTAGCCAACCAACTTCCCTCGTTGTTGCTCTCTCAGAGCAGTGAGAACTTAAGTTGGGGCCTTATCTGAACCTGACTGGGGGCTTATCTGGCCCCTTCGCGGTCAGATAATAGTCAGTCTGGTTTGCTCAAATCACTTTGGAGCCAACAAGACAGTCAGAAGTAATGGAAACTTACTATCACTTCATTCTGAATTCATTTAGGAACAGTACAGGTCTGACTCAGTCTCTCACCTCCTCAGCCCTGTCTCTTTTCCAAAGAACTCAAACAACCAGTAAGAATAAAAACAAATAATCCCATCAAAAAGTAGGCAAATGACACGAACACACACTTCTCAAAAGAAGACTTACAAATGGCCAAACAACATATGAAGAAATGCTCACTATCACTAATCATCAGGAAATACAAATTAAAACCATGAGATACCACCTCCGCCCAGCCAGAATGACCATTATTAAAAAGTCAAAAATAATAGATGTTGGCAGCTGGGTGCAGTGGCTCATGCCTGTAATCCCAGCACTTTGGGAGGCCGAGGCGGGCAGATCACAAGGTCAGGAGATCAAGACCATCCTGGCTAACACAGTGAAACCCCGTCTCTACTAAAAAAATACAAAAAATTAGCCGGGCGTGGTGGCGGGAGGCTGAGATAGGAGAATGGCGTGAACCTAGGAGGCAGAGCTTGCAGTGAGCCGAGATCGCGCCACTGCACTTCAGCCTGGGTGACAGAGCGAGACTCCATCTCAAAAAAATAAAAATAAATAAATAAAATTAAAAAAATAGATGTTGGCGTAGATGTGGCGAAAAGGGAACACTTACACACTGCTTGTGGAGAATGTAAATTAGTACAGCCTCTTTGGAAAACACTACAGAGTTTTCTCAAACCTAAAAGTAGATCTACCATTCCATCCAGCAATCTCACTACTGAGTATTTAGCCAAAGGAAAAGAACTCATTAAATCTTTGTATTGTTTTTTGATCGCTAATCAGTCCCTCCTTCATTTAAAATCTTACCATCTCCCCTCCCAGAGTTACCACTTCAGTTTCCATCTCCTCTGCCTATCACTTCCAGAAAACAGAAAGCATGTTTCACTTGGCAGCAGGGGGCACAGTGGCTCCAGCCTGGCCACACACTGGCTGTGTGATGGGCAAGGCAGTAAGCCTGTCTGGACTTCAGCTTCTTCTCTATCCAATAGAGATAGTCATTTCTCCCAGGATACTAGACCCAATGATTTACTGATTTACTTCAGCTCTAAGAACTATGATTCACAGAACACTTCATATTTCGCATAATAATAAAAATACTTTGTTTTTTGTTCTGTTTTGTTTTGTTTGAGATGGAATCTCACTCTGTCCCCTAGGCTGGAGTAGAGTGGCATGAACTTGGTGCACCGCAACCTCTGCCTACCCAGTTCAAGCGATTCTCCTGCCTCAGCCTCCTGAGTAGCTGGGACTACAAGTGCGCACCACCACGCCGAGCTAATTTTGTATTTTTAGTAGAGATGGGGTTTCGCCATGTTGCCCAGGTTGGTCTTGAACTCCTGGCCTCAAGTGATCCACCGCGTTGGCCTCCCAAAGTGCTGGGATTACAGGCGTGAGCCAACGTGCCCAGCCAGCCACCGTGCCTGCCCCAAATAACACTTTGTTATGGATCATGTTTAAACTCTTACAACACAGGAATAGAAAATCTTTTCATACTGAAGTAGATTTCCATAGTGCCAGGAGATAAACAAGTGGGAAATTTAGCAAGAAAAAAGACATTATAACTAAACAAGCATAATTTGGAAAAGGGGAGAATTTTTCTCACAATATTTTTTCTTTTCTTTTTCTTTTGTTTGCTTGGTTTTTTGTTGTTGTTGTTGTTTGTTTGTTTTCATATGGAGTCTTGCTCTGTCTCCCAAGCTGGAATGCAGATGTGATTTTGGTTCACTGCAGCCTCCGCCTCCCAGGCTCAAGCGATTTTCCTGCCTCAGCCTCCCAAGTAGCTGGGATTACAGGCTTGCACCACCACGCTCAGCTAATTTGCTTTTGTATTTTTAGTAGAAACGAGGTTTCACCATGTTGTCCAGGCTGGTCTTGGACTCCTGACCTCAAGTAATCTGCCTGCCTCACCCTCCCAAAGTACTGGGATTTTGAGCCATCACACCTGGCCAAATTTCTCAAATATATTAACTTATTTAAGTTTGAAGCTGATAGTTTAGGCAACTGTTTATCAATAGTAAACTCTTTCCAAGGTAAAAAGAGAGGTTTTTGTTCTCCATTATATGGCTGACTGGTAAATTTTCTATTTGATCATGATCTCTAGTGAAATTTAATTAATTAAAATAAAAACAAATAAATGCAGTTTGCCACTATTTGTTAAATATGCTGTGCCTACAAGGATTTTAAAAAATGGTCACTACTTTTCTTTCATGAAAACTGAAGCTTTCAATTCAGGCTTTACACAATCACTTCAGATTTCTAAGACCAGAGTAAGGTTTGAACATTTTGTCTTTAAAAACACTTTAGCATCTCTTTATCATTCACATTTGCCTGGGTGAAATAATGGCTTGAATAGTTCTTATGAGCATTCACAAAATGCCATACTCTTTCCATTCTCAGAGCATGGGAAAGAAGTTCTGCCCTGGCAAACAAAGGTCAGAGTGAGCATGAGAATTTCCAGTTGATGTGCTTTCTGAATAAAAGAACCAAGGAGTTCTTTTCCCGTAAGGTAAAACCAGGCACATCACTTTTTTTTTTTTAATGTACAAGATAAAAATTGTGACAGTAAGAAACACAGATCTGCTCATTCCTTTCACAGCCAGAAGAGAAAGAAAGCCAAGCTCTCCAAAAGCAACATCTTGCATAATTTCTGTTGCCCTGACCATGTTCTTGGCAACCTGTGATCTGTGGAAATTCTTCTAAAGGGCAAAATCAATTATTCAGTGACTGACATACAATAATGAATCCATATGCTGACATTATGTTGCTTTACTTAGTGAGGGGTTTAAAATAAACATCTTACTTGTTATTGGACTGCAGGGGTCTTAAGTAAGTAACAAGAAGAGACTGAAGTTCTTTAGCATATTCTTTTTCAGTGTCCAGGATGTTCTGTAACACCTATGAAAAAAAAAGTCAATATATTATAATCATCAAAATAGTCTAAGGCAAAATGTAGCTTTGATCTTTTAACCAAGTTACTAGGAAGAAAAAAGGTCCTATTTACTCAGGCTACCATTGCAAGCAAGGAACACAAAATCTGAATGCGCTTTCTTTCAATCTAGCAAACTACTTTAATTATTGCATGACAACTGGTTATATTGTACAATTCATATGAATAAAATTTTTCAGTTACCCATAACTGAATGGGCCTTGCCATTTACACAGTACTGCTTGGTTATTTATTTCTTGTCAAGACAGGATCTATGTTGCCCAGGGTGGTCTCAAACTCCTGGTCTGGAGGAATCCTCCTGCCTCAGCCTTCCGAAGTGCTGGGATTACAGGTGTGTGCCCATATCAAACCCCACAGTACTGTTTAAAATGTTTTCGTGTGCTGTAAATCATTTTATCCTCAGGAAGTTCTCAGTTAACAAGAATCATTACTCCTCTTTTATGGAGGAGAAAATTGAGGCCAGCTACCTTAGACACAGAGACTTAAGTCAGTATAATTTAAGGATCACTGTGATATCAAACATCACAAGAGATTTTTGTTTAAGTTATGTTGTGATAAGACCTTTAGGGAATAAAATCTGAGGATACAGTGAATTTTTAAGCAGAGTTAAAACTAGTCTTTTATTAAAGGCAGAAGGTGCTACCATGAACAATTCAAAGAACAAAGTAGCTGAAGTGTGAGAAATTTAACAAGAGAAATAAAAAATATCATAATTATTAATCATGTAATTAAAATCCTATAGGCAAAACAACCAATATGGGGGTTCACAATTTCTCTTCTCCCACCAGTTCTAGGGTCATGTCACTACCATTTCCAAGCCTCTTCTGGTGGCAGGTAAAACCTTCATTTAATACCTAATGTAAATGACGGGTTGATGGGTGCGGTGCAGTGGGCCAGCATGGCACATGTATACCTATGTAACGAGCCTGCACGTTGTGCACATGTACCCTAGAACTTAAAGCATAATAATTTTAAAAACCTTCATTTAAGCTCTTAGAGACAACCCAGTTAACATTCTGGTATATTTTCTTTCATATATTCTAATTCATTCAACAAAATCGACTGAGTGCCTACTCTGCCAACTGCTGTGCTGCCCACAGGGAGTTTATACCGTATTTGCAGAGACATTAAACAGAGAGTTACAATACAGAGTGAAGCGTCCTTAACTAGGAGAAGTGTATTAGCCTACCAATATGCCAGCCATATACTCACAAGACAATGCATGATGATCTGCTTTTGAAAGGTGGAATGTTCAAAACAGTGGAGATCCCGGTAACCGTGGGTTTTCTGGGAAACAACTGGAGTGCAGGGTGGTAGTTCTGACTCTGCTGCTGACTGAGAGGTTGCTTCAGTTTAAAACTTTGCTTACATCATCTCAGATTATGATACTGCACCTACCTTGGGGACCATTATGAAGATGTAGTGACACACTGTACAGATAGGTGCTGGGTAAGTGGGAAACAGACCTACCAATTTAAAGGGTTAAAAAAGGGTTTCTCAATAGCAACATTATTAACATTTCAAACCAGATAAGTCTTTGTTGTGACGGAATGCCCATATCATTGCCGTGACATTGCCAAATGTCACCTGAAAGGCAATATTGCCCCCAGTTGAGAATCACTGGCTTAGAAGAACACAGGATGGCTTCAAAAGCTCGAGGTTAAATTGTAGCCCCTATACCGAGCCACTCATGTCTACTTTCAGTTCCTCTATTCCTCAGAAACTACCCTCTAAAAGTATAAATGCAGGGTTCTGGAGGTATTGATGTTCTCAGAAATTAACCCAGTAATGGAATAGAAATATTCCCCTCTATAGAAAGTCCAAGCGCGAGAATGGAAATTAGAAACTACTTTGAGATGAATGAAAATGAAAACAAACATACAAAACCTCACAGGGTGCAGTTCAACAGTGCTTAAAGGAAACTATATATTATAAATGCCTATTTTAAAAAAGAAAAAAAGACTTTCATTTTTCAGTCTGACATGTAAGGAGCTTAGAAGTCATTACTCCATCGTAACAGGAAGTAAATAGCTAAACAAACTGAAATAAACCATCGTTTTCTCTTAAATCTGTCAGAAAAGTGAGGTCACAGGGAAAACTACTACTCTAAAAATTGGAGAAACAGACAGGCAGATAAAGAGAATCACAAATCACCAGAGCAAAGGTTCACAAGCAGAAGCCTCCACAGGAACCAGCACTAGGATAGAAAAACCTACACTGGGCCGGGCGCGGTGGCTCAAGCCTGTAATCCCAGCACTTTGGGAGGCCGAGACGGGCGGATCACGAGGTCAGGAGATCGAGACCATCCTGGCTAACACGGTGAAACCCCGTCTCTACTAAAAATACAAAAAATTAGCCGGGCGAGGTGGCGGGCGCCTGTAGTCCCAGCTACTCGGGAGGCTGAGGCAGGAGAATGGCGTGAACCGGGAGGCGGAGCTTGCAGTGAGCTGAGATCCGGCCACTGCACTCCAGCTTGGGTGACAGAGCAAGACTCCGTCTCAAAAAAAAAAAAAAAAAAAAAAAAAGAAAACCTACACTGTAATTGACAAACTTCTGGGGGCTCCGGATGGACAAGTCTGAGAGTTAGGAACTCCAGGGGGGCAATATTAAGACAGCACATCCACAGTTTTGTGAGTTTAAGCTCCAGGTTCTCTCAGTGAAGATTAGAGGAAAATACCCTCATGCTTCAGGCAGAGGGGGAAAAAAGTTGCCTTTTTGAATATGCCAGAGCACTCTATTCTTCTTAACGAGGTCTGCCCTCAGGAGAAACTATTTTACCAGAGCATAACCTACTTTTTTGTTTGTTTGTTTGCTTTGTTTCTTTCTGTTTTTGTTTTTTGAGACGCAGTTTCATTTTTGTTGCCCAGGCTGGAGTGCAATGGCGGGATCTCGGGTCACTGCAACCTCCGCCTCCTGGGTTCAAGCCTCCCTAGTAGCTGGGATTACAGGCATGCGCCACCATGCCCAGCTAATTTTGTATTTTTAGTAGAGACAGGGTTTCACCATGTTGGTCAGGCTGGTTTCGAACCCCTGACCTCAGGTGATCCGCCTGCCTCGGCCTCCCAAAGTGCTGGGATTACAGGCATGAGCCACTGCGCCCGGCCCAAGCATAACCTATTGAAGTTTTATCAAATACTAACTATTATGGGAGAAGGTCAATAAGCAACTCCAGCCAGCTCTAGCCTTCCACATGGGGGAAGGAAGATAACCCAACTCCAGTCCTTTCTAGTCATCCTGTCCCACCTAAGGGGGAGAACTAGGAAGCACTAGTGAAGTTCATGGTCCAGGGACACAAGCTCATTAAAAACCGAGACCTAATCGTGGAAATATAGAATGCTTCCCATCCTTCTACACCTTACCACTACATTACTAAAGGATTATTTGCCACAGTTCCTTTACCCAGCACATCATGTCAGGCTTCCAACAACAATTTACAAGGCATATTAAAAGGCAAAAAATATTGTATGAAGAGACAAAGCAAGCACCAGAATTCAAGTCAGATAACACAGGAATGTTAGAATTATCACACCAGTGTTTTTAAGTAACTGTGATTAATATACTAAGGACTCTAACAGAAAAAGTAGACAACATGCAGGAATAGATGGACATTATAAGCAGAGTGACGGACATTCTAAGAAAGAATCAAAAAGCAATGCTAGAGATTAAAAACACTGTAACAGAAATGAAGAATGCCTGCCCATGATAGGCTCAATAGTGGTCTGGGCATGGCTGAGGAAAGAATCTTTGAGCTTGAGAATATGTCAATAGAAACTGCTACAACCAAAAAGCA
Source organism: Trachypithecus francoisi (assembly GCF_009764315.1). Classification (NCBI taxonomy): domain Eukaryota; kingdom Metazoa; phylum Chordata; class Mammalia; order Primates; family Cercopithecidae; genus Trachypithecus; species Trachypithecus francoisi. The sequence continues at coordinate 25,280,810 of NW_022681471.1, forward strand.
AAGAGAAAAAAGATTGGGGGGAAAAATACAGAAGAGAATACGAAAGAACTGTGGAACAACTACAAAAGGTGCAACATTCACGTAATGTGGAAAAATCAGGAGAGGAAAGAGAAAATAATAAAACAAATAATTGAAACAATAATGGTTGAGAATTTACTCAAAATTAGTTAGACACCAAATCACAAATCCAGGAAGCTCAGAGACCAAGTAGGATAAATGCAAAACAACATTCTAAGCATATGATATTCAAACTCCAGAAAATCAAAAATAAAGAAAAACTTCTTGAAAGAAGCCATGGGAAACAAACAGTTTATCTATACGTGAGTTCAAATAAAAGTACATCTGACCTCTCCTCAGAAACAATGCAAGCAAGAGGTGAGTGGAGTGAAATATTTAAAGTGTTGAGAGAAAAACCCACCAACCTTGAGTTCTGTATGTTGTGAAATTATCCTTCAAAAGCGAAAGACAAATCAAGACTTTCAGACAAACAAAAATGAGGGAAATTGTCACCATTAGACCTGCCTTGCATGAAATGTTAAAAGAAGTTCTTCACAGAGAAGAAAAACAATATAGGTCAGAAATTTGGATCTACATAAAGAAGGAAAGAATATTAGAGAAGTGATAAGCAAAGATAAAATAAAAACTTTTTTCTTATTTTTAATTGACCTAATAGATAACAGTTTATTCAAAATAATAATAGCAGCAATGTATTTGATGATGTGTGTGTATATACTAATGTGTATTTATGTGTAAGTAAAATGAATGACAGCGATCATACAAGGGATGGGAGGTAATCACTAGGAATACTATGTTATTATAAGGTACTTGCACTACCTGTGAATATAGTGTATATCTTTGTATAGTATTATATGAAAGCGAACTGGGACTAGCTATGAGGGCATAGAGCAACCACTAAAAATGTTTATTTAAAGAAATATAATTGATATGTGAAAAAAGAGAAATGGACTCATATAAAACGCTTAATTAAAACAAAAAGCAAAAAAATGTGGAAGACAAAAAGCGAACAACGAAAAGGGCAACAAATAGAAAACAGTAACAAGTATGGTAGGCATTAATCCACCTATATCAATAATCACTTTAAATGTCAGTGGTCTAAATGTACCAACGAAAAGACAGACATTTTCAGAGTGAATCAAAAAATAAGGCCCCACCATATGCTGTTAATAAGAAATTCGATTTAAATATAAAGACACGACCGGGCGCGGTGGCTCAAGCCTGTAATCCCAGCAGTTTGGGAGGCCGAGACGGGCGGATCACGAGGTCAGGAGATTGAGACCATCCTGGCTAACACGGTGAAACTCCATCTCTACTAAAAAAATACAAAAAACTAGCCGGGCGAGGTGGCGGGCGCCTGTAGTCCCAGCTACTCGGGAGGCTGAAGCAGGAGAATGGCGTGAACCCAGGAAGCGGAGCTTGCAGTGAGCTGAGATCCCGCCACTGCACTCCAGCCTGGGCGACAGAGCAAGACTCCGTCTCAAATAAATAATAAATAAATAAATAAATAAATAAATAAAAAGACACTTATAAACTAAAAGTAAAGGGATGAAAAAGGAGGTATCATGTTCATACTAATCAAAAGAAAGCTGGAGTGGTTATGTTAATTTTAGACAGAACAAACATTAGAGCACGAAAAATTATCAGGGATAGAAAGAGCCATTACATAATAATAAAGAGGTCAGTTCTCCAACAAGACATAACAGTCCTTAATATGTAGGTGCCTAAAAACAGAATCAAAATACACGGGGCACAACTTTCATAATCAAATGAAAACTCTTCATCAAAGTTGTGGTGGAAATGTTCTCCCTTCAATCAATAATTAAAAAAAAAAAGTAACACTCTAGTTCCTTGTCAGTGCAAATGACAATAAATTTGCTTACTTAACCCACTCTCATTCAAAGACCAGGTGAATAAAGAATATTGATAAATCTGAAAGTATATTGATATATCTAACTTCCCAAAGAATAACAATAACAATTATGAAAAACTGTTAAATAATTTATACAAATTTCTTTATGCATAGCATTTTAGAACTTTTAGTATGATAAATATATTTGAAACTCTAAGCAGGGCCAATATGATACTGTGTTTTTCAAACATATGTGACAATGGCATCATGTATTTTTTAGGCATTTTATACACATTGGTACTTGCTAATTGCTATTCCAAGAAATGAACAAAAGAAACATTTTCTTTGGCTGAGTTATATTTTAATATTATGCCTTTCAGTGAGTACTGACATTAGAAGCAGCTATATAAAAGGCCATTATAGTTGTAAACTATTGTTGTAAACTATAGTTAAAGACATTGTCCAGTATGTTGATTGGCATTCTCGGAGTAAATTCCTCCTGTGATTTAATACTTGGTAAAAAAACAAAAACAAAAACAAAAAAATGTGAGGCAAAAACTGCTAGAACTTCAAGTAGAAATAGATAAATCTATTATAGTTGAAACTTCACTACCCCTCTATCAGAAATGGAGAGATCCAGCAAGCAGAAAATCAGTAAGCACATACTAGAACTCAATAGTACCATCAAGCAACTGGATATAGTTGGCATCTATAGACTACTTCATCCAACAACAGCAGATTACATATTTTTCTCAAGCCTACATGAAACATTCCTCAAAATAGACCACATTATGATCCATAAAACGCACCTTAGCAAATTTAAAAGAATAGAAATCATGCCATCTATGATCTCAGATGACAATATAATCAAACTAGAAATCAATAACAGGAAAATACTTGGAGATTAAACAACACATCTCAAAATAACACATTTCTTTTCTAAAAATATATTTCAAAAGAAATTTTAAAATATTTTGTACTAAATGGAAATGAAAGTATAACATTAAAATTTGTGGAATGCAGTGAAAGCAGTACTTGTGGGGAAATTTATAGCACTGAATGCATATATTAGAAAAGAAGAAAGATCTAAAATAAATGATCTAAACTTTCACCTTAGGAAACAACAAAAAGAAGAGCAAACTAAACCTAAAGCACACAGAAGAAAAGAAATAACAAAAATTAGGGCGGAAATCAATGAGATTGAAAACAGAAAATCAGTAGAGGAAATCAATAAAACCAAAAGCTGGCTCTTTGAAAAGATCAATAAAATTGGTGAACTTCATTGAAAAAAAGAGAGAAGATACAAACTGTTAATATCAGAAATGAAATGGCAGGATATCACTAGAGATCCCATGGAAATTAAAATAATGTTAAAGGACTATTATGAATAACTCTGCCTACAAATTTGATAACCTAGATTAAATGGAGTTTTTTTAAAGATACAGTCTGCCAACACTCACAAGAGAAGAAACAGATAATCTGAATAGGCCTACATCTAGTAAAGAAAATGAATTGGTAATTAACATCCTTCCAAAACAGAAAGCATTAAGCCCAGATAGGTTCACTGGTAAATTCTACTAAACATTTAAGGAAGAAATTGTATCAATTCTTTACAATTTCTTCCAGAACATAGAAGCACAGAGAATACATACTTCCTAACTCATTTTATGAAGCCAGAATTACCCCAATACCCAAACCAAAGACATTACAAGAAAACTACAAACTAATATCTCTAATACATATATTTACAAAAATCATCAACAAAATATTAGCAAATAAAATCCAGCAATAGATAAAAAGAATGCTACAACACAGCCAAGTGTGGTTTAACAAAGTATGCAAGACTAGTTCAACATTCCAAAAAATCACTAATGTAATCTATCACATCAACAGGCTAGAGAAGGAAAATCACATGATCATATCAACAGATGCAGAAAAGGCATTTGACAATATACAACATCCATTCATGATTTTTTTTAATTCTCAGAAAACTAGGAATAATTTCTCAACTTGATAAAGAACAGCTATGAAAAAAAAAGAGAAAAAAGAAAATGAAAAACCAACCAACAAACAAAAAAATCCCCGACATCTAACATCATACTTAATGGTAAGAAACCAGATGCTTTCCTACTAAGATTAGGAACAAAACAAGAATGTTCCCCTCACACCACTCCTTTTCAACATCATATTGAATGTCCTAGCTAACGTAATAAGACAAGAAAAAAATAAAACGTATATACATTGGGAAGAAAGCAATAAAACTGTCTTTATTTGCAGATAACATGATTGTATATGTAGAAAATCTGAATAAATCAAAAAACTTTCTGGAGCTAATGAGTGATTATAACATGGTTGCAAGATGCAAAGTCAATACACAAATGTCAATCATTTTCCTTTATATCAGCAATAAACAATTAAAATCTGAAACAAAAAAACATATCATTTAGATTAGCACCCCTAAAAATGAAATACTTAGGTATAAATCTAAGAAAATATGTACAAGATCTATACAAAGAAAACTACAAAACTCTGGTAAAAGAAATCAAAGAACTAAATAAATGGGGAGATACCCTATATTAATGGGTAGAAAGACTCAGTATTATCAAGATGTCAGTTATTTCCAACTTGATCTATAGATTCAACATAATTCCAATCACAATCTCAGCAAGTTATTTTGTGAATATTGACAGATTCAAATTCCAAAACTAAAAACAAAATCAGTATGTTAATATCTGCACTCCCATGTTCATTCCAGCATTATTCATAATAGCCAAAACATGAAATCAGCAGATGCATGGACAGAGAAAATGTGGTATAAAAACACAGTGGAGGCTGGGCATGGTGGCTCATGCCTATAACCCCAGCAGTTTGGGAGGCTGGGGAGAACAGATTGCTTGAGCTCAAGAGTTTGAGACCAGCCTCAGCAACATGGTGAGGCCCTGTCTCTACAAAAAACTAAAAAATTAGCCAGGTGTGGTGGTGCACACCTGTAGCCCCAGCTACTTGGGAGGCTGAGGTGGAAGGATCACTTGAGTCCAGGGGCAGAGGTTGCAGTGAGCCAGGATCACACCACTGCACTCCAGGCTAAGTGACAGAGCAAGACCCTCAAACAAAACAAAACTCAATGGAATACTATTATACAAATAATATTTGTTTTGTCTCAAAACAAAGCAAAACACAATGGAATACTATTCAATCATTAAAAAGATGAAAATCCTGCCATTTGCAACAACATGGATGAACCTAGAAGACATTATGTTAAGTGAAATAAGTCAGTTACAGTAAGAAAAATACCACATGATCTCATCATATATGTAATCTTTTTTTTTTTTTTTTTTGAGACAGAGTCTCGCTTTGTCGCCCAGGCTGGAGTGCAGTGGCGCGATCTCGGCTCACTGCAAGCTCCGCCTCCCGGGTTTACGCCATTCTCCTGCCTCAGCCTCCCGAGTAGCTGGGACTACAGGCACCTGCAACCGCGCCCGGCTAATTTTTTGTATTTTTTAGTAGAGACGGGGTTTCACCGTGGTCTCGATCTCCTGACCTTGTGATCCGCCCGCCTCGGCCTCCCAAAGTGCTGGGATTACAAGTGTGAGCCACCGCGCCCGGCTCATATATGTAATCTTAAAAAGTTGATCTCATAGAACTAGAGAATGGTGGTTACAAGGGGCTGGGGCAGTTGGGGGAGCCGGTTGGGATGATGTTGATCAAAGGATATGAAACATCCGTTAGAAGGAATAAGTTCAAGAGAGCTCTCGTGCAACATTGTGACTATAGTAAATAACAATATATTATACTCTTAAAAAATGCCTAGAGAGTGAATGTTAATTGTTCTTACCACAAAAATGATAACTATGTGAGGTAATATGTGTGTTAATTAGCTAGCTTTAGTCATTCCACAATGACTAAACATGACAGAACATCATGTTGTACACAATTAATACATATAATTTTATCTGTCAATTATAAAAAAGACCATTCAATGGGGAGAGAACTTTTTTTAACAAACGGTGCTGAGAAAACTGGATGTTCACATGCAAAAGAAAAAATGTACACCCGTACCTCATACCATATACAAAAATTAACTCAAAATGGATTTCAGAGTTAAATCTACAAAAGTCTTAAAGTAAACAGAGGAAGAAATCTTCATGACTTTCAATTTGGCAATGGATTCTTGGGTGACACTAAAAGCATAACAAAACAAAAATAAGTAAATTGAAATTCATCAAAATTAAAAACTTTTGTGTGTGCAATGACATTATCAAGAAAGTGAAAAGGGCCGGGTGCGGTGGCTCAAGCCTGTAATCCCAGCACTTTGGGAGGCCGAGACGGGCGGATCACGAGGTCAGGAGATCGAGACCATCCTGGCTAACATGGTGAAACCCCGTCTCTACCAAAAAATACAAAAATCTAGCCAGGCGAGGTGGCGGGCGCCTGTAGTCCCAGCTACTCGGGAGGCTGAGGCAGGAGAATGGCGGGAACCCGGGAGGCGGAGCTTGCAGTGAGCTGAGATCCGGCCACTGCACTCCAGCCTGGGCGACAGAGCGAGACTCCATCTCAAAAAAAGAAAGTGAAAACACAACTCATAGAATGGAAGAAATATTTGCAAATCATATATCTGATAAGAGTCTAGTATCCACAATATATATAGAACTATTACAACTCAACAATAAAAATAATCAATTAAAGTTGGCAAAGAATTTGAATAGAAATTTTTCCAAAGAAGATATACAAATGGCCAATAAACATACCCAACGTCATTAACTAGTAGGAAAATGCTAATCAAAACCACAATGAGATACTACTTGATACTCAATAGGGTGGTTATATTACAAAGAAAAAAACAGATAACAACAAGTGTTGGTGAGTATATAGAGAAACTGAAACTCTTACAATTGTTGGTAAAAATGTAAAATGGTACTGCTACTGTGATAAACAGTTTGACCGTTCCTCAGAAAGTCAGACATAAAGTTACCATGTGACCCAGCAATTCTCCTAAAGAAGTGAAAACATATGTCCACACAATAATTTGTACATGAATGTTCACAGCAGCATTTTTAATAATAACCAAAAAGTGCCGGGCGCGGCTCAAGCCTGTAATCCCAGCACTTTGGTAGTCAGAGGCGGGCAGATCACGAGGTCAGGAGATCGAGACCATCCTGGCTAACACGGTGAAACCCTGTCTCTACTAAAAATACAAAAAATTAGCCGGGCGTGGTGGCAGCAGGTGCCTGTAATCCCAGCTACTCAGGAGGCTGAGGCAGGAGAATGGCGTGAACCCAGGAGGTGGAGCTTGCAGTGAGCCGAGATAGCACCACTGCACTCCAGCCTGGGCGACAAGAGACTCCGTCTCAAAAAAAAAAAGTCCATCAACTGACAAATGGATAAATAAAAGCTGGTCTAACCATACAATAGAATATTACTTAGCTATAAAATGAAAGCAGTATTGATACATTCTACAACATGGATGAACCTTGAAAATATTATGCTAAGTGAAAGAAATCAAACACAAAATATCACATATTATAGAATTCCATGTATGTAAAACTTCCAGAATAGGCAAAATCCATACAGACAGAAAGTAGATTAGTGGTTGCCAACGGCTGAAGGGAATGGGAAATGGGAAGTGACTGATAATTGATAGAAGGTTTTTTGCTGGGGTGATAACAATGTTATGAAATTAGATGAGATAGTGGTGATCATTGTGCAACTCTGTGAATACACTAATAACAGTGAATTATACACTTAAAATGGTGAATTTTATGCTATGTGAATTATACCTCAATAAAGCTATTATTTAAAAACAAAGCACAAATTTCTCACCTGTCAATAAAAACTCTTCTGTTTTTTCTCTGACTCCAAGTCCTTATCCAGGGTCATGGCCCTCAATACTCAAGCTTGTTCATCATGATAGCTATTTGTCCTTCTGGGTTGTTGTTCACTGCAGTTCCTCAAGTAATCACTTATACTCAGCACTGATATTCATTTTTTTATTCATAGAAATAGAGATAAATGCACTAGAATTCAACAGTACTATATTTTATTAAGTAAAAAGGAGGAAGTAAGGCTCATATGCACATTTCTTTATTTAAAATATTTATTTGGGCCAGGCAGAGTGGCTCATGCCTGTAATTACAGCACTTTTGGAGGCTGAGGCAGGCAGATCACTTGAGGCCAGAAGTTTGAGACCAGCCTGGCCAACATGGTGAAACCCCCATCTCTACTAAAAATATAAAAATTAGCTGGGCATGGTGGCACATGCCTGTAATCCCAGCTACTTGGAAGGCTGAGGCAGAAGATTGCTTTAACCTGGGAGGTGGAGGTTGCAGTGAGCCCAAATCAAATCACGCCACTGCACTTCAGCTGAGTGAAAGAGGGAGGGTCTGTCTCAAAAAATATAAAAATAAAAATAAAATATTTACTTGGTTATCTATAGTATTGGTGTTGGGAATCAAAAAGGATGGGGCCCTCTTATATTTGGGAGGGAATTAAGTCTTCTAATCTTTTTGTTCACACTTTTCTTTTCTTTTCTTTTGAGACGGAGTCTCACTCTGTTGCCCAAGCTGGAGTGCAGTGGCACAATCTCGGCTCAGTGCAACCTCTGCCTCCTGGGTTCCAGTGATTGTTCTGCCTCAGCCTCCTGAGTAGCTGGGACTACAGGCACATGCCACCATGCCCAGCTAATTTTTAATTTTTTGTTGAGACGGAGTCTCACTATGTTGCCCAGGCTGGTCTTGAATTCCTGGGCTCAAACTATCCTCCTGCCTCTGCCTCCCAAAGTTCTGGGATTACAGGCATGAGCAACCATGCCCAGCTGTCACCCTCCCTTAAAGCACTGTTGTATATAACTGTCATAGTCCCTGAATTATAATATCTGTTGAAATAAAGGAAAACAACAGCAAACAGTCATAGCTTGAAGAGAATTTTTTAAATTAGAAAAATCATAGATATTATTTTCATCATAAAATGTGATTTTTAAAACAAACACTACTTTAATTCCATTGTTTATATAATTCACTCTCCTTCTCCCCCATTGAAATAGCCTTAATATTTCAATTCCCTTTAAAATGCTATCATATGGGGTTCTTGTACATGAAATTGCTAAGATTCTTCAAGAAAGATGCCAGGTGTCCTGCTCCAGTGGGTTTATTTGCTAGGTGAGCCAACAAACTTTCTAGGAGACCCATCTCTGCTGGAACCACTGGCATAGGACAGTTACTTCCCATGGGAGGGAGGCACACAGACACTTCCTGCTGCCTTGGAGTGAGTTCTGGAGAGCTAAATGGAAATATACATTAAACTCCTATGACTGCAAGTTTTGAGAGTGGCAGAATGGACTTTACAAAATTAAAATGACAAAAGTGGTTAGTAAGTCTTTTATCAAATTATGCCCCCCTCCCCCCCCAAAAATACATGTGAGTAGTAATATACTAAACAGAACTTCTCTTGCTGTGGTTGGATGAGCAGGAATGCTCATCAGGGTGGATTGGATGTTTGGGATTCCTTCCCAAAGTCACTCAGAACTTTATTGCTTTCTTCAATCTCAAAATATCAACTGATGAACTTCTGAGACTGGTTCTTTATTTTTCAGGCCACAGGGCATCTAATGTAAAAGGATAAGAAGGGAAGCAGACAGAGAAGGCTATGTGCTCCCAAACAGAAGGCCTCAGTGGTGAGTCAGAAGGCAAGGAGTTTGGCAGGCCAAGCAACTTCAGAGCAGTACAATTTGATCTGATGAAATCCATTCAAACTCACTAAAATAGACTCTGTCCAGACACTGCCTTTGCCTCCCTGACTCTGTCTTCACAAGGACAACTGGGCATCCTTTTGCTCAACCAACCTTTGCCTGAATTCAGAATAAAATAGACAGTGAGAAACCATAGGAAAAAAAAAGGTGGAGGCCTTTGCTACCGCCATCCTGGGCTATTGATTTTCCAGTAAAACACATTTCCTACATTTCCTGGAGAGGCTTTAGAGTGAGTTCATTTGTATAACTGTTTTCCAAAGGGAAGGAGTCATAAAAGTATAAAGAAATTATTTTAAGAAACTAAAATGCATAAACAATGGCTGAAAATAGAGATATCTCCAATGATAAAGGAGTCTATAATGGTCTCAGGAAATCTTAAATCAAAGCAAAATTATTACAATATAGGAATTCTGAGATAATTACGATGCCTATGAATATGAGCTAATGTTGGTGAAGTTCTTTGAGAACAAAAAGAGCAATATATTATAATATTTATGTCATATTTGATTTATATGCCAGTAGAACTGCCTGCAGTGATTGATTCTGCACGCCCAGGTCCTTGGCTTTCACCAAACAAGCAGCACTAGTCCCCATTATCCACAGATAGATTCACGAACTCCCCAGGATCCTGTCACTTCCTCCACCTCCAGCCCTCGTATGGAAGAGTAAGATGGGAAGAGAGTAAGAAAGAAATAAGAGTGGATATGGAAAAGAGAATCAATGGATATATGTGTAAGGTAGTTTAGGCTAGTAGAATTGAAAAGGTGAGTGAGCACTAGAAAGGTAGAAAAATCCAGGGTGGCGTGAGAGGGTAGATAGATGAGTGAGAGAGAAAATGAGGGTGAGCAGAAGACGGGAAGCTACAGCAAAGGTTACCCAAGGCTTCCTAGGATTTTTGTAATGTAACATGCCACAGCCTTCCTCCCACCTTTTCTACCGCAGGCAAGTTCTATAAAACATGCCCTTAAGGCATCTACCTTATGTTACATAAAGTAGAAGAAAGCAAGAACAAAATAAATTACATTGGGCCTTAGTGATTATATTTTCCTCCCCCTGTCTGAATAAACTTTCAGCTCTTCTCTGCTTGTCTAACTTCCGACCTTCCTCCAAGATTTGCCTTGAATCCTACATCCTCCATTCAACCTTTTCCTTGATTGGTTCTCATATTTTAGGTGAAGTGAGCATCAGAGCCACCTGTGCATTAAGGGGAAGTGGTTAAGGAAGGAGTGGAGGAGTTGTTAAAAATGCTATTCCCTAGAATCAACAGCCAGAGAATTTGATGTAGCAAGTCAGGTGTGTGGCCCAGATGTCTGTAGTTTCTTTCTTTCTTTCTCTCTTTCTTTCTTTCGTTCGTTCGTTCGTTCGTTCGTTCCTTCCTTCCTTCCTCCTTCCTTCCTTCCTTCCTTCCTTCGTTTCTTTCTTTCTTTCTCTCTCTCTCTCTTTCTTTCTCTCTCTCTCCTCTCCTTCCTTCCTTCCTTTCTTCCTTCCTTCCTTCTCTCTGTCTCTCTTTCTTTCTCTCTCTCTCTCTTTCTTTCTTTCCTTCCTTCTTTCTTTTTCGAGACAGAGTCTCACTTTGTCACCCAGGCTGGAGTGCAATGGCACAATCTCGGCTCACTGCAACCTCCGCCTTCCAGGTTCAAGCAATTCTCCTGCCTCAGTCTCCCAAGTAGCTGGGATTACAGGCCCGGGCCACCACGCCCAGCAAATTTTTGTATTTTTCGTAGAGACAGGGTATCGCCATGTTGGCCAGGCTGGTCTCGAACTCCTGACCTCAAGTGATCCACCCGCCTTGGCCTCCCAAGGTGCTGGGATTACAGGCGTGAGCCACCACACCCGTATGTCTGTAGTTTTAACAAGTTCCCCAGGTGCCTCCGAGACAAAGGATCCCAACTGCATTTTGAAAAACCCATCTTACAACACTTTACAACCTTACATCATTCTCTACCATGTGGCTTACACTATCATGTTTGTCCTGCCCTCCCAATGAGACTATGGGTGCCAAGACCTAAGTGCTGCATACAAATAAAGCCTCACCACCAAGCTGTATCAATTCCTTTCTCTGATTTTTACTTTTTAAATCTTCCTGGCATATAACATTAAGTTACAATGAGCAAAGAAAGACAATGGGCAAAAGAAGATTATTAGAAAAAATAATTAATAGTAAGAGAAGTTTAACATATGGCAGCAATAACTGAGGACAATTAAGGAACCAAGGTCAGGGGCAGTAAAAGCTTTCTCTGGACTGCCATGACTCTCAAGGATGCTAAGTTCCTATTCAAAACAACAGGCCAGGATTGGCCAAGTCTCAGTTACCCACATTAAACATGCCTAGTGGCAGGTGTGGGTCTGAGCTGGGTGCCACAGCCACCTTGGTCACACTGGACAACTACTTAACATTTCAAAATTGACATGACACCAAAATTGCATCAAGGCCTAAATGGGGCTGAAATCAGCAGATAATCCCTTAGAAACTTGAAAAAGGGGAGAATATGTCTGCAGATTTACAAATTCCCAGAGGTCTCTATCCTGCCCAAGTTTACAGGATGTGATGATTAATTTATGTGTCGACCCAAGTTGGCACATAAAATTAATCAGCACATCCTGTAAACTTGGGCAGGATAGACAGGGTGCCCAGATATTTCGCTAAACATTCTTTCTGCGTATGTCTGTAAGGGTTTTCCAGATGAGATTAGCATTTAAATTGGTAAATGGAGTAGAGCAGATTGCCTCCCTATTGTGAGTGGGCTTCATCCAATCTGCTAAGGACCTGCATAGAACAAAAAGGTAGAAGAAGGGAGAATTTGCTTTCTCTGTCTGCCTATTTGAGCTAAAAAATTGATCTTCTCCTGACCTCAGAGTGAAATTAACACTATCAGCTCTCTGGTTCCCAGGCCTTTGGACTTGTACGGAATTACACCACCAGGTTTCCTGGGTCTCTAGCTTTGAGACAGTAGAGTATGGAATTTCTCAGACTCCATACTCACATGTGCCAATTCCTTATTCATTCTCTCTCTCTCTCTCTCTCCTATTGGTTCTGTTTCTCTGGGAAACCTGACTAAGACACAGGACCAAACTAAAGGCAGCCTTGGGCTGGCAAAGACTCACTAAATGGAAGAGCATAAGAACAGGTCTGGCTGGGTGCAGTGGCTCACACCTGCAATCCCAGCACTTTGGGAAGCCAAGGCGGGAGGACCACCTGAGGTCAGGAGTTCGAGACCAGCCTGGCCAACATGGTGAAACCCTGTCTCTACTAAAAATACAAAAATTAGCCGGGAATTGTGGCGCATGCCTGTAATCCCAGCTACTCAGGAAGCTGAGGCAGGAGAATCGCTTGAACCTGGGAAGCGGAGGTTGCAGTGAGCCAAGATCGTGCCACTGTACTCCAGCCTGGGCAACAGAGTAAGACTCCATCTCAAAAAAAAAAAAGAATAGGTCTGGTCAGAAACAAGTATTATTGGGGTATGGGGATAGAAAAATCTGTATGATACCTGATATAAATGACGAATTGATGGGTGCTGACGAGTTGATGGGTGCAGCACACCAACATGGCACAAGTATACATATGTAACAAACCTGCACGTTATGCACATGTACCCTAGAACTTAAAGTATAATAAAAAAAGAAAAAAAAGAAAAAAAAAAGAAAAATCTGTATGGGCCGGGCGCACTGGTTCACGCCTGTAATCCCAGCACTTTCGGAGGCCAAGGTGGGCGAATCATGAGGTCAGGAGTTCGACACCAGCCTGGCCAATATAGTGAAACCCCGTTTCTACTAAAAACTACAAAATTAGCTGGGCATGGTGGCGCTTGCCTGTAGTCCAGCTACTCAGGAGACTGAGGCAGAAGAATCGCTTGAACCCGGGAGGCAGAGGTTGCAGTGAGCCGAGATCGTGCCACCGCACTCCATCCAGGGCAGCAGAGTGAGACTCCGTGTCAAAAAAAAAAAAAGAAAGAAAGAAAACAAAAACGAAAAATATTTATGAAAAAGAAAATACGTAATTTCCTGTTTTATTTGAAAAATTATATACACACATATATTACAGGCTATATATACATATATATGCAAATATATGGTACACATACACCTACCTCAAAGAAAATTTGGCACGAGATTCACTAACATGTTAATAGTGATTATTTCTAAGTGGTGGGATTACATGTGGTACTTACTTTCTTTTTTATATTATTTCTGTATTGTCTGATATTTTAAAAACAGCTGTTTATATAACTAGTTATATAAGAGAAAAATGTTATTTCTTTTTTTAATGAAGTAAAAATCAGTCATTAGTATTCTTATAGATCTAGCAACAGAAAATATCTACAATTAATGACTCTGGAGGGAAGAAAAGTTAATATACCATCAGTTGAGGGCACTTTTCATGTGAGTGAAATTGATTTTACAAGTCTATAAATCCTGTGGATGGAATAATTTTTTTTTATTCAACACAGATTAGGAGGACAATCAGAACACTCAAAACATATTTTGAATTAATTGACACTAAAAATTTGCCTAAATATTCAAAGCCAAAGAAATGTGGATTTAAAAAAACCAACCAACCAAAATCTCTTCACATCCATATCTAGTTACAATATATCCAGCTGGTCAATAATTAAGCAATATTCACATCAAATTTCTACAGGTTCTTCACAGGCTATCATGGTTCCCCCAAAACATTTGTTTTCTTTATGAGGTCTGAGGTTTGGGATAATATCTACCAAAAAATATTGTGAAACATAAATATCCTTTGACCTAAGCACTTAACTTTCACCATACAGATCTTCATATACTTTGACAAGTGATATATATATAAGCTATTCAATGCAGAATTGTCTATAACAACAAGGAACTAGAAACAACACACGTCTTCCAACAGGAGGTGGGATATATAAACTGCAGCATGTCCAGAGTTCGACCATTATATATACAGGATTGATATAAATTCCATGAGAATCACAGAGTTTACTCTGCCTTGGATAATCCCAACCACATTTTAAGTTGGTAGGATCAGCAGAGGCAGAGAGAGATCCAAAGCAGAGTGATGATATGCTCCAGACCCACAGGTAGAAGCAGCTATGGTAATATTTTCATCCATCATTCCACTACAACCTTTCTTTAAAAATTGAATAATTAGGAGTTATCTAAAAGCTAAAAGAAGTGATCAGGAAGTAAGGGAGAAGGGAATCTACCTCTCCTGGGTAATACATTTTAGCCTTGGAAACGTAAGATAAAAGATATTAACAAAATTGTCCCCTGTGATTATTTATTGTCCATGTTAGCTAGTGAGTTCCTTCTTGATTTTTCATATTCTCTATTGCTCATGTCATCATTATGGAGCAAATTCACTGAAGAGTGAAATTCAACTTTTTGAAACCAAATGATATTCACATACCTGTATAGAGATGTTTAAAAACTCTATCCATGCACAAAGGGAGATGAGTATGCAAGACAAATGCACATAGAACACTGGGTAAAAAAGTGAAACTGTATTTCAGCTGAGGTGGTGAGGCGGGGCCGGGGGAATGACAAGGCTACCAGACAGGGAAACTTAGAGGTTAATCATGACTTGACCTTTTAATTAGTGACTGGGCCAAGTCTGGAAAGGAGACGTGAAGAGAAAGCAGAGAGTAGATGAAGGAGAATGATGCGATTTCTTTTTCAAATAGGGATTTATTTTGAGTATTGCACATACCCTATTTATAGCTAACATATTTTGACATATCTGTGTTTAAGCCAGAGAGCCATGTCATTCCTCCCACTGTGCCAAAGGGCAGTTTTCCTTTTGGGCTCTCTTTAAAGGATGATAATATTCCAGAGGATATAAAATGAAGTCATTGATTCTGAAGTAAAATCACAAAATGCAACCACTTAAAATTTATTGCATTATAGGAACTTGGAAATTCACCTTCTAAATATCTGGTAAGGGTATATCTAACTGCTGAATTTCACCGTAATTCTTACATATTAGCCAATTTCTATTTCATGCTGTTTAATAGGGCTTGCTCTGAATCCGTGCTACCTTTGAATTTTTCAGCACGGTAGATATAAGACTTCTAGATATCTGTAAGAAGCATATGAGTAGAAGAGCTCCACTGTAACGCAGATGGCATTGGACTCATGCATGCAACTTTATTCAGTCTTTCCTTGTGTCACCTCAACACATCAGTGGTTTGACAAGTGAAAAAGTTCCATATAGAGTCAAGAAAATTTTTATTCATCATCTGAACACTTACCACAGTATAATAATTCTTGGTAAGTGGAGCAGTTTCAAATCCTTTGATGGCCTTGGGGGAGAGAGGTCTCTCTGTGAAAAAGACATTTAAATTATGTTAATATCACAGAAGGCTATTCCGAACATTTTATAACACAGGTCAACTAATATGCTATAAAGATTCCCAGTGGAAGGATCAATGGAAACGTACATTCTTAAACAAGTGAAACTACAATTGTGCTAAACTATAGATGGTCAAAGTTAGATCTTCTTGTCTAGACTCCTCAATTTCCAAAGGAGGAATAAGCCAAGGAGTTAAGACCTAACTAAGAAATAGCAGGGCCAGGGCAAGAACTTTACTCCTGGTTGAGGTTTGTCTGCCCTCTTCATTCAACTTATTCGAACAGATACACAAAACCAATACTAGCCAAATGCATACAGATAGTCGCCAACTTATGATGGTTCAACTTATGATTTTTCAACTTAACAATGGTGCAACAGCGATACACATTCAGTAGAATCATAATTTATTTTGACATTTTCCTGCCTTGGCAAACTACTGTGTACATGACCTAATAAATACTTTATTATAAAATAGGCTTTGTGTTAGGTAATTTTGCCCAACTGCAGGCTACTGTAAGTTTTCTAAGCACATTTAAGGTAGGCTAGGCTAAGCTATGATGTTCAGTAGGTTAAGTGTATTAAATGTATTCTTGATTTATGATACTTTCAACTTACAATGGGTTTATCAGTATGTAACCCCATCGTAAGTCAAGAAGCATCTGTACTTATAACGTGCAATTTACTATACAAGTATAATAAAATATAAATAATGGCAAGCATGCCTTTCTTGGGTGTGTCTACTATGCCAACAACAAAATAATCAGAAGGTTTAACTCGATGAAAACTAGCAGGACATTATTCTCTTTTAAGTATAATTTTCATATTATTCCATTGCGTTGTAAAATGCTGCCCTTCTTTTAACTAAATTAATCTTACTTATTAAACTCATGACTAAAGGAAATCCTAGGACATTCTTTAAAAAAAAAAAAACAATAAAAATATGAGATAGTCATAACAAATTTTTAGCAATGTCACAACATAGCATCTTTCCTACCTGCATTTTCTCCTCTGCTTCACTTTGTTTTATATTTTAATTTTAACTTGCTATACTGTATACTGTTTTAAACCCTTTCTAAAGTATGGTGCAGTATAAATAACCAAATAATAACATATCATCAGATCTTCATTTTTCTTTTTTAAATAATATTTTTAAGTTATAAATCTATTGCAGTCCCACCCCAAAAAATTTTAAATATAGAACAGAAAATAAAACCCAGCAATTAGCCCATTACCTAGAGCTAACCATCATCATTCAGACTGTTTTTGAAGTGTGTCTTCCCATTCTTTTAGGTATGTTTGTGAACACACACATGCACACACTCTTGGATCTTTCTAACCTTACCTGCAGTTTTATAATTCTTCTATTACAATATTATGTTATAAATATTTTCCCATTTAACCTTGATTTTTAATTATTATTGTATTGGAATATCCCTAATATTTATTTCATACTTAATAGCTTTTAAGACACATTATTTGATCTTTACAACAACTCTGACAGGCAGACTATCTTCTCATTTTACAGAGGAGGCCACTAAGATTCAAGGAAGTGAAGTCAGTTGTCTCACGTCATGCAGCTAGGAAATGGCAGAGCCAAGACTGAAGCCCAGGTATGTCTTGACAAGAGCCTGTGTTCCTAACCAATATGATACCCTGAGATAAAGCTACTGAAGGGCTTGGTCAATGGCATGGACAGGGATTCCTGCTGGAGTTCAGAAAGGCTATGAGTTTGATCTGGGATGGTTAGAGAAGACCTTGCTAGGAAGGAGGCACTCGATCTGGCCCTGAAGGGCAGATGGAATTCAAACAGGCAGGGAAGGCAGTACAGAGTTTTCTTTTCGGGGAAGATTTCAGAAACACAGATGTATGAATGGCAATGCTCAAGGCAGAACTATTCTTGTGACAGTGAGTTATCCAGTGGGACCAGGTTGGGCAGAGTGAAAATAAGGCAGAAAAGTAGCAATGAGGGACAATTCTGTCACTCCCCGGTGAGGACAAGTGGAGCATAGCCAGTTCCTGGAAGCTTTATGCTAGTTCAAGATCCACCTGGATCCACTGGTGGTTCATAAGGCTTTCCTGGGAAAATGTGAGCACTATCAGAAATGAAACAGGGAACATCAGTCCAGACCCTGGAGATATAAAAAGGATAATAATGGAATACTACAAACAACTCTACACACATAAATTTGACACTTAGGTGTGAAATGAACCAATTCCTCAGAAAACAAAAGCTACCGCAATTCACCCAATATGAAATAGATCATTTGAATGGCCTTATAACTATTAAGGAAATTGAACTTGTAAATTTAAAACTCTGAAAAAGGAAATCTCCAGGCCCATAAGGTGTCACTGGAGAATTCTATTAACTGTTTAAGGAAGAATCAATACTAATTCCATATAATGTCACATAGAAAATAAAAGAGATCACTTCCCAAGTCATTTTATGAAATCGCTATTACACTGACACCAAAACCATACAAAACGCAGCGCAAAAAAGAAAACTGCAGACCAATATCCCTCATGAATATAGATGCAAAAAAATTTACAAAATATTAGCAAGTAGAATTCAGCAATATTTTAAAAGAATTGTATGCTATGGGATTCATCCTAGGTTGGTTAAATATTTTTAAATCCATTAATGTAACCCATGATCTTAACATTCTTAAAAGAAAAAAGTCACATGATAATATTAATCGATGCAGAAAAAGCACTTGACAAAATTAAACACCTATTTGAGAAAAAATAACTCGTGGAAAAAATAAGAATAAAGAACTTCTTCAACTTAATAAAGTGCGTCTACAAAAAACCTACAGTTAGCATCTTATAAAAGGGGGAAAGACCGAATGCTAAATGCTTTCCCCCTAAGATCAGGAACAAGGCAAGGATGCATGCTCTCACCACTATTAATTCAGCATAGCACTGAAGTTCTAGCTCTCTCTGCAGTCTTGGTCTAAGCTGGGGAATTAACACAAAGAACAGAGGGAGACAGATTTGGAAGGATAAACTTGGAAAGTCTAAAAAAACGTAGACCTTGCAAATGACTGGCTCCATGAAACACTACAAGAGGGAATGCAAAGAGAAAAACACCAGCACTATGACCTCAGTGACAGTTTCTGGCCTCTTGTTCCTCCTTTGCTCCCCACCCCCACCCCTACCACTTCTTACTCCCGCCATGTGAAAGACTCTCTGAAACCCACACTCAGCAACATGCAAAGAAGGAATGAATATGTGGAGGTTCCGAGGAGACAAGTTCAGTCCCTGGTGGGGGATTACAAAGTGACCTAACTAGAACGAACATGAAAATGTAAATATTTTAGGGGGTGTTCTAAGGCAATGAGGAGATTGGGTAATCCAATCAGTGGGGGGAAAAATCAGTCAATATAGTGAAGAATTCCAATGGATTGTTTGTATAATATAACTCAAACAAGAGTGTCACACAAATACAGGCATAAGAAATCCTCCTGATCCTGATGTAAAGATTCCTTTCCAATTAATTTTTGATTCTTTCTCTTCCTTTGCTGGTGTACAGATTACTATTGCCTGTTGGTGGTGATAGGACAAAAAGAAATCAAGTGACAAATAGTCTCTCTGGACAGGAAACATCTATGTGATACACCCAGGGAATTAAAACAGGAAGTCTAAATATAAAGCTCAATCCTAGCTTTGGTTTATACTGAGCAGGAAGACTGATTTCTTAATCTGCCTTAATACAAATTTAATTAACCATGTACCTAATCCCCTCAATTGATATCTATATTTACTGCTAATAAAAGGTTTTAGAAGAAGGATTTGATGACCTCTTAATTGAATCAGTAGGAGAAAACAGAATTTGTTTAAAATACCTGCTCAATCGCACTTGCCTCAAAAATTTCTTGGCTTAAAAATTTTGCCAGGAAATTTTTCATGCAAAGTACCAACAAAACCCTCAACCTTTCTAGGTAACAGAACAGAGACAAAAATGTAAAAAGGATATAATTACCATTATGTTGCCACTGTACTAGCAGAAATTACTTTGATGTATTAATAACAAGTTAACTTATAAGTTACCACTGATTTTTAAAAGAGAATGGAAAATTGTATATAAGTGGCTAATTTTCTCATTTATAATGTATCTGGCTCAAATGAAATACAAGAGCAAAGTCCCTTAATATATGTTCTGTAACTTATATAATGACTAAGTTATTAATACATGTATTTTTCATGAAATAAGATCCTTAAAAAAACATATTTTTGGTCAAAATAGGGTTTATTTTTCTCATGTAATAGGAAATCCAGAGGTAGGCAAGCAGAATTGATGACAATGGCTTCATGATGTCATCAATGTCCAGATTTAATCATCCTTGGAGTGATGCTTTTGTCATCATGGTCACAAAAACTTACTCTACTTTCAGCCACAAGCTCATGTTAAAAAGAGGTGTGTGTGTGTGTGTGTGTGTGTGTGTGTCATACTCAAGTCTTCTATTTCTTAACTTTCTATAGTATTAGGTGGGTGATTCCTTATGGTATACGACCTCTGAAATCAGCCTCTTCTCAAAGAGCAGAAAAAGCTATCCCGAGAGCTTTGGCCATAATTATCTCTAGATGAGAGCTACAGTGGAATCCAAAACTTAAAACGCCACTCCCCAAGGGCAAATTTACCAGAGCACAAAGTGCTCTTGTCAATGACAGACTTAAGGGAGGAAAACTACGCACAGCACTCCCATGGCACAGTAATCTGCAGGGTGAGGGTTGTATGGCTTTGGGCTTGTTTTGTTCTGCTTTTAAGACATTAGAAAAGAATGTGTAGTATCAGGCTAAATGTCCCTCCGCCCTCCAGGCTGCCAGGCTGCATGTATGAATGTGTCAGAATTACTGACTCTTCGAGTGGTCACAGTGTTATATGTTTGACCCAATGGTAAGCAGACTGAGATCACTAAAGATTTTTAGTTCCATGCCTGATTGAATTTTATAAATGGCCTAAAAGGTTGTACGGCAATGGGGTTTAAAACTCTACGTTGGGCCGGGCGCGGTGGCTCAAGCCTGTAATCCCAGCACTTTGGGAGGCCGAGACGGGCGGATCACGAGGTCAGGAGATCAAGACCATCCTGGCTAACATGGTGAAACCCCCCGTCTCTACTAAAAAATACAAAAAACTAGCCAGGCGAGGTGGCGGGCGCCTGTAGTCCCAGCTACTCGGGAGGCTGAGGCAGGAGAACGGCGTGAACCCGGGAGGCGGAGGTTGCAGTGAGCTGAGATCCGGCCACTGCACTCCAGCCCGGGCGACAGAGCGAGACTCCGTCTCAAAAAAACAACAACAAAAAAAAACTCTATGTTGGCTGAGCACGGTGGCCCATGCCTGTAATCTCAGCACTGTGGGAAGCCGAGGCGGGCGGATCACCTGAGGTCGAGAGTTTGAGACCAGCCTGATCAACATTCCTTACTAAAATTACAAAATTAGCCAGGCGTGGTGGCGCATGCCTGCAATCCCAGCTATTTAGGAGGCTGAGGCAGGATACTTGCTTGAACCCGGGAGGCAGAGGTTGTGGGGAGCTGAGATCGCGCCATTGCACTCCAGCCTGGGCAACAAGAGTGAAACTCCATCTCAAAAAAGAAAAAAAAAATACATCAGTATGGAGTTCGTTGAAAGAAATAAAGGCCAGGCATGGTGGCTCACCTCTGTAATCCCAGAACTTTGGATGGCCAGGGCAGGAGGATCGCTAGAGCCCAGGAGTTTTGAGACCAGCCTGGGCAACACAGTGAGATACCGTGTTAAAAAAAAAAAAGACAGAGAGAAAGATTAATTAATTAATTAAAAATGGAAAAGTATTTTCTAGACCAAACATAACACAACATAGCATTTAATTTAAAATATTCCTCGGCAGCATCCTAGATAGGTTTTGGCTTACCTACTATTTTGTGGTGGTGGCAAGAGTTGGGGTAGGAAAGAATTCAAGTCAACAAAGATTCATTGAGCACCTACTTTCCCAGCAAGACATTTTTATTACCTGAAGCTAGTCTCTTCCATTGTCCCTCAAGCTCACTCTGCTCAGTCCTACCACAGAACCATCGTGGGTTTTGTTTTCCCTGAACAATCACTATGATTTAGATTGTCCTTGCCTCTCTTCTGGGCCTATTCACAGCCTATCTGTCTTTCAGTGTTCAGCTTAAGCCCTATCTCCTCCATGAAGCCTCCCCCAACCTCTTCAGGCACAACGCACTCTCTGTCTCTGAACACCAAAGCTCTGCTATATATTTTACACTTCATCATCCACTGACTTATACTGTCAGTTGCCTCATCACCAGCTCTTATCTCTCTCCTGTGCTCCATAACCATACTGCCAACTACTTGCTAGAAATCTTCAGACCTATGACTCGGTGCACCTCTGCTCAAGTACAAAACAGTTCATCACCTTCAGTACCAATCACCCCCCCAACACAGACACACAGAGAGACATGTACACTCAACCTCTGCCTCCTCCTATCTTCTCTATTAACAGAGTTCAGCACACATCAAACATTTCCTATGTCTAAAGCACCATGTTAGGCATATAGAGACAAGACGGTATACAAAGATGAATAAGTCCCCTTGACTTCCCTGTCAAGATGAGTTATATTCCTCTCTTCTCCTCCCACCTCTCCATAGCATCCTGTATTTAGCTATATCACTAAACTTACCATATTGTATTCTAATGATGTCTTTCTACACTGGAGTATGAACACCCTGAAGGCAAAAGCCATGTCTTATGCTTCTCCACTACACCAGTGTCCAAGACAGAGATTGACGCCCTCATTAAGAGAAATCAACCTTTGTGGGCTGGCTAGGTGCATGACACTGCATGCCATTAAGGAGCTCACCATCAAGCTGGACCTCTAGACTTGGTATTGTTCTCATCTGTTCCCTTATCCTCAAAACTAATCATCAGCAAGTTTTTAAAATTTCATTTCAACAGTATATACTGCATCCATCCATTTCTCTTCCTCCCCACTATCCCCACAGCAGTCCATACCACTATCTGGATTGCCTGGACCTTAGCAGTAGCCTCTGCTAGTTTCTCTACACCCTTGCTGGTTATTCCCACCACTTCCCTGAAATCCATCCCCCACATTACCTCCAGAAGGATCTTCCTAAACCATGTTATCCCTTGCCTAAAACTTGACATTGACACCACCTCTTAATGTAGTTCCAGCTCAAGGTCCCATTCCTTATCGTCATGCATCTGATTCTCAACCCAAATTACCCCACCATCCACTCTTACTTCCATGCTTGAACTTAAAAATTCCCTCTAATCTTCTTCTCCCATTCAGAAGCTTCTTCTGTCCTTCAAGACCCAATTCAAGTGCTTCCCCACTCCTTATGTTATTGTTAATCAAATTGTTTCTTCACTGTTCCTACAGCATCTTACTCAGTCCTTTGTCTGTGTTACTTACTCTGTCCTGGCCTGTAACAGTTAGTTGTGCACAAACCTGTGTTGATTACTAGACTGTAAGGTGCTAGGGGATGGCGTCTATGAGGTATAGATTGTTACAGACCCCCTGAGTGCCTAGGAGGTACTCAGTAAACAAGCTGAACAGAATTGAATTACCTATCCCGTAATATTCATTCATTTTACAAATATTTACTGAGTATAAACAAACGAACGGTCTCTGCCCTTGTGGTATTTACATTTCTAATGGTAAAATATAAACAGTAAATGAAATAAATAAGTAAATGTGTATTTTGTTAGATGGGGAAAAATAATAAGCAAAAAATTTAAGCAGGAAGGGGGATAGAGGGAGTGGGGATAGGGTTAAATTTTCTCCTGGGTGACCAGGAAAGGCCCTGCTGTGAAGTGGACAAGTGAGTGGACCTGAAGGAGGTGAGGGAGCCAGCCGTGCTGACAGCTGGAGAGTGTTCCAGACAGGGGGACACCAAGTGAGGCAGGAGCCAGTCTGGCACAGGCAGCCAAGAGACCAGTGTGGCTAAAGTGGAATGAGTGAGGGGAAGAGAGATGAGAGAGGAGGCCAGAAGGGCAATGGAAGGCCAGATCCTGGAGGCCTTGGAGGCTATTGTGATGACCTTGGCCTTTTCTTTTTTTGAGATGGGGAGCCATGACACAAGTTACATCATCATCATCATCATCATTATTATTATTATTTTGAGACAGAGTCTCGCTCTGTCACCCAGGCTGGAGTGCAGTGGCACAATCTCAGCTCACTGCAACCTCCGCTTCCTGGGTTCAAACTATTCTCCTGTCTCAGCCTCCCAAGTAGCTAGGACTATAGGCATGCACCACCATGCCCAGCTAATTTTTGTATTTTTAGTAGAGATGGGGTTTCTCCATGTTGCTCAGGCTGATCGTGAATTCCTAACCTCAAGTGATCTGCCCGCCTCCGCCTCCCAAAGTGCTGGGATTACAGGCATGAGCCACTGCGCCCGGCCCCAAGTTACATTTTGAAAGAATCACTCTGGGTACTGAGTTTAGACTGGATTACAGGAGTGACAAAAACAGGGGCAGAGATGCCAATTAGGAAGCTGCTGTCATAAGCTACATGAGAGAGGTTGTTCCGTACACTACTAGTTCCAGGCCTTCCCTGACTAGCACTCATTTCCTGGCCCAAGCAACTCAGACCTGTCCTTGACAGTTGGGTTAGATGCTTCTAAGAGTTACCTAAGTGCTCAAATCAGAGCTGGAGCTTGCCACATGAATCCTAAGCTGAGTCCTAAACCAGAGAGAATATAGGAGAAATTTTAAAAAGAAGAGCCCTAAGACCAGGACAAATAACCTGGGGCAGTCTATAAGGGAGTGGCTGGACTGCTACAAGGAATCACAGTGAGGGACATTATAAGAGAGTCGTCAATTGAGGGTGTGCTGTTCACTTCCCAGGTCCCCTCAGCAGTGCTTGGGATTCCTGGACAAAATTACTGCTCCTTTTAGTTTTGCAGATAAAGACACTGTATCAGGGAACAATGTTAGAGTGAATCTGGAAAATCTTTTAGGGATCCTGTCAACAAAATTAAATCAATGGAAAGATGTAGTGAGAGGTAAAAATCGTCTGTGAATATCATCAAAACCAAGGAAATTCCAGGCAAAGCCTGTGGAAATACTCCAGGGCTCAACAGAACCTTCTTGATTCCCAGCAATTAAAAATGCTAAGAAGTCTCCATACAGGTATATAATTATAAGTCTGCTAGTAAACATATTCCATTAAAGGAGATACCCCTTTTAACACAACACAGAACACAGAAAAGTGTGCAAATTAATTTTATCTTAAATACTTTAGGAAAAAGCTCCTAACTCTGGTTATCTGGGGGAGGGTGCAAAGAGAAGAGGAACTTTCATTATCTACATTATACAGCTGACCCTTGAACAACATGGGTTCGAACTTTGCAGGCCTATCCCATTTATACATGAAGACAATGAAGATGAAGACCTTATGATGATCTACTTCCACCTAACTAATAGTAAATGTATTTTCTCTTCTTTATGATTTTCTTAATAACATTTTCTTTTCCCTAGCTTACTTTATTATAAGAACACAGTATATAATACATATAACATACAATCAGTAAGGCTGCCAATCAACAGTAGGCTATTAGAAGTTAAGTTTTGGAGGAGTCAAAAGTTATACATGGATTTTCAACTGCATGGGGGCTCAGTGCCCTTAATTCTCATGTTGTTCAAGAGTCAACTGTATATTTCCACAATGTCTCATTTTACTTACAGTGAGCCTATAATTTTATTAATTAATTAATAGTATCAATTTTGAGGCACTGAAAAAGCAATAAGATATCTACAAAAGAAATGATGCGCTGAGGAGCTAACCACTCAAAAGAGCCCTTGTGTAAATATTTTTGAAAAGTAAAGAGATGTAGTAATGTGAATAACTAAATGCTGTTTCATGTGTATCGTGACATATTTTTATGTATGAGGGTTTGCTGGGTTTTTGCAATATCAGCGGAGCCTATCTTCTTAACAATATAGGGCAAGTGAATTATCAAAAGAACTCTAAGGAAAACTACTGAAGAGTGGCCAGGCGCAGTGGCTCATGCCTGTAATCCCAGCACCCTGGAGGCAGACACAGGAAGATCACTTGAGCCCAGGAGCTCAAGACCAGCCTGGGCAACACAGGGAGATCCTGTCCACAAAAGTTTAAACATTAACTGGTGTGGTGGCGTGCACCTGTAGTCCCAAATACTTGAGAGGCTGAGGCAAGATCACTTGAGCCCAGGAGGTTCAGGCTGCAGTGAGCTGTGATAGCCACTGCACTGTGCCTGGGTAACAGAGCGAGACCCGGTCTAAAAAAAATAAAAAGAGAGAAAGAGAGAGAAGAAAAGACTACTGAAGAGCAATTCGATGTCATTCTCTGGCTATTGTTACCAAACAAAGGTAAACAGTTAGCAGTATGCAGTGAGTTAAGGGCAATCTCGTTCAGAATCAAAGTGGCCAGCTTCCTGCAGCCCTATCATTATCATCTCTCATGTCTGAGGCATTTAGTCTTAGGTCTGCTCACAGGGCTTACGGCTAAAAAAAGGAAGTTAGCACATGGCCTCTCTTATTATTGGATTCTGCCATGGTAAGTTTTAGAGTAGTGAGAAGGACTATGTACTATATAACATGGGCTAGAATTAGTAGACATAAAGGGATACAGTTAGGGTGGACCAGTTGTCTGAGCTTTGAATTCCTTTGCTTTTTTTATTTTTCTGCTGCCTTAATGTAATCTAAATACAATTTGTTTCAAAATATCTAATCACAGATTTTTCCCAGCTCTGTTCTACTCTTATTTTTGGCATACACATACAAGCATAAACAGTTTCTGTTAACCAATTAAAACTACACAATTTTCAGTAAGAATACCAAGAAAGTACAAGAGTCACAATCAAAAGACTTTTAGAAACTTCACTTACCACTGGATTTAATTTCACGGACGTAATTACTGGGGAACCAGCCTGTTCTCCCATTTAATGTGCCTTCCCACCAGCCTCCTTCTTCAACTCGAGTGACGTAAATGATGTCCCCCTTACAAACTGACAGTTCATCCTCATTAGTCTGCTTAAAGTTGAATCTCGCTTTTACTATTAACTGATGACTTCCATTTTCCGTCATCTCCTAGAGAAACAAAAGCCACACCAAATTAAGCACTCATCTAAATAAGGCAGGGGTAGAAATGATATGGATTTAGGCAAATAAAGTGGAGGAAGCAAAGACAAAGCCCCAGATCCGTCTCAGTCCTGAGTTTTTAACTTAAGAGTCCATGAATGGGTCTCTGAGGGATGAATAAATCCCTCAAAACAGTATATAAGCTTTGGCATTTGTGAGAATGTGTATTTTGAAGTGGGTCATAGCTTTCATTTTTCTCTCCAGACCCCTCCCCATTATCTAAAGATTATCTATTTAACTAAGCCAGATAACAAAGTAGAGTGATAAGCTATTCCACCGTGGATAAGCTATTCCACCCTGCCTCTACTCAACACACAAACAGTCCACATAATTATATAACTAAGATGTACTAACCTACCCTCCATAAAATCTGCCTCCCATCTCCTAATTACTAAGGATATCTTAATTTGGCTAAGACTTATTTATATGCAAAGATCAAATACCCCATAGTTGCCTAAGTCAGGAATTCTTTTTTCCATTTTTTTATTTTTATAGATTTAGGGGGTACAACTGCAGTTTTATTACATGGATATATGAAGTCAGGAATTTCTAATCTGTCATGTATAAACTGGACTTCCTTTTCGAGGGTCACAGACCCCTTAAAGAATCTGATAAGCACAACAGATCTTTGTCTAAATGAGTTCGTACACATGGGCTTTTGTATACAATTTGAGAGGGTACCAGGGTGTAGAGCCATAGTGCTCATCAGCCTTTCAAAGGGATCTGTGATCTAAAAAGGTTAAGAACCACATACTCAAATGCTTTGGAAGTAATTGGTCATAATGTCTCAATAGAAGTGGGTGGCTTTTGACAGGAAATAAAGGTTTCACCCAAAGAGTAGAAGATGAGGCATTTCCTCCCAAATAAAAGCTCCCAATAAGACCAAGTGAAAAGGCAACTGGGAGATCCCAATATAGAAGCTCATCATAGACTGAAATTTAAAATCAAGCCTTCCTCATTAGGAGTGGAAAGAGAAAAATAAAAATGACAATAAGAATGAGGATACTGATCAATATTTATTGATTGCCTACTATGTGTCAGGCACTATTTAGTTCGAATAAAACAAAGGATAAGGAAAATAACAGCAAATTGCCATCAGAAAGTAGCCATAATGACTTCCATTTGCATAGCATTCTCAGTTAAGTGACTTGCCTAATTCTTGTAAGGGACAGAGCTGGAGCGTCAATCTGGATTTTTGTCCCCACCACATGCCTTTGATTTGCTCCTTTGGGCCAGCCTGAATTGGTGCTCAGTTTATAATTAGTTTTCTCAGTGATGCCCAAAACAAACCGGATGGCTGTCTCACCACATATGGAGATGCAACTAGGATATCAATCTAATTTTATGGATTTTAAAACAGACGGAGAATTGGGGACTATACTTACCACTGTCTTTGACTGCCTTTGCAGCCCTGAAACTGTGCTAGAAACTGCTCCCTGTGGGTTTGTCTGAGAATTATTAGCAGTACTAAGAGAAGAGGAACGTCCACATGGTCTTTCTGATAGCTGATCTGTGAAAAGAGGAAAAGGCATGTTAAAGGAACCACTCAGGTCAGAAAAACATCTACCACATAACATTATCTTTCTCGGGATACTATCAGAGGCATCCTGGCTGTAATTCTAACTGTTATCATTATGAACACGCCAAGTGTATTTCAATCCCCCTTCCCTTTTTGGTGGCCAACTTCCTGTCCTTAACCTTACTGGCCATCGTGCTCCAATAGAATGAAAAACAGCGACAGAACCACATTTTCTCTTAACCATTTCCCTACAACTCTTCCCTCCTGAACCAGTTGCAACAGTATGCCCTGTTGTCCAAGGCAGAACTATATTGGGCACCAAACAGCTGTTTGTGGCTCTTATTACTTTGAAATATTTCAAATTTCTCTCTTTGTTTTTTGGCCCATAACTCAGTGGCTCATTTCTTACTCACACGTAACAATATGTGTGGCATATATAATGTAAAATCTCCCTGATGTGTGTGGGGCAGGGTGGAGAATGAGAGTGAAAGAGAAGGTGTGTTTGGGAAAGATGCAATCTTGATACTAGAATAATTTTTTTAACAATCAGATTCAAGAGTCTTCTCTTCCTTGAAACCTTGTGAAATTCGACCAGGCCAGAGCTGAGCTGGATGTTTTCAGTTTGTTGAGAGTATACAAAAGAGAGAAGCTGGCTTCTTGACAAATTTAAATAAGGGTTCTTTTCCTCTCCATTTATTTTTAAAAGATATAAACTGCAAAAGTCTAAAGCCCAAACATTCCCTAGGCGACAAGCTCAGTATCCAAGTAATTTCCTTGATGCTGTGGGTTTTAACTTTCACCTCCTTGTATTTTATAAATATCTGTGGCAAGGGAAGAGACTGTAAAACTTGCTAGGAGAGTTTGGCAAAGGAACGTATAATTTGTGTGGCATAATGTTAGAATTACACGATCCTCCCTGACTAGAACTGGATAGTTGTCATGTGTGTTAAATATAGTTACTTGAATTAGCTGTACTTTCAGCTATACGCCGTGCAATAGCTCAAAAGCATTTTTTTTTTTTTCCAAATAGCAAAAGAACAACTTTGGAGAAGTATTTTTACATGTATTGCTATTATATACAGCTCTTTGGACTAAAACTATAATTACTCGATAGCTTCCTAGATGCTCTAACCTATTTGGCACTTGATTATATTGTCTGTTCTTGTCCTCTAATTCTTTCACATGGGTAAGTTGAGTCTCCTTAAATAGACAGTAATTTTCTCAAAGGCAGGAACCATAGCTTTGACATTTTTTGTAGCACCTGGCAATGCTGGCCACACAGCCTCTTGACTCTCCAATAGTTTAAGCAGCAAGCCTCGTGCTTGGGCATAAGGGCTCGGTAGTCAGTTAGATGTGGGTCTGAATCCCAACTCAGCCACTAACTTTCTAGTTGGGCAACTGTTGGCCTGACTTTCCTTATCTGTAATATGGACCTAATAATAATAATACCTACCCCCAGTGTTGTTTCAAGGATTGAATGAGATCACCTGTGGCTCTTCTGACAGCCTAGATCCAGGGCAAGAGCTCAAAGCATTTTAAGTATGATTATTACTATCCAGCTGTTGGTTAAATATTATACCAGGGAAGCAGTGAAGTTACATTCTACGTGTATCATCATTTTCTTCACATTTACTAACATTTATATTTAATACCTCTAGTGTGGTAGGTGTTAAACATTTAAATAAAATATATTATTTTCACTCCCTATGAACCCAAGATTTCATTTTTGGTGCAAGGCTACTGAGGGGTTCCTTTACATGGACAAAGGCATACGGAAAACAATGAGAAAAATATGTCTCTAGTGGGGAAAGGGAAGTGACGGCTGTATTTTGTAAACTCTATGAAAAAGGGAACTGGTCTTTCCTTTTTCTTTTCTGTTTTGTTATACTCAGTTGGCTGTTCAGAGCTTTGAATGGAATAACTTCTTGGCTCTTATCATTATATTAAGGGCATTAGAATAACATCTATGATCGGTATGTTTTAAATCCTAAGCTATGAAAAATTCAAGCATTTGACATTTGTTGGGGTGTATTTGGGGCAGCAGGGGGAAAATTTGCATCAAGAGAACAATCCTGGCCAGAGTTGGCTCCTAGGGTAATCACAACACATGGATTCAAAAATGTCACCCAGAACATATAAATCACAAGCCCGGCTTACCTTCTGTTGCTTTGTTGACAGCTAAGAGAGTACTCAGAACCTTGGAGAAATTGACCCCTGAATAAAGGTCATCAGGATCAAATACCTATGAGAAAGGAAAATTGAAACCGTAAGACACTACAAGTATTCAACTCAACAAACAAAACTATCAAAAGGCCACTTCCTCCAGCTCTCCAAAAAAAAAAAAAAAAAAAAAAAAGTGCAAAAGCCAAGACACAAACCTCCGTATGTATACCTTTGGGAGAAATGAGAGCAGCAGCTGAGCCGCCTAATGACATGTGGCAGGCCATCAGTGAGTCAGAGCAAAGCAGTAATGGGAAATGAGAGCCAAGCTGAGAAGGCAGCGCCCACCAGGAAATGAACAGCGCATACTCAAACCCACTCTTCTGACCTGAATGTATCAATAGTTTCAGCCCAGTTACAGGAAGCTCATATGCATGGGTTACAATTAATGTCCATCACCTACAGAATGTCCTGGACAGTCCACAAATAAGGAGGTGGAGCCTTTTTGACATGCTTGCATCTGTACAGTTTATTAGCTGTGCCTAGTTGAGTCATTGTCAGAAGTGCCTTTTTCTCTGCTCTCCTTCCTCCCCACTGCCACCCGCTGCATCCCAACTGCCTAGGATCCCAATTCCATGTTGCCCAAACTTTCTGCCCAGGTCTACCTTTCACTCCCAGCTTCAGTTCCCAGTTCCTGCTGCTTGACCGCCCCTCTCAGCTCATCACGAATTCGAGTATTTGCCTGCCTGGGCCTATGGGCTCTTCCTGGCTTTAGATGACTTTTCCAAATATGACCTCTAGCCTGTGTGATACTACTCAACTCTTGGCAAAAAACACATTAAGTAAATACATTTCACTTTACCAGTCAACTGTCAATCTGACACGCTATTGTCCCCAGTGAAGATACCAATCAGATGTTGTTGTTTACAATACAATTTAACTGTTACCTTTGAAATGTAGTCATGTGTTAAAATATATTGAATCCTAAATATGTATATTTGAAATTAGAAGTGCTCTCATGCACAGGTACAATCTATTAATGTACCAGCCAACAATGTAAATATGTATATCTGTAGGTAACCAGATGCCCACTTTCTGGATGGAAATGCCCCTTCTAAAAACATTTTGTTCCCGGATGTCTAGGAGTCTCCTAAAGAAAACAGATTGCATCATTTTTTCCCCAAATGTGGTGACGGAAATAAAATGTACCTTTTCATATGGGACATGATTGGTAATGGGCATAGGATTTTGAAGGGTCTGTCTTCCCATTAGGTAGAGCCATTTGTTCCATTTTTAATCTGCATATTTTCTGGGAACCATATCAAGACAAATTTCTATCTTTTTTTGTACATGTTCTTGAAAACCTATAATCTGTCTTTAGAATGAAAATATATAATATCAATTTTTTCACGTTTTGGGGGGTCAATAAAGATACATGCAAATGCGAACCTACACCAGTCTGCCTATTCGAGGATTCACCGCTTTATTCATTTAATCAATGAATGTTTTGCATTCAAACTTAAAATGACCAAAAAGCCCAGTTGCATCTAAAATGAGACATTATATATTTCTGGTAAAAGAGTAATGCTAATATCACTAAAGAGTTAAACAACAACACAATCCAAATATATTTCTGAATGCTACAATATAAAATTCAAAGTTTTCCAGAAATACATTGACAAGAGTTCTGTTTTAGTTTGTCAAAGCCTGGGTGAACAAGAGGCAACAGACTAGAGAGAGTCTAGTATCTCAGGGGATTTCAGACTTACTGAATATCCCTTAGAACTGATCAACTGGGAAAATGTTAATGACATGTATGCCAAAAGAGTAGCAAAGCAAAAAAATTCACTTGTTTTTAGCCCACCAGTCCTAATGGGAGTGTGCATGTTGTGTGCATGTGGATACATGTTTTGGGTGGGTGTGGTAGAGATGAGTAGATCTAAAATAACAAGCAGAAGTTAAATATTAGCAGAATAAGGCATGAGAGCAAAAGTTGTGATAAAAAAAACCTCTCCCTCTGGTTTTAGTTGTTCCTTATCCAGGGTTATTAAATGCCTATACATGGCAACACTGGTATTATTCATTTGTACAGGTACTTGACTGATTTTGAAAATAAATAAACTGATCAGAAAATGAAATGTGCATCAACAAGAGTCACTGCATCTGCCTGAGGGAAGCTTCCTCAACTGTACCCGGTTCTCTTTTGAGAAAACCCCAATATACTCAAGTTTATCCATGGATACTGTTCTTCTTGCTGCAAGCCTATTCTGAGGCACTAGAGACTACACAGGAAGGAGCTGGAAGAAGCCTCTGGGAACTGCTAGAGAAAGCAACGCCTAAGCATTATTATTTCAGAGTAACTGGAGAATCAGATACAACCACAAACACCCTCCCCCACACTATACCCTTCTGAATCCCAAATTGAACGATATTGAAAATTCCACCCTAGATCTTTCTTCCATGCACTTCAGAGAGCTCGCCTATGAAAATGGAAATATTATCTGGAGGGATCACATTTTCAGCCACTATCAGTCATTTATGTCTTAGTGGAAATGAGAAGTGTGAGACCAAGTTTAGAGATGATGATGTGGAGAAAGACTAAGGGCTCTGGTCCCCAAATAAGGAGAAAGCAAAGGAGAATTCCCCAGTGTAGAGAGGGTGTGAGAAGAACAAGAAAGGTAGATTACAGTACCCACTCATTTATACATTCAAAATAGAGAACCAATTCCCCTTTCTGTCTGCAAAGCACTGGAACCTGTTAAAAAGGTAATGTAAATGTGCACATTTATGCTGTATGTAATTTTCGTAAGTCATTTTCTTTCTTTTTTTTTTTTTTTTGAGACGGAGTCTCGCTCTGCCGCCCAGGCTGGAGTGCAGTGGCCGGGTCTCAGCTCACTGCAAGCTCCGCCTCCTGGGTTTACGCCATTCTCCTGCCTCAGCCTCCCAAGCAGCTGGGACTACAGGCGCCCACCACGTCGCCCAGCTAGTTTTTTGTATTTTTTAGTAGAGACGGGGTTTCATCATGTTAGCCAGAATGGTCTCGATCTCCTGACCTCGTGATCCGCCCGTCTCGGCCTCCCAAAAGTGCTGGGATTACAGGCTTGAGCGCCCGGCCCGTAAGTCATTTTCAATGAAATTTTAAAGTCAAAGTCAAATCATGGCAAAGTCATGATGACACTCATCTTCTAGTACCCTGTGCAAGCCTCACTAGTCTGTTCAGTGTCTCTGGTTTGTGACTGAGTCCCAGATTAGCTGAACTTTCTTTATACCTATTTTGGTGCACAAAAAGCCAGTTAGTTCCAGTTGGATCCGTGAAGGCCAGATGAACAGCAGGATTCCCTCCCTCCATTCATCTTACCACTACTGTGACTCAGACAAGAAAAAAGTACGACTTCTTAGACTACTGCTAGGTGTGTCAAGGTATCATTCCTGCAGTCAGATGATGCAAGGTTCAAATCTAACAACAATAAAAACATTTACTCTAACCAATAGGACAGACAGGGATTAAACTTTATTAAAGATATTTTAAGTATTTACATAAAAGCCAACCTAAGTTGCATTCCTACATCAGCAGATGAAATCAGACATTTATTTATTTATTTATTTATTTATTTATTTATTTTATTTTTGTGTGTGTGTGAGGCAGAGTCTCGCTCTATCCCCCAGGCTGGAGTGCAGTGGCGCGATCTCGACTCACTGCAACCTCTGCCTCCCAGTTTCAAGCAATTCTCCTGCCTCAGCCTCCCGAGTAGCTGGGATTACAGGGATCTGCCACCATGCCCAGCTAATTTTTATTTGTTTTTGTTTGTATTTTTAGTAGAAACGGGGTTTCACCATGTTGACCAGGCTGGTCTCGAACTCCTGACCTCAAGTGATCCGCCCACCTCAGCCTCCTAAAGTGCTGGGATTACAGGCGTGAGCCACCGCACCCAGCCCAGACATTTAATTTTTAAATGTTTCCCCACAGCTTTTTATTCTAGATATCCGCAATGACAGCAAAACCTATTTGCAAACCACTAAACACCAGGTGTTAATTGTGAATTATTGGGGATCTGCCAATGTAAACTGCAAGAAGTTAATATTTCTATAGCATTACAAATAGAACCTTTTGGAGTAGTTCTCAGTTTCAACATGTATGCTACTTTATGACACTTTCCCTAAACTTAGAAAAGCCAGAAAGCATATGAGAAGAAACTTTCCCAGCTCCCTGTTCCATTCCCTCACTTATCGTATAGCTACTGTTTACTGATTTACTGAGCTTCTGCTATGTTCCTGGCACCATGCTTGGACTGAATGTTTACTGCTATGGTCTGAATGTTTGTGCCCTTCCCAAATTCATATGTTGAAACCTAATCACCAGTATAATGGTATTTGGAGGTGGGGGCATTTAGAGGTGATCAGATCATGAAGGCATAGCTCTCATGAATGGGACTGTTGACTTTATCCAAGAGGCCCCAGGGAGCTACCTTGTCCCTTCCACCATGTAAGGAAATAGAGAGAAGGTACTATCTACGAATAGGGAAGCAGGCCCTCGCCAGGATACCAAATATGCCTTGATCTTGGATTTCTGGCCTCCAGAACTATGAGAAATATCCTTCTGTTGTTTATAAGCTACCTGGTTTATGGCATTTTGTTCTGGTGGTCTTAACAGACTAAGATACAAATATATTTTTTATGTGCATTTGATTCTCCCAGCAAGCCCATGATGTCAGTACAATTATTTTCCCCATTCCATGGATGAGTAAACTAAGACTCAGAGTAGTTAAGTCACAGGGCAAGGAAATGATGGAGCCAATAAAGATACACAAGAAAGTGCTCTGAGGGGCATTGTAGTCCTCCATGCACGCCTTATGTTTCCATGAGACTTAGAGAAAAAATGAAAAAGCAATCCGAGTCTGTATACAAAAAGAAATCCTTTGCTTCTGTCAATACAATTAATTAATCACAGCAAAGAGAAAATCTTCCATATTACAAGACTGTCTCCGCAGGGGCCTTGCTAATTCCTGTGCTGTCCTTCTCATTTCAAGGGTCAGCCTTCACCCAGGAGGCACTTGGCCACATTTGCCAAAAGAGGGGAAAAGCTGCACTAAGCTCCTCCTATTTGTTGAACCAGGTCTGCCTCATGAGCCATGGCCCATATTTGTGAGGTTCTGGTCTGGTAGGGTTCCAGCTCGTGATTACAGAACCAAGCTAAAACATCTGGGCCACGTGCAATGACACCTAGCCTCCTGATTTTCTTGACATCATGCTCTAACCACCTGAGTTAACCAGTCACAGCAGGCTAGCCACATCTTGGTTAAGAAAAGAAGGCGTACCCTATCCTGGTTCAGAACTGGTCATCTTTAACGTCATGTGGTTTCAGTAACATCCAATCAACTTCTATTTAAAGGTAATTTAAGGTTGGGGGTGATTATAATAGGTTCCATTACTCAAGAGTTAAAAGTCTAATCAACTGAAAAGCAAGTGATTCATTGGGACCACAAGGACATATAGCTTATATTTCAAGCCTGTTTTTTAAAAAAGATTCCAAATATTTAGGAACATTCCAGCTCTTCCTTGTTCTTATTGCTCTTATTGAACAAAATCTTAAATTAACTTAGCTCATCTTGAATCACATTCTCTAATTCTCACAGCTGAGCACATTGCCTCTGTTAACCCCTCAACTTTGGTGGAAATGTCATTACATAGTGCAACAGAGCAAGCAAATCTGAGCTGCTTAGTCATATTTCACTGGGTGGTACCGCTCCTGGCTCTGTGAACAAGATCTGGGATGTGTGCACATAGCTCCTACTAAAAGCAGTCACAAAGTCAGCAACAAATAATGCTCTTAGCTCAGAAATTGGATTCATTACCCACTGGTATTCCACTTACTAGAATATAGTGGATGGCATTTCTACTCTGCCTGGTTTTAAATAATAGCTGTTCCTATTTGATATGGACCAAACTTAAGGGAGCAAACCTGGCTCTCAACTTTTATTTCCTCCCTTTCTCTCCAAGATCTAATTTGTGCCTGTAGCTGAAACCACATACAGTGTTGTGGAAAGAGCATTGATGTGAGAGTCAGAAGACTGTGACTCCAATCTCAGCTTTGTCACTATTGAGCAGTTGTGAGGACCTTAGGAAAGCAACACTACCTTTATGAGGCTCCATTCCCATCTGGAAAGTGTCTTTGAGCAAAGGAGCTCAGCGAGAGGTCTTGTGGTCCATCATCTAAATAGGAGCTCTTAAAGGCAGCATCTTGGCTGGGTCCCCAAGGCCCAGAATCTGGTCTTCAGTTCTCAAATCTCTTGAGAATGGACTCACACCAGCTAAGCTCACAAAAGGCCAATGAATAAACCAAAAGGCCAATTTCTTAATTTTTACTAAAAATAAATGAAGCACTAAGGAGACTAAATACTCCCATTTTGTGGCCAGAGCACTCTCTCCCAATAGAGAAATCTCTCTGGTGAGCTAAATTATAATCAGAAATGTGTTGAGTACTACAGAATCAGAGCAAAGAGAGTCTGGGGTATTGCAGCCTAACATAATTATAACCTGTTTACAAGCTGATTTTTCAAAATGTCATTTTTAAATGACCTATTTATAAATTCTGGCTTTATCTTGCTGCCACTGCATCGTGGCATTTGGACTGTGATCATGGACAGCTTTAACTCTCTATGTTTTCTTTTTGGCTCTGTGGATTCCTATAAAGTCACTTTACATAACTATATGGATTCCTGGATTACTCAAACCTCATGGAATCCAGAGCCAGGAAGTTCAGCTCCATGGAGCTCCTATGACAGAAGCCAAGATCTGAGCTTGCTCCCTCACTCTTCATTAAAAGTCACCAATCTCATTCCTGATGGCTACCCCAGCATCACCATAGGACTCCCATTCTTCCTTGTTAGCATTCCTATAGGGGAGAACCCCTTTCTCTATAACAGAGATTTATCTTTAGTTGAGTAATAAGTGTTCAGGTAAGAGAGGAATTAATGAGGAACAATATAAGCATCTTAGTGGGGCCAGTCACAGGATTAAATAAAGGGAGAGCAAAAGAGAACAACTGATGGCTGGGCACAATGGCTCACGCCTGTAATCCCAGCACCTTGGGAGGCCGAGGTAGGTGGATCACTTGAGTCCAGGAGTTCAAGACCAGCCTGGTCAGCATAGTGAAACCCGTCTCTTCTAAAAATACAAAAATTAGCCAAGCATGGTGGCAGGCACCTGTAATCCCAGCTACTCGGGAGGCTGAGGTAGAAGAATGGCTTGAACCTGGGAGGCGGAGGTTGCAGTGAGCTGAGATTGCACCACCGCACTCCAGCCTGCACAACAGAGCAAAACTCCGCCTCAAAACAAAAAAAGAAAAAAGAAAAAGAAAAAAAAAAAGAAAGAAAAAGAAAAATCAAAAGAAAGAAAATAAAAAAGAAGGAACAAATGGTTTTGAATAATCTCATCAAAAAGAGAATAGGCACGAAGGAAAGGGAAAAATGAAGTATCTCTCGTCAATAGCGCTTGCCAAGCCAAGGACAGGAAGCAGGAGGCCTAGACTCAGCTGCCTCACAGTCAGCCAGCCATTGTGGCTTGGCCGACTCCTGCCCCTCCTCCTGTGCTCCTGTCACCAGAGCCTTTGCAAAAGCACACTGGTTGCCAGTTTTGCGGGGTAGAGTGGATGGGTGATCCCTCAGCTGCTGGAGCATCTGTGTGCCAGACCTGAGGGTGTCTTCCCCAATGCCCCCACTCCCACCTCTTCAGAAACAGGGACTGACTCCCTAGTGTTCCAAATTGGAATGCGGAACACATTTTCCCAGAAACAGCATCACACCTGCCACTTAGCCTCTGTGAATTCTATAGTTCAGCCACATTAAGTATTCAACAGGCTGTTGTGGGCCAGCCAGAAAACATAATCACCGTGTAGAGCCTTGTTTCTATGGGAAAATGTTTTCTGTGTCCCTAATAATCACTTAAAATGAACTTTTGGAAAATAATTTGTTTTTATATGAAGAGTGGCCAGACATGTGTTCCCAAATCAATGTCCAACACCCTTTATGCTTTTTCCTTGTCCTTTCATATAAAAGATGAACAAATGCCCGAGACATTCAGGGTACTATTTATTTTAGAACTCTTAGTGATGAGAGAATCAAGGTAAATATATGAAGTCTATGAGAATATCCTCAGAAATTTCAGTAGTCAGCAGCTCCTCCCTGCCTGTTTAACAATCCAGGCAGTTAGAGAGGAGCCTCACCTATGGAGAGAGGGCTCCCTTGGTGCCTGCTTTCCTAGCAGCTACTAAGATTTAGGGTGGGAGCCCTAGAGCCTACCAGAATTTACAGCAGAGACTGGTGGTAAATAGCCCCACACAAAGACTAGGGAGAAACAAGGGCCATGAAACAAAAGAGCCACTGCTAGTCGCTTTCAGCAGTAGCCCTTCCAGTAGTATCACCTGTTGCTATCCATAATGTCCTCACTGACCTACCTTCATGTTTCTTTTTTTCCAAACAGCTACAGCTTTACAGTCTGTAGAGATATTGTAAATTTAAGCTCTCAGTGGTCTATCAGCCCAGTATTCTTTTTTTTTTTTTTTTTTTTTGAGGCGGAGTCTCGCTCTGTCGCCCGGACTGGAGTGCAGTGGCCGGATCTCAGCTCACTGCAAGCTCCGCCTCCTGGGTTTACGCCATTCTCCTGCCTCAGCCTCCCAAGTAGCTGGGACTACAGGCGCCCGTCACCTCGCCCGGCTAGTTTTTGTATTTTTAGTAGAGACGGGGTTTCACCGTGTTAGCCAGGATGGTCTCGATCTCCTGACCTCGTGATCCGCCCGTCTCGGCCTCCCAAAGTGCTGGGATTACAGGCTTGAGCCACCGCGCCCGGCCCAGCCCAGTATTCTTTATTCATTATGCAGGTGTTGAGATTAGTCCTGAATTTCCTATTAAAAGGTAGGCTCTTTGAAGTCCACATTCCCCCACAGCCCTGGCCCCAGTATTCAACATGTACAAAATACTTGATAAATAACCATTCATTGGTTGATTGACAGGATGCTCTGTCAGAGAGACTTAAAGGTAAATTATGCCTAGAACACAAGCCCTATGATTCCAATTTTTTTTTCACTTCTGGATCCTCAGTGTCTAGAAGAATGCCTGTCACATAGTAGGCACGCAACACATATTTGATTAATTAATGAGAGTTTAGATGTTCTCATCAATAGATGATTAGTCATACTTGAAGAAAAAGCATTGCAGAAAGTATAATAAACTCAGAAAGAGATATGACTTAGGGAAGAAAAAAAAATCTCCATGCAATTTTCCAGGAAACATGTAACATCTAAAATTAGATGTACCTGTACTCATCAGCAAAATTAAGCTGTGTGACCGTGAGGTGACCAAAGGTGCTTCAAACTCTATGGTTGCTAATTTTTTAAGTTGTGTGCTGAGTGTGGGCAACATCCGCAATTGCTTGCCTGTCCCAGGTAATAGAGGTTCCTCTAAATGTCATCACAAAGCACCACGACCTCATCATTACAGAGAAGAGAAGCTGCAAAGAATTGTGGGATTTTACTGCTTTTTCTGGAATTGGTTATATTTTTAACCATTTTTGTTGTAAAACTGAATACATGACAAACACTACAAGCCACACTCCCCTGTTCATGCCCATGCTCTAAAACTAGCTCCAACTCACAGCCAGAGCACAACGGGACATGGCAAAGCAACTTACCAGCAGCAAGAAGGGGTAACGTGTAATTGGAAAGACTACAATTCACACGGCCCAAATCCTCCTAACACCAGCTAAACTTGGAGGAAAGGATGCTGTGCCAAAGTTATTATTTTCTCTCTTTACTTAGAGATTACCTTCAGTCATTCATTTGGCAAAGACTTTTGGCTCTTTCCGTTTATATATCTGTGTGATTCACTTTTTCAAAAGTATGTCATTTTCAGAGACACTCATCAATGCCTAACAGACATCAATTAATTAATGAATCCTGCTCCAACTTATTCCGAACAGGATTTGCACTTAGGAAACAATCCAAACACTGTTAGGTGGGCATTCAGGAGCTCAGATCTCAGAGACATCAGAAATGGTGCTTTTAGTTAGCACTCATGTCTCTCAAAACACAGCAAAGGCATCCAATAAAAAGCCTAATATAACCCAAGATCAAGTCCCACCCTCTTCAGACTAGCATTCAATTTCTTCTCAAGGCCAGGCGCAGTGGTTCATATCTGTAGTCCCAGCATTTTGGGAGGCTGAGGTGGGCTAATCACTTGAGGTCAAGAGTTTAAGGCCAGCCTGGCCAACATGGCCGTCTCTACTAAAAATACAAAAATTAACCGGGTGTGGTGGCACATGCCTGTAATCCTAGCTAGTGGAGAGGCTGAGGCAGGACAATCGCTTGAAACTGGGGGCAGAGGTTGCAGTGAGCCAAGATCGTGCCACTAGCCTTGGCAATCCAGCCTGTCACACTCTAGCCTGTCGCACTCTAGCCTGGGTGACAGAGCAAGATGCCATCTCAAAAAATAGTAATAACAAATAAATTTAAAACAATTCCTTCTCAAGCATCTCTAAGATAGACCTTAGCAGGCCCACCGTTTCTCACCATCATCTCTTTATATGCTCCAGAATCTTCTTTCTTCACTGTGCCTCTCTCTGACATTTATACTTCTCCTTCAGAAAGTTCCCTCAATCATCTGAATGCTAGCTATCCTTCAGGGACCATCCCAAATTACTCCCTTCCATGGTGTTTTCCCCAAACACTATGCATCAGTACACAACAGGCTTCCCTATTTCTGAATTCCTCTTGAATTTAGACTCTACATTCTGGAACCACTAACTTGGACACCTAACCATACACTGCTAAATGTTGTTAAATTCCACTCTTTCACACACACATGCTGCCTCTGTCCAATAGGCAGGAGCCCACAGTGCCAGGCATGGTGCTCACTTTACAGACATTGAACAAGTTCTTGCTAAGTGTCAGTTTTCTCTCCCAATCTAAAATTCAAACAGATATTTCTTCCACCAGAAGCACCTGCCCTTTGGGCATGCCTTTCCCAGAAGGAAAGAGGAGGAAAAGGCAAACTTTTTTAATAGAATTTGATAAATCAAGGCTCATATATTTTCCATCACCTGGTAAAAATACTTTTTTTTTTTTTTTTTTTTTTTGAGATGGAGTCTTTCTCTGTCACCCAGGCTGGAGTGCAGCGGTGCCATCTCAGCTCACTGCAAGCTCTGCCTCCCAGGTTCACACCATTCTCCTGCCTCAGCCTCCTGAGTAGCTGGGATTACAGGTGCCTGCCACCATGCCCAGCTAATTTTTTTGTATTTTTAGTAGAGACGGGGTTTCAGCGTGTTAGCCAGGATGGTCTTGATCTCCTGACCTCGTGATATGCCCGCCTCAGCCTCCCAAAGTGCTGGGATTACAGGCGTGAGCCACTGCACCTGGCCAAAAATATTTTTTTTTTGAAGAATATGATTAAAGAATGCTGACAAAGCATTTACCTCGCCAAAAAGAAGTGAAGTTACTGCCTGGGATCACTTTGGAGAAAACCACAGTTAAAGAATCCTCACAAGCAGAGCTCACACCTTGAAAGCCCAGTGAAAGCAAGAGAGTTTCAGTAATAGAAGAAATAAGAAGTAGCCTAGAGACTGGAAAAGTAGAAAAAGGCTTCCATATGACATCACAGGAGCTAGTATCTCACACCTTTAATTTTCTTTTTTTTAATTTTTAAAAAACTTGAAACAAGTACTCTAGCTTGGCATAAGTAATGCTATCTTAGGGGAAATCTAGCTTTCTTTCTGTCCTCATTTTTACCCATTAAAGAGTCATTTTATGAATAAAAGTCAACTCCGACCGTCGACATGTAGACTCTTAAATGCACAAGCTGTCTACAATGAATTTTAAAAGTTCATTTCCATTCAAATACCCATTCATTATCCATTCAGCAAATATTTATTGAACACCTGGTGTATGCCAGGCAGTAATACATAATTTGTTTTAAGATGAGAAATAAAAAGAACACTATATAAATCTGGCAAATGAAGTCACCCACAGGTACGTTAGCCCTAAAACCATTTTCTATTCTGTTGTCTCTACTTGAAGGTGATTTTTAAATTTCGAATCAAGATTTGCCCCAATACACAACACACTCCCAAATACCAGTCCTTCTTCAGAGAATGCAAAGTGGTTATACAAACAGTGTAAATGCTTATTTCCACTATCACAATGTATATTCTCACAAAGAAGTTGTTAAACTTCTTTTGTTAGTGAAAGACTGCAGTCTCCTGATTTGCATACATTTCTCAGAAATTATTAGTACATACCTCTCTTTTGCTGGAGACCTCCACATGAAGAACACACAAATTAGTGTTCAGGCCTGCTTCACAGGTAAGGCTTTTCATAAACGATATTAAGAGTTTGACACCTTAAAGATGCCTCTTAAGACCAGCGTGGTGGCTCACACCTGTAATCCCAGCACTTTGGGAGGCCAAGGGGGGCGGATCACTTGAGATCAAGAGTTCGAGATCAGCCTGAGCAACATAGTGAAGCCCCAGCTCTACTAAAAATACAAAAAATTAGCCAGGCGTAGTGGCACGTGCCTGTAATCCCAGCTACTCGGGAGACTGAGGCAGGAGACTCACTTGAACTCAAGAGACGGAGGTTACAGTGAGCCAAAATCGCACCACTGCACTCCAGCCTGAGCAACAGAGCAAGACTCCCTCAAAAAAAAAAAAAAAAAGCCTCTAAAATAACGTCCATGCTTCCAAGAAGTAGGGAAACATCTTTGTTATTGTTGAGGTTGAGACAAGTCCTTAATAATAGTTTCACTTGCCGCTTTGCAAACTGCTGCATTTTATCTCACCTTAATTTAATTCCTTCTTTTTCCTGTTGCCCTATTCACTCACTCAATTGACATGTCTGATCTCTGGAATAATATTCAAGTCCCCAAGAAAGTATAAAGCTTGGATTTTACCAGATTTGCCTAAGTAGAACTTAATTAGGAAGGTAAATCTTCTGCCAGAAGTCCAACAGAAATGATATGTGACTACATGCTGTTTTGGATGATCCACTCTAAGCCCATACATCTCTTTGTGTGATAAGGCCCAGTTTGCCAGGGTATGACAAAGCCTGGAGCTAATCGGACAGATGTCTAGTGTCATAGGTCTTTCTTCCAGGTGACAGCAGAGGAAGTGCCATTGCCCGTGCTGAAATGCAGACACAGAGTAGCTTCTGGACTAAGTGGACATACTGTACCTCCTCTAAAAAGCTGGTAAAGTGAGGGCCCTAAGAAACTGGCAAGTGCCTTCACACTTCCTCATTTGCAATTCAAAGACCCGACTCTGCATTTCCTCTTGGTACTAACCCCAGATGTCATCACCAATCTCTCT
Source organism: Trachypithecus francoisi (assembly GCF_009764315.1). Taxonomy (NCBI): domain Eukaryota; kingdom Metazoa; phylum Chordata; class Mammalia; order Primates; family Cercopithecidae; genus Trachypithecus; species Trachypithecus francoisi. The sequence continues at coordinate 25,324,898 of NW_022681471.1, forward strand.
GCATACCTTATGCTGTGCTGGCAACATCCCATCACCTCTCAGACTGATCCTTGAGGGCCACCTCAATGATAACTCTAAGACCAAGTTAGAACGGGGCTGGAGTAGGGGATAGCTGGCCAAGATTGTGTGGTTTGAATAAAGAGGTATATTGTGTTTTGTTGTCCCCAGAAACAGCCTGGATTACAGTCAACATTAAAACCAAATTAGAGTGAGTTAGATTTAAACAAGAATTTACATCTCCAGTCAGGAAGATTCTAATAATTAATCAAATTTTCTAACAAAATGCATTCCTTTTGGTATATATTTGGTACATCACTCCAATTCAAAAACAATGGCTTTCTTTTTAGATATTACATACTGTTTTTTTAAATAGAAGCCATTGATTTTTATTTTCCCCCTCAACTACGCCCAATTCATCAGGTTATTGCTTATTTCCTGAAGGCAAGAGGGGGAGGTTTTGGCAATCATCACCAAAAATAAAAGACCATTCACTGCATTGTTTAACTTAACTTAAACGATCATCTTGCTTTGGGTGGATTTTAAAATTTCAAGCTATTTTAATTTTAAAATAAATATGTCTGTTTTAAAAGACAAAAATTAAACTAGTTCATCCAGGTAAACATGAGCAACTGAAAATAGTCTTTTCTCACATTCTTCTAGTTTATGCATAGACTAGAAAAGAATGAAAAGATCTGATTTTTCAATACCCAGAGGAATCCATCCAAACTGTTTCTATTATTAGAACACAAAATGGTAGCTCAAGAAGTTACTGTGGTTAACAACTGAATAATTCATAGTCTCTGAAGAATTCAGTTGCTTTGTCTTCTCCAGTTCCTCTTTACAACTGAATCCCCAAATATATTTCTAGTCCTGAGCTGTTATAAAGGAAACCATACACAATTGTTTTCAGCAGTTAAAAATTGACCGTGCTAAGCATTGAGAACAACAGCAAGGCAACAAGCTAGGGAAAGAACAAGAACTCTTACAAGGAGTTCCTAAAACTCTTCAGATTGCATGTATATTGTCTGAAACTGTAGTTTAAAATTCCAATCTCTGTTCCATGGATATCACTGGGCTGCAATATCACGGAAATTTAAACTGTCTTTATGTAGCCTTCCAAATAAAATATAAAAACCAATTAAATATAATATCCAAATTATTTTAAACACATTTCAACATGCTGTAATCTAAATTTGAATTATTTCTATGATGAAAACACAGAGACTTTTAAACTCAGAAACAAAAGCACTTTAATAGTGAGTGAAAGATGCTAATAATGTTGAAGGATTAATTTCTGCTGTTAAGCATGGAGAACAGAGGCCAAGTCTGACATCACTGTTCATCTAAGACGCCCAGAAATATTCAACTTTGTTTTGCCTTCTAGAGATGTGTTAAGTATTAGAAAATATTGAGAATTTTACCTTTGACTTTATTTTTAAAAACGTTTTCCCAAAAACAAGTGGTCTCGGCCGAATAGAGCATAGAACTGAGAGACAAGATGGCTGGATTTTGTTTTTCCTATTTCAAGTTTTAGCCCTGTCTAAATTCCAAATGTAACTAGTAAAACCTCAGAACCCTTGGAAAGCCCACAGTTTACCCTTCCAATTTTTTTTTTTTTTTTTTTTTTTGAGATGGAGTTTCGCTCTTGTTGCCCAGGCTGGAGTGCAATGGCACAATCTCAGCTCACTGCAACCTCCGCCTCCTGGGTTCAAGCGATTCTCCCACCTCAGCCTCCTGAGTAGATGGGATTACAGGCACCTGCCATCATGCTCATGCTAATTTTGGTATTTTTGTGGAGATGGGGTTTCACCATGTTGGCCAGGCTGGTCTTGAACTCCTGACCTCAGGTGATCCTCCCGCCTCGGCCTCCCAAAGTGCTGGGATTACAGGCGTGTGCCATCACGTCAACCTACCCTTTCAATTTTTTTAAATGTTAAATCTTCAAAAGGAAATCTTTCTAAAAATCAGTGACTCACTTCTTAAACAGAGTTAGCGTAACATAACTGAACTAAGTGAACTTTTTTTTTTAAATAATGCAATGTTTTTTATCTAATATATCCCAGAACACTGATCTACTGGGATATATTAAAATTCCAATTAGGAACTAGCTTGTATTGAGAATTCACTCAGTGCCAAGGACAGTGCTAAGTGCTTTACTTGCTTTCTTTCATTTAACGCTAGGAAGAGGCATATACTTTTTTTTTTTTTTTTAACCAGAGTCTCTCTCTGTCATCCAGGCTGCAGTGCAGTGGCACAATCTTGGCTCACTGCAACCTCTGCCTCCCAGGTTCAAGTGATTCTCCTGCCTCAGCCTCCCAAGTAGCTGCAATTACAGGCTCATGCCACCATGCCTGGCTAATTTTTGTATTTTTAGTAGAGATGGGGTTTCATCATGTTGGTCAGGCTGGTCTTGACCTCCTGACCTCAAGTGATATGCCCGCCTCGGCCTCCCAAAGTGCGAGGATTACAGGCATGAGCCACCGCGCCCAGCCAGAAGCATATACTTAATAAGTGGTATTACTACTACCTCCTAGGAGGTTAGCATATACCTAATAAGTAGCCAACCAGGTCAGTCCAAGTCCAAAGCTCAAGCTCATAGTCCCTGCACTGGTATACTACTTCTGAAGAAAAAAAAGGCTGCCCTGACCAGGACTCAAAACCAGACCAAGGCAGGAAAAGGAACATATTCCAGCGACTAGACCACACAGTATGCCTGACACCACATCAAAAGTCCCCAGAGTTATGTGTTTGGGGGTCTGCTTTTCATAGTTTTTCTGTCTCCTTTGCTGACATGCTGTTGATTTCAGTTCTTCCACATTATACATGGATACACAGACTTTCTGCCATTGCCAGTGTACCTAATCTACAGCAGCCCCTCATTTCCCTTTATCACAACTTTCTATTTAGATGCTATTTTCCAGTTTACAATGTGCTTTCACATACCTTACCTCATTTCATTTAATCTGCTATTTCTAATCTGTTTCAGGGTGAGCAACCAGATTACCCATAATGCTAACATGCTGAGATAAGTAAAAGCAATTAGGCTTTGAGCGAGGGCCTGAAGCAGTATCCTATGAATAAAGTACATAATTCTTAGTGCAAAGATGGGATGTCTCTTTTGCAGCCCAGATCTTCTCTGAGTACTCAGTCATTCTATCAATCTTCCATCTAACAAACCCTTCCCAAGCACTTGCTCTGTGCCATGTCCTGTACTGGGTGCCAGGGTTATAAAGATGATCAGGGCTGGGCACGGTGGCTTACGCTTGTAATCCTAGCACTTTGGGAGGCCAAGTCGGGTGGATCACTTGAGGTCAGGAGTTCAAGACCAGCCTGGCCAATATGGTGAAACCCCATCTCTACTAAAAATACAAAACTTAGCCGGGTGTGGTGGTATGCGCCTGTAATCCCAGCTACTCAGGAAGCTGAGGCAGGAGAATCGCTTGTACCTAGGAGGCGGAGGTTGCAGTGAGCAGAGATCGCACCACTGCACTCCAACTTGGGCAACAGAGCGAGACTCTGTCTCAAAACAAATAAAGAAATAAAATAAAGATGATCAGGCTCTAGTTCCTACCTTTGAAAAGTTCTGAGATTAGCAGATGTGTTCACAAATAAACCAAAGCAGGGGTGGACGAGCAGTATAAAGGTAGCTTGGCACAAGGGATTATGGGAAAATGGGTGTAAGCTGCCCAGTTTTGCTGAGAAGACTGTCCAGAAGATTCCAGGCTGAGAAGAAAGTTGGGATCTCCTTCTGTATGGTTCTCAGTTTAGTGGCAGACACTTGAGGTCACTAGGTTGCTGAACTGTGGCTAAACCAGGGAAATGGTTCTCAACTCTGGATGCACATTAGAATCACTTGCAGAGCTTTCAAAACAAAAAATCATGAGGCTTGTCCAACTTGGGAAACAGCTGGACAGTATCTACTAAAGCTGAACACATGCAGACCCTATGAGCTAGCAGTGCCACTGTAATACATAAACCCAACAGAAATGGGTGTACATATTCTCCAGGAGACACTCACAAGGATCTTCATAGCAGCATTGTTCACAGCAAACGAAAACTGGAAACAATGTAGATGTCCATCAACAAGTGAATAGAAAAACAAAACATGATACATCCATACAATGAAATATTATACAGCAAGAAAAAAAGTGAACCACTACTACCTGCAACAACATGGGTGACTTGTACAAATATTACGCTGAGTGAAAGAAACCTCATGCAAATGAGTACATACTGTATGAGTCTGCTCATATAGAGTATCAAAACAGGCAGGAAGGCAGAGAATCTACTATGATAGTGGTGGATAGTCATGATAGTAGTGCCCCTTGGTGAGGCATAGTGACTGGGAAGGGGCACGAGGATAGCTTCTGGGCACCGATACTGTTCTGTTTCTTAGTAAGGGTGCAGACTGTACAAGTGTGTCAGTTTGTGAAGATTCACCAAACTATATACTTAGGATTTGTGCAATTTCCTGAATGTAAATATAAAGTTGATTTAAGCACTTTTTTAAAAAGGAATACCAGTGGCTGGGCCTCATTGCAGACCAATTAACTCAAAATCTCTGGGTTACAAGACTCCAACATTTGTATTTTTAAAAAGCATCCCAAGTGACTCCAATGTACAGTCATGTCTGAAAACAAAGGAGCTAGGTGTTCCTATATTTATCACTAGCTTTGGGGGCAACAGCCTAGCACAAGACAAAGGGAATGAGTTCTGGAGTCAAGTACATCAGTGATTACATTCCGGTTCTTCTTGGTACTGGCAGGATAAGGCATCAGTCTGGATCATCTCCAAACCTTAGTTTCCACCAGGGTATAATGAGTACAATGCCACCTACCTCCCAGGAGTGTTGCAAGGGTTAAATATGATAATAGACTTAAAGCACCTAGCATAGTGCCTGGAACATAGCAGGTGCCTGAGAAATGGTAGATACTCAACTCCTTTTCCTCCTTTGCATCTACGGTCCTAAGCATAGTGATAAACAGATTGCTATAAAGGAACAAAACTCATACTCTTCAATTTCCTCTCCTGAATGAGTTTCTTTGTAAAGATTGAAGTAATATTATACTTGGACTAATGATGTCAAATGAATATCAGAAATTTCGGGGCCCTGGCTACTCACTCTATTCAGCACCTGCTATCCCTGAATGTGAGTGGAGAGGAGGCAGACTGTAGGTAAATACAAACCACAGACCATCCTTTGGAAAACTCTGCTCTTGTCCTTACCCCTAAGAACAGCACCAGCCCTGCACAAGCAAAGACAAGGCTGAGATGTGAGTAGGCAAAAAAGAATAGGAAAAATTAGTAGCTTGGAAGACATACCATCCATAAAATGTGCCAAATAAAACACTTTTGTATAAAATGTCATGTTTTAGTAAAAACAAATGAACAAAGAAAAAACCTAGGCTGAAAGCAGGAGATGCAGGTTAGAGTTTTGATCCTACCAGTGATAAGCTGTATGACTCCGATTAACTAAACTTTTCTGTTTCTCTGTCAAGTGAAAGTAATGCCATCTCTCCTACATCCTTTACAAGGGCATGGGGAGTTTCAGATAAGTAGAAGGCATTCAAAAAATTAAGCACCAAAGAAATGCAATATGAGAATAGTAGCTGGAAATTTACTTTGTCCAAAACTCCAATCATCTGCCCCAGCACCAGACTAAGACAGAACACTCCCTTGTTTTAACTGCTCTAAGCACACCCAAAGTGTACACGGCCTGAAGCTGGCTTATTATGTAAGAAGGGACTGCAGCATTGCCTGGCATGTAGCATAATACTTTGCCGAAGAGAAATCCTTGGAAATGCCTCAGCTGAAGCACAAGGGCAGGACCAGGCCTTATGTTTTGGAGAGAGGTGCTTTCAGTCACAGAATTCCAGACTGTGGCTGGAGCAAATGATGTCATCAGAGATCCTCTTACCATGGTCAATGTCAAAATTAAGATAGGAAGTCCAAGGACACTATGAGTTTTCCAGGCAAATATAAGTTTAAAAAAAAAAAACAGTTTGAACCTTTGAATCTTGCCTTTAAAATTATTAATACTTTACAGAACATCAACTGAAATTTATCCTATTTTGTAAGGTTCTTTTTGTTTATGCGAAGCTTTTATCGACCAAAAGACACATAATTGCAGAGGAAAATATATTCATTTACTGTATTTTTACTCCTACTACACATTAAGGGAAAAATATCATGTGAGTTATCCCCATATCCAAAAACAGTAACAAATCAAAAATGAAAATATAAGACCTTTGAAGAGGCAGAGATAAACTTGAGGGCTCTCCGCCGTAGAGCTAAGAAACGAAATAGCTCAAATACCTGTTGGGTTCCTAAATGACTGGAAAATGAAAACTTGAAATTAACTACTGGCACTTTGGAACAGCTTGTAGAATACAGGTCTTTTCCATCCACAAACCATTTCTGCGTCAGATCTCTGTACTCAACGCAGAAAACATCCCCAAATGTATGGATGCTTGGGGTTGGGAGGGCATCAAATTAGTATTAAAAATGGTACTGTTAACTCCTGCTCTGGTTCTGGGGGAAGGAAAGAATCCAGTGGGATGCAAACCTTGCGGCCAGAGCTGGACAACTCGCCCCTAAGTTTGGCGCGTCCTCGCTCTGCGCCCTCGGCCCCCATCTCCCCCTTCCCGGCACCCTGGATCTTAGCGAACTGTGAGGCCCTGGCAGAGAACGGACCCCGCAGCTGGGGCTGCGAGCCACGGCAGTGGGGAAGAAGGGCGGTTCCTCTCCAAAGGGGGTCCTTCGGCACCCACCCCCGGGCCCTCGCGCGCTCCCCTTCCCCTGACCCTTTTGCCCCCAGGCAGGTCACCTGGCTCGGCCGCTGCCCGCCTGTCCTCCGGCTGCTCCCTCACTCCAGCCGTGCCGCCGCCGCCTCCTGGAAGCCGCTCGCCCTCCCGAGTCACGGGGCGGGCGAGCGGGCGGGCAAGCCTGTGCCAAGGCTGCGGGAACCGATCAACCCAGCCGGAGCTGGGACCCTGCCCTGAGCGCAGCCGCCACCAGAGCGAAACTGGAGAGCTGGGCTAGGTTCGCCCCAGCGGGGAGGGGCTGCTGCAACTTTGCGCCTGGACGCGGGCGAGGAGGGGGCGCCCGTCTCCAAACTCTGTGCCGCTCCCGCAACGTCTCCAGCCCAGAGACTGTTTTTTAATCTAAAGGGAAGTCAGAGTCTTGTCCTCAAGTTCTTGTTGCCATAGCCGTACCTCTCGGCGGGCGGAGGATCGCGGGGCCGAACTGGGGGCGCCGGGGGCGCGCCCCGCTGGGTGCGCTGGCTGCGAGCCGGGCGAGGGTGCGCAGGGCGGCGACTGGAGGGTAGCGACTGCCGGGGGAGCCAGCCCGCGAGGCTTCTCCAGACCACGCTCAGCTGCCCATGCCTGTCCCCTCCTGCCCGCAGCCGGAGCCAGAGCCGAGCAGCGGAGGGAAAGCGGCCTGGAGGCACTGGGCCAGCAGCGGGTAAGCAGTGACCCGGACCTGGATCGCAGAAGTAGGAACTGGAAGTGACAGCGGCGCAGGCAGAGCAGCAGCAGCAGCAGCAGCAGCCCTGGTAGCTGTGGCAGCAGCAAAAGCCGCGGTGTACTGGCGGCGGCCACACTGCGCATGCTGCTGCCGCCTGCTTCAGCCCCTACCGGAGGGCTGCCGGTGCCTGGCATGCTGCGGGTCACTGCCAGAGCTTCAGGCGGGATTCCCGGACTTATGGACTAGCCCTTTCTGGTGGCCTGCTTCCTCCCTCACCCCCAGATGCAACTCAGAACCCCCAAACTCTATGGTGAGCCGCTGAGACACCCGAGAAGCGCTGGCTCTCCAGAGGCCCTTCACATACCACCCTGCCTCCAACTATCCTCGATGCCCTTCCCGGCCTTTCCGATAACAGGCCCCAAATCAAATAGTCTCTTATGAGAGAGAACGAAAACGTTCATGATAGATGGGAAATATTTAAAATCTTACTCAAAGTCTAATTTTTACAGAAATACAATGCACTCTGTAAAACATTAGGATGGCCAGACTCGGGTGACGTTTAATGTAACTCTTGGAAATTCCATTAAGCATGTCAGATTTGCACAACAGAAGAAAAGAACTTGCCAAAATCCTCTTTGGTCTTCCTACTAGTTCCAACTGAGCAGCTAAATATGCAAAGCTTTGCCTAGCAGAAACTGATGGAAATGGGCCAGTGAAAAACAGACATTACAACCATCAGACATTACCCAACCCCTACTCTAGTCTCCTCACTTTACAGATGACTCAACTGAGGCCTGGAAAAGGAGACCCTGACTTCACACAAGTGGCAGGGTCAGGGCTTGGAAGAAGATCTGCTGATACCCATTACAACTACTGGTTAGTTGCTGGGCCTTGTGCCTAAGTCCTCCCAGGAGGCACTGCGCTGCTAGATATTTAGCCTTGACTCATGATCATTAGTAGAGCTGCCTTACTTTCAGAACTCCTTCCCTGCAGAGCAGACCCTGGGAAATGGCAAATGGTCCATCCCACAAACCTCACTTTGGGGAGAGCACCCATGCTGTTCCGGTGACAAGGCAGATGGAGTGACTCAGGGAGACAGGAGGGAATGAGGGGGTGGGGGCAGAGAAAAAAACATACTGCTACCAGCTGGTACTGGAAAGAAAGAGGGGGGGAGAAAGAGAAAGAGAGCAAGAGAGAGTAAGAGAGGGAGTAAGAGAGGAGGAAGAGAGGGAAGGAGGAAGAGAGGGAAGGAGGAAGAAAGAAAGTGAAATAAGTACTAATTGAACCTCATATACATTCAATGAAATCCCTCCAGAATAAAATACCTTTTTAAAAAATAAACTTGGGGCTGGGTGCGGTGGCTCATGCCTGTAATCCCAGGACTTTGGGAGGCAGAGGCAGATGGATCACTTGAGGTCAGGAATTCGAGACCAGCCTGGCCAACACGGCAAAACCCTGTCTCTACTAAAAATACAAAAATTAGCCGGGCACGATGGCGGGCACCTGTAATCCCAGCTACTTGAGAGGCTGAGGCACAAGAATCCCTTGAAGCCAGGAGGTGGAGACTGCAGTGAGCCTAGATCATGCCACTGCACTCCAGCTGGGTGACAGAGCGAGACTCCATCTCAAAAATAAATAAATAAATAATAAACTTGGCTCAGGAGCAGAATTGGAGATGGTAGGGTGTCCCTGGCAATGGGTTGGTAGTAATGGTGGCAGAGGACAAAGGCAGATTACCTTCTGGGGATATGGCAGTGGAAAGGATTAGCTAAGAGGAAAACCATAGGTTTAGAGCTTTCAGAGACCAGTCGATCATGTAGTTGTAGCCAGGACAATGCAATCAAAGAGGTACTACCCAGGCCATTCTTCACTGATCAGAAGAATTGTAGGTGCCCCCAACTCTCACCAACTTCAGGGGCAACACAAAAATAAAACTGCCATTGCTAGAACTTGTGTTGTTGCGAGACATCAGTAACCCTCTACCTAGACAGGAGGATTCTTCCATATATTCTGGAAACTTTTCACTTGGGACCTAAGCATTTTCCCTGCCTTCTCCATTCTGTAAGAAAGTAAGAAAGATATATTTGGTTCACAAAAAGGAAATGCAAATAGACTATAAAGGGATAAGAGGATGTCCAAACTCATTAGTAATCATGAAATACAAATTACAGCAATAAATGAAGTGCCATTTTCATCCATCAGTTTAGCAAACATTAAAGACAAATAATATCCAGTGTTGCCAGGGACAGGAAGAAGACACTGTGTACACTATTGGTGAGAGTGTAACTTGGCATAACATTTTTGTAGGGCAATTTGACATTATCTATCATAATTTCACACAGTAATCCAATTTCTATGAAGAAAGATCCATCAAGAATAATCACAGATGCGCACAAATTTCTATGTGCATATATAACATAATCTACTGGTTTTTATCCCAGGAATGCAAGATTGATTTAATATATGAAAATCAATTGATGTAATACAGCACACAAATATAATAACAAACAAAAACCAGCGGTCATTTTAATAGACGTAGAAAAAGCATTTGACAAAATCAAACCCTTTTCATGATAAAAAACAAAACAAAACAAAACATTTATAACAAACTCAGAATATAAAGAAACCTCCTCAATCTGATAAAGGGTATTTACCAAAAACCCACATCTAACATCATATCAATGGTGAAAGACTGTCTGCTCTCATCACTTCTATTAAACATTGTACCGGAGGTTCCAGCCAGAAAAATTAGGGAAGAAAATGTAACAAAAGGCATCCAGATTGGAAAGGAAGAAGTAAAACTATCTCTATTTACCAATGGCATACTCTTGTATAAGCAAACCATACGGGAATCCACTAAAAACTATTCAAATTAATGAATAAGTTCATCAAAGTGAAGAATACAAGATGACATTAAAAATCAATGGGCAGGCACCGTGGCTCATGCCTGTAATCCCAGCACCTTGGGAGGCTGAGACAGGTAGATCACTTGAGCGCAGGAGCTTGAGACCAGCCTGGGCTACATGGTGAAACCCTGTATCTATAAAAAATACAAAAATTAGCCAAGCATGGTGCTCCACACCTGTGGTCACAGCTACTCAGGTGGCTGAGGTAGGACAATCACCTGAGCCCAGGAGTTTGAGACTGCAGTGAGCTATAATCACACCACTGCACTCCAGCCTGGGCAACAGAGTAAGATCTTGCCTCAAAAAAAAATAATTATATTTCTATACATTTGCAGTGAACAATTTAAATACCAAATCAAGAAAACAATCCTATTTTTTTATAACACCAAAAATAATAAAATCCTTGGAATAAATTGAACCAAGAAGGTATAAGACATGTACCCTGAAAAGTACAAAATATTGCTGAATTAAATTAAAGACAAATAAGTGGAAATACATCCCATGTTCATGGATCCTAACATTTAATATTATTAAGATGGCAGCACTCCCCAAAGCAATCTATAGATTGAACACAATCACTATCAAAATCTCAGCTGGTCTTTTTTGCAGAAATTGACAAGCTGATCCTAAAATTCACATGGACCTGCAAGGGATCCAGAATGGCCAAAGTGATTTTGAAAATGAAGAACAAAGTTGAAGGACTCATACCTTCTGCTTTTAAAACTTACTACATAGCTACATTAATCAATTCAATGGAGGAATTGGTTAATGTTGTATTTTCAACAAATGGTACTGAAACAACTGGATGTGCACATGCAAAAGAATGAATTTGGACCCCTATCTCCTACCATATACAAAAATTAACGCAAAATAGATCAAAGACCTTAATGTAAAACTATATTATTCTTAGGAGAAAACAGGAAAAAAAATTCTTCAAGACATTTAATTACAAAAGAGTTTCTTAGATATGACACCAAAAGCCCAAGCAACAAAAGAGATGAATTTGACTTCATCCAAATTAAAAATTTTTGGACAGGCAATAACAAATGCCAGAGAGGATGTGGAGAAAAGGGAACCCTCATACACTGCTGGTGGGAACGTAAATTAGTACAACCATTATGGACAGTTTGGAGGTGCCTCAAAAAACTGAAAATTGAACTACCATATGATCCAGCAATCCCACTGCTGGGTATGTTACGCAAAAGAAAGGAAATCAGTATATGGAAGAGATAACGGCGATCCTGTGTTTGTTATAGCACTGTTCGCAAATTAAATTTGGAAGCAACCTAAGTGTCCACCAACAAATGAATGGATAAAGAAAATGTGGTATGTATACACAATGGAGTACTATTCAGCCATAAAGAAGAATGAGAGTCAGTCATTTGCAACAACATAGATGGAACTGAAGGTCATTATGTTAAGTGAAATAAGCCAGGTACAGAAAGACAAACATCACATGTCTTCACTTATTTGTGGATCTAAAAATCAAACAATTGAACTAATGGACATAGAGAGTAGAAGACAGGTTGCCAGAGACTGAGAAGTGTAGTGGGGAAGGAGGTAGGGATGGTTAATGAGTACAAAAAAATGAAAAAAAAAAAAGAAAGAATGAATAAGGCCTACTATTTGATAGCACAACAGGGTGACTATAGTCAATAATAACTGTACATATGAAAATAATTACAGAGTGTAATTGAATTGTTTGTAACACAAAGGACAAATGCTTGAGGGTATGGATACCTCATTCTCCATGATGGAATTATTACACATTACATGCCTGTATCACAACACTTCATGTACCCCACACATATATACACCTGCTATGTACCCAAAAAAATTGAAAATAAAAAACAAAAATGTCTAATTAATACACTTTTATGGGCCAGGCATAGTGGCTAACGTCTGTAATCTCAGCCTTTTGGGAGGCTGAGGCAGGTGGATCATTTGAGGCCAGGAGAGCTTGGCCAACATGGCAAAACCCCATCTCTACTTAAAAATACAAAAATTAGTCAGGCATAGTCGCAGGCGCCTGTAATTCCAGCTACTTGGGATGCTGAGGCATGAGAATCACTTGAACCTAAGAGGCCAAAGTTGCCGTGAGCCGAGATTGTGCCACTGCACTCCAGCCTGGGTGACAGAGCAAGACTCCTTCTCAAACAACAGACAACAACAACAAAAAAATTGTGTTACAAAGGACACTATCAAGAAGATGGTGGGATGCTTCAGAGAGCACTTTGTTCCCAGATGTCTCAGCAGACTTTCCTGATCAGTTACTAAATGCGTGATCCTCTAAAGACCCTAAGACATTGTAGCCATATGAGAACACACAGATGGAGGTCACTTGGAGAAGCCAACTGGCCACCCAGAGAATCAGAAGGCAACAGCTTTTTTAATGTGGTCACCATGCCTCAGAGCCCAATACTCAATTTGTCGGTATGGTGCTGCATCTGTGGCTCCATTTTTCTGCATTTCCAAGCTGACAATTTCAAGTCAGTATTTTTTCTTTAGATAAATAATAGTGTGTTCTAAGTAACAATCAAGTCCTGCTCTTCTTGCTTTTTGTACATCTACAGTTTTATAGAGACAACAAAAATCTATTAGGTATGTCCTATGCCAGGCACTGTGCCAGGCACTTTGGGCCTGAGAGAGACTCTATCCAGTGACATTTGCACATATTTATGTTTAGGTCTGTCTTCCAGCTACCTGGAAGCTTGAGACAAGATGATGAGTCTTCTTGGCTGCTTTATGCTCCCCAGCTCAGCTTTCGGTCTCATTCCTTATGTACTGATTATTAGTCTTCTTTCTGGTTTCTAGGAGTGCCTTGATATGGCTCCTATATATCCCTTACAAGAATAATTTTGCACACAGCAATGCAAAGAACATTACCTAGTAATAACACCACAGAAAACAGCTATTGTGCATGCCTTATGTGCAGTGCTATATTAAGTGCCTTGGATGTGTTATCTCATTTGATCCTTAAAACAATCATATACAGCAGATATTATTAATGTCTCCATTATACAGATAAGGAAAAAGGAGCATAGAGAGGTCAAGTAACTTTCCCAGAGTTATGCAGCCAGTAATTGACCAAGCCAAGATTCTAATCTAGGTCTGTCAAACTAGAGAAGGCATGTGCTTAACCACGATGCCAGATATTGCCTCGTTACAATATTCATATAATGTTCAGGTCAGCAAGAATTATCAAAAAGAGATAAAAATGTTTCCAGTGTCTCTTATTTAAGAAGAGAGAAAATTAAGACATACATTTTAGAAATATTTCTATCTTGTGCTCACTTCAGCAGCCCATATACTAAAATTGGAATGAGATAGAGAATATTTGTATGGCTCCTGCACAAGAATAACACAAAAATTTTTGAAGTATCCCATAAAAAAATAAAAGTAATAAACATAACTTTGAAAAAATATTTCTATTCAAAGTGGAAGAATATTTTAAGCATTGGTGCTTAAAGGAGTAAGCGTTAGTTATCAGAAAAATCCTGAACAATGCCTAACCTGGAAGGTATTTCTGTATCATCCAGTATTCTTAGAACTGCAAAGAAGCCCGGCAAACCTTCTGGCAGCTTTAGAATGCAGAAATCATTGGCAACTTCACCATGTTTTTATTTGAAAAAAAAAAAAAAATACCATAGTATTGGCCAGGTGCAGTGGCTCATGCCTGTAATCCCAGCATTTTGGGAGGCCGAGGCAGGCAGATCACTTGAGGTCAGGAGCTTGAGATCAGCCCAGCTAACATGGTGAAACTCTGTCTCTACTAAAAATACAAAAATTAGCCGGGTATATGCCTGTAATCCCAGCTACTTGAGAGGCTGAGGCACAAGAATCGCTTGAGCCCAGGAGGCAGAGGTTGCTGTGAGCGGAGATGAAACCACTGCACTCCAGACTGGGTGACAGAGCAAAACTCTGTCTCACAAAAAAAAAAAAAAAAAAAGGAAAATATCATAGTATTTATTAAAGAAAAATTTAAAATTTCCTGAAGTCTGGACCATAATAGAAAAAGATAAAACTCCATAGTAGACATTATTCTATAAGGGATATAAAGTGGTCGCCCATCACACCAACCTCAAAAGTCACAGACTCAGACCCACACATAAACAGCGAGAGAGAAAGAAACAGAGATTGAGAGAGAGGGTGCAAACTGGGCAATAGGGGAAAATGGAATAAAATATTTTGAGTCAGATATAACCTGGTCCTAAGGCTAACTTTAGGAAAAATGGTGAAGGAAACAAAGTTTATCTGGGGCAAAGCTACTAGTATTGCTAATAATAATATCTACCACGCCGAGAATACTTACTACATTCCGGGCACTCTTCTGGGGCCTTTTCATATATTTGAATTTATTGAAATGTCACATGATTCTATTGGACATTCAAAGAAAAATTGGTACCAATCCTACTAAAACTATTCCAAAAGACAGAGAAAGAGAGAATCCTCCCTAAATCATTCTATGAAGCCAGTATTACCCTCAGACCAAAACCAGAAGAGGACATAACAAAAAAGAAAACTACAGACCGGTACACCTGATGAACACAGATGTAAAAATTCTCAACAAAATACTAGCTAACTGAATCCAATAGCGTATCAAAAAGATAATACACAATGATCAAATGGGTTTCATACCAGGGATGCAGGTTTGGTTTAACACATGAAAATAAATAAATGTGATACACCACATAAACAGAATTAAAAACAAAAATCACATGATCATCTCAATAGATGCAGAAAAAGCATTTGACAAAATCCAGCATCCTTTTATGATTAAAACCCTCCACAAAATCAGCATAGAAGGGACATACCTTAAGGTAATAAAAGCCATCTATGACAAACCCACAGCCAACATTATATTGAACAGGGAAAATATGAGAACATTCTTCCTGAGAACTGGAACTAGATAAGGATGCCCCCTTTCACCATTTCTGTTCAACATAGTCCTGGAAGTCCTAGCCAGAGCAATCAGACAAAAGAAAGAATAAGGGGCATCCAAATCGGTAAAGAGGAAGTCAAACTCTCACTGTTTGCTGATGATATGATTGTATACCTAGAAAACTTAAAGACACATCCAAAAAGCTCCTAGATCTGAAAAATGAATTCAGTAAAGTTTCAGGATACAAAATCAATATGTCAGTAACACTACTATACACCAACAGCAACCAAGCTGAGAATCAAATCAAGAACTCAACCACTTTTACAACAGCTGCAAAAAAAGAATATACTTAGGCATATACCTAACCTAGGAGGTGAAAAATCTCTACAAGGAAAACTACAAAACACTGCTGAAAGAAATCATAGATGACACAAACAAATGGAAACACATCCCATGCTCATGGATGGGTAGAATCAATATTGTGAAAAAGACCATACTGCTAAAAACAATCTACAAATTCAGTGCAATTCCCATCAAAATACCATAATCATTCTTGACAGAACTAGAAAAAACAATCCTAAAATTCATATGAAACCCAAAAAGAACACACATAGCCAAAGCAAGATTAAGCAAAAAGAACAAATCTAGAAGCATCACATGACCCGACTTCAAACTATACTACAAGCCTGTAGTTACCAAAACAGCATGGTAGTGGTATAAAAATAGGCACATAAACCAATGAGACAGAATAGAGAACCCAGAAATAAAGCCCAATACTTACAGCCAACTGGTCTTTGACAAAACAAACAAAAACATAAAGAGGGGAGACGACACCCTAATCAACAAACGGTGCTGGGATAATTGGCAAGCCACATGTAGGAGAATGAACCTGGATCCTCATCTCTCACCTTACCTCTTATCTCTCACCTCATCTCTTATTTCTCACCTCTCTACAAAAATCAACTCAAGATGGATAAAGGACTTAAATCTAAGACCTGAAACCATAAAAATTCTAGAAGATAACATTGGAAAAACTCTTCTAGATATTGGCTTAGGCAAAGAGTTCATGACCAAGAACTCAAAAACAAAGGCAACAAAAACAAAGATAAATAGATGGGACCTAATTAAACTAAAAAGTTTCTGCACAGCAAAAGAAATAATCAGCAAAGCAAACAGAAAACTCACAATGTGGGAGAAAATATTCGCAAACTATGCATCTGACAAAGGTCTAATATCCAAAATTGAAAAGGAACTCAAACAAATCAGCAAAAATAAATAAATAAATAAATAAATAATAAAAATAAACAAATAGGCCGGGCATGGTGGCTCACGCCTGTAATCCCAGCACTTTGGGAGACCGAGATGGGCAGATCACCTGAGGTCAGGAGTTTGAGACCAGCCTGGCCAACATGGTGAAACCCTGTCTCTACTAACAACACAAAAATTAGCCAGGTGTGGTGGCAGGTGCCTGTGATCCCAGCTACTCAGGAGGCTGAGGCAGGAGAATCGCTGGAACCGGGGAGGTGGAGGTTGCAGTGAGCCAAGATCACACCACTACACTCCAGCTTGGGCAACAGAGTGAGACTCAGTCTCAAAAAATAATAATAATAATAATAATCCCATCAAAAAGTGGACTAAGGACATGAATAGACAATTCTCAAAGAACATATACAAATGGCCAAGAAACATATGAAAAAATGCTCAACATCACTAAGCATCGGAAATGCAAATCAAAACCACAATGAGATATCACCTCACTCCTGCAGAAATGGCCACAATTAAAAAACTAAAAAATATTAGATGCTGGCATGAATGTGGTGAAAAGGAAACAATTCTACACTGCAGGTGGAAATGTAAACTAGTACAACCACTATGGAAACTTTAAGTATGAAGATTCCTTAAAGAATTAAAAGTAGAACTACCATTTGATCCAGCAATCCTACTACTGAGCATCTACCCAGAGGAAAAGAAGTCATTATATGAAAAAGACACTTGCACACACATATTTATAGCAGCACAATTTGCAATTGCAAAGTTACGGATCCAGCCTAAATGCCCATCAGCCAACGAGTAGATAAAGAAAATGTAATATATATATGCATACACACACATACACACACACACACACACACACCATGGAATACTACTCAGCCATAAGAAGGAACAAAATAATGGCATTCGTAACAACCTGGATGGAGGTGGAGACCATTATTCTAAGGGAAGTAACTCAGGAATGGAAAGCCAAATAACATATGTTATCATTTATAAGGGGGAGCTAAGCTATGAGGATGCAAAAGCATAAGAATGATATAATGGACTCTGGGGACTCAGGGGGAAGGGTGGGAGTGGGGTGAGGGATAAAAGACTCTACATTGGGTACAGTGTACACTGCTCAAGTGATGGATGCACCAAAATCTCAGAAATCACCACTAAGTAACTTATCCATGTAACCAAACACCACCTACCTGTTCCCCTCAAACTATTGAAATAATATTTTTAAAAAAGGTCACATGAATCCTACGAGTTAGGTGCCACTATTATTCCCATTTTGTAGGTCGGGAGACTGAGGCCTAGAGTCATAGTTAAGTAACATGCCCAAGGTCACAAAGCTGCTAGTAAGAGAGAACTGAGATTTGAACCCAAGAAGTTTAGCACTAGAGTCCATGCTTAAACCACAACTATTTGTCCACAGATAGTATGACTACAGCTACTCTATTAATATAGAGTACTTCTTCTGTCCCAAGGCCCTATGTTAAGGACTGTACATAAATTATCTCATAGATCTTATGAGGCTGGAGCTCTTGGCCCTAAATTATTATGCAGTATCTTATTTGATTCTTTTTTTTGAGACAGGGTCTCTTTCTGTCACTCAGACTGGAGTGCAGTGGTGCGATCCCAGCTCACTGCAACCTCCGCCTCTCAGGTTCAAGCGATCCTCCCACCTCAGCCTCCCGAGTAGCTGGGACTACAGGCACACGCCACCATGCCTGGCTAATTTTTGTATTTTTTGTAGAGTCACCATTTCACCATACTGTCCAGGCTGGTCTCGAACTCCTGGGCTATAGCAATCCTTCTGCCTCGGCCTAGGATTAAAGGCATGAGCCACCATGCCCAGCCTTACTTGATTCTTAAAGCAATCCCATGAGTTGGCTATTAGTATGTCCATTTTACAGATAAAAATAATGAAGCACAGAGAAGTTAAGCAACTTGATGCACATGTGGAAGTATCAACTCCCTTTCAGCAACACTTCCTGTACACACTGTAGGGATTCATATAGTATAAAATAATGCAACAAAATTTACTACACAATTTCTACCTCAGAGCCAAGTTCTCTCAGCTTTTCAAGGCCTCTGTTCTAAAGTGTTCATGGGAAGGAGTAACAATGGCCTTTCCTCTTTTCTCAACTTGGGAGGATTACAGTGACCCTCTCCAACAGTCAGTGGCCTGCTTTTGGTTCCCCCTTAGTAGGGGAACACACCCACACAAGCTCTGTCACTGGAAGCCTGTTTACAGGGCTTGGATGCTGTATATAAAAGACATCATTGTTTGAGTTTTGATTTTGTTTTGTTTTGCTTGGAACTGGTTTCTGGAAAAGACAGACTAGCAATCCATTACTGGGGACCACCAGTCTGCTACCTCTGTTTAACTCAGTGGCCAATGACACTGAAAATAAACCAAGTACTTTTACTACCAATCTTGATTAGCAGAGCAAAAAAACAATAACAACAGGGAAGGCACCCGGGGTAGGCTTACTTCCACTTGGAGGGTTGCACATCCTTTCAGAAAGTCATTGATGTTGTTGATGCAGTCAGCTTCAGTTTGGGGATCTAGACAAAACTAGAGGAACACAGTGAAATGTCACTTGGAGATTGTCATCCCATGCCAAGCAAAGTATATTCACCATTTGCTGATAACTAGAGAAAGCAGGCTTCTTAAGGTGTGGGGCAACACTGCTGTCAATCCAGGAAGAGAAATAACCACTGAAGGAAGTGATGCAAAAATCTAAACGGCCGATCTTTGTTTCAAATGTCACCAAACCCTTAGTGGCAAGTCATGTCTACTTACAAGCTTTCTCTCATGCCTTCTATTCCAGCGTGCTGATGGCAAATTAGGGAGACCAAGACAGTTTTTTGAGCTTAGTTCTTGCTTTCAAGAAAGGAAGCAATCCCTGGTACCTCTCTCTCTCCTCCTTCCCCCTGATAATTTAATAAAATTATATTTCCCCTTGGCTGTTCTCTACATTTGATCACATTTCTTTACATTTTATCACTATTTAATCACTCTCAAGTTTAAGAAACTATAAGTAAATTTATTTGCTCAATAAAAATATAAACTGGTTCATGAAGGCAAAAGTGATATACTCACAGTCCATGATGACCTTAAGAAAGTAAATGTAAAATTGTACCTTTAAGCTACTTAAAGTGCCTACTTAAGAAATTATCTATTCTTGTGATCATGGGTTTCCAGCTATTAAAAATCTTGAATTGTTTTAAAGAGAGTAAAGTTAGTTTCACTTTAAACGCACATTGCATTCGAAACATATATCTGGTTTCTACTGCTTTTACAAACTTTATGTGACATTTTGAATTATTTCTCTTAGTTGCTATATAGTCTCTCCTTCAATGGATTTTTGTAAAAGGAAATCTACACTGCTTTTAGT
Organism: Trachypithecus francoisi; assembly: GCF_009764315.1. NCBI lineage: Eukaryota > Metazoa > Chordata > Mammalia > Primates > Cercopithecidae > Trachypithecus > Trachypithecus francoisi. The sequence goes on from NW_022681471.1 coordinate 25,344,814, forward strand.
CAAACTGCCAAAAAACACCACCAAGATCTGTTATAAATCATTCTATTTTTCCACAGACTCATAAGTAGCCCAAGTTCAAAACATGTCCTCGGTACACAAGGAGATGTAACTTGCATCTCCATGATAGAGCAAGCTTGTGATATGAGTGTTCTCCTTGTCCCCTATTGCCAGTGGTGTCACAGGTTTTCCCTATACTACAATTTGGGGGCCAATTACTAAAGAATAACATTTCATTTTCTTACATTTTCAAACTACAAAAACAGTAAGAAAGAATGTCTAACTCTTAGAAAAATATTAAAGTAGGAGATTCCCACGGCCTGGGAATAGAAAAATCTCAAGAGTTACATGATTGCTGCTCTCTGGTGATAAGCAATCCCAAAGAGACTACAAATTTCCCTTACCTTTTCCACAGAACCAGGCATGAGTCTGTTGATCAGTTTGCACAGAACTACCCCATTTTCAGCGAGGACTTTAAAAACTCCTCCGGATCACAGATGGTCTTTTTAGGGGAATCTAAAACTCCCAAAGATATAAGCCATGTCACGATTTGTTCTTCTGGATTCATTACTGAGGACGGTACACTCCAAACAGCACTCTGGGGCAGCTGCAAGGACTAAGCCACATCCGCGATTGCATCTGCTGTTGTCTTCCTTTTATGAGTTCTCTTCGGGTGCTTGCAGAGCAAAGGTTTAAAGCAACTTTTCTCAAACAACAGCGGAACCCACTCAAAATATGGGATTTTAAAACCACAGAGATCACGGTCCAAGATGTGGAAACAGATAAGAATTAATGTAACAATCCTGGATAACACTGGTTTTTCCTTTTCAAAACCTGTAAAACAAATTCATTAGGACAAAAAAAGAAGAAGAAAAACACATGCACACACGCGCACGCACACACACACACGCACACAGAGTGCAAGAAGTTGTAAGGGAAGAAAGTGAGAAGGATGCTGGGGAGGGAGGAGAGACAAGCAAGCAAGTGCTTTGGGAAACAGAGGTGAGCCAGCACTTCAGGGGACCTTGGAAATGAGACACTCATGGGCCAGTCTGGGAAAACACTGTCAATAAATAGTCTAGCCCCAGTGAAAATCTGGCTTCTGTTAGGAGGACGATGCCAACTGGCTCTTAGGTCAGACAGATCTGAGCCTCATGGGGAGATACGCTGGCACAACAGGGCTCAAAGAAGGTAGGCAGAAAATTCTTCCAAGAAATAACCGGATGTCCTCATACTATCTCCCAGAGATGGTGTGTCACGATGATTCCTTGCAAAACACGTTGAGTTGCATGGTGACAATGTGCCAAGCAAACGAAGATTGTGCCTGCTGTCAGCCATCACTGTGTATAAGCAGAAGCTAGAAGAATGGCATTTTACTTTGCAGCCAAAAAGCTATGTTTAGGGAAATAGGCTAAGGATAACATCTGACATCCTGTTTACTTGCATTCTTTAGCAATTCTTTTTCTGGACCTGGTTCCACTACATAATCCGCTGCAGCACCCTAAGCAAAGGCTCAGACTCAGTCACATAAGTGGGTAAAATACATTTGAAAAAATAGAATGTTTGAGAACAAAAGAGCACTTGTCCTCTATCTACACTACAATGTGGAAGATTCATATTTCCCCAACAAAAAAACACTTTGCACTCAAAATACTGCTCTGAAAAAAAAAAAAAAAAAAACAGTCTATAACAAAAGATCTTCATCATTCTCAAACATTTTCAGAACCACTTGAAATAGGCATACTATTGGGAAATTTATGATAAGGCCAACTTAATAGTATAACTCTTTGTTGGCAAATGTGTGGCACTTACCATGATTACCTCTCCTCAAGCATGGGAGACATCAGATCATTTATAGCTCTTTCCTGCTAAGCCTCAGAATTCTTTTCAACACAGCTTCAGGCATCTACTACCAAAGAATCAGCTTAGATAACCCTACTAAACATTTTCAAAGCTGCCCTTTCTTGCTCTGTCAGGACACTTGTCACACTTTACTATTATCACTTGTTGATATGATGATCTGACTCCTCCACCAGAATGTAAGCTTCCTAAACTCGGGGTCTTGTTTGTTTTATTCTACATGGTAGATGTTAAAAAATGTTGAATGAATGAATGAATAAATGAATGTATTCAGATGGCGTCCCTGATATAGACAGTAGCTGATTATAGCAAGGATTTTTTGTTTGTTGGTTAGTTTAAATGACTTAAAACAAATATTTTTTCTCGTTAATGATTTTTACCATTTTATTAAGCTGTAACTGACACATAAGGAACTGCATATATATGATTTAATGAATTTTGACATATACATACATCTTTGATACAATCACACAAATGCAATCCAGATAAACCTTTCCATCACCCCCAAAATCTTCCTTGTGCCCTTTCAATTCTTTCTTTCCCCTTTGTCTCCAAATCCCAGGCAACCACCATCTATTTTCAGTGTCTACAGATTAGTTTGCATTTTCAAGAATCTTATATAAATGGAAGTACACAGTATGGTACTATCCTTTTCCTGGCTTCTTTAACTCAACATCATCATTTTCAGACTCATTCATGTTATTGTGTCTGTCCATAGTTCTATAACAAGGTTTGTTTGATGTACTTGTGACTTAAGCAAAATAAGTATAGTCCATCAAAAGTTTTCACTGACGTTGACCCATGGCCAAATCTATATAATGGAAATAAAAACAGAATCCATTTGTTGATAAATAAAATTCCCAAATCTGACGAACTTAAACACATTTTTATATGTCATCTGAACAGTTTTCACAATTGCTCATCAAATTTTACTCTACAGACAAACAAAATCTGGCAGTATTATTGAGGTATCACTTACATCTTCTGATGAAGAACAAAGCCTGAGTAAATTTTGTGAACCCAGCCTCCTCCAAAACAGGCTTGAGTTCACCAAGGTCATCTGGATAAAACTCGGCCTCGTTTTGGACACTCACTATAGCAAATATTACTATGAGTAATAAAGTATATCAGAATGGCAAGGCCACTGCCTCAAGGCAAAAGAACAAGTTCTGTTTATATAAAGATTGGAAGTTACAGTTGGTGTGCTAAAATGTCAACAAATCTAGGAATTCCAGGGCAGTGGCAAGCATATAGGTGAAATGGGTACCCACGAAACCCAGGCTGGTTAGGGACTCAAATGAAGATAGAAAGGAGCTGAAGAACTGAGGGAATGTGGGGAGAGGGGGAATTCAAAGACTGGGGTCACAGCAACACAAAGAGCAGGCTTCACACAAGAGCATGAGAAAAAAAAGCAAAGATCTCTCACCCTACCTCAGATCCTCGGTACCACACCCTCTGGGCCACTGAACCTGCCTCTTCAAGGGCTTTCCCACTTCCATCCTCTCATCCTAATGAACTCTCTAACAAGGCACATTTGGGTTGATTTTCCAAAAACACCTCTAGTGTTAATACCCCTGTTCAAAAACCCTCAAAGGCTCTCTATTGCCTAAAGCAGTGATTGACAGAAAACAATGTTCATATGATCATCTCCTGTGAGGCATGAAGGAGAAAGGAAGGTAAGCATGGAACGTAAGCTAAAATAGGTAACATTTCATGAAAAATCAAAAGATCTTCAGGAAATAAGGCAAATGTGAACATTTGTTAAGACTGAATGCTGGGTACACTGGTACCTGTTTTACTATTTAGTTTTTGTGTTTAAAATGTTACTAACCGATTCTCTTTCATTTCAAATCTACTAAGGCACTTATTTAAAAAGAATATTTGTGAGCTCTCTTCCCAGATACTCTAGTTCAGAAGATCTGCAGTAGGATAAAGGAATCTGTGTTTTCAAAGTATCCCACTTGATTCTGATGCAGATAGACCAAGGTCACACTTAGAGAAATGAGTTTATTGGTCTCTAACCTTCTACCCCATTCTAATTTCTGCCAACACTTGGGTCATTTCAATATCCACAAGAACAACAATCCAACATCATGACCTCTCAGTTCCTTGACCTTCTCAGCCTGTAATCAATTTATTACCTCTCATTTCCCCTTTATGCCTATTCTGTGAAAATGGACCTGGGGCCTTGAAATATTTTTGACTTTGCCAGCTGGCATGATATGAAGTTTTATCAATAGGCAGTGGTGGAGAGACATTGCAGGAAGAAGGGGTTTTACTTCCTGTTTTCTGTGTGCTCACTCCACAAGCTCCTGCTGAGCTCCCAGCTTTCCTATTGTCTACCTACTGCAGCACTGGTTTTTCCAACAAACAGCAGGTAGCAGCCTCCCCAGGCACTACCCTTGAGTGTTTAGGCAGCAAAGCATCTCTGATGAGACACCTTCCATGTGAACCAGCACCGTAGAGGGGTATATTTCAGCAAGTTCCAGAGAATATACGTCCAATAAGTTCCACCAACTCAGCACCAGAGCAACTTCTCCAATAAAGCCTGGCTGAGGCCTTGGGTGGAGAGGACGGTTATCACAGCTCTAGAGGTATCAGCCATTACACATTATTTTTATATTGTCTGCTATCTATATCTGCTACCCCATATTTTTCAGAGTTTCCTTCACTTATTACGAGCCAATCCTTCAATACTCCAATCCCCTGTTATTGTTAATTCTTTATGTTAAACTTGTCTTGTTAAAATTACTATGTAATAGGCTGGGCACGGTGGTTCACACCTGTAATCCCAGTACTTTGGGAGGCCAAGGTGGGTGGATCACCTGAGGTCAGGACTTCAAGACCAGCTTGGCCAACATGGTGAAACCCAGTCTCTAATAAAAATACAAAAATTAGCCAGGCATGTGGGGCATCTGTAATCCCAGCTACTCTGGAGGCTGAGGCAGGAGAATCACTTAAACCCGGGAGGCAGAGTTTGCAGTGAGCCAAGATCGTGCCATTGCACTCCAACCTGGGTGACAAGAGCCAGACTCCGTCTCGAGAAAAAAAAAAAAAATTACTATGTAGTGTCTATGTTCTGATTGGACACCAACTGATACATCTTATTATCTTAAATGTATACTTCCTCTCCACTTTAGCTAACCTCTTGGAAGGTTACACCTTGTACTTTTTTATCACACAAATTTCTCTGTCTCCTAAGTCATGAATTCCAACATTACTTTTTTTTTTGTTTTCAAGACAGAGTCTCGCTCTGTCACCCAGGCTGGACTGCAGTGGTGCCATCTTGGCTCACTGCAACCTCCACCTCCCAGGTTCAAGCGATTCTCCTGCCCCAGCCTCCTGAGCAGCTGGGACCACAGGCACACACCACCAGGCCTGGCCAATTTTTTTTGCATTTTTAGTAGAGACAGAGTTTCACCATGTTAGTCAAGCTGGTCTCGAACTCCTGACCTCATGATCCACCTGACTCAGCCTCCCAAGTGCTGGGACCACAGGCATGAGCCACCGCGCCTGGCCCAACATTACATTTTCTAAAAAAACTACCATCTTTCCAGCTTGCTTGTTACTCCCACTACAATTCCTTGACCTCATAGGTATCTCCAAATCATTTTTTTTCTAAAATGATTATACAAATTTATATTCCCACAAGCAGGGTATGATTTCCCATTGCTCCACGTCATAGGTAACACTTAATATTTCAGACTTAAAATTTTGTTATTTTGTGGGTATGAAATTTACATTTCTATGATTACTAATGAGGTTGAGCATTTAATATGCTTATTGGCCATATATGTTTCCTCTTCTGTGAGATACTCCTTCCTACTGCCCATTTTTCTATTGGGTTGTTTGTCTTTTTGTTATTGGTTTGTGAAAGTTTGCTGTACATTAAAGATATGAAATTTATGTCATTATATGTGTTTGCAAATATCTTCTTATATCTTTGTTTTTCATTTTATGGTGTCTTTTAAGGAACAGAGGGTCTTAATTTTAAAAATGAAATACTTTATCTCACTCTTGTGTAAAATAAATGTAGAATTTGGCTTTCCAAGCCTAAAATGCAGTCATCAGAGACCCAGGATTCTACTCTCCTGCTTCCTTGCCATACTTAGCTTGTCACCTCATAGTTCAGAATGACTATTTATGTGAACTTGGCTTAGGCAATGGTTTTTAGATATAACACCAACACAACAAGCAACAGAAGAAAAAAATTGATAAATTGGTCTTCACTAAAATTAAAATTTTTGTGCTTCAAAGGTGTATTTATCCATTCTCATGCTGCTAATAAAGACATATTCAACACTGGGTAACTTATGAAGGAAAGGTTTAATTGCCTCACAGTTCAGCGTGGTTGGGGAGGCCTCAGGAAACCAACAATCATGGCAGAAGGGGAAGTGAACATGTCCTTCTTCACATGATGGCAGCAAGAAGTGCCAAACAAAAGGGTGAAAAGCCCCTTATAAAATCATCAGATCTCATGAGAACTCACTCACTATCACAAGAACAGCAGCATGGGAGTAACTGACCCCATGATTCAGTTACCTCCCACCAGGTCCCTCCCATGATATGTGGGGATTATGGGAACTACAATTCAAGATGAGATTTGGGTGGGGACACAGCCAAACCATATCAAAAGGACACCGTCAAGAAAGTGAAAAGACAACCCACAGAATGGAAGGAAAATATTTGGAAATCATATATCTGATAGGGACTTGTATCTAGAATATATAAAGAACTCTTATAACTAAATAATAATAAAAAAGACAAATAAGTATAATGGATAAAAATTGAGTAGACATTTCTTGGGTTTTTGTTGTTGTTGTTGTTGTTGCTGGTTTTGTTTTGTTTTTTGATTTTTTGTTTTTTTTTTTTTTTTTTTTGAGACGGAGTCTCACTCTGTCGCCCAGGCTGGAGTGCAGTGACACTATCTCAGCTCACTGCAACCTCCACCTCCCGGGTTCACGCCATTCTCCTGCCTCAGCCTCCTGAGTAGCTAGGACTACAGGCGCCCACGACCATGCCTGGCTACTTTTTTTTTTTTTGTATTTTTAATAGAGATGGGGTTTCGCCATGTTAGCCAGGATAGTCTTGATCTCCTGACCTTGTGATCCGCCTGCCTCGGCCTGAGTAGACATTTCTACAAAGAAGATGTACAAATGGCCAATAGGCACATGAAAAGATGCTCAACATCTTTAGCAATCAGAGAAATGCAAATCAAAACCACAATGGGATTCCATTTCATACCCATTAGGATGGCAATAATAAAAAAGACAATAACTAGCGTTGGCAAGAATGTGGAGAAACTGAAATCCTCATACAACGCTAGTGAGAGTGTGAAGTGATGGGGCTGCTGTGGAAAACAGTTTGCAGTTCCTCAAAATGTTAAACATAGTTACCATATGGCCCAGTTATTCCACTCCAAGAGAAATGAAAACATATATCCACACAAAAACTTATATACAAGTACTCACAGCAGCATTATTCATAACAGTAAAAACTGAAAACAACTCAAATGTCCATCACCTGATAAATTGATAAATAAAATGTTATAATGGAATATTGGTCATAAAAAATTAATGATGTACGGATACATGCTACATCTTGAATGAACCTCGAAAACATGCTACATGAAGGAAGTCAGACACAAAAGATAACATATTGTATGATTCCACTTATATGAAATATTCAGAATAGGCAAACCCCTAATGACATAAAAGTAGAACAGCAGTTGCCTAGGACTGGGGTGAGTGTTGAGAGGAAATAAGTTATCACTCATAGGTATGAGGGTTTTAAGGGGGAAGGGGAGCAATAACAAGAATGTTCTAAAATTGATTTGGTGATGGTTGGACAATTCTATGAATACAAGTAAAGCCATTGAATTGTACACTTTACATAATGTACAATAGCTTTTCAATAGTTAAATGGTTAAACAAACTGTGGTAACATGCATATCATGGCATACTACTCAGGACTAAAAAGGAATAAACTATTGATATATGCAACAACTCAGATGGATCACAAGGGAATTATGCTGAGTAAAAAAAGCCAGTCTCAAAAAGTTAGACGCTGTATGATTTCATTTATATAATATTCTTGAAATGAAAGACACCCAGTGGTCTCACAATGCCAGAGGTACAATGTGTGTGTAAAAATATTGCCTCTGACAAACAGTACAAAGGCATAGAGGATTATATAGTCTGCTTTCCCAAGAAGAAGTGAATACTTTTCTTCTGGAGGGGCAACTTGGGTTCTGGAGGCATTTTGCTGACAATCTGGCCTCTGGTGGTACATCAGGAGTCATTTTCAGCTTTTCCTACTCCTTAGGTTTTGCCAGAACCCATTGGGCAACGAATATTGGGAAACCTGCCAAGGGAAAAAAATTCAAAGGCATAGAAGACCGTTGTGTAAAATCACCAAATTGAATGGCCAGCGTGTTCTCTTCCCTACTCCATACCATGATGGGGTAGGTGATGATGCAGTCTGGTCACAAAGAATTGACATCACACATAATGGAACCTTCATATATTGTGGGTTGAAGATTTTAAAGATGAATGTGGAAAAGCCTTTAACAAAGATGCATAGTCCAGTGTTCTCAGGGGCATTGGTGGAATGCTCGTTCTTTATGACAAACTGAAGAAGCCATCTAAGTGCAATCTAACTAGAAATGAGAACCAAGAGAATCATGAGAATATGTACCATGCTTATTATTTTCAACTACTGAGAAAGTTCCATTGTCTTTTTACCCAGGCCAGATCATGTCTGTAGACATGTCTGTAGAAAGATATAGAGAAGGAGACCTGCTGTGATCACATTTGATCATTGGAACTGATTATTCTGTATATTGATCATGGTCGGGGGCAGCAACCATCATTATAGGTCTACAGAGGACAGATCTCAAGCTAAGCAGATCTAGAAACCACTTAGTTTAAATGTTTCTTATGGTACCCTCAAGTTTTCTTTCAGTATTTTTTTTTAAAGCAGTCCCACTTGTACTAAACCACCACATCCTATTTTTGCACAGTTGAATATTTGCAATATTGCTCTATGTTGGGCATTCTGCCGTAAAATAATAAATACACAAAATACTTTTTTAAAAAAAATCAAATATCAATGGAGCATTGATTTAAATTATAATGCACCTATCAAATCAAATACTTAAGCAGCTTCTAGAAAGAATGATATAAATCATGTACTGACATGGAAAGATATCCAAAATATACTAAGTTTAAAAAGCAAATTGCAAAATAGCACATATGGTCTGATCCCCTTTGTAAAAATAGATGCTTAATTGTCCTTATTTAAAAAAATACAATGGTTAGTCACGGCAGCTCACGCCTGTAATCCCAGCTACTAGGGAGGCTGAGGCAGGAGAATGTCTTTAACCCAGGAGGCGGAGGTTGCAGTGAGTCAAAACAAGTCCGGGTGACAGAGTGAGACCCTGTCTCAAAAAAAAAAAAAAAAAGGACTAGAAACGCAGCTCTTTTTACTGAATATTCATTAGATGTTTCCTCAACTTCAGATGCAGAAGGTTAAATTGATCATACCACTCAGTTTATCATACATATAAAAACTCTCCTCCCATTTTTTCCCTTCATTCACAAACACTATTCCTCTCACAGACGCCATTCTAATATGCATAATAAATGTCATTAAATATCCATGTTCTCTCACACTGTACGTAATGCGCTTTTCTGTGCAGAAAAGAGGTTCAGGTTGTCCATTGCACAAGAGCCTTAAAAAGCAATGCTATTCACAATCACAGATATCTTATATTTTTATAATTCAAAGACTCTAAGTTTAAGAACTCAGGGATTTCAGATTGGTGATTTCAATATGACTGTACACGATCAATTCAACATCCTATTTTCTCAGTTCTTTGAGGAACAGCGAGTTTGGTGAGTATCAGGAGCTCAGTTTTTGGCATGTCATCACAATTGAAAAGGCTATTTATCATCCAAGTACAGGTTCTCCTTAAAGCATTGAAAGAAGCTGGAAATTAGTTGACAAAAACTGAATGTACTATTTAAGAAAAATTTATTAATAATGCTAAACAAATTGTAGGTCTCTTAAAATTGACACCAACTTCTCCAATATAGAAACACTAGAAAAAGGCAAAAGACAATTCATTTCAACTGTATATCTGAGCCCATATATGATCTATATAACCCCATAGAGCCAATCTATGATCAATTTCAAATTCAAATTTTAAAATATTATATAAATTCCTTATAAATTCTGGATATTAGGACTTTTGACATGTGCATAGTTTGCAAATATGTTCTCCCATTCTGTAGGTTGTCTGTTTACCCTGTTGATAGTTTCTTTTGCTGTGCAGAGGTTCTTTAGTTTAATTAGATCTCACTTGTGAATTTTTGTTTTTGTTGCAATTACTTTTGAAGTCTTCACCATGAAATTTTTGCCGGGGCCTATGTTGAGAATGGTATTCTGTTGGGTACTATATTCATTACCTGGGGTAATAATCTGTATACCAAACACCTGTGACATGCAATTTACCTATGTAACAAACCTACACATGCACTCGCTGAACCTATTATTAAAATAGAAGTTAGAAAAAGAAAAAAAGGCCGGGCGCGGTGGCTCAAGCCTGTAATCCCAGCACTTTGGGAGGCCGAGACGGGCGGATCACGAGGTCAGGAGATCGAGACCATCCTGGCGAACACAGTGAAACCCCGTCTCTACTAAAAATACAAAAAACTAGCCGGGCGAGGTGGCGGGCGCCTGTAGTCCCAGCTTCTCGGGAGGCTGAGGCAGGAGAATGGCGTAAACCCGGGAGGCGGAGCTTGCAGTGAGCTGAGATCCGGCCACTGCACTCCAGCCTGGGCGACAGAGCGAGACTCCGTCTCAACAAAAAAAAAAAAAAAAAAAAAAAAAAAAGAAAAAAATCGTTCCTATCACGTCGGGGTCAATGGGCATTTTGGCTGGTCGCGGTGTCTCACGCCTGTAATCCCAGCACTTTGGGAGACCAAGGCAGGCAGATCACCTGAGGTCAGGATTTCAAGACCAGCCTGGCCAACATGGTGAAATGCCGTCTCTACTAAAAATACAAAACTTATCTGGGCATAGTGGCCCATGCCCATAATCCCAGCTACTCAGGAGGCTGAGGCAGGAGAATCACTTGAACCCGGGAGGTAGAGATTGCAGTGAGCCAAGATCACATGCCACTGCACTCCGGCCTGGGCCACAGAGCAAAGCTCCGTTTCAAAACAAAAAGAAGCATTGTATAAAATATCATATTTAGCTCTTTTCTGGCTGAAACCATAGGGTGTCGAAGAGAAGTTTCCTGCTGTTCCAGAAACCCTTAAGAAAAAGTGGAGGAATTTCACAAAGCCCGAGAAAGAAGTTTGCTCAAAAGATGCTTTGAAAGGCAAGGAGGAAGTTTTTGTATGAAAAAAATGAAGCATCCAGCCAAACTAAGTTCATCAGTGAAGAGAGAAATAAAATCCTTTACAGATAAGCAAATGCTTAGAGATTTTGTCACCACCAGGCCTGCCTTACAAGAAACCCTGAAGGAAGCCCTAAACATGGAAAGGAACAACCGGTACCAGCCATTGCAAAAACATGCCAAAATGTAAAGACCATCGAGGCTAGGAAGAAACTGCATCAACTAATGAGCAAAATAACCAGTTAATATCATAATGACAGGATCAAGTTCACACATAACAATATTAACCTTAAATGTAATGGACTAAATGCTCCAATTAAAAGACACAGACTGGCAAACTGGATAAAGAGTCAAGACCCATCAGTCTGCTGTATTCAGGAGACCCATCTCACATGCAGAGACATACATAGGCTCAAAATAAAGGGATGGAGAAAGATCTACCAAGCAAATGGAGAACAAAAAAAGCAGGGGTTGCAATCCTAGTCTCTGATAAAACAGACTTTAAACCATCAAAGATCAAAAGAGACAAAGAAGGCCATTACATAATGGTAAAGGGATCAATTCAACAGGAAGAGCTAACTCTCCTAAATATATATGCACCCAATACAGGAGCACCCAGATTCATAAAGCAAGTCCTTAGAGACCTACAAAGAGACTTAGACTCCCATACAATAATAATGGGAGATTTCAACACTCCACTGTCAACATTAGACAGATCAACGAGACAGAAAGTTAACAAGGATATCCAGGAATTGAACTCATCTCTGCACCAAGCGGACCTAATAGACATCTATAGAACTCTCCACACCCAAATCAACAGAATATACATTCTTCTCAGCACCACATCGCACTTATTCCAAAATTGACCACATAATTGGAAGTAAAGCACTCCTCAGCAAATGTACAAAAACAGAAATTATAACAAACTGTCTCTCAGACCACAGTGCAATCAAACTAGAACTCAGGACTAAGAAACTCAATCAAAACCGCTCAACTACATAGAAACTGAATAACCTGCTCCTGAATGACTACTGGGTACATAACGAAATGAAAGCAGAAATAAAGATGTTCTTTGAAACCAATGAGAACAAAGATACAACATACCAGAATCTCTGGGACACATTTAAAGCAGTGTGTAGAGGGAAATTTATAGCACTAAATGCCCACAAGAGAAAGCAGGAAAGATCTAAAATTGACACTTTAACATCACAATTAAAAAATAGAGAGGCAAGAGCAAACACATTCAAAAGCTAGCAGAAGGCAAGAAATAACTAAGATCAGAGCAGAACTGAAGGAGATAGAGTCACAAAAAACCCTCCAAAAAATCAATGAATCCAGGAGTTGGTTTTTGAAAAGATCAACAAAATTGACAGACCGCTAGCAAGACTAATAAAGAAGAAAAGAGAGAGGAATCAAATAGACGCAATAAAAAATGATAAAGGGGATATCACCACCGACCCCACAGAAATACAAACAACCATCAGAGAATACTATAAATGCCTCTACGCAAATCGACTAGAAAATCTAGAAGAAATGGATAATTTCCTGGACACTTACACTCTCCCAAGACTGAACCAGGAAGAAGTTGAATCCCTGAATAGACCAATAACAGGCTCTGAAATTGAGGCAACAATTAATAGCCTACCCACCAAAAAAGTCCAGGACCAGATGGATTCACAGCTGAATTCTACCAGAGGTACAAGGAGGAGCTGGTACCATTCCTTCTGAAACTATTCCAATCAATAGAAAAAGAGGGAATCCTCCCTAACTCATTTTATGAGGCCAACATCATCCTGATACCAAAGCCTGGCAGAGACACAACAAAAAAAGAGAATTTTAGACCAATATCCCTGATGAACATCGATGCAAAAATTCTCAATAAAATACTGGCAAACCGGATTCAGCAGCACATCAAAAAGCTTATCCACCATGATCAAGTGGGCTTCATCCCTGGGATGCAAGGCTGGTTCAACATTCGCAAATCAATAACGTAATCCAGCATATAAACAGAACCAAAGACAAGAACCACATGATTATCTCAATAGATGCAGAAAAGGCTTTTGACAAAATTCAACAGCCCTTTATGCTAAAAACGCTCAATAAATTCGGTATTGATGGAACGTACCTCAAAATAATAAGAGCTATTTACGACAAACCCACAGCTAATATCATACTGAATGGGCAAAAACTGGAAAAATTCCCTTTGAAAACTGGCACAAGACAGGGATGCCCTCTCTCACCACTCCTATTCAACATAGTGTTGGAAGTTCTGGCTAGGGCAATCAGGCAAGAGAAAGAAATCAAGGGTATCCAGTTAGGAAAAGAAGAAGTCAAATTGTCCCTGTTTGCAGATGACATGATTGTATATTTAGAAAAACCCATCGTCTCAGCCCAAAATCTCCTTAAGCTGATAAGCAACTTCAGCAAAGTCTCAGGATACAAAATTAATGTGCAAAAATCACAAGCATTCTTATACACCAGTAACAGACAAGCAGAGAGCCAAGTCAGGAATGAACTTCCATTCACAATTGCTTCAAAGAGAATAAAATACCTAGGAATCCAGCTTACAAGGGATGTAAAGGACCTCTTCAAGGAGAACTACAAACCACTGCTCAGTGAAATCAAAGAGGACACAAACAAATGGAAGAACATACCATGCTCATGGATAGGAAGAATCAATATCGTGAAAATGGCCATACTGCCCAAGGTATTTATAGATTCAATGCCATCCCCATCAAGCTACCAATGAGTTCTTCACAGAATTGGAAAAAACGGCTTTAAAGTTCATATGGAACCAAAAAAGAGCCCGCATTGCCAAGACAATCCTAAGTCAAAAGGACAAAGCTGGAGGCGTCACGCTACCTGACTTCAAACTATACTACAAGGCTACAGTAACCAAAACAGCATGGTACTGGTACCAACAGAGAATAGACCAATGGAACAGAACAGAGTCCTCAGAAATAATACCACACATCTACAGCCATCTGATCTTTGACAAACCTGACAAAAACAAGAAATGGGGAAAGGATTCCCTATTTAATAAATGGTGCTGGGAAAATTGGCTAGCCACAAGTAGAAAGCTGAAACTGGATCCTTTCCTTACCCCTTATACGAAAATTATTCAAGATGGATTAGAGACTTAAATGTTAGACCTAATACCATAAAAACCCTAGAAGAAAATCTAGGTAGTACCATTCAGGACATAGGCATGGGCAAGGACTTCATGTCTAAAACACCAAAAGCAACGGCAGCAAAAGCCAAAATTGACAAATGGGATCTCATTAAACTAAAGAGCTTTGCACAGCAAAAGAAACTACCATCAGAGTGAACAGGCAACCTACAGAATGGGAGAAAATTTTTGCAACCTACTCATCTGACAAAGGGCTAATATCCAGAATCTACAAAGAACTCAAACAAATATACAAGAAAAAAAAACAAACAACCCCATCAAAAAGTGGGGAAAGGATATGAACAGACATTTCTCAAAAGAAGACATCCATACAGCCAACAGACACATGAAAAAATGCTCGTCATCACTCGCCATCAGAGAAATGCAAATCAAAACCACAATGAGATACCATCTCACACCAGTTAGAATGGCAATCATTAAGAAGTCAGGAAACAATAGATGTTGGAGAGGATGTGGAGAAATAGGAACACTTTTACACTGTTGGTGGGATTGTAAACTAGTTCAACCATTATGGAAAACAGTATGGCGATTCCTCAAGGATCTAGAACTAGATGTACCATATGACCCAGCCATCCCACTACTGGGTATATACCCAAAGGATTATAAATTACTCTACTACAAAGACACATGCACACGTATGTTTATTGCGGCACTATTCACAATAGCAAAGACTTGGAATCAACCCAAATGTCCATCTGTGACAGACTGGATTAAGAAAATGTGGCACATATACACCATGGAATACTATGCAGCCATCAAAAAGGATGAGTTTGCGTCCTTTGTAGGGACATGGATGCAGCTGGAAACCATCATTCTTAGCAAACTATCACAAGAAGAGAAAACCAAACACCGCATGTTCTCACTCATAGGTGGGAACTGAACAATGAGATCACTTGGACTCGGGAAGGGGAACATCACACACTGGGGCTATCATGGGGAGGGGAGGAGGGGAAGGATTGCATTGGGGAGTTATACATGATATAAACGTTATGACAGTACCCTAGAACTTAAAGTATAATAAAAAAAAAAAAAAGAAAAAAATGAAGCACTGTCACAAGAAATATAGACAAATGTACAAAGCTGAAATAAAATAGCTAGGATGGCAAGAAAAGCTGGCAATTCTACGTACCTGCAACCCAAATTGCATTATCATCGGATCAGAGTAGCAATGCTCTGAGCCCAAAGGTCCGAAAGGTGTTGCAGCTTCTTTGCTTTCTTCAATGGACTTTGAGAAGACCTCAACAAGATTCAATTAAATGTTGATGATTGTTAAACCATATATTGCATGGGGGTACCAAAGCTGAAGTCAGTAAATGACCTAATCTACAAGATGGTTATGAAAAAATCAATGAGAAATGAGTTGCCTTAAGTTGCTTATCAGCTTAAGGAGATTTGGGGCTGAGACAATGGGGTTTTCTAAATATACAATCATGTCATCTGCAAACAGGGACAATTTGACTTCTTCTCTTCCTAATTGAATACCCTTTATTTCTTTCTCTTGCTGATTGTCCTGGCCAGAACTTCAAAACACTATGTTGAATAGGAGTAGTGAGAGAGGGCATCCCTGTCTTACGCCAGTTTCAAAGGGAATACTTCCAGTTTTTGCCCATTCAGTATGATATGGCTGTGGTTTGTCATAAATAGCTCTTACTATTTTGAGATACGTTCCATCAATACCGAATTTATTGAGAGTTTTTAGCATGAAGGGCTGTTGAATTTGTCAAAGGTCTTTTCTGCATCTATTGAGATAATCATGTGGTTTGTCTTTGGTTCTGTTTACATGCTGGATTTTTATTGATTTGCGTATGTTGAACCAGCCTTGCATCCAAGGGTTGAAGCCCACTTGATCATGGTGGATAAGCTTTTTGATGTGCTGCTGGATTCGGTTTGCCAGTATTTTATTGAGGATTTTTGTGTCAATGCTCATCAGGGATATTGGTCTAAAATTATCTTTTTTTGTTGTGTCTCTGCCAGGCTTTGGTATCAGGATGATGTTGGCCTCGTAAAATGAGTTAGGGAGGATTCCCTCTTTTTCTATTGATTGGAATAGTTTCAGAAGGGCTCCTCCTTGTACCTCTGGTAGAATTTGGCTTTGAATCTGTCTGGTCCTGGACTTTTTTTGGTTGGTAAGCTATTAATTATAGCCTCAATTTCAGAGCCTGCTATTGGTCTATTCAGGGATTCAACTTCTTCCTGGTTTAGTCTTGGGAGAGTGTATGTGTCCAGGAATTTATCCATTTCTTCTAGGTTTTCTAGTTTATTTGCGTAGAGTTGTTTATAGTATTCTCTGATGGTAGTTTGTATTTCTGTGGGTTGGTGGTGATATCCCCTTTATCATTTTTTTATTGCGTCTATTTGATTCTTCTCTCTTTCCTTCTTTATTAGTCTTGCTAGCAGTCTATCAATTTCGTTGATCTTTCCAAAAACCAGCTCCTGGATTCATTTATTTTTTGAAGGTTTTTTTGTGTCTCTGTCTCCTTCAGTTCTGCTCTGATCTTAGTTATTTCTTGCCTTCTGCTAGCTTTTGAATGTGCTTGCTCTTGCTCTCTAGTTCTTTTAATTGTGATGTTAGGGTGTCAATTTTAGATCTTTCCTGCTTTCTCTTGTGTGCATTCAGTGCTATAAATTTCCCTCTACACACTGTTTTAAATGTGTCCCAGAGATTCTGGTATGTTGTATCTTTGTTCTCATTGGTTTCAAAGAACATCTTATTTCTGCCTTCATTTCGTTATGTACCCAGTAGTCATTCAGGAGCAGGTTGCTCAGTTTCCATGTAGTTGAGCGGTTTTGATTGAGGTTCTTAGTCCTGAGTTCTAGTTTGATTGCACTGTGGTCTGAGAGACAGTTTGTTATAATTTCTGTTCTTTTACATTTGCTGAGGAGTGCTTTACTTCCAACTATGCAGTCAATTTTGGAATAAGTGCTATGTGGTGCTGAGAAGAATGTATATTCTGTTGATTTGGAGTGAAGAGTTCTGTAGATGTCTATTAGGTCCGCTTAGTGGAGAGTTTAGTTCAATTCAACTGCTTCAAAAAGAATAAAATACCTAGGAATCCAACCTACCAGGGATATGAAGGACCTCTTCAAGGATAACTACAAACCACTGCTCAGTGAAATAAAAGAGGACACAAACAAATGGAAGAACATACCATGCTCATGAATAGGAAGAATCAATATCATGAAAATGGCCATACCGCCCAAGGTAATTTATAGATTCAATGCCATCCCCATTAAGCTACCAATGACTTTCTTCACAGAATTGGAAAAAAACTGCTTTAAAGTTCATATGGAACCAAAAAAGACCCCACATTGCCAAGACAATCCTAAGCCAAAAGAACAAACCTGGAGGCATCACGCTACCTGACTTCAAACTATACTACAAGGCTACAGTAACCAAAACAGCATGGTACTGGTACCAAAACAGAGATATAGACCAATGGTACAGAACAGAGCCCTCAGAAATAATACCACACATCTACAGCCATATGATCTTTGACAAACCTGACAAAAACAAGAAATGGGGAAAGGATTCCCTAGTAATAAATGGTGCTGGGAAAATTGGCTAGCCATAAGCAGAAAGCTGAAACTGGATCCTTCCTTACTCCTTATACGAAAATTAATTCAAGATGGATTAGAGACTTAAATGTTAGACCTAATACCATAAAAACCCTAGAAGAAAACCTAGGTAATACCATTCAGGACATAGGCATGGGCAAGAACTTCATGTCTAAAACACCAAAAGCAACGGCAACAAAAGCCAAAACTGACAAATGGGATCTAACTAAACTAAAGAGCTTCTGCACAGCAAAAGAAACTACCATCAGAGTGAACAGGCAACCTACAGAATGGGAGAAAATTTTTGCAATCTACTCATCTGACAAAGGGCTAATATCCAGAACCTACAAAGAACTCAAACAAATTTACAAGAAAAAAACAAACAACCCTGCCAAAAAGTGGGCAAAGGATATGAAAAGACACTTCTCAAAAGAAGACATTTATACAGCCAACAGACACATGAAAAAATGCTCATCATCACTCGCCATCAGAGAAATGCAAATCAAAACCACAATGAGATACCATCTCACACCAGTTAGAATGGCAATCATTAAAAAGTCAGGAAACAACAGGTGCTGGAGAGGATGTGGAGAAATAGGAACACTTTTACACTGTTGGTGGGACCGTAAACTAGTTCAACCATTGTGGAAAACAGTGTGGCAATTCCTCAAGGATCTAGAACTAGAAATACCATTTGACCCTGCCATCCCATTACTGGGTATATACCCAAAGGATTATAAGTCATGCCGCTATAAAGACACATGCACACGTATGTTTATTGCAGCACTATTCAGGATAGCAAAGACTTGGAATCAACCCAAATGTCCATCAGTGACAGACTGGATTAAGAAGATGTGGCACATATACACCATGGAATACTATGCAGGCCTAAAAAGGATGAGTTTGTGTCCTTTATAGGAACATGGATGCAGCTGGAAAACCATCATTCTCAGCAAATTATCGCAAGAACAGAAAATCAAACACCACATGTTCTCACTCATAGGTGGGAACTCAACAATGAGATCACTTGGACACAGGAAGGGGAACATCACACACTGGGGCCTATTGTGGGGAGGGGGAGGGGGAAGGGATAGCAGATATACATTAGGAGATATACCTAATGTAAATGACAAGTAATGGGTGCAGCACACCAACATGGCACGTGTATATATATGTAACAAACCTGTACGTTGTACACATGTACCCTAGAACTTAGAGTATAATAAAAAAATAAAAATAAATAAAAATAAAATGTGGCACGAAATTTAAAAAAAAGACAAAAGCTCCTTTTATAAACTGATGTTTGGGGTTCTGGAAAAAAAAAAAAAAAAAAGAAATGAGTTGCCTTGACAGATAACACTTTGATTGCTCGATCTCTTGGTAAATACAGTATCATCTGCAGGGATGATCTTGTTAATGAGATCTATACTGTTGGAAAATGCTTCAAAGAAACAAATAACTTCATGTGGCCCTTCAAATTATCCTCTCCACGAGGTGGAATGAAGAAAAAGACCTCCCATTTTGTAGAAGGTGGAGATGCTGGCAACAGGGAGGATCAGATCAGCAGGCTTCTTAGAAGAATGAAGTAAGGTGTCTACTGTGATTATTTTCTAATCTGGTCAGTTAATAAACAGTACGTGCTTTCAAATTGAAATAGATAAGTAAATAAAATGTCATATTTAAAGGAAAAATTTAAAATAAAGATTATAATGGCTGTATTCATTTCCTATGACTGCTATAACAAGTTACCACAAATTCAGTGGCTTAAAACAACAGAAATGTATTCGCTCACAGTCTCCTGGAAGCCAGAAGTCTGAAATCAAGCTGTCAGTAGGGCCATGCTTCCTTCAGAGATTTCAGGAAAGAATCCATTCCTTGCTTCTTCCAGCTTCTGGTGGCTGCTGGCATTCCTTGGCTTGTAGCCACAATCTGTGTCTGTCTTCACAGTACCTCCTCTGTATGTCTGTAGTCTCCCCCCTGCTTCCTCCTTATAAAGACACTTGTGATGGCATTATGTCCCACTTGGACAATCCAGGATAACCTCCTAAGCCCAAGATTCAACTTGGGCTGGGCATGGTTCCTCACGCTTGTAATCCAGCACTTTGGGAGGTGAAGGCAGGCAGACTGCTTGAGCCCTGGAGTTCAAAACCAGTCTGGGCAACATGGTGAAACCCTGTCTCTACCAAAAATACAAAAAATTAGCCAGGCAAGGTGGCAGGCACCTGTGGTCCCAGCTACTCAGGAGGTTGAGGTGGGAGAATCACCTGAGCCCAGGAGGTGGAGGTTGCAGTGAGCCGAGATTGTGCCACTGCACTCCAGGCTGGGCAACAGAGCAAGACCCTCTCTTGGGGGGAAAAAAAAATCCTCAACTTAATTACATCTGCAAAAATCTGCTTCCCAAATAAAGTTACATTTACAGGTTCCAGGAATTAGGAACTGATGTCTTTGGGGGACCATTATTCAGTCAAGTATAATTGCCTTTACAGTGTTCTAAAAAAACATATAAAACTTAACTATTATAAAATAATAATATAAATATAAACCAATAATAAAATTAACAAATACATCTACAAAAATTTTACAATTGAAATGACTGATGAAAATATATATGGAGTGTGATACTGATGATTTTTAATGTGTGAGGAACTAAAATCTGGAAGTAAAATGTTGATTACTAAAATCTAGTAAGACTCTAGGCCAGATGTGACTTGTGCCTGTAATCCCAGCACTTTGGGAGGCAAGGCAGGAGGCTCACTTAAACCCAGGAGTTTGACACAAGCCTGGGCAACATAGGGAGACCCTGCCTCTACAAACAAAAAAATTAAAAATCAGCCAGATATGATGGCACATACCTGTGGTCTCAGCTACTTGAGGGACTGAGGTGGGAGGATTGCTTGAGCCCAGGAGGTTGAGGCTGTGGTGAGCCCTGTTCATGCCACTGCACTCCAGCCTGGGTGACACAGCAAGACTCTGTCTTAAAAAATAAAAAATAAAAAAAACGATTAAGACTCTTGTTGAAGTGCTGCAACATATTTGCAGCAATAATTATCAGTACATTTCCAAATAGCTCATGAGCTCTCAGGATATATTAATTTTGTCAACAATGACCACCATTAAAGAATATAGCTTCCCAAAATTAAAATTTATTAAGAACTACTTAATATGTACAGTGTTAAAAGAAAGACTGTCATATATAGTGACAAGCAAGCAAGCAAGCATTGAAACTGCCATAAAGAATTTTGTTTTGATAAAAGCAAGATGTGAAATTATTTTATAATAAATTATTATATCCTGGTGGCTTTGAGTTGCTAATTGTGATTAAATTTTGGGATTGTCTATACTTTTGTGTTCAATATTTGATTTGTACAATTTATACAAAATGAGTATGTGGGTTTTGTAACCACTCTTACTGGAAAATAAATAGAATATTAATTATTTTCTTCTACTTGAGGAAGAGATAGGGCTTTTTGTTTGTATTGTTTTTTTTCACACAGGAATAATATGGCATAGCAGTGGTTCTGCTTGAAACAGATTTTTCATTTGGCTTCCATGACTCCACACAGTTTTCCTTTGGCCTCCTTGGTTTCTGTTTGTCTCTTTTGCCAGTTTCTCCTCTTTTTTCAGGTTATTAAATATGGGAGTGCTCTAGGACTCAGGCCCTGGGCAGCTTCAGTTTTCTATCTCCATTCACTCCCTGGGTGATTTCATCCAGCTTCATGGCAGTAAATCCCCAGCCCTGACCTCTACTTTGAACTCTAGACTCATATTTCCATTGCCCACTCACTATCTCCATTTGGATGATCTAATCTCAAACTCAATATGACCCAAATTGGGCACCTAACCTTTTCGCCCAATGCATACATCAAGCCAGTTCTTCCTAAAGGAACTGAGAGGCAAGGAGGTTTGATTGATCCATGTGAATACTGAAATCATCAAGTCTAAAAACCTTGGAGTTGTGCTTCACTTCCTCTTACTTTGTATGCTCTTCCTTACACTTTGTATCAGGGCAACTAACAAGTCCTGTCAGTTCTACCCAAGTCCAGAACCAATGCTCCTCTCACCTCCTCCCCTGCTGCTACCCTGGCCTAAGCCACATTGTCTCTCACTGGGATCACTGCCAATAACTCCTCACCTGGGGTACCCAGTTCTATTCTTTCCTTTATGCAGTCTATTCTCTACACAGGAGCCAGAATAATTCTTTTAAAACACAGATGAGATAATCTCCTTCACCTGCTCTCAACTCTCCATCATATTTAGAATATGGAACTTTCCATCATATTTAGAATAGATCCATCATATTTAGAATAAAATTCAAAGGACTTAGACAGACTACTAGGCCCTACAATATCTGACCCTTGCCTACTTCAAGTTTTCTTTTCTTTTTTTTTTTTCAACCTTTATTTTAAGTTCAAGAGTACATGTGCAGGTTTGTTATATAGTTAAGCTCGTGTCATGGGGGTTTGTTGTACAGATTATTTCATCACCCTGATATTAAGCGTAGTGCCTATTAGTTTTTTTTTCTGATCCTCTCCCTCCTCCTGCTCTCCATCCTCCACTAGGCCCCGGTATCTGTTGTTCCTCTCCATGTCTCCACGTGTTCTCACCATTTAGCACCCACTTATAAATGTAAACATGCAGTATTGGTTTTCTGTTTCTGCATTAGTTTCATAAGATGATGACATCCAGCTCCATCCATGCTCCTGCAAAGGACTTGATCTTGTTCCTTTTTTTGGCTGCATAGTATTCCATCGTGTCTATGTACCACATTTTCTTTATCCAATCTGTCATTCATGGATGTTTAGATTGATTCCATGTCTTTGCTATTGTGAATAGTGCTACAATGAACATACACGTGCATGTGTCTGTATGACAGAATGATCCCTATTCCTTCGGGTACCTACCAGTAATGGGTTTGCTGGGTTGAATGGTAGTTCTGTTTTTAGCTCTTTGAGGAATTATCACACTGCTTTCCATAATGGCTGAACTAATTTACACTCCCACCAACAGTGTATAAGCACTCCCTTTTCTCTGCAACCTTGTCAGCATCTGTTATTTTCGGCTTTTTAATAATAGCCATTCTGACTGGTGTGAGATGATATCTCATTGTGGTGTTCATTTGCATTTCCCTAATCATCAGTGATGTTGAGGTTTTTTTCATGTGTTTCTTGGCCGCATGTATATCTTCTTTTGAAAAGTGTCTGTTCATGTACTTTGCCCACTTTTAAATGAGGTTGTTTTTTTCTTGTAAATTTGTTTAAGTTCTTTATAGATGCTGGATATTAGACCTTTGTCAGATGCACAGTTTGCAAAAATGTTCTCCCATTCTGCAGGTTGTCTGTTTACTCTGTTGATAGTTTCTTTTGCTGTACAAAAGCTCTTTAGTTTAATTAGATCCCATTTGTCAGTTTTTGCTTTTGTTGCAATTGCTTCTGGTATCTTCATCGTGAAATCTTTGCCCCTTCCTATGTCCAGAATGTCAAACCCTATTTTCTACTACAGTTCTCTTTGGTTGGTCTGTTCCAGACCCACTGGCCTCCTTGCATGCATGCAGGTCCCAACCTCAGGGCCTTTGCACTTTCTTTCCTTTTTTTTTTTTTTTTTTGAGACATAGCCTTGCTCTGTCACCTAGGCTGGAGTGCAGTGGCACAATTTCAGGTCACTGTAACCTCTGCCTCCCAGGCTCAAGCAATTCTGCCTCAGCCTCCCGAGTAGCTGGGATTACAGGTTCTCACCACGCCTGGCTAATTTTTTTGTATTTTTAGTAGAGATGGGGTTTTACCATGTTGGCCAGACTGGTCTCGAACTCCCAACCTCAGGTAATCTGCCTGCCCTGGTCTCCCAAAGTGCTGGGATTACAGGCGTGAGCCACCACACCTGGCCTGCACTTGCTTTTCTTTCTGTTCATAAAATATTATTTCTTCCAAAAGCCTTCTTTTTGACCATACTATTGAAAATCCACCATCACTCCTTCTCTCTTTTTTTAACAGCATTATAGCATTTATCACTAATCTGATATTACATTACATATTTAATTTTTTATTTGTTAGCAGTTCCCACTATAAAGTAAGTTTCATGATAGCTAGGGCTTTGTTTTGTTTACTGCTATACCCTCAGTGTCAAAAAATGCCTAGCACATAAAAGGCATTCAATAAAAGCTTGTTGAATGAATGATAAATGCCAAAATGTCCATGACCTCCTCTATGTTAGTGCTATTGTGGGTGTATTAGGAAATTGTGGGAGACTTTTTCTTTTTAAATTATGTATTTCAGTAGCATTTCATTTTATACAGTAAGAATGTATTGAATTTTTAACCCAGACAAAACAATTGTAAGATGATACATTCCTGTATGACATGAAAAGGAGAAAAAGGTCATAACATAGACACTATTTTAGTGTCTGAGTGTGTATAGAAAAACTTCTGAAAAGACATACATCAAAATGTTAATAGTTATGAACTGCTGATATGACCAACAACATGGATTAATCTCATGGATATAATTTTGAACAAAAGAGGACAGACATAAAAGAGTAAACACTGTATAATTCCACGCAGATATAGTTCAAAAACTGGTAAAACGAATCTACAATGATACAAATCAGAATAGTGATTCTTTCTGGTGGATGGTATAGACTGTGGAGGGGCATGAGGCACTGTCTGTGTTGATGGCAGTATTCTGGGTGATGAGTACACAAGTCTATTTATATGTAAAAATTCATTAAGATTTACAGTATGCAAGTTATCCTTTAAAAAAAAAACAAAGGCAAGGTGCGGTGGCTCACGCCTATAATCCCAGCACTTTGGAAGGCCAAGGTGGGTGGATCACGAGGTCAGGAGATCAAGACCATCCTGGCCAACATGGTGAAACCCATCTCTACTAAAATTACAAAAAAATTAGCCAGGCATGATAGTGTACACCTGTAATCCCAGCTACTCAGGAGGCTGAGGCAGGTGATTCTCTTGAACCTGGGAGGAGGAGGTTGCAATGAGCCGAGATCAGGCCACTGCACTCCAGCCTGGGTGGCAGAGCGAGACACCGTCTCAAAAAAAAAAAAAAAAATCTGGCCGTGCGCGGTGGCTCAAGCCTGTAATCCCAGCACTTTGGGAGGCCGAGACGGGCGGATCACGAGGTCAGGAGATCAGAGACCATCCTGGCTAACACGGTGAAACCCCGTCTCTACTAAAAAAATACAAAAAACTAGCCGGGCATAGTGGCGGGGTGCCTGTAGTCCAAGCTACTCGGGAGGCTGAGGCAGGAGAATGGCGTAAACCCGGGAGGCAGAACTTGCAGTGAGCCGAGATCCGGCCACTGCACTCCAGCCTGGGCGACAGAGGGAGACTTCGTCTCAAAAAAAAAAGAAAAAAAAAAACCCTAAAAATAAAAATAGAAACACTGCAATGAGCCATGATTGTGCTACTGCACTCCAGCCTGGACAACAAGAGTGAGAGTCTGTCTCTAAAATAAATAAATAAATACAAACAAAATGTTAGTAATACTCGTCTCTGCATGGTGGTATTATGATTGCTTATTATTCTATTTTGTTGTGTTGTGTTTTTTGTTTTGTTTTGTTTGTTTGAGACAGGTTCTCACTCTGTCACCTAGGCTGGAGTGCAGTGGCATGATCTTGACTCACTGTAACCTCCACTTCCTGGGTTCCAGCAATTCTCCAGTCTCAACCTCCCAAATAGCTGGGATTGCAGGTGTGCGTCACCATGCCCAGCTAACTTTATTATTCTATTCTTTATATCTTTCTGTGTTGCCTATTGCTTGTCATAAGAAAGTGTTACTTTTGTAAGCAGGGAAAAGAAATGCCACGGTGTTTGCACAAGAATAAAGTACTTTGAGACTCATAGGATATATAGCTTTAATTCATGCACCCCCAAAAGGAGTGGCATAGAATTGGTGATATTCTGGGAAGAGGGAGACCAATTTGACTGCCGTTGCCACAATCCAGGCAAGGGAGAAGAGGACCTGGGCTGCAGCCATGAGATGCAAATGAGGAAACAAAAACCCAGACTGGTAAAGGGAGTAGGCTTGACAGGAAATGGGTATCAAAAAAAGTGAATGTTGTCAGCAAACGGATGTAGAATGGGAAGAAAGAAGGAAGAGTCTAGATGATTCTTTACTTTCTGGTTCAACTGAATGAAATGCAGAACTGCCATTCAGTAGGCCTGGAAAAGAAGGGAAAGGGGGTCTAGGGAAATACTCTGAGTATGTTTTCAAATCTATCAATTGTAGTATATCTATGGGCTATCCAAATGGAGGTATCCAGAAGAAATTGGATATATTAGAATCTGGAACTCAGGAGAAATATCTGGAAATGTGTTTTGTGAGTTATTTCCATACAAGTAGTAGTTGAGGTCATGTATATGAATGAGATTCCTTAGGGAGTATGTTCTTCCATGGTTCCAAAACTTAATATGCATCAGAATCACCTGAAGATTTTAATAAAAATGAAAAATCTCTGGGGGTGGGAGGCAAGGGGAGGGTGAGCATTAGGACAAATACCTAATGCATGCAGGGCTTAAAACCTAGATGACAGATTGATAGGTGCAGCAAACCACCATGGCACATGTATACCTATGTAACAAACCAGCACGTTCTGCATAGACATCCCAGAACTTAAAGTAAAATAAAAAAAAAAAGAAAATTCCAGAACTTAAAGTAAAATAAAAAAAAAAAAGAAAATTCCCCACCACAAACTTCCAATATTCTGTTTCAATAATACAACAACAACTAATAATAATAATAATACAGAACTTTTAGGGGAGTCCTGACTTTGTCATAGGCACCATTTTAAGCATGTATAACCATTATTTCATGCAGTTGCCCAAGTAGCCCTATGAGGTAGGTACAGTCTGCATTTTTAGCAAGCAACCCAAGAGATTATGATCCACTTTAAGCAACATTGGTATTTTCAGATGACAAAAGACAGAAGCTAAAATGATGATGAACACCAACATTCAGTGGGAAGCTTGAGTAAAATGAGCCAGAAAGCAGAATGAGATGGAATGACAAAGCAGGTAGGAGGGGCTGGGTGCGGTGACTCAGGCCTGTAATCTCAGCATTTTGTGGGGCTGAGGCGGGCAGATTGCTCGAGCTCAGGAGTTCAAGATCAGCCTGGGCAACATGGTAAAAACCCATCTCTACAAAAAATACAAAAATTAGTCAGGCACAGTGGCATGCGCCTGTGGTCCCAGCTACTTGGGAGGCTGAGGTGGAAGGATTGCTTGAGCTTAGGAAGCAGAGGTTGCAGTAAGCTGAGATCACGCCACTGCACTCCAGCCTCGACGACATACCAAGACCATGTCTCAAAAAAAAAAAAAAAAAAAATTAGGAGGAATACTAGAGCAAGTTCATGGGACATGCATTCTTTCTCCCTTTCACACACACACTCTCTCTCTCTCTTCATTTCAAGTTATGAGTACAGGTAAGGCATTCACTTTAGCTCCTTCTACTTTCTTCCTTTACCCAGGTAACCACTACTGTGAGGTTGAGGTGTATTCTAACAGTAGGTTTTATATTTGTATTTGAAAAAACTGAAATATAATTTACATTTAGCAGAATTCGCAGATCTGAAAGTACAGTTCAACCAGTTTTTACAAATGCACTCACTCAGGTAACTCAAATCAAGATATGCACTTTTCCATCACCCCAGAGAGTTCCTTCATGCCCTGTCCCAGTTAATCCCATGTCCTCCCGACTGAAGTAACCACTGATCTGATTTCTATCACTATAGGTTAGTCTTTCGTATTCCATAACATCAGATAAATGGGAATTTATAGTATGTACTTCTTTTTACCTGATCTCTTTCATTCAACCTGATAGTTTTGAAATTCATCCATGTTGCATACATCAGTAGTTATTCATTTTTATCGGTGAGTAGC
Organism: Trachypithecus francoisi; assembly: GCF_009764315.1. Classification (NCBI taxonomy): domain Eukaryota; kingdom Metazoa; phylum Chordata; class Mammalia; order Primates; family Cercopithecidae; genus Trachypithecus; species Trachypithecus francoisi. The sequence continues at coordinate 25,372,705 of NW_022681471.1, forward strand.
ATTTGACTGTATGAATATACCATAGTTTATATATTCTTCTGGTGAGGGACATCTGCTCTGTTTCTAGCTTGGGGCCCTTATGAATAAAGCTGCTATGATGTCCTTATACAAGACTTTTTGTAAACTTAAGCTTTCATTTATATGGCATACATACCTAGAAGTAGGATTGCTGCGCTGTAAAATATATACATGTCTAACTTTTTAAGAAACTGTCAAACAGTTTTCCTAAGTGATTGTATCATTTTATACTCCTATTGGCATATATGAAAATTTCAGTTGTTTTACATCTTTGCCAACATTTGGTGTTATCATTCTTTTTGCTTTTAGCTATTCTTGTGTGTAGTGATATTTCATAGTAGTTGTAATTTTAATCTCACTGTTGGCTAAAAACGTCGAGCACCTTTTCATGTGTTTATTGGCCATTCACATATCTTCTTTCAGAAATGCGTTTAAATGCTTTGCCCTTTTTTAAAAGTTGGTTTCTGTTTATATTATTGAGTTAGGAGTTCTTCACGCATTTTGAATACAAAACTTTTGTCAGGTGCATTGTAGTGTAGATATTTCTCCCAGTGAGCTAAATATTAAGATAATTGAACTCATGGAGATAGAGAGTAGAAGGATAGTTACCAAAGGCTAGGACAGGAGTTGGAGGGGGAAGGGGAGATGGTTAATGAACACAGAAAAATAGTTTAAAAGAATGAATAAGACCTAGTATTTGCTAGCACAACAGAATGACTATAGTAAAAAATAATTTAATAGTTCACTTTAAAATAACTAAAAGAGGCTTGGTGCAGTGGCTTATGCCTGTAATCTCAGCACATTGGGAGGCCAAGGTGGGAGGATTGCTTTAGCCCAGGAGTTCAAGACCAGTCTGGGCATAGGGAGATCCTGTCTCTACAAAAATAAAATTTAGCTGGGTGTAATAGCACACGCCTGTAGCCTCAGCTACTTGAGAGGCTGAGGTGGGAGGATCGCTTGGACCCAGGAGGTCAAGGCTGCCGTGAACCATGATCACACCACTGCACTACAGCCTGGGCGACAGAGTGAGATCCTGTCTCAAAATAATAATAACTTAAAAAGTATAATTGGATTATTTGAAACACAAATGGTAAATATTTGAGGTGATGAATACCCTGTTTACCCTGATGTGATTAATATGTGTTGCATGCCTGTATCAAAGTATCTCAGGTAACTCACAAATATATATACCAACTATGTACCCACAAAAATTAAAAACTAAAATTAAAAAAGATATATTTCTCCCAGTGTTTGGCTTGCTTATTTAAGGTATCTTTTCATGAGCATTCATTTTTTCATTTTGATGAAGTCCAATTTATCCATTATTTTTCTCTGCAATTAGTGTATTGTGTGTCCTCTAAGTAGTCATTGACTATCCCAAGGTCATACAGAAATTCTTCCGCTTTTGGCCTTGTGCGGTGGCTCACGCCTGTAATCTCAACACTTTGGGAGGCTGAGGTGAGTGGATCACTTGAGGTCAGGAGTTTGAGAACAGCCTGGCCAACATGGTGAAACCTCGTCTCTATCCAAAATATAAAAATTAGCCAGGTGTGGTGGCACATACCTGTAATCCCAGCTGTGCGGGAGGCTGAGGCAGGAGAATTGCTTAAACCCAGTAGGTGGAGGTTGCAGTGAGCCGAGATCTTGCCACTGCACTCCAGCCTGGGCAACAGAGTGAGACTCTGTCTCAAAAAAAAAAGAAAGAAGAAAGAAAGAAAAGAAAAAAAAGAAAAGAAAAGAAAGAAAAGAAATTCTCCTGTTTTCTTCCAGAGCATTATAGCTTTAGTTTTTCCTTTAAGTGTGTAATCTCTCTCAAATTTATTTTGTGTATTGTATTGAGTAGGGAGGTCAAAGATCTAGTTTAACTTCCATATAAATATGCAGTTTTTCAAGTACCCTCCATTAAACTGACTTTCCTTTCCCCTGTCGAATTGCTCTGGGTTGCACACATTCTTAATTTCACTAGGCACTGCCAGATTGCTCATCAGAATGGCTGCACAGGTTTAACCTCACACTAGCAGAATCCAAGGATTTGCTCTCATCCACTCATATTTTCACAACCACTTGATCATTAAATTTACTTTTGACAATGTGATGGGTCCAGACTTATATCTCATTGTTGTTTTCATTTACATTTCTCTGATTACTTGTGAGGTAGAGCCTCTCTTCGTACATGTTTAGTCATTTTGGTTTCCCCTTATGTGATTTGCTTATTCAAGTGCTTTGCCCATTTTTCTTTTTATTGGGACAAAGTATCGCACTGTGACACAGGCTGGAGTGCAGTGGTGTGATCTCAGCTCACTGCAACCTCTGCCTCCTAGGTTCACGCAATTCTCCTGGCCTCAGCCTCCTGAGTAGCTGGGATTATAAGCACCCACCACCACACCCAGCTAATTTTTGTATTTTTAGTAGAGACGAGTTTTTGCCATGTTGGCCAGGCTGGTCTCAAACTCCTGACCTCAAGTGATCCACCCATCTCAGACTCCCAAAATGCTGGGATTACAGGAATGAGCCACTGTGCCTGGCCTTGTGCCCATTTTTCTATGGTGTTGCCAGTCTTTTCAGGTAGTTTTTGAAGAATTCCTTTTAAATTTTGAATATTAGTTTTTGCCAATTTTATACATTGAAAAGATCTTCTCTCAGCCTATCACCTGACTGTTAGTTTTATCTATGGTATCATTTTTTAGCTTTGGTTATTTAGGCAACTATAAATCTTAACAAGGCATTCACTGAATTCTACTTCTGTTTCTCGTAGTTTCCTCTTACATTTATTTCTCTTTGTATCAATCAGTTTTCTTAGCTGCAAGCAAGAGGAGATGACTCTGGATGGTTAATTACAAAGGAAGTTCATTAGCTGGATATTGAGAAGGTCACATGATTGTTGAAAAGGCATGTGTCAATAGTTCATTCATTTTTATTGGTTAGTAGTATTCCATCATATGGACGTACCACAGTTAATTGAACTATTCACCCATGAAAGGATATACGGGTTGCTTTCAGCTTTTGGTTATTATGAATAAGTAAGTAGAAACATTTGTGTATGGGTTTTTGTGTATGCATAAGTTTCTATTTCTCTAAGATAAATGCCCAAATATGAAATTGGTAGGCTGTGTGATAGTTGCATGTTTAGGTTTGTAAGAAACCATCGAATTTACTTCCAATGTGACTGTATAATTTTACATTCCCATCAACAACATACAAGTGATCAGTTTTTCCAAATTCTGGCCAGCATTTGATGTTCTATTTTTTACTTTAGCCATTTTGATACATGTGTGATATCTCATTATAATTCTAACTTCCATTTACCTGATGGCTAATGATATTGAACATCTTTTCATGTGCTTATTTGCCATCTGGATATCCTCTTCAGTGAAATGCCTGTTTATATATTTTGCTCATTTTCTAATTGGATTGTTTTCTTACCGTTGAGTTTTGAGAGTTCTTCATGGAATTTTGATACTAGTCCTTTGTCAGATATGGAGTTTGCAAATATTTTCTCCCAGTCTGCCAGTCTGTAGATTGTCTTTTCATCCTCTCCACACAGGCTTTTGCTGAGGAAGTTTTTAATTTTTATGACGTCCAATTTGTCAATTTTTCCTTTTATTGACCATACGTTTGGTGTCTAGTCTAAAAACTCTGCCTTGTCCTAAATCCTAAGAATTCTCTCCTATGAGAATGGTGTGAACCCAGGAGGTGGAGCTTGTAGTGAGCCAAGATCGTGCCACTGCACTCCAGCCTGGATGACAGAGTGAGACTCCATCTCAAAAAAAAAAGAATTCTCTCCTATGCTTTTTGTTTTACATTTAGGTCAGTGATACATTTTTAATCAATTTTTGCATAAGATGTGAAGTTTAGTTTGAGGTTCCTTTTTTGTAAATGGATCTTCAATTGTTCCATTGCCATTGTTGAAAAGGCTATCTTTTCTCATTGAATTGTTTTGGTACTTTTGCCAAAAATCAAATGTCAGCTGAGCACAGTGGCTGACACCTGTAATCCCAGCACTTTGGGAGGCTGAGGGCGGATCACTTGAGATCAGGAGTTCGAGACCAATCTAAGCAACATAGTGAAACCATGTCTCTATTAAAAATACAAAAAAATAGCCAGGTGTGGTGGCGCACGTCTGAGGTCACACCGACAACTGAAGGATGGTGAAGGTAGAGAATTTTACTGAGCAATTAAAATGGCTCTCAGCAGAGAAGAGAGCTGGAAAGGGTATGGGAAGGGAAGGTCATCTTCCCCGAAGTCAGGAGGTCTCTTCCCTGAAGTTAGGCCATCTCTTTCTCTCTACTGACTGAGTCTGGGGTCTTTTTAGGTACAGGATGTGCGCAGGGCGGGCCGTAGGTAGTATTGGAAAAGGCAACATTCAATTGGTTAAAAGGCATTATTCAGAAAGAACCAATCAGGAGAGAGCAGGCAAACAGGAATAGAAGTTCTCACTCTGGGCCCCGGGTTTCAGGCTGTTTTGGGTTTGAAGGTGGGGTTTCACCAGGGACCCACCTCTATCTGCCTAGGCATTTGGCTGCTTCCAGTCACTATCATTATAATGGAATATTACTTATTCATAAAAATGAATGAAGTACCAATACAGGCTACATCATGAATGAACCTTTAAAGTATTATGTTAAAAAGACAGACACAAAAGATCACACACTGTATGACTCCATTTTTATTTATTATCTGGAACAGGCAAATCCATAGAGATAGGAAGTAGATTAGAGGTTGCCAGGGGCTCAGGGGGAGGGGAGAATGAGGAATTCTTTCAGGGTTTCTTCATAGGATGTTATTTGGTACAGGGTTTCTAAAGTTGATTGCAGCGATGCTGGCACATGTCTGTGAGTATACTAAAAATCTGAATTGTACGCTTTAAGTGGGTTAATTGTATGGTGTGTAAATTACATCTCAATAAAGCTGTTTACATATATAATTACATATATATATTTAAATGAGATGGAGTCAACATCACCAATACCCCCTCATAAAGCCAAGACAATTTTTTAAGATAAAGAGAACAAATTTTACTCATAAGATACGAAGTCATACTGTAAAGTTATAATAATTAAATAAGTGTGGTGCTGATTTGTGATTAGATGAGCAAATCACTAGTGCCCAGAAACTAACCTGTGTATTTGTGGATTTGGTTTATGATAGACATAATATTTCAAATCAATAGGGAAAGAAGACTGATTCCTCGATAAATGAAATTGAGATAATTTGCTATCATCTGGAAAAAGGTAAATTTCTACTTCCTACCACACACGTACACAAATTTTGGAAGGGATGGATTAAATCTTTATATGTGTAAAACCCAACTAAAAATGTATTTAAGGAACATGTAAGAGAATATGTTTTTTACCCCGAGGTAAGGAAAAGCTCTCTAAAAAGAATCAAAACAAACCAACAAAAAAGCAACCAAAATCATAAACAGTAGCCTTCCTTAAAGTGCATCCCAGAATTAGGCAGATTTACTAAAGTGGACACTGCCAACCCTTTAATGACGAGTGCACCCACCCTCCAGTTCCTGGGAGTGCTGCTGCTAACAGCTTATAACTGCAACCTTCTCCATAGAATTGCACTCAGTTGTTGGGAAATACCTTGTTCTATTAGTTTTCTATTGATGCAGTAACAAACTGCTACAATCTTAGTGACTTAAAAAACACACACACAGGTATTATCTTAAAGTTCTGTAGAAGTCCAACATGGATCTTTCTGGGCTAATTAAGACAGAGGATGCAGCAACAAGGAAGCAGAGATCAAGCCCTCACCCATGTCAGAGGCGTTTGAACCAGAGCAACTCCATCTTGAATAGGAGCTGGGTAAAATAAGGCTGAGACCTACTGGGCTGCATTCCCAAGAGGTTAAGGCATTCTTAGCCACAGGATGAGATAAGAGGTTGGCAGAAGATACAGGTCATAAAGATCTTCCCGATAAAACAGTTTGCAGTAAAGAAGCTGGCTAAAACCCACCACAACCAAGATGGCAATGAAACTGACCATCCTCACTGCTACACACCCACCAACACCATGACAGTTTACAAATGCCAAAGCAACATCAGGAAGTTATCCTCTATGGTCTAAAAAGGGGAGGCACGAATAATTTACCCCTTGTTTAGCATATAATCAAGAAATAACCATAAAAATGGGCAGTGCCCTCAGGGCTGCCCTGCCTATGGAGTAGCCATTCTTTTATTCCTTTACTTTCTTCATAAACTTGCTTTCACTTTGCTCTATGGACTTGCCTCGAATTCTTTCTCGCACAAGATTCAAGAACCCTCTCTTGGGGTCTGGATCAGGACTCATTTCCAGTAACAACCAGACACCAAATCTGTCCATTCCTTTATCTTGGACTTTCCAGATTCCGGAACCATGAGAAATAAATCTCTGCTGTTTATAAATTACCTAGTCTGTGGTATTTCATTATAATAGCACAAACAGACTAAGACACCAGGTTACCATTACCATTGTGTTAGCTAATTGGCTTTATCCAGGGGAAAAATAAAATTCTCATATCTTTATGACAGGAAGTGATTCTGACACTTGGAGTAAGATGGCGACCAAAGTTAGGCTGCTACCCTTCCACAGGAACTGGGAAATGAGGGTGCTTTCTCCCTTGATGTTTACATTTCAAAGAGATGACTCTCAGGTCCATTCTTGAGAAAGATATTTGTGGGTCACAAAGATGGCAAAAGACCTATTTAGTCTGCAAAAGGATTTATGCATATTTAAAAGAGAGGAGAAAGTACTTACAATTGTAAGTTTTCTCAAATAAATGTTCTGGAAAAAAGGAGGGGAGAGAAATCTCATGCCTTATTTTCAACTGGGGTAACTAAGCCTCTTATTGTTAATTTGTATCTGTCCTTACAATCTCCTGCCTGTATTACTATAAAATAGTAACGTGAAAGTTTTTTTAGTTATCTTTATTGTTTTTTTTTCCCTTTCTCTGGGCAGTTGTAGCCATCTAAAATCAGCAAATCTGTAGTAAAACACAAAGCAAAACAATTATTAGAAGCATGATAGAACATCAGAATTACTAAATTTGTAGAAAGTGAAATTTTTAGAAATTTTTATCTGCCTTGGGGAAAAAACCTTTGAATATATTATACTAATGCTGAATAGTTAAATTAGATTTTTTAAAGATATTTGAAATACACTTTTATTATGATTCTAAACAAAAAGGAATGGCAATCACAGTAACAAACAAAATTTCCCCACTGAACAACATAAGGATGTTTCACATACTCATACCAAATCTCTATGCCAGTTAGGCACAACTGAATATTGTCATGTGACAGTAGCAGTCTTACATTTGAAACTCAAGAAGAAATCAATTGCATTCCCAAACAGCTAAATATGCAGGTCCAAACAATGAAGGTATTTTTTAAACTGTCACATTCACTCCAAAGCCCATTCATCTCCTTCAGCATCCCACAGATGGAGCACATGTTGCCCTTAGCTAGATAATAAAGTGGCACACACAGTGTACCACTTGACATCACAGAACAGCTGCTTATAAAACTAGACTTTTGACACTGGGCTCCAGCTTCATTCTCACAGGTCATCATCCTCATCTAGGGGAGCAGTTGTCTAAGCAACCTCTGATTTAGAGTATGCTCATACTACACTGCCAAAGTTGGGTCCATGACAACCTCTGGTGAGGCACAAGCACGCATGGCAACAAATTCCAAGGTAGGGTCTCCAATGAGCTGTCTAGCAAGACAGAGGAAGGGCTTTTCAAAGTTGTAGTTACTTTTTGGCATTTATGGCAGAAATGTCATAATACTGAAGATTCTTTTTTCAGTAGAAGACAATAGATGTTTCCTTCAGTTTCCCATCTTTAATATCCATTTTGTTGCCATACAACATGAGATGTTTTCACATATTCATAGCAGATCTCTATGCCAGTTAGGCACATTCTTATAAATAACTCAGGATGTTACCTCAAACGTTATAATGGCACACTGGGCTTGAATATAATAGCCATTTCTCAGTATACCAAATTTCTCCTGGCCAGCTGTATCTCATACAGTGAACTTAATAGATCCTCTGTTGGTGTGGAACACAAGGTGATAAACCTCAACACCTCAGGTGGCTACACACTTCTCAAATTCACTGGTCAAATGACATTTCATGAATGCAGTTTTTCCAGTACCACCATCACCAACTAATGCCAATTTGAACTGGACTTGGGGCTGTCCTTGGGCAGCCAACCATTATGTTCCTTTCAGAAGTGTCTCTGTGCCTATCCAGCTGAGGCTGAAAAGATGGCAGAAGCCCGAAGTCTTAATTAGCAACGAAAAAATGTTTCATTCATACATTAATTTTACAAATTGTTGTGATTTCTTTATAGCTTGCACTTTCAAATGATTAACTATGGAGCAATATTTTGTAGTTCCTCATGAAGTCTTGCCCAATCCAAGCCTATAGAGTAGCTTAACTCAGAACCATGCTAATTTCAGTTTTTAATTAAGAGTTTTTCTTTGATGCCCTAATAAATTTCTCCTGAGTTTCCATCAATTACATGAGTAACATCACATTTACATGGTAATTTAGGCCGTTCAGTGATTGCTCCATCTTCCTAAATAACTTTGTTTTAAGATGAGAAGTAGAAAGAAATCCATGGCCATCATCTAGTTAAAAGTCTTACAAGACACTGATTTGAGAGTACGGATTGAACTTCTAGTGTTTAATGTGCACAACTTTAATTTGCTTTGTGTTTGGTTTTTGGTTTTTTGTTCGTGTTTTCTTTTTTTGTTTTTGTTTGTTTGTTTTGTTTTTTGAGACAAGGTCTCACTCTGTTGCCCAGGCTGGAGTGCAGTGGCATGATCATAGCTCACTGAAACCTCAAACTCCTGGGTTCAAGCAATTCCCCCACCTCAACCTCCCAAGTAGCTGGGACTATAGGCACACACCACAACACCCAGCCAATTCTTATATTTTTGTAGGCCATGAGGCCTGGCTGTGTTGCCCAGGTCGGTCTTAAACTCCTGGGCTCAAGCGATCCGCCTGCCCTGGCCTCCTAAAGGGCTGGCATTACAGGTGTGAGCCACCATGTCCAGCCAACTTTACTGTTTTAGCCTTAAGGAAAAATCCATCCTATGGGCCATTTTTTCCATTGGTCTAAATAGTTATATAACAGTCAGCTAAATCTCTATAAATAACAGGCATCCACCTTTGTTTATCCACCCATAGTGGAGAAAATCTGCCTCCCAATGTTAGTAGTGACACTCTACCTGTCTTTTGTGGTTGCTAGTAATCTGTAGGTGCCAGATTTCTGTTCATCTGTTAATCAGATATTTTTCTTTTTTATGTCATTCTTTCAATCAAGCCAGTTAATAAAACATTTTTGTGTTAAAGTTAGAACTTGAGTACCTGGATGCATACTAATTACTTTAACTTTGTTATTATCAAAAATTACTAATGAGGATGATCTCACTTGTACTCGGCCAATAATCCAGAGCATATCCACAATGGGAGTACAGTTTAGAGCTCATTAGAAATATGTAGTTGGAGGAACCATTACTGGGAGTGCAGAAAATTGGTGTAATAATAATGTTTGCTTTCCAATAAATGTGATTCTTTATTGTGGTGATTCAAATAACCTCTGCCTGAGTAGTACTATGAGAATAGCAATCAATTTTTTAGAATACATCTTTTTGAGGCAAGAGAATCATTAGAATCTGGGAGGCAGAGGTTGCAGTGACCAAGATCACACCATGGCACTCCAGCACTCCAGCCTGGGGGACAGAGTGATACCGTGTATGAAAAATTTTTTTTAAAAATAAAGAATACCTCTTTTCAGTTGAGTTCAGTACCAATATCCATTACTCTAGCAAAGTTCTTGTGGGAACAACTATCTAGTCTTCCTGCGGTGCTGGCTTCACATAGAAAACATGAATCCAGCTATGGTTCTCCTTCACTTTGATAGCAGTATGAGTGATCAGCAGCACCTGAAAGGGTCTCTCCCAATGGTGTGACAACCTGTCTTTCCTTTGAAATACCTTTATGTGGATGAAGTCTACTATTCTATAAGGGTGGCAGACTGACTCAAGCAAGTCCTTATGACTTTAAGTCTCAGGGTTTCTAGGGAAAAGAGGCCTTTTAACTATTGAACATTATTATGAGAGGATTCAGTTAAATTGGGAACAGAACATGGTCTCAGACCCAAGTTCATAGGCCTGCCAACCGTAAGTTCAAAGGGAGAGATACTATGCTTACTTGCAGGGGTCACTCTAATTTTTGATAAGGCTAGTGGCAAAGCTCTAAGCCATTTTAACATGTTAGATTACTAAATCTTGGCCAAGTAGTTTAATTTTAGAGTTTGATTCATTCACTCTACTTGTCCAAAGGACTGAGGTTTATAGGAATCTGCACCCATTTGGCATCATTCCTGGGCAACAGTAGAAGTAAAATGACTTCCTCTGTCCTAGTCAATGTGCTCTGGTATCCCAGAAGTGGGAATTGTGAGTTTGAAGAGAAACTTTACCACTGCCTGAACATCACTTTTTTATTTTTATTTTAAGTTCTGAGATACATGTGCAGAACGTGCAGGTTTGTTACATAGGCATACATGTGCTGTGGTGGTTTGCTGCATCTATCAACCCATCATCTAGGTTTTAAGCCCTGCATACACTAGGTATTTGTCCTAATGCTCTCCTTCCCCTTGCTCCCCCATCTCCTAACAGACCCCACTGTGTGATGCTCCCCTCCCTATGTCCATGTGTTCTCATTGTTCAACTCCCACGTATGAGTGAGAACATGCGGTGTTTGGTTTCCTGTTCCAAACATCAGCTTTTTAAATTTTATTTGATTGTGGTAAGAACACTTAACAAGAGATCTACCCTCTTAACAAATTTTTGAGAGTACAATATAGTATTACTAGCTATAGGCATAATGTTGTACAGTAGATCTTTAGAGTTTATTCATCTTGCTTAACTGAAGATCAGCTTTTGAAGACAGAAAGATTTCAGGCCATCCAAATGTCATACATACCACAACTAGACAATCTCTCTTTCCTTTTATAAGCATTAGTTCTGTGAAATCTAACTGCCACCACGTTCCTGGTAAAGCTGGTTACAGAGAACTTCCTGTGCTTATATTTGGAGTGCCCGTAAAGAACAGCATATCAATAGTATACATTACATAGCAAATCTCTTTAATATGTTGTGAACAACTGTATCTTTTTGGTAGGCCTAGTAGGGGTCTAATGCCTTTAAAATTCCTCTTTTGTTCACATCATTGTGTCGATGACACAACACCACTAACCAAGCAAATTGGGGCTGAAGTATAGGAATTACTGTTAGGTAATTCCCACAGTCCAATCAAATTTCTTTTAGCTCCTTTTTCAATTCATTTGCTCATTTCTTTTTGTGAAGCACATTTTAAAAAATGAACAAAAACTTCTTGTCGTATTAAAAATAGAGCTTCTAAGTTTGGAGCCAGCCATGTTTTACAAGCAGCTTTTGGCAGGGCGCAGTGGCTCACACCTATAATCTCAGCACTTTGGGAGGCCAAGGCAGGCAGATCACCTGAGGTCAGGAGTTCAAGACCAGCCTGGCCAACATGGCGAAGCCCTGTCTCTACCAAAAATATAAAAATTAGCTGGGTGTGATGGCACATGCCTGTAGTCCCAGCTACTTGGAAGGCTGAGGCAGGAGAGTCGCTTGAACCCTGGAGGTGGAAGTTGCAGTGAGCCAAGATCGTGCCATTGTACTCCAGCCTGGGTGACACAGAGAGACTTTATCTAAAACATAAAAATCAAAAATAAATAAAAGCAGCTTTTACAGCTCTATCAGCAAAATGAATTACTGGTACCTGAGAAAGCAGGTGTGAAGTCCCTAACAAATCAGCTATCAATTTTCCATGTGATTTTTTTTTTGTATTTTTTTTTTTTTTTCCTTTTTGTGGAGAACGGGGTCTCGCTGTATTACCCAGGCAGGTCTCGAACTCCTGGGCTCAAGCTATCCTCCCGCCTCTGCCTCCCTGAGAGCTGGGATTACAGGCATGAGCCACTGCGCCCGGCCCCATGTGATTTTTTTAGTTGTTATTGAAGTCAAAAATCCTCTATTTAAAAAATGTTATCTGTTGCATGACAGACACCAAACATATATTTATTATGTATATATTTTTATGTTTATTTTTACTCCAGAACTAAGAATTGCAGTTCTACTAACTGGTATTAACTCATCTGCTTATGCAGACTTAATTGCAGATAAAGCATAAGCTTCCGAAGCCATGTGATAAGTCACTGCAGCTAGGAAGCTTTTTAAGTGGGTCACTTTTAGCCATACTATATTACCAATTGATAAACATTATTATATCATTTTGAACAGGAATATACATAAATCAGGCCAGATTTTTCAAACTTTGGACATTTCAAAGCTAACAGAGAGGCTATCACCAATTTCTGCTGTTCAAAAGCCTCTTCAGATTCTAGGGACCAAACCAGAAGATCTGAAGGATTATCATGTAGTTGCTCCCTCAGAGGTTTTGCCCACTCTGCAAAACCTGGAATCTACTCTCTTTAATACCATATTAGTACCAAAACTGTGTCTAAGTCCATTTGGGCTGTTATAACAAAATACCATAAACTGGGTAGCTTACAAACAATAGGCATTTATTAATCACATTTTGGGAGGCTAGAAAGTACAAGATCAAGATGCTGGTAAATTCAGTAAGGATTCACTTCCTCATACATGGTGCCTTCTGGTTGCATCCTCACATGATCGAAGGAGCCAGGAAGCTCTCTGAGGCCTTTTTTTATAATGGCATTCATCCCATTCATTAGGGCAACACCCTAATCACCTCCTAAGGCCCTATTTCTAATACCATCACATTGGAGATTAGGGTTCAACATACGAATTAGGGAGAGAATGAGACATAAACATTCCAACCACAGCACTACATTAGGCTGTTAGATCTGCAAAATGAGATGACTCTTAGATTGTACCACTCTAAGGCCCACAGCTGAACACAGATGCCTTAAATAATTTACTCAGAAAAGCAATGTTGCAATTATCTAGTGAGGCCTTATGCCCTTGTGAAGCAAAGAATTGTAACGAAGTCAAAGTGTTCATTTTGCATTGCTCCTTAGTTTCTGAAGCTACCAGCAAAATCATCTCTATTTTGAAAAATTATAGATCCTTCTGGTGAAACAAATTTCTCTAAGTGTTTCTGTAAACGACTAGATAAAACAGTAGGGGAGTCTCAAAACCCTTGAGGAATTGTCTGCCATAAGCATCAGACTCCTTTATGAGCAAATAAGAATTTAGACTTGTCCACTTACAAGAAAAGAAAGAGGGGGAAGGAACAAAAGAAGGAAGGAAAAAAGGGAAGAAGGGAAGGAGGGAAGGAAGGAAAGAAGGGAGGAAGGGAGGAAGGAAATGAGGGAGGGAGGGAGAGAGGGAGGGAGGGAGAGAGAGAGAGGAAGGGAGGGCAGAGCATAGAAAAACAAAAATATTTTTTTCAGACGATACTGACATCAGAATAGATGAAGATTAGTAACTACAGGTGTTAATGGGACAACAAATTAATTTACTTCTCTAAAATCAGTACAAATCTATATAGAGCTTACCCACCTTTATCAAATTTACCTTTCTTCTTTACCAGAAATGTGGGATTACTACAGGGTAAGTACCCCTTTTAAATTATCCTTTTTGTTTGTTTGTTTGTTTGAGACAGGGTCTCACTCTGTTACCCAGGCTTGAGTGCAGTGGTGTGATCATGGCTCACTGTAACCTCAGACTCCAAGGTTCAGGTGATCCTCCCATCTCAGCCTCCCAAGTAGCTAGGACCACAGGCACCTGCCATCACGCCCGGCTAATTTTTTTTATTTTTATTTTTTGTAGAGACGAGGTCTCACTATGTTGCCCAGACTGGTCTCAAACTCCTAACCTCAACTGATCCTCCTAACTTGGCCTTCCAAAGCATGGGGATTACATGTTTTTCTAATTCTTTTATAACTGGTTTTATTATGTTTAATTGAGCTCTCAACAAAGGATACTGTTGACACATAGCCATGGCTCATCTTTTTGGTAAGCTACTTTTTATAGCTCAGATTAATCCAATATTGTCATTCCCTTTGATTAAATACTCCTTCAAGTCTTTTGCTTACTTTTAAATTCAGTTGTCTGATCATTATTATCATTATTATGATTGAGTTGTCAGAGTTCTTAATGCATTCTGGATACAAGTCCTTTATCAGATATATGATTTGCAAAATTTTTCTCCCAGTCTGTGGCTTGTCTTCTCATTTCTTCAATGGAATATTTTGAAATGCAATTTTTTTTCATCTTCATTTTTTATGAAGTTCAGTTTATTTATTTTTTCTATTATAGGTCATGCTTTTGGTGTTGTATCTAAGAATCTTTGCCTAACCCAAGGTCATGAAGATTTTCTCCTGTGTTTTATTCTAAAAGATTTATAGTTTTTTACTTCGCATTTAAGTGACTTGTTTCAGCTTGTGGGGACTTTTCCAGCACAGTATGAGACTGCCACTCTTTGCCATACCTCTTTTCTTTCAGAAGTATATAGTATCCACATCAGGTGCCTCTTCCCAAAAGGCTCCACAGACACTTCATCCACAGTACAGAATCCAGTAGCTATTAAGTTGCACAGCAGGTCTCTCACCAGTAGGTTTATAGGAGATTCAGGAGAAATGAAGAACACATGTTCCTTAGTCAAAGGACCTATCTCTATGGGAATGATAGAGGAAAGGGGACAAGTAGAAGGCTGACCCAAAATATTTGTAACCTGTATTAACCTGTCACCAGATGGGAAAAGTTATTGACACATTACAGTCCATTAGTTCTAACCTTTGGGATTCCCTCAATTGTCAATTTTGAACCATCTGCCAAGTATTTCCTTGCTGAAAGTTTTGTTCTAGGCTCTCCTAATTCTCTTATCTTTGCAGTTTCTGCATCATCCAGAGTGTCCTTCTGCAATCCCTCTTCCAACACCCTGGCTTCTTGCAATAACAACATATAGCCTCCCATCTTTCTTTCTTCCCTTTCTGGATTGGTCATTGTGGGGTTATTCCCTTCAGTAAAGAGTTCTAACTAAGCAGAGAACAAAGCAAACTTTAATCACTTCTTTTCTTTTTTTATTCTTAGATTATCCCAAAACTGAGTAGCTGCTGCTAAGATTTGAGTAATAGTTTGCCTTTGCCATCCTACTACCTTTTCCTTAATTTGGGTTTGGATAGTCAATGAGAGAGCTAAAATAAAGGTGGTTAGAGCCAGAGGGCAATTTTAATATGACCTTGGATCCATGCCAACAATTTTTTAGAATGCCTGAACAAGTCACTGATGGAAATCAATGAGGTACTCACCTGTCGTATGAGTGAACAGCTGCAATATCGTCCAGTTCCTCTTTACATGAAAGTTTCAAGGAACCTCTATCCTCAGATTATCCATATTTGTGGGGGATGGTGGTGGATAGTCAACTTCTCTTGGCCACCATACCCCTGATGTGGTAATCTTCTGGGCACCAACATCCTTGCTCCATCAAAGGATCAAAGTCTGCTTGTTGCAAAATTCCATGCAGTAGCCGGTGCACATCTCCACACATGGGGCTGTAAACTGAAAACATGCTGCATAGTACTGCATATTTCTGGGGCACAGGGAAGAGAAGCCTTTACATGAGTAAGAAAAGGATCTGAACCACCCAAGAGTCCTGGGTAGCTACTCAACGGCATCAGCTTTGCTGGCTATCCAAATAGGAAGGTCTGGTTTTCCTCACATTGAGACAATAAAAATGTAAATTATACAACACTTCAGTTCCAGTTTTGACATTCATAAGTTTAATACCTTAGTTGCCTGTCTTTTTCCAAGTGACAAGTGCAGCTACTCTCCATTCTGTTGCCTCATATGGGAACACAGTCTGTCTTAGCCAATTTTTTGTTGCTATAATTGAATACCACAGACTGAGTAATCTATAAAGAACAGAGGTTTATTTACCTCATGATTCTGGAGGCTGGGAAGTACAATATCAAGGAGCCAGCATCTAGTGAGGGCCTTCTTGCTGTGACATAACGTGCTGGAAGGTATCACATGGCAAGAGAGTAACAGCATGCCAGCTAAAGTCTCTCTTCCTCTTCTTATAAAGCCACCAGTACCATCATGGGGGCCCTACTCTAATGAAATTATCTAATCCTAACTGCCTCCCAAAGGCCCCACCTCCAAATACTATCAAATACGAATTTGGGGATTAAGTTTCCAACACATGAAATTTAGAGGACACATTCAAACCACAGCACAGTCTTTTATCCAAGTTCTCAATCATCCCATAATAATGTCTCTTTATTATTTCTACATTTCTAATTGTGTGTTGTGTGGTATGTAGATAAGACCTCCTGGAGGTGGAATCTGGTCTAAAACATAAAGTAGACTCAAGGCTAGGCCACCAGGCACACAAACTTGTATCCTCAAATAGAGCAGGTAGTTGTAGAAGGTTGTACCTTCATCTCCCTTTACAGGGAAATCTATTCTCTAAAAGATCATCACCTCCCCCTTGCCTGGGAGCCACTACAGTCAGTTAGAAGCAAAGAAGGATAAGGACATGCAGGGGAAGCAGAGGGAGCAGGGACAGCAGAGAAAGGAGGAGGAGGTCTCCATGAAAAAGAAAGTGCCTTTAATTTTTGCATTTCCCCTCTTTTTTCTTTTCATCTGGCTATCTGAATCCTTTTTTTTTTGGACAGAGTTTCACTCTTGTTGCCTAGGCTGGAGTGCAACGGCGCCATCTCGGCTCACCACAAGCTACAGGCATGCACTACCATGCCTGGTTAATTTTGTATTTTTAGTAGAGACAAGGTTTCTCCATGTTGGTCAGGCTGGTCTTGAACTCCTGCCCTCAGGTGATCTGCCTGCCTGGGCCTCACAAAGTGCTGGGATTACAGGCGTGAGGCACCATGCCCGGCCTATCTGAATCTTTTTTAAGGCTAGTCAAGTAAAACAGTGGGAGTGGAGAAGACACCAAGAAATCTATAATCAGTTGTGATCAATTAGTTGTAAACAGCACTATACTTTGACCAGCCCTAAATCATTTTTAACACTACTCTTAGAACAATATCCCATAAATACCAGGAACTCATTCATTCAGGATGAAACCCCTCCAAGGATGTGTTAATCTATCCAAATCAAAAGAACCATCCTCCCACCACTACATAACTGGATTCTCATGTGCATAACCATCACAAATGTGACAGAGAGATATTAACTATTTAAGAGAGAGACTTGAAGGCAACATTCCTATCTTCCCATATTTTTCAACCATATGATGACCCTGATTGAATTTTAGAGTCTACATTACCCATGTTTATTTAATAGTAACATATTGAATTTGGACAGGTTGGATTGTCTAGGTAGTAATCCCAAAAAAGAGAGCACTAGAAGGAAGACTTTTTATAATTCTGGGTCTCCTACCTGATTGTTTTATAGTTACAGACTGTCAGTTTTCTGCTCATGTCAGGAGCTACCATATATTCCATGTTCTCGTCACCAAAATTGTTGGGGAAATATAATTAAACACAAAATCTTCTCCTAACCCAGAATTCCTCTCCACAATGGTAGCAGAGAAAGAATGTTTTATTACTGAGTCAGCATTAAACCAGAGCATGATGCACATTCCACGTAACTCACTAAGAGACTGCAAAAACAGAAAGGAATCTCACCCCCTAACACAGCCAAGCAGATACAATCCATTATTTACATGTTTTCAAGTAAATAAATAATGACTAGTCCTCAAGTAAGAAGATTTGGCAGTATTGTTGTCACACATATTTCACCCAAACTTTACCAGTAATTGAGGTGCTAGTTAATTGGCTTTATCTAGAGGAAAAAAAAATCGTATCTTTATGAAAGGAAATAGCTTTGCAATTTGGAGCAAGGTGCCCACCAAAGTTAGATTTCTACACTCCCACAAAAACTGGGAGGTGGGGTGCTACCTCACTTGATGTTTACATTTTAAAGAAATGGCTCCCAGGTCTTTGAGAAAGACATTCTGGGTCATGAAGCTGATAAAAGGTCTATATAGTCTTCAAAAGTCTTCACTGAAATTTCAATGAAATATATATATACACACACACACACACACACACACACATATATGAAGAAAATATAGTTGACCCTTGAACAATGTGGGGGCTAGAGGCGCTCCCTGTGCAGTTGAAAATCTCCATATAACTTTAGACTCTTCAAAAACATAATCACTAATAACCTACTGTTGACCAGAAGCCTTACAGATAACTCATTCGATTAACAAATATTTTGTATGTTAAATGTATTATATACTGTATTCTTACAACAAAGGAAGTTGGAGAAAAGAAAATGTTATGAAGAAAATCATGATAAAAAATGTATTTGTGGCTGGGCGCGGTGGCTCAAGCCTGTAATCCCAGCACTTTGGGAGGCCGAGATGGGTGGATCACGAGGTCAGGAGATCGAGACCATCCTGGCTAACACATTGAAACCCCGTCTCTACTAAAAATACAAAAAGCTAGCCGGGCGAGGTGGCGGGCGCCTGTAGTCCCAGCTACTCAGGAGGCTGAGGCAGGAGAATGGCGTAAACCCGGGAGGCAGAGCTTGCAGTGAGCTGAGATCCGGCCACTGCACTCCAGCCTGGGCAACAGAGCCAGACTCCGTCTCAAAAAAAAAAAAAAAATGTATTTGCTATTAAGTGGATCATAAAAGTCTTTGGCCAGGCGCAGTGGCTCATGCCTGTAATCCTAGCACTTTGGGAGGCCAAGGCAGGTGGATCATCTGAGGTCAGGAGTTCGAGACCAGCCTGGCCAACATGGCGAAACACCATCTCTACTAAAAATATAAAAATTAACTGGGCATGGTGGTGCGTGCCTATAATTCCAGCTACCCAGGAGGCTGAGGAAAGAGAATCACTTGAACCCAGGAGGTGGAGGTTGCAGTGAGCCGAGATCGCGCCACTGCACTCCAGCCTGTGCAATGGGAGCGAGACTCCATCTCATAAATAAATAAATAAATAAATAAATAAAAGTTTTTGTCCTTGTCTTCAGGTTGAGTAGGCTCAAGAGGAAAGGTTGGTCTTACTTTCTCGGGGTGGCTGAGGTGGAAGAGGTGGAAGTGTAGTCAGGAGACACAGGCACACTTAGTGTAACTTTATGGAAATTAAATACATGATAATTTCTGTCTGACTTTTTCGCTATTTAATTTCTCTAAAAATGTGCCTATACGGTACCAATTCTTCCACAGTTTGCTTAGTTTCAGTGCATGCATCAGAGAAGGGTACATGTCATAAAAGAAGTCAAAAGCAATCTTTTTTTTTTTTTTTTTTTTGAGGCAGAGTCTCGCTCTGTCGCCCGGACTGGAGTGCAGTGGCCGGATCTCAGCTCACTGCAAGCTCCGCCTCCCGGGTTCACGCCATTCTCCTGCCTCAGCCTCCCGAGTAGCTGGGACTACAGGCGCCCGCCGCCTCGCCCGGCTAGTTTTTTTTTGTATTTTTAGTAGAGACGGGGTTTCACCGTGTTCGCCAGGATGGTCTCGATCTCCTGACCTCGTGATCCGCCCGTCTCAGCCTCCCAAAGTGCTGGGATTACAGGCTTGAGCCACCGCGCCCGGCTGTCAAAAGCAATCTTGAATAATCAGAACCCTTCTGCTAAATTGCCTAATGTCAACTTGTTTTCTCGTACCACTTCTTCTACATCTTCTTCATTGTCTGGCACAGGTTCAGAAACACTCATCTCTATCAGGTTGTCTTCTGTTCATTCCTCTGGTGTGGTGCTGATTAGCTCTTTAATTTCTCCAAGATCCACATCTTGAAACCCTTCCCACCACCCACCACCACCTTTTTTTTCCACCTCCACAATCTGTTTCTTTATTTCCTTGATTGGCTCTGTTGTAAATCCTGTGAAGTCATGCTGGACACAGTTTTCTCCAGCAGGAATTTATTGTTTTGGGCTTGATGGCTTTTTCCATAACAACGATGGCTTCTTCAATGATGTAATCCTTCCAGACTTTCATGATGTTCTATCAGAGTTCTCTTCCATAGCATTGACAATCTTTTGCATAGTGTACCATGTGTAATGTGCCTTAAAGGTCCTTATGGCTACCTGATCTAGAAGCTGGATTAGAGACATTGTGTTTGAGAACAAGGAGACCAATTTAAGGCCTTTGGTGTTGAACTCATAGGGATCTGGATGGCCAGAGGCATCATTCAATATCAAAAGAACTTTAAAAGGCAGTCCCTTACTGGCAAGGCACTTCCTGACTTCAGGGACAAAGCATCTATGGAACCAATCCAGAAACAGGGTTCTTGTTGTCCAAGCCTTCTAGTTATACAACCGGAAGACTGGCAGCTGGTGTTTGTTTTCTCCTCAAGGCTCAGGGGTTAGCTGTTTTATAGATAAGAGCAGTTCTTATCATAAAACCAACTGCATTTGCACAAAACAGTAGAGTTAGCCTGTCCCTTCCTGCTTAAAATCTTGGTGCTTGCTTCTCTTCCTTACCAACAAATGTCCTTTCTGGCATTCTTTTCCAGAATAGGGCACTTTAATCTGCACTAAAAACTGTTCAGGCAGGTATCTTTTCTCCTCAATGATTGTCTTAATGACATGTAGAAACTTGTCTGCTGCCTCTTGATCAGCAGAAGCTGCTTCTCCGGTTATCTTGACTTTTTTTTTTTTGTTGAGATGGAGTCTTGCTCTGTCGCCCAAGCTGGAGTGCAGTGGCGTAATGTCAGCTCACTGCAACCTCCACCTCCTGGGTCCAAGCAATTCTCCTGTCTCAGCCTCCTGAGTAGCTGGGATTACAGGCACACACCACCAGGCCCAGCTAATTTTGTATTTGTAGTAGAGATGGGGTTTCACCATGTTGGCCAGGCTGGTCTCCAACTCCTGACCTCAAGTGATCCGCCTGCCTCAGCCTCCTAAAATGCTGGTATTACAGGCATGAGCCACCATGCCTGGCCTGACTTTTTTTTTTTTTTTTTTGAGACGGAGTCTCACTCTGTCGCCGGGGCTGGAGTGCAGTGGCCGATCTCAGCTCACTGAAAGCTCCGCCTCCCGGGTTCACGCCATTCTCCTGCCTCAGCCTCCCGAGTAGCTGGGACTACAGGCGCCCGCCACCTCGCCCGGCTAGTTTTTTGTATTTTTTAGTAGAGACGGGGTTTCACAGTGTTAGCCAGGATGGTCTCGATCTCCTGACCTCGTGATCCGCCCGTCTCGGCCTCCCAAAGTGCTGGGATTACAGGCTTGAGCCACCGCGCCCGGCCTTTTTTTTTTTTTTTGAGATGGAGTCTCACTCTGTCACCCAGGCTGGAGTGCAGTGACGAGATCTCGGCTCACTGCAACCTCCACCTCCCGAGTTCAACTTCAGCCTCCTGACTAACTGTGATTACAGGCGTGCACCATCACGCCTAGCTAATTTTTTTATTTTTAGTAAAGACAGGGTTTTGCCATGTTGGCCAGGGTGGTATCAAACTCCTGACCTCAAGTGATCCACCCGCCTCAGCCTCCCAAAGTGCTGGGATTACAGGTATGAGCCACTGCGCCTGGCCAAAAGCTGCATTTTCAATACAACATAAAAAGGTATTTTGCAAAAAGTTCAAGGTTTTCATACCTACTGGCACAGCTGCAGCAACAACTTCATCAATTTCCTTTTCTTTTTTATAATTAGTCCTTACACTGGATTCATTTATCTTGAAATGGTGGGCAACCAAAGGTCGGGCGCAGTGGCTCACGTCTGTAATCCCAGCACTTTGGGAGGCCAAGGCAGGCAGATCATGAGGTCAGGAGATCGAGACCATCCTGGCTAACACGGTGAAACCCGTCTCTACTAAAAACACAAAAAATTAGCCGGGTGCGGTGATGGGCACCTGTAGTCCCCGCTACTCGGGAGGCTGAGGCAAGAGAATGGCATGAACTCGGGAGGCGAAGCTTGCAGTGAACCGAGATTACGCCACTGCACTCCAGCCTGGGTGACAGAGCGAGACTCCATCTTAAAAAAGAAAAAGAAAAAGAAATGGTGGGCAACCACAGCTGCAAATCTCAATCTATGTTACATATCAAGCAAGTCACCTTTTTTCTTGTAATGTCTTGATTTTTATCTGCTTCTTAGGAGTACATCACTAGTGGCTCTTCATCCTGTGGCATTATTCAAGGTTTGTCCCATCATAGGTCCCATGGTGTTATTCAAGGTTTATGGTATTGCACTGAACACAATGAAAAACACATGAAAATTGCAAGAGATCACTTTTTATTGTGATATGCGATTTACTGGAGAGACAAACTACTCATGCAGAGATGATTAGTGTCCCACGTAGTTCTAAGCAGATGCCCACAACACTTGGGCTCACAACAATAGCAACAGGAGGTGGCTACAAAATTGTTACAGTAGTACAGTATATACTACAGTTAATTTTATGCAGTTATGATTTAACATTGCATCTCTACTGTTTACATCTCTCTTGCACTGCACATGTTGCTATGTATGGTATATGTTTGTGTGTACATGTGAGATGCCCCATACTTTTAAACAACCAGATCTTGAGAGAACTCACTCACAATTGTGAGAACAGTACCAAGGGGATGGTACTAAACCATTCATGAGAAATTCAACTCCATAATCTAGTCCCCTGCCACAAGGCCCCATCTCCAACCTTGGGGATAACAATTGAACATGAGACTTGGTTGGGGACACAAATACAAACCATATCACAAGGATCAGAAACAAATCATAAGAGCAGCTAAAATTCAGAGAAGGTTGAATTCTCAGTTTCAGTGAGTCTCCTACACCAAAATCAGGGTCCCAGTAAAGAGTGGGACCCTAAGACTCGGAAGAGAGATTACTGAGTAGATGCGTTTGGGAACCTTGAACTCCAAGATCCTCCAGAAACTTCTGGACATGCAGAAGTGCTGCAATCCTCATTTTAGAGGACAGCAGTCCCCCCACCTCTGGATTGAAGATCATGAAAGGAACTCAAATGAGGCACTGTCTGGGACAATGCTTGCGCTTCTCAGGATCTGCCCCCTCCCTTCCCAGCAATTAGAACAATAACTATGGTCAAATTTCAACATGGGATGACTGGAGAAGTGCTTGACCTGCTGAGGGAGGAGAGGAATTATACACAAAAAGAGAGTCATTACATACACAAAAGGAGCTGCAGAACTTGGCTGACGTTTACCAGCAAAAACTGGAAGAGTATATCTGAGGATGCTGGATCTGCAGGACAGATTACAAAACTGAGTAGAGAAAAGTGTGTTAATATGGAGGTACTCTCCTGTGACACAGGATTCAGCACACTGGCAAGGGCCCCAGAGGCCAGTTTTGAAATGGTTTTAGGAAGGCAGAAAAAAGCAGTGGTCCACACTAAATGAAGTAGCAATACTAGAACTTAGTGGTAAGACTACAGAGGAATAGATCAAAAGGCTTAGAGAAGTGAACATGTTAGGATGGATTTATTACATGAGACAAGAAGACCGACCAGTTGACTATGTTCATTGGAGGGGCCCAGAGTATAGTTCACTTACCAAAACAATAAGGAATGTGATAGTGAGGGGACACAAGCATTATTGAAAAGCTTCAGCCAGGCGCAGTGGCTGACACCTGTAATCCCAGCACTTTGGAAGGCCAAGTGGGGAAGATCATTTGAAGTCAGGAGTTCGAGACCAGCCTGGCCAACATGGTGAAACCCCATCTCTACAACAAATACAAAAATTAGCCAGGCATGGTGGCACACGCCTATAGTCCCAGCTACTGGGAGGCTGAAGCAGGAGAATCACTTGAACCTGGGAGGCGGAGGTTGCAGGGAGCCGAGATTGCACCACTGCACTCCAGCCTGGGTAACAGTGAGACGCCGTCATAAATAAACAAACAAATAAATAAATAAATAAAAGCTTCATAGTCAGTTGGGCATGGTAACTCATGCTTGTAATCCCAGCACTTTGAGAGGCCAAGGTGGGTGGATTCTTTGAGCCCAGGAGTTCAAGACCAGCCTGGAAACATAGGGAGATCCCATCTCTACAAAAAGAAAAGAAGAGCTCCATAGCAGTAGCTGTCCTCTGTAAAACCGGGCTGATGATAGGAGATGCTCATACAGAACTGGGCTCCCTAGTGCTAACAGAGGTGATAGGATTCTGAAATAGGGGAGACTAGGTGATGACACCTAACCGTCAAAAGTGAATTGGTTATAAGTATAGGCAGCAAGGTTGAAATGACACCAAGGGATGCCTCCTGACTCACAGGGATTTAATGAGATGACCCATAGAACATTGTGTTCCTAGGGGCAATTCAGATAAACAGCCAGCAAGGGTATTATTATATATAAATATATAGATAAGCAGAAGTCTGAAGTCAGTTGCCTCAATGGAAAGTCACAGCTTCTTTTCTAACTTCCAGACCTAAGCCAGTTCTCAGACCCCAAGTCCATAAAATGAAGAAAAGGTCAGGTTCCATGAGAAAGGGCCCTACAACAACATGGTAAGTATATTTAGTAGTATTCTCCAGGCCTTCTCCAAAATTGTCTATGACCATTTACTCAGATAGCTGGGGAAAGGGGAATACAGAGACTTTCAAGTCTGCTGGACCCAGGAAATAAGTAGACACTGATACCCAGGAGCCAAAGTGTTACTGTGGCCCACTTGTTAGGGAGAAGCTTATGGGGTCAGGAAATAATTGGGATATTGGCCCAGGTTTGTCTCACAATGAGTTCAATAGTCATCTCCATGACTCCCAAATGAATCATCGGATTGAATACATTAGCAGTTCGCAGAATCCTTACCTCAGTTCTTTGCTCTATGGAGTGAGAGCTATTATAATAGGAAAAGGACTATGAAAGCCCCTGAAAGTCACCACCATCCCCGAAGAAAAACCTTTCAATGGCCAAAACAGTAAATAAAAACCAATATTGCATCTGGGGGAAGGGAGAAATAGCAAAGATTAGTGTCACCCTCAAAATATTAAACAATGCAGGAGGCATGGTCCTCGTCATATCTTTCCTCAATTAATCAGTCTGCGGGCTGGGCATGGTGGCTCACACCTGTAATCCAAGCATTTTGGGAGCCCAAGGTGGGCCGATCACTTGAGGCCAGGAGTTCGAGGCCAGGAGTTCGAGACCAGTCTGGCCAACATGGTGAAATCCTGCCTCTACTAAAAATACAAAACTTAGCCGGGCTTGGTGGTACACGCCTGTAGTTCCAGCTACTCAGGAGGCTGAGGCAGGAGAATCACTTGAACTTGAGAGGTGGAGGCTGCAGCAAGCCAAGGTCACACCACTGCACTCCAGCCTGGGCAACAGAGCAAGACTCCGTCTCCAAAAAAAAAAAAAATTAATCAGTCTACCACCTGCCCAGTAAACATAATAGTCCCAGTTGTATCTACTGAACTCGATGTAGTATCTTTACTAAAGCAAATAACACACCTCTGGTAGATGGTATATGGCTACTGATTTGGACCAATACATTTCTTTCATACGTGTCAGGAAGGAAAATCAGAAACTGGTTCTATTCACATGGAACAGACAGCAGTATATATTCCCAGTCTTACCCCAAGGCTAAGTTATTTCTCTGCTCTCTCTTATAACTTAACGGGACCTGAACCAACTAAATATTTTATAGAACATCATATTGGTCCACTCTATTGATGGTATCATGTTAACTGGAACTGATGAGCAAGCAGCAGAAGTACCCTGGGTGTCGTAATAAGATGTACATTCTGGAAAGTAAAAAAAACCCTGCAAAAAGATTCAGGGATGAGCTACATGAGTGAAGTATTTAGGGATCCAGTGGTCTAGGGTCTGGGGAATGCTGGGACATCCACTCTGAAGTGATGGACAAATTATTGCACCTTTAACCTCCCACCTTTAAGAAAGAGTCCAAAGGTAGGACTCTGGGTCTGGAAGCAATATAGTCTACACTTAGAAATACCATAATAACCCATTTATGAATGACATAGAAGGCTACTAGTTGTGAGTGGATCCAGGACAAGAAAGGCCTCTGTAGCAGGTCCAAGCTGCAGTAAATGCAATCGCACCACTTGGGTAATACGCTCCAAAAGATTCCTTGACATGAGATGTATCTGTGGTAGAAGAAAAATGTGGACTCCCTAAGAAGCCCAAATAGGAACCGTGCAGTGCAGACCTTAGGGTTCTGGAGCAAGGCCATGCCATCTAGAAGCAGAAAGCTACATATCATTTGAAAGGAGCTCCTGGTATGCTCCTGGGCCCTGGTAGAGACTGAGCAATTGCTCTTCAGATTTTTTTTTTTTTTTGGAACCGGAGTCTCACTCTGTCACCCAGGCTGAAGTGCAATGGTGCGATCTTGGCTCACTGCAACCTCTGCCTCCCGGGTTCCAGTGATTCTCCTGCTTCAGCCTCCCCAGTAGCTGGGATTACAGGCATAGGCCACCACACCCGGCTAATTTTTGTATTTTTAGTAGAGACAGGGTTTTGCCATGTTGGCCAGGCTGTTCTCAAACTCTTGACGTCAGGTGATCCACCACCTCAGCCTCCCAAAGTGCTGTGGTTGCAGGTGTGAGCCACCACACCTGGCCCCGATTTTTTTTTTTTTTTTTTTTTTGAGTACTTGCCCTTTGGATATCAAGTATCCGTGTTCCCAGTATTGCTCATCATGAGCTTGGGTCTGTCAGACCATCCATCATAAGGTTGGGCAGGCCCTAGCAGCAATTTGTTGTAAGATAAAGTGGTACATCCACCAGGATTGGGTGCTAGCAGGCCAAAAGACCCAAGCAAGCTATAGAAACAGGTGGTCCAGACACCAATGTCACCTACAATTGATGCACTGGTGCTTCTTCCTTAACTGACACCAATGGGCACACAGAAGGGGAAGTATTCCTTATGATCAGCTGGCATAAAAGGGAAAATCTCAAATTTAGCTCATGGATAGATCGGCTCAGTATTTGTGTACCAGCTGAAAATATGTAGCTATTGCCCTACAACCCCACTCAAAGATGTCTCTGAAGACAGTGAGCAGAGCTTTGGGTGGTACACTTGGTCACCCACTTTGTGTGGAAGAAGTGGCCCAAACTTCTTATACTGATTCATGGGAAACAGTGAATGGTTTGGCTGGTTGGTAAGGGGACTGGAAGGGAAAGATGGAAAGATTGGGATCAAGGAGGTCTGGGGAAAAGGCATATGAGTGGGACTATGGGAATGGGTACAAAGTGTGAAGGGTTTTGTCTCTTTATTTTAACATTAATCAGAATGCATTCGCTGCAGAAGCAGCACTAAATGACCAAGAGGACAGGATGATCTGGCCAGTAGATGTCAGCCAGTCTGTCCTCTGCCATCCCAGTGCTTACACAATAGAGTAGCCACAGTGGCAAAGACGGAGGTTACACATGCCCAACAACATTGGCTTCCTCTCACCAAGACTAATGTAGAGATGGCTGTGGCTGAATGTCTAATCTTCTAGCAACAAAAACCACACCAAGTCCCCAGTATGGCACCATCTCTTGAGGATATCAACCAGACATGTGGTGTCAAAATGATTACATTCAACCCCTTCCCTCTAAAAAGGTGAGATTGCCACATATGCCACACACAAATTTTTCCTTCACTGCCTGCAAGGACTCAGTCAGCACCACTACCTGAGATCATGATGTATCTGATCTATCAACATAGAATCTCTCCTAATGTCACCTCAGGCCAAGAGATTCACTTTATGAAAACTGTGATACAGCAGTGAACACATGACAATGAAATTCATTGGCCCTACAACATTGTGCACCATTCAGAGGCTGCTGGTGTAATAGAGTGATAGAAAGGCACTTTAGGGCCGGTTGCGGTGGCTCACATCTGTCATCAATCCTAGCACTTTGGGAGGCCGAGGCGGGTGGATCATGTGAGGTCAAGAGTTTGAGATCAGCCTGACCAACATGGTGAAACCCTGTCTCCGTTAAAAATATAAAAATTAGCCGGGCATGGTGGTGGGCGTCTGTAATCCCAGCTACTCAGGAGGTTGAGGCAGGAGAATCGCTTGAACCCAGGAGGCAGAGGTTGCAGTGAGCCGAGATCGTGCCATTGCACTCCAGCCTGGGCTACAAGAGCAAAACTCTGTCTCAAAAAAATAAATAAATACATAAATAAATTTTTTTTTTTTAAAAAAAGGCACTTTAAAGGCACAGACGAAGCACCAGCTTTGAAACTATCCCTGTGAGGATGGGGCACTATCCTTCAAGATGCAGTATTTGCAGACAGTCCCTGACTTATGATGGCTCCACTTAGAATTTTTTGACTTTATAATAGTGCGAAAGTGATACACATTCAGTAGAAACTACACTTCTACACTTTGAATAGTGAATCTTGATCTTTTCCTGGGGAAGTGATATGTAATATGATACTCTCTTGTGATGTTGGGCAGGGGCAGCAAGCTGAGCTCCCACTCAGCCGGGCAATCACAAGGGTAAACAACCAATCCTCTACAGTGTACAACGTTGCCAGATGAGTTTGCACAACTATAAGCTAATATAAGTGTTCTGAGCATGTTTAAGATAGGCTAGCCTAAGCGATAATGTTCACTAGGTTAGGTGTATTTAATGCATTTTTGACTAACAAAGTTGAGGAGCATCTGTACTCTAAACCAGGGATCAGCAAATTATGGACAACATGCCAAATCCAGCCCACTGCCTGTTTTGATAAATATGATTTTATTGGAACATAGCCATGCTCATTTGTTTACATACTGTCTTTGGCTGCTTTCATATTACAACATCAGAGTTGAGTAGTAGCAACAGAGACCATATGGACTGCAAAGTCTAAAATATTTACTGTCTGGCCCTTTATAGAAAAAGCTTACTGACTCTAGCTCTAACTCAGAGATCATTATATAGTGTTCTGGCCCCAACAGGGTAAATACATGGGTGTGTAGAACCAAGACATGGAAGTAAGAATGACCCTCTCATCATCACTCCTAATGAACTACTTGAGGAATTTATGCTTTCTGTCTCCACAACTTTAGGATCTATGCATCTAGAAGACCCGTTCCCAGTCGGGGATCACTTCCACAAAAGGACAATAGTAAGAGTCCGACTACACCCAAAGCTACACCTATTAGTGGTCACTTGGGCTCCTTCTGCCAATAGATCAGTAGGTATGAAAAACAGTTGCCATATTGACAGTGGGGATTGGCCCTAGATTATCGTGAGGATGTAAAGTTGCTGCTATATAATATGAGCAGGGAAGAGTATGTTTGGCATTCATGTGACCAACTGGGGCATCTCTTGCTACTGTAATGCCCAGTTTTAGCCATGAATGAGCAAGTGAAGCAACCACAGACCTGATAAGGGCATGAAAACGGGCTGAGACACACAGCGATAAAGGTACAGGTCACCCCATCAGGAAAGCCACCTAGACCAGCAGAAGAACCAAACAAGTTAGGGAAATCTAGAATGGGTGATGAAAGAAGAAAAGGAGAATATCAGTTAAAGTCTCAGAACCAATCAGAGCAGTCAAGGCTGTGGTTTGTTTAAATCTCCTCTTTAAGGCTGTGGTTTGTTTAAATCTCCCACCAACTAGAATCCTGGAAAAACCATGCCCCAATACAGTGAACTTAATAGGAAGTAGCAGGTGGATCTGATTGGTCCAAGGAATGAACTGTAGACACTGTTGGTGCCTTACATGATCACCTTCATTAACTGGTGCATCCATTCCCCAGCTACATTGAGTGCTGTGGCTAAGAGCTTACACCTTTAAACATCTCCAAATAATTAACCTTTGCTAAGAGGAGCCACCTCTTCTGAAGACCACTGGGAAATTCAAACACTCCCCACCCCCACCCCACACCACTACCAACAATAATGATCAATGACTGACTGATAGGCCTAATTCCCTTGCCTCCTAATGGAAGAACTCCTCAAGTTCCTCATTGCTACATGAAACAACTCCTGACACATGTTACAGGCCATGACCATACGCATTCCTCCCCTGTATCTTCCTACTGTCATTCTTTTACAGGTTTTTCCTAAAGAGCCCTCCCTCAATAAATCACATACACCTAAATGCCTGCCTCAGGCTCTGCTTCTGGGCCTTTCATGCAAAGGCAGAGCCATTTTCCTTAAGCTTACTGACCAGAGCACATGCTCCTTGCAGGCAGGAATGCCCCAAAGAAAGGGGATAAGTCACAGATGCCAAATTCTTAGTCCCAAATCACAATTCAGCATGTCACTCCTCCTCCATGAGGAGCAGCGAAGGGCTTTATAGAAAAGCCTGGAGTGTGACCTGAGTATGTGTCCCTTCACCTGAAAACTGGGTAAATTAGGAATAAGTAATCCCCCTTGTCTTGGGTTGGCTCCCCAGAAGCAGGCTCTGAGATGAGGATTCAAGTACATGCAGTTAATTTAAGGCAGTGCTCCCAAGAGACCTCAATAAGGAAATTGAGGAAGCGGGACAGGAAAACGGAAGTAGCTAAGTAAATGTGTAATTTCAGGAAACATCCCATGGAGGGTTGCTTCCACATGATCCCACAGGAGAATGCCAAGCATAAATTATGTCACAGGGTTTGTCCCTACTCAAGACAGAGGAATTAAACTTTCACCCAATAACCTTCATTTGGTAAAGACTATCCAGAACTTGCAAGCAGAAAAGGGTGGGGTTGCAAAAAGATGAATGTAAATTCTCAGACATTGTGAGTTCTCTGCATGTACAAGCAAAGCAGCTCCCGAAAACAGGCTTCCAAGAGAGCCAGAGAGGCAAAGGTGCAGGCCTTTAGAAGTAAATATACACAGCTGGGCATCGGGGCATTACATGCCTGTAATCCCAGCACTTTGAGAGGCTGAGGCAGCCAGATCACCTGAGGTCAGGAGTTTTGAGACCAGCCTGGCCAACACAGAGTGAAACCCTGTCTCTACCAAAAATACAATAATAGCTGGGAGTGGTGGCGTATGCCTGTAATCCCAGCTACTCCGGAGGCTGAGGCAGGAGAATCACTCGAACCCGGAAGACAGAGGTTGCAGTGAGCCGAGATTGTGTCATGGCACTCCAGCCTGGGTGACAAAGCAAGACTTTGTCTAAAAAAAAAGGAAGTAAATAAACACAAAAGCCAGGGAAGGAGTTCAAGAAATTTTTTTTGTTTTCTTTTTTTTGAGACGGAGTCTCGCTCTGTGGCCCAGGCTGGAGTGCAGTGGCCGGATCTCAGCTCACTGCAAGCTCCACCTCCCGGTTCACGCCATTCTCCTGCCTTAGCCTCCCGAGTAGCTGGGACTACAGGCGCCCGCCACCTCGCCCGGCTAGTTTTTGTTGTTTTTTAGTAGAGACGGGTTTCACCGTGTTAGCCAGGATGGTCTCTATCTCCTGACCTCGTGATCCACCTGTTTCGGCCTCCCAAAGTGCTGGGATTACAGGCTTGAGCCACCGCGCCCGGCCAAGAAATTGTTAAAGGAATCTGAGAGGATCTGGGCAGAACAACAGTAATCAGTACAACCTCCTAACATTTAACAGTTTTTTTTTTTAACTGTCTTTATACATATTTTATGTATCATATAATTCACCCATTTCTAGTGTACAATTCACTGATTTTTAGTAAATTTACCATGCTGTGTAACTATCATTATAAATCCACTTTAGAATGTTTTTATAACCCCAGTAAGATCCCATTTATTGTTACTCCTTTTCCCCATCATGAGGACCAAGCAACTACTTTCTTGTCTCTATGGAATCATACCATTTGTAGAATTCTGTGACTGGCTTCTTTCACTTAGTATTACGTTTTTAAGGTCCATCTAGGTTGGAGCATGTATCAGTACTTCCTTGCTTGTTATGGCTGAATAATATTCCATTGTTTGAATATGCCACATTTTGTTTATCCAGCCCTTAGTTGATGGACATTTGGGTTGTTTCTACTTTTTGGCTATCATGAATAATTCTGCTCTGAAAATTCTTGCACTAGCAAGTGTGTACAAGTGCTTTCATCCCCTTTGGGTATATACCTTGAAGAGGAATTGCTGGGTCATATGATAGATTTATGTTTAACTTTTTAAGAAATTGCCAAACTGTTTTCCAAAGTGAGTATACCATGTACGTGCCCATCAGGAATTTACGAGGATTACCATTTCTCTGTATCTTTGTCATCAATTCTTTACTGTGTGCTTTTTTCTTTATTTCTGCAATTCTAGTGCGTATGCAATGATATCTCATTGTAGTTTTATTTGCATTTCCATAACTAATGATATTGATCATATTTTCATGTTCAATGTATTAAAAACACCTTTCTTGAGGCACAATTTACATACCTTAAAATTCACTGGTGTAATTGCTCAAATCAACAATTTTTAGTAAATTTCCAGGGTTGTACAACCATCACCACAATCCACCACGAAGTTTCCATCAACAGAGGAGATCCCTAATGTCATTTGCAGTTAATCTCCACTCCCTTAAGCCTAAGGAACAACTAATCTATTTTCTATCTATACACATTTGTCTTTTCTGGACATTTAATATAATACTGGCCAGGCGTGGTGGCTCATGCCTGTAATCCCAGCACTTTGGGAGGCTGAGGAGGGTGGATCATTTGCAGTCAGGAGTTCAAGACCAGCCTGGCCAACATGGTTAAACCCCATCTCTGCTAAAAATACAAAAATTAGCCAGGCACGGTGGCGCACACCTGTAGTCTCAGCTACTCGGGTGGCTAAAATATGGGAATCGCTTGAGCTCAGGAAGTGGAGGTTGCAGTGAGCTGAGATTGTGCCTCTATACTCCAGCCTGGGCAACAAAGCGAGACTCTGAAAAAAAACAAAACAAAACAAAATGTCAGTTTATAGCATTGCTCAAGTCTTCAGAATGTTTGTTCTATCCATTACTGAGAGCAATAATGAAGTCTTGAACTGTTCATTTCTGTCTTCAATTCTGTTATTCTTCTTGTATTTTGGGGCCCTGTGGTGAGTATGTGTACATGTTTATAATTATCGTTACAATTCATGTCTCTAATGAATTGACCTTTAGTCATTAATATTCTAATTTCTCTCCAGTTACATTTCCTTGTGTATTAGAGTCTAGTTTATCTGATATTAATATAACCACACCAGTAGTCTTATGTTTACTGTTTGCATGGTACATCTTTTTTCTTTTGTTTGTTTTTTTTGAGACAGTCTCACTCTGTCTCCTAGGCTGGAGTGCAACAGCGTGATCTTGGCTCACCATAAGTTCTGCCTCCTGTGTTCAAGCGATTCTCCTGCTTCAGCCTCCTGAGTAGCTGGTATTACAGGCGCCTGCCACCACACCTGGCTAATTTTTGTATTTTTAGACAGGACTTCACCATGTTGGTCAGGCTGGGCTCGAACCCCTGACCTCAAGTGATCTGCCTTTCTCAGCCTCCCAAAGTGCTGGGATTACAAGTATGAGTCAACATGCCTGGCCATCGTTTTTCATCCTCTTAATTTCAACCTACTTGTGTCTTTGAAATTAAAGTAAATCTCACGTAGACAGCATATAGTTGGACCTTGGGATATTTTTCCCACTCCGACAAT
Source organism: Trachypithecus francoisi (assembly GCF_009764315.1). Classification (NCBI taxonomy): domain Eukaryota; kingdom Metazoa; phylum Chordata; class Mammalia; order Primates; family Cercopithecidae; genus Trachypithecus; species Trachypithecus francoisi. The sequence goes on from NW_022681471.1 coordinate 25,406,156, forward strand.
ATCTTCCTTTGATTCAGTTGTTTAATCCATTCACATTTAATATTATTGGTATGACTGTATTTATGTTGGCCATTTTGATAATTTTTTCTGTATGTCTCATCTTTTATGTTCATTTGTTCCTCTTTTATTTTCTTCTTTTGTATTAAACATATATTTTCTACTGTATTTTTAAAATTCCTTTGTTGAATGATTTCTCTATTTTGAGGGGTTTTTTTTTAGTGATTGCTCAATTCTTTTGTACTAACTTACGTATTTACCATTTGTGGTACTCTTCCATTTTTTCTGTAATTTCAAATTCTTTTTGGTGTCATTTACTTACTATAATGTAGTTTCATCCCTACCTCCTCCTTTATGCTATTATCATCATACATATCACATTTTGGCTGGGCACAGTGGCTCACGCATGTCATCCCAGTATTTTGGGAAGCCGAGGCAGGTGGATCACTTGAGGTCAAGAGTTTGAGACCACACTGACCAACATGGTGAAACCCACCTCTACTAAAAATACAAAAATCAGCCAGGCGTGATGGTGCACACCTGTAATCCCAGCTACTCAGCTACTCAGGAGGCTGAGGCAGGAGGATTGCTTGAACTCGAGAGGCAGAGTGCGCAGTCAGCTGAGATCATGCCACTGCACTCCAGCCTGGGCGACAGAGTGAGACTCTGTCTCAAAAAGTAAAAAATTTAAAAGTTTTAAAAATGGTATATATTACATCTTTATATGTTAAAAGTCTAAGAATATGATTTTATAATTGCAGTTTTATGGAATTATTTTAAATCTATTAAGAGAATAAAAGATTAACTGTACACATACACATATAAGTGACTTCAAAACGTTTGTGGGAAAAATGGAATTAAAAACAAAAATGTAAGGTCGGGCGTGGAGGGTCATGCCTGTAATCCCAGCACTGTTGGGAGGCTGAGGCAGATGCATCACCTGAGGTCAGGAGTTCGAGACCAACCTGGCCAACGTGGTGAAACCCCGTCTCTACTAAAAATATAATAATTAGCGCTGGATGTGGCGGCGGGCACCTGTAATCCCAGTTACTTGGGAGGCTGAGACAGGACAATCGCTGAACCCGGGAGGCGGATGTTACAGTGAGCCAAGATCATGCCATTGCACTCTAGCCTGGGCAGTAAGAGCAAAACTCCATCTCAAAAAAAAAAAAAAGTAAATATAAACTTTATTTCTCAACATAAACTCCATCAAGTTCAAGATACTTCGGTAACGGATGATACCATTTAGTCCGTCCCTAAAGAACTGGGATCTTGGGAATTTAACCATGTCTATGCTATCTGTTTTATATTACTAGCAGAAGAAAAATGGGTGCCCTTTACAGATTCTTAAGATTAGGAAACAAAAAGAAGTCAGAAAGAACCAAATCAGGACTACAAGGCAGATGCCTAATTATTTTTCATCGAAATTCTCACAAAATTGCCCTTATTTGATGACAATGATGAGCAGGAAAATTGTTAATCATAAAGGACTCTCTGGTGAAGTATTCCTAGGGGTTTTTCTGCTAAAACTTTGGCTAACATTCTCAAGACATTCTCATAATAAGCAAATTTTTATTGTTCTTTGGCCTCCCAGAAAATCAACAAGCAAAATGCCTTGAGCATGTGTAAACACTGTTGCCATGACCTTTGTTCTTGACTACTGTGTTTTTGCTTTGACTGAACCACTCCAACTGTTGGTAGCCATTCCTTTGTGCTTTGCCTTCAGGATTGTACTGGTAAGGCAATGTTTCATATCCTCTCACAAGTCTTCAAAGAATGCTTCAAAATCTTTTTTTTTTTTTTTTTTTTTGAGACGGAGTCTCCCTCTGTCGCCCAGGCTGGAGTGCAGTGGCGGGATCTCAGCTCACTGCAAGCTCCGCCTCCCGGGTTTTTTACGCCATTCTCCTGCCTCAGCCTCCCGAGTAGCTGGGACTACAGGCAGCCGCCACCTCGCCCGGCTAGTTTTTTGTATTTTTTAGTAGAGACGGGGTTTCACACATGTTAGCCAGGATGGTCTCGATCTCCTGACCTTGTGATCCGCCCGTCTCGGCCTCCCAAAGTGCTGGGATTACAGGCTTGAGCCACCGCGCCCGGCCAGTGCTTCAAAATCTTGATCCCACTTATTTAAGATATCCTTTGAAAGCTCTGTTCTTGTCTGAAGCTGATCTGGCTCCAATGATTTTGGCACCCATCAAGTAGAAAATTTTCTCAACTTTAGTTTTTCAGTCAGAATTGGGTGAGCTGAACCAACTGAAGGGTCTATGATGTTGGCTATTGTTTCTGTCATTGATCATCGGTGATTATTAGGTACTCCTTCATTAGGGCATGAGCAAGATGAACTCATGCCTTAATTGAAAGAGTACCAATGAAGGAGCAACTTTTCTCCTCACAAACTGATGTGGATAGTCTGCCACTGTGGGCTTCATCTTCAACATTGTCTCATCCCTTCTTAAAATGAGTTATCCATGCTTGGCACAGTGGCTGACGCCTGCAATCCCAACACTTTGGGAGGCCAAGGCGGGCAGATCACTTGCAGAAGTTCAAGACCAGCCTGGGCATTATGGTGAAACCCTAGCTCTACAAAAAATATAAAAATTAGCTGGGCATGGTGGTGCACACCTGTAGTCCCAGCTAATAGGGAGGCTGAAGTAGGAGGATCACTTGAGCCTGGGAGGTTGAGGCTGCAGTGAGCCACGAACATGCCACTGTACTCCAGCCTGGGTGACAGAGCAAGACCCTGTCTCAAAAAATAAAAAGGAAATGAGTTATCCATTTGCAAATTGCTGATTTATTTGGATCTTTGTCCCCACAAACTTTTCATAATGCATCAACGATTTCACCACTCTTCCACACAAGCTTCACCATAAATTTAATGTTTGTTCTAACTTCAAATTTAGCAGAATTCATGTTGCTCTGATAGAGGCTATTTCCAAACTGATGTCTTATCCTTTTTATACCTCAAACTAGAGGCATTAAGGTACGTTATAACAAGTTAGTACAGGTTTATTTGGATGCTAAAATTTTTGGAATCCATGTATAGTTTCTTCATAATATGCATTTCCATGAACTTTTAGAAAACTCCTTGTGGGTATAGATACATACATCTTACACTGTTTATTTATAATGCCTACATAATTACTTTTACTTGTGCTTTTGATTTGTGTGGATTCGATTTAATATATAGTGTTATTTTCTCCCTAAAGAACTTATTTTGGCATTTCTTTTGGGTTTATTCTTCTAATTTCTTGTAAGGCAGTTATGCTAGCAATACATTTTATCATTCATTTGGGAATTTATTTTGCCTTCAGTTTTGAAGAATACTTTTGCTGCATATGGATTCTTGCTTGAAAGACTTTTCTTAAGCACTTGGAATATATCATCTTACCGCCTGCTGGCATCCATTGTTTCTGATGAGAGGCCAGGTGTTAATCTACACATTTCTTACATTTGTAGATTCATGGAATCATCACCACAATCAAAATGTAGAATTGTTCCATCATGATAATGCTCCTTCATTCAGTCTCTATAGCCACATTCTGCCCCTCCATGCCCCACTCCTTGGCAACTACTGATCTGTTCCCCATCTCTATAATCTTGTTATTTTAAGAATGTCGCCGGGCGCGGTGGCTCAAGCCTGTAATCCCAGCACTTTGGGAGGCCGAGACGGCGGATCACAAGGTCAGGAGATTAGACCATCCTGACTAACACGGTGAAACCCCGTCTCTATTAAAAATATAAAAATAGCCGGGCGAGGTGACGGCGCTGTAGTCCCAGCTACTCGGGAGGCTGAGGCAGGAGAATGGCGTGAACCCGGGAGGCGGAGCTTGCAGTGAGCTGAGATCCGGCCACTGCACTCCAGCCTGGGTGACAGAGCGAGACTCCGTCTCCAAAAAAAAAAAAAAAAAAATGTCATTTAAATGAAATCATACATTATGCAACTTTTTGAGGTTGACTTTTTCACTCAGCATAATTCTCTTTTGATTTATCTAGGTATGTGCATATATTGATAGTACATTTTTTTTTTGCTGTGTAGTATTTCATGATATGGATGTAGCACATTTTGTTAACCATCACCCACTGAAATGTGTTAGGGTCATTTGCAGTTTGGGCTAGTAAAAGAAAGCTGCTTTCAGCCAGGCACAGAGGCTCATACCTGTACTCCCAGCACTTTTGAAAGCCAAGGTGGGGAGATTGCTTTGAGGTCAGGAGTGAGACCAGCCTGGCCAATATGGCAAAACCCTGTCTATACAAAAAAATACAAAAATTAGCCAGGAGTGGTGGCAGGAGAGGTTGCAGTAAGTCGAGATCGTGCCACTGCACTCCAGCTCCTGGGTGACAGAGCTATGCTCTATCTCACAAAAAAAAGGAAGGAAGGATGGAAAGATGGAAGGATAGGAAGGAAAGGAAGGAAAGGAAGGAAGGAAAGGAAGGAAAGGAAGGAAAGGAAGGAAGGAAGGAAAGGAAGGAAGGAAGGAAGGAAGGAAGGAAGGAAGGAAGGAAGGAAGGAAGGAAGGAGAAGCAAGCTGCTTTCAACATTCACATACAGGTTTATGAACCTAAGCTTTCATTTCTCTAGCATAAAGTGGTGGCCAAGAGTGCACTTGCTGCATCACATAGTGAGGTATAATTTTTAAAGAAACTACAAAAATATTCTCCAGAGTGACTATACCATTTTTACATTGTTACCAGCAATGTATGAGTGATCCAGCTTGGTAAATCCTTACCAGCATATGGTGTTGACATGGTTTGGCTCTGTGTCCCACCCAAATCTCATCTTGAATGGTAACCCCCATAATCCCCATGTGTTGAGGGAGGGACCTGGTAGGAGGTGATTGGATCATGGGGGCATTTCCCCACGCTGTTCTCACAATAGTGAGCGAGTTCTCATGAGATCTGATGGTTTTATAAGTGTTTGACAGTTCCTCCTCACATACTCTCTCACCTGCCACCATGTAAAACGTGCCTGCTTGCCCTTACACCATGATTTGGTAAGTTTCCTGAGGCCTCCTGAGCCATGCAGAACTGAGTCAACTAAACCTCTTTCCTTTATAAATTATCTAGTCTCAGATAGTATCTTTATAGCAGTGTGAGAATGGAGTAATACAGGTTATCACTATTTTTTTTTTTTTTTTAGTTTTAGCCAACCTGATAGTGATATAGTGATATCTCACTACAGCTTTAATTTTCATTTCTGTAATGTCTAATGATGTTATGTTATCTTATTATGTGCTTACTTACCATCCATTGTCCTTTTCAGTGAATGTCTGTTCATATCTTTAGCTCAATTTCTTTTTCCTTTTTTTTGAGACTAAGTCTCGCTCTGTCACCCAGGCTGGAATGCAGTGGCAAGATCTCAGCTCACTGCAACCTCCACCTCCCAGGTTCAAGCGATTCTCCTGCCTCACCCTCCCAAGTAGCTGAGATTACAGGCACCTGTCACCACATCCTGCTAATTTTTGTATTTTTAGTAGAGACAGGGTTTCACCATGTTGGCCAGACTGGTCTCGAACTCCTGACCTCAGGTGATCCACCCACCTTGGCCTCCCAAAGTACTGGGATTACAGGTGTGAGCCACCACACCCGGCACTCTTTAGCTCAATTTCTAATTGAAATGTTTGTTTTCTTAACTGTGGAATTTTGAGAGCTCTTTATGTATTATAGATTCAGGGCTTTTGTCAGATATGTGGTTTGCAAATATTTTCTCAGTCTTTGCCTAGTCTTTTTATTCTATTCACGGGGTCTTTTGTAGATCAAAAGTTTTTTACTTTGATGAAGTTCAATTTATCCATTTTGTTTCCTTTGTGGATTGCACTATGGTGTCAAATCCAAAAACTCTTCACCTGACTTTAGGTCCAACAGGTTTTGTCATACTTTTTTTTCTAAAAGTTTTATAATTTTACACTTAATATTTAAATATGAGGTCCATTTGGAATTAATTTTGTATAAGTCATGAGGTTTAGGTTAAGATTAGCTTTTTTATTTTTAACCTAGATATCCAATTGTTCCAGCACTGTTTATTAAAAATGCTATCTTCCTTGAGTTACTTTTATGCCATTGTCAAAAATCTTTTAGGCAGCTAGGCATGGTGGCTCACGCCTGTAATCCCAGCACTTTGGGAGGCTGAAGCAGGTGGATCCCTTGAGGTCAGGAGTTCAAGACCAGCCTGGCCCACATAGTAAAACCCCATCTCTACTAAAACACAAAACTTAGCCAGGTGTGGTGGTGCGTGCCTGTAGTCCCAGCTACTCGGGAGGCTGAGGCAGGAGAATCACTTGAACCCGGGAGGCAAAGGTTGCAGTGAGCCAAGATAGCGCCATTGAGCTCCAGCCTAGGCAACAAGAGCGAAACTCTGCCTCAAAAACAAAAAACAACAAAAATCTCTTAGGCATATTTGTGTGAGTCTATTTTTGGGTTCTCTATTCTGTCCTATTAATCTATACAACTACCCCTCAACAAATACCACATTGTCCAGATTATAGGATTTGTGTATTAGGCTTTAACATCAAGTAATTTCTCCTACTTTCTTCTTTCTCAAATTTAAGTATTTTAGAGAGTGTTCCTTTTCATGAAAAATTTTGAATAATCTTGTATATGCTATCTGCATCAATTGATATATTATTTTCTTTTTGGGGGGGGTTGGAGGAGGGCTTGGGGAACAGGGTCTCACTCTGTCACCCAGGTTGGAGTGCAGTGGCACAATCTTGGCTCGCTGCAACCACCGCCTCCTAGGCTCAAGTGATTCTCCCACGTCAGCCTCCCAAGAAGCTGGGACTATAGGTGTGTGCCACCATGCCCGGCTAATTTTTGTGTTTTTGGTAGAGACAGGGTTTCACCATGTTGGCCAGGCTGGTCTCAAACTCCTGACCTCAAATGATCTGCCCACCTCGGCCTCCCAAAGTCCTGGGATTACAGGTGTGAGCCATTGCATCCAGCCTATTTTCTTCCTTAGCCTATTGATACGGTGGACTACATTAATTGATCTTTGAATACTGCACCAGTCTTGCATTACTGGTTTAAATCTCTTAATCTGTTTTAGGCAAGGTTCCCCAGAAAGAACCAATGGAATATACATAGAGATATATAAGAAGGGATTTATTAGGGGAATTGGCTTACTCAATTATGGAAGCTGAGAAGTCCTACAACAGGCCATCTGTAAGTCTGAGAACTAGGAAAGCCAGTGGCATGGCTCAGTTCCAGTTCAAAGACCTCCAACCCAAGGAAGCTGGTAGTGTAATGCTCAGCCTGAGGCTCAAGGCCCCAGAGCCCAGGGGGCTGCTGGTGTGAGTCCCAAAGGCCAGAGAAACAACTGGATTTCTTACATCCAAGGGCAGAAAAGAAGGGTGTCCCGGCTCCAGAAGAGCAAGAATTTTTCCCTTCCCCCAACTCTGTGTTACACCCAGGCTCCCAGCTGATTGAACAGTGCTCACCAACATGAGGGCAACTCTTGTCCATTCAGTTCACCAACTCAAATGCCAATCTCCTCTGGAAACACCGTCACAGACACACCTGGAGCAGCCAAATCATTCTAATCTAATGCCAAACTACCTGAGCTTCCCTTTAAGCAAAAGAGGGATGGGCTCAGTGCTTAATAAAACATTAATAATAATGAATTATCTACCAGTTTTCCAGAATTCCTTAACCAGTCGACACCCAAAATCAATCATCACAGTTGTGGTGTATAATTTGCTTCGTGTGTTACTGCATTTGATTTGAAATACACACACACATATATATTGAGACAGTTTGGCTTTGTCACCAAGGCTGGAGTATAGTAGCACAATCATGGCTCACTGTAACCTCCCATCTCCCAAGTTTAAGCAATTCTCCTGCCTCAGCCTACCAAGTAGCTGGGATTACAGGCGTGCACCACCACTCCCAGCTAACTTTTGTATTTTTAGTAGAGACAGAGTTTCAACATGTTGGCCAGGCTGGTCTCGAACTCCTAGCCTGAAGCAATTTGGCTGCCTCAGCCTTCCAAAGTGCTGGGGTTACAGGCATGAACCACTGCACCCAGCCTGATTTGCTAATATTTTATTAAGGATTTTTGTTTCTATGTTTATGAGACACATCAGTTTATAGTTTTTGCTTTTGTGCTCTCTTCAGTTTTGGGATCACAGTAATACTGGCCTCATAAAATGAGCTAGGAAGTGTTCCATCCTCTTCTATTTCTGGGGGGAGATTGTGTAATATTGATGTTAATTCTTTAAATGTTTGGGAAGATTCTTCAGTGAACAAAGTGATATAAGCACGGAGATTTCTTTTTTAGAAGACTTTTAGTTATGAATTCATTTTCTTTAATGGTTAAAGGACTATTCTGATGATTTGGGGTTTTTGTTGTTGTTGGAGATGGAGTTCTGCTCTTGTTGGCCAGGCTGGAGTGCAATGGCGCCATCTCGGCTCACTGCAACCTCCACCTCCTGGGTTCAAGCGATTCTCCTGCCTCAGCCTCCTGAGTAGCTGGAATTACAGGAATGCGCCACCATGCCCGGCTACTTTTGTATTTTAGATAGAGACACGGTTTCTCCATGTTGGTCATGGCTGGTCTCGAACTCCCGACCTCAGGTGATCTGCCTGCCTCTGCCTCCCAAAGTGCTGGGATTACAGGCACGAGTCACCGCGCCCGACCGTTGTTGTTTTCAAACTACTGTGCTCAAGTGATCCTCCCCTTATCCTCCCAAAGTGTTGGAATTACATGCATGAGCCACTGCGCCTGGCCCGATTTGTTTTATCTTGATTTAGTTTGGGTATCTGCACAGTTTTGGAAAAACTGACCAGTTTTCTCCAAGTTGTCGTATTTATGAATGTCAAGTTGGTCCTAATATTTTTTCATTTTAACAACTATAGGCTCTGTAGCGATATTCACTGTTTGAATCCTGATAGGGGTACTTACATCGTCTCTCCTTTTATCTTTGTCAATCTTGCTACAGGTTTATAAATTTTATTTTTATTTTTAAGAATAACTGGCCGGGCGCGGTGGCTCAAGCCTGTAATCCCAGCACTTTGGGAGGCCGAGACGGGCGGATCACAAGGTCAGGAGATCGAGACCATCCTGGCGAACACAGTGAAACCCCGTCTCTACTAAAAATACAAAAACTAGCCGGGCGAGGTGACGGGCGCCTCTAGTCCCAGCTGCTTGGGAGGCTGAGGCAGGAGAATGGCGGGAACCCGGGAGGCGGAGCTTGCAGTGAGCTGAGATCCAGCCACTGCACTCCAGCCTGGGCGACAGAGCAAGACTCTGCCTCAAAAAAAAAAAAAAAAAAAACTAGGTTTAGGGAGGCAAAAGTTATAGTGAGCCGAGATCACACCACTGCACTCCAGCCTGGTGACACAGCAAGACTCCGTCTCAAAAAAAAAAAAAAAAAAACCAGGTTTTTTTTGCAACATATATTTTAACTTTTTTTTTGTTATTGATACATAATAGTTGTACTTATCAGATACATGTGATATTTTGATATGTGTACAATGTGTGATAATCAAATTAGAATAATTGAGGTATCCATCACCTCAAGCCTTTGAACATTCCAATTCCTCTCTTTTAGTTATTTCAAAATGTACAATAAATTAGAGAGAACTATAGTTGCCCTATCATGCTACTGAACATGAGATCTTATTCCTTGTATCTAACTGTATTTCTATACCCATTAACCATCACTTTTTATCCTCTCTTCCCACTACCCTTCCCAGCCTCTGGTAACCACCCTTCTACTCTCTATCTTCATGAGTTCAAATTTTTTTTTTTTAAGCTCTCAAATATGAGTAATAACATGCAATATTTGTCTTTCTGTGCCTGGCTTATTTTGCTTAACATAGTATCTTCCAGCTCCATCCATGCTGTTACGAATGACAAGATTTTCTTCTTTTTTTATGAATTTCATTGTGTATAGGTACCACATTTTAGAAGAACGGGTTTTTGTTTTATTGATTTCTCTATTATTTTCCTGTTTTCAATTTCAGTGATTTCTTTTCTTTTTTTTTGAGATGCAGTCTCACTCTGTGGCCCAGGCTGGAATGCAGTGGCGCAATCTCGGCTCACTGCAACCTCGAGCTCCTGGGTTCAAGCTATTCTCCTGCCTCAGCCTCCCGAGTAGCTAGGATTACAGGTGTGTGCCACCACACCCAGCTAATTTTTGTATTTTTAGTAGAGACGGTGTTTCACCATGTAGGCCAGGCTAGTCTCAAACTCCTGACCTCAAGTGATCCTCCCGCCTCGGCCTCCCAAAGTGCTGGGATTACAGGCATGAGCCACCACGCTTGGACTCAGTGATTTCTGTTCTTACATTGTTTCTTTTCTTCTGCTTTCTTTGGTTTATTTTTATTTTTTAATATTTAATATTTTTTTTTTTAGTAGAGATAGGGTCCCACTATGTTGTCTGGGCTGGTCTTGAACTCCTGGGCTCAAGCAATCCTCCCACCTCAGCCTCCCCAAGTGCTGGGATTACAAGCATAAGCCATTGCGCCCAGCCCTTTGGTTTCATTTGCTTTTCTTTTTCTAGTTGCTTGAATCAGGAACTTAGATTATTAATTTAGATTATTAATTTGAGATCTTTCCTTTTTTCTAATATAAGCATCATTTAGTATTACAAATTTTTCTTTCATGGAATTGTAAAATGGTATAGCCACTTTGGAAAATAGTTTTGTATTTCCTCAAAATGGCAAACAATGAGTTACCTTAGGACCCAGCAATTCTACTCTGAGGTATATACCCCAAAGAACTGAAAACATAGGGGTTCATACCAAAACCTGCTCAGGAATGTTCATAGTAGCATTATTCATCATAGACAAAAAGCATAACTCTCAAATATCTATCAACTGATGAATGGACAAACCAAATATGATACATTCATACAATGTAATATTATTTGACCAAGAGATGAAGTGCTGATGTATACCTCAATGTGCATGAACTTTGAAAACATTCTAAGTAAGTCAGTCATGAAAGACTAAATATTGTATGATTCAATTTATATGCAAGCACAGAATAGGAAAATTCATAGAAACAGGAAGTAGTTATTTCTGGGCCCAGGGGCAGAAAGGAATAGAAAGTGACTAAGAGTAAATAAGGGGTTTCCTTTTAGGGTGATGGATTTTTTTTTTTTTTTTTGAAACAAGGTCTCACTCTGTCATGCAGGCTGACGTACAGTGGTGTGATCATAGCTCACTGCAGCCTTAACCTCCTGGGCTCAAGCAATTCTCCTGCCTCAGCCTCCCAAGTAGCATGGACTACAGGCACATGCTACCTACCATGCCTGGCTAAAATATTCTTAAGTTAGATAGTGGTGATGGCTGCACAACTCTGTAAATATGCTTTAAAAAGAAAAAAAAAAAAAACCCAAAACATTGAATTGTACACTATAAAAGGTAAATTAGGCCAGGTACAGTGGTTCATGCCTATAATCCCACCACTTTGGGATGCCAAGGCAGGATCACATGAGCCCAGCAGCTCTAGACCGGCTTGAACAGCAAAGTGAGACCCCATCTCTACAAAAATAAAATTGGCCAGGCGTGGTGGCATGTATATCTATTACTGATTTCTAGTTTGGTTCCATTACAGTCAGAGGACATATTCTGTGTGGTAGGCAGAATAATGGCCACCCAAAGATGTCTACATCTTAATCATTGGAACCTGTATGTTATGATACATGGCAAAGAGAAATTAAGACTGCAGATGAAATTAAAGACGCTAATCAGTTTACTAAAAATAGGAGATTACCCTGGTTTATCCACATGGGCCCAATCTAATCATAAAAGTGGAAGAGGGGCCAAGCGAGGTGGCTCATGCCTGTAATCTCAGCACTTTGGGAAGCCGAGGTGGGTGGATTACCTGAGGTCAGGAGTTCGAGATCAGCCTGACCAACATGGTGAAACCCCATCTCTACTAAAAATACAAAATTAGCAGGGTGTGGTGGCGCATGCCTGTAATCAGAGCTACTAGGGAGGCTGAGACAGGAGAATCGCTTGAACCCGGGAGGTGGAGGTTGCAATGAGCCAAGATCACACCACTGCACCCCAGCCTGAGCAACAAGAGCGAAACTGGGTCTAAAAAAAAAAAAAAAAAGTGGAAGAGGGAAACAAAAAAAAGAGATGCAGCATGACAAGGATTTAATCTGCCATTGCTGACTTTGAAGATGAAGGAAGCGGGACACAAGCCAAGAAATCTGTTAGCCTCTAAAAGCTGGGAACAGCTTCAGTTTACAGTCTGCAAGTAAACATAGACCTCATTCCTATAACCACAAGAAACTGAAGTATGTCAACAACTGAGTAAAGAAATGGATTCTCCCTTAGAGCCTATAGAAAGGAATGCAGCTGGCCAGGCATGGTACCTCACACCTGTAATCCCAGCACTTTGGGAGGCTGAGGCAGGTGGATCATCTGAGGTCAGGAGTTCCGAGACCAGCCTGACCAACATGGTGAAACCCCATCTCTACTAAAAATAGAAAATTAACCAGGCATGGTGGTGCATGCCTGTAATCTCAGCTACTCCGGAGGCTGAAGCAGGAGAATCGCTTGAACCTGGGAGGCAGAGGTTGCGGTGAGCCGAGATCGCACCATTGCACTCCAGTCTGGGCGAGAAGAGTGAAACTCCATCTCAAAAAAAAAAACAAGAAAGAAAGGAATGCAGCTCTTCTGGTGCCTTGATTTTAACCTGAGACCCATGTCAGACACCTGATTTACAGAAATGTAAGATAATATATTTGTAATATCTAAACCACTAAGTATGTGGTAATTTGTTATAGCAGCAACAGAAAATGAATATGCTCTGAGTTGAATTTTTTTTTAATTGAGTTTTATGACCCAGGATATGATTCTATCTTGGTGAGTATTTTATGGGCACTTGAAAGTAATGTGTATTCTGTTGGTAGAGTGTTCTATAAACGTCAATTGGATCCTCTTAGTTGATGACATTCTTCAGTTCTTCTATATCTTTGCTGATTATATTTACAGTAGTCTGTCAGTACTGAGTGTGGATATTGAAATCCCTGTCTACAATTATAGATGTTTAAATTTCTTCTTAATTCTATCAGTTTTTATTTATGAAGGTTAAGCTTTGTTGTTTGGTGCATACAAAATTAAGGATCATTGTCTTCTTTAGATTGATCCTTTCATCATTAAATAATGCCCCTCTTTATCCCTAGTAATTTTCTTTGCTTTGAAGTCTACTGTATCTGATATTAATACATTCCTGATTATTTCATTAGTATATTAATACTTGTATGACATCTTTTTCCATCCTTTTACTTTCAACTTACCTATGTCAACCATGTTTTGAAGTCAGCTTACTGTACATAGCACACAGTTGGATTACATTCTGTATCTACTCTTCCAATTTGTGTTATAATTAATATATTCAGATCATTAACATTCATAATAATTATTGATGTGTTAGGGCTTATGTTGCCATTTATTTTTTTTCTGTCCCTTCTGTTTCTCAGTTTCTCATTCTTCTGTTTTTCTTTACTTTTTTTTTTTTTTTGAGACAGTCTTGCTGTGTTGCCCAGATAGGAGTGCAATGGCGCCATCTCGGCTCACTGCAACCTCCACCTCCCAGGTTCAACTGACTCTCCTGCCTCAGTCTCCCGAGTAGCTGGGATTACAGACATGAGCTACCACGCCCGGCTAATTTTTGTAGTTTTAGTAGAGATGGGGTTTCACCATACTGGCCAGGCTGGTCTCGAACTCCTGACCTCAGGTAACTCGCCCGCCTCAGCCTACCAAAGTGCTGGGATTACAGGGGTGAGCCACCACACCCGGCCTCATGTGAGTTTCTTAAACATTCTGTAGAATTACATCTTGAATTAGTTATAGTATTTTTGAACATATCACTTTGTATTGGCTTAGTGGTCACTCTATCACAATATAAATACATAACTATTCACAGTCTAGTGATATCAACAATGTATACCATTTATATTTTGAATGAAGTGCAGAAACTTTGCTTCCATTTAGGTCTCTTCACCCTCCCCACTCTTAAAACATATTTACATATTACATCCATTTAAAAATATAATTATATGCAAAGCATATGTAGTGACAATGTACATTTCTTCTACATACACTGAGCACCATATCAGATGATATGACTTTGGTTCAACCACCAAATATTTCTAAAACTGTTGAAGATAGTCTATTATTTTTATTCCTACTTTTACCTACTCCATTGTTCTTTTTTCTTTTTGAAGTTCCACATCTTCTGTTATAACTTCCTTTCTGTTTGGAGAACTTCCATCAGCCATTCTTTGAGGGCAGGTCCACTAGCATCAAATTCTCTGTTTTCCTTTGTCTAAAAATGTCTTTATTTCTCCTTCATTCCTCAAGGATATTGTCACCAGAGAGAGAATTTGTAATTGATAGTTATTTTCTTGAGATAACTTATAAAATATTGTGCCACTGCCTTCTGACCTCCATTGTTTCAGGTGAAAAATTTGCTGCCATTCAAATTGGTGTTCCCCTATATACAACACATCATTTCTCTGTAGCCACCTTCAAGACTTTTCCTTTTAGTTTTCAAAAGTTTAATTAAGATGTGTCTTAGTGGGTCAGGCGCGGTGGCTCATGCCTATAATCCCAGCACTTTGGGAGGCCAAGGCAGGGGGATCACCTGAGGTCAGGAGTTCGAGACCAGCCTGGCCAACATGGTGAAACCTCATCTCTACTAAAAATACAAAAATTAGCTGGGTATGGTGGTAGGTGCCTGTAATCCCAGCTACTGGGGAGGCTGAGGTTGCAGTGAGCCAAGATCATGCCACTGCACTCCAGCCTGGGTGACAGAGTGAGACTCCTCTTAAAAAAAAAAAAGTATCTTAGCATGTATTTCTTTGAGTTTATCCTCTGGCATTCATCGCAACTTCTTGAATATGTAAGTTTACACCTTTCACAAAATTTAGGAAAATTTCAGCCTTATTTCATCCAATATATTTTCAACCCCACATTTTCTCTCACTTCTTATTCTGTAACTCTTACGATATGTGTTATTTACTTCTTTTCTTATTGTACCACAGGTCTCTGGGGCTCTATTCTTTTTTTTTTTTTTTTTTTTTTTTTGAGACCATCTCACTCTGTCACCCAGGCTAGAGTTCAGTGGCACAATCTCGCTGCAACCTCCACCTCCCAAGCTCAAGCGATCCTCTCACCCTCATCCTCCCAAGTAGCTGAGACTACAGGTGCACACCACCACGCCTGGTTAATTTTTATATTTTTGTAGGGAAGGGGTTTCGCCACGTTGCCCAGGCTTGTCTTGATTTTCTGAGCTCAAGCAATCTGCCCACCTCAGCTTCCCAAAGTGCTGGGATTACATGCATGAACCACTGCACCCGGTCATATTTTTAAGTTTACTTTCTATCTGTTGCTCAGATTAATTTTTTTTTTTAGACAAGGTCTCACTCTGTCCCCAGGCTGGAGTGCAACGGCACAATCATAGCTCACTGCAGCCTCCATCTCCTGGGCCCAAGCGATCCTTCTACCTCAGCCCCCTAAGTAGCTTGGACTACAGACATGCACCACCATGCCCGGCTAAATTTTAAGTTTTTGGTAGAGATGGGGTCTCACCATGTTGTCCATACTGATCTCAAACTCCTGGGCTCAGGTGATCCTCTTGCCTCAGCCTCCAAAAGTGCTAGCATTACAGGTATGAGCCACTGCACCTGGCCTCAGATTAGATAATTTCTATTATTTTATGTTCATGTTTACTGATTCCTTCCTCTGTCATATTCATTCTGCTATTGAGCCCGTTCAATACATTTACTTATTTGCTCAGTGCAAGTAATCCCCACCCCACCACACCAGCAATCTCATCTTCTTGCCACTTCATGATCCCTCTACCCACCAAGACCCTAAAACTTTGAACTCTGGTGAACATGCTATCAATATGCCTTTGTGTAGCTCTCCCCTTACTTCTTTGATGCCCCGTGGTGACCCACTGCCAACTTTTCCATACAGGAAAGGGAAGGTATGAAGAGAAAAAAAGATTAGAAGTGAGGGAAAGGGGCCAGAAGCGGTGGTTCACGCCTATAATCCCAGCACTTTGGGAGGCTGAGGCGAGTGGATCACGAAGTCAGGAGCTCAAGGCCAGCCTGACCAAGATGGTGAAACTCTGTCTCTACTAAAACTACAAAAATCAGCAAGGCGTGATGGCGGACACCTGTAATCCCAGCTACTCTGGAGGCTGAGGCAGGAGAATCACTTGAACCGGGAGGCAAAGGTTGCAGGGAACTGGGATCACGCCACTGCACTCCAGCCTGGACGAGAGACTGAGACTCGGTCTCAAAAAAAAAAAAAAGTGAGGGAAAGGAAGGAAATAAAGAAAGGGATTGGGAAATGAGAAGGGAAAGGAAGAATGTGGGACACGATGGTTATATGGGAAAGAAAGATGGTAACAGAATAAAAGAAAACATGGAAAGGGAAAGAAAGATGAAAAGAGGGCTGGGCATGGTGACTCATACCCGTAATCCCAGCACTTTGGGAGGCCCAGGCAGGCAGATCACAAGGTCAGGAGTTAAGAGACCAGCCTGGCCAATATGGTGAAACCCTGTCTCTACCAAAAATATAAAAATCAGCTGGGCGTGGTGGTGGGCGCCTGTAGTCCCAGCTACGCAGAGGAGGCTGAGGCAGGAGAATCGCTTGAACCTGGGAGGCAGAGGTTGCAGTGAGCTGAGATCACGCCACTGAACTCCAGCTTGGGTGACAGAGCGAGACTCCATCTCAAAAGAAAAAAAAGAAAAAAAAAAAAAAAGATGAGAACAGATGGAAAATTGGAGAAGAGGGAGCGAATGAAAGGAAATAAAGGAAAGGGAAGAGGTACATAGAAAAAAAAAGATGGAAAAGGAACAGAAACAGAGAAGGAAAGGGAAGATAGGAAAGGAATAAAAAACGGGAACCTATGGCATTTTTTTCTGTTTATGGGTCATATTTTCCTGTTTCATGGCATGTTTAGTAAATGTTTCATTGTAGATTGCACACTGTGGGTGATATGTTGTAAGGAATCTGGATTATGTTGCATCTTTTGAAAAGTGTTGAGTTTTGTTCTGAGAGGCAGTTAATTTTCTTGATCCTTGATCCTGGTGAGGCATAATTTAGGCTTTACTAGGGCAGTCTTAAAGTAGTCTTTTTTTTTTTTTTTGAGACAGTCTCGCTCTGTCACCCAGGCTGGAGTACAGTGGCACGATCTTGGCTCACTGCAAGCTCCGCCTCCCGGGTTCACACCATTCTCCTGCCTCAGCCTCCCGAGTAGCTGGGACTACAGGTGCCCGCCACCACGCTCGGCTAATTTTATTTGTATTTTTAGTAGAGATGGGGTCTCACCGTGTTAGCCAGGATGGTGTCGATCTCCTGACCTTGTGATCTGCCCGCCTCAGCCTCCCAAAGTGCTGGGATTACAGGCGTGAGCCACCGCACCTGGCCTTTTATTTTTATTTTTTCGAGATGGAGTCTTGCTCTTCTCCCAGGCGGGAGTGCAGTGCCCTGATCTCAGCTCACTGCAACCTCTGCCACTGGGTTCAGCGATTCTCTTGCCTCAGCCTCCCAAGTAGCTGGAATGACAGGCGCACGTCACTATGCCCAGCTAATTTTTTTGTATTTTTGATAGAGACGGGTTTTCATCATGTTGGCCAGGCTGGTCTCGAACTCCTGACCTCATGATCCGCCCATCTTGGCCTCCCAAAGTGCTGGGATTACAGGCGTGAGCCACCACGCCCCGCCTAGAGTAGTCTCTATTCTAGGAGGTAGTTCTTTCCCCTAAGGTGTGGTTTTTCAAGTGAATGCCTATGATGTTAAAAAGTTCTCTCCACTCTGGCTAGGTCAGAACCTCATATTTCTCAGCACTGTGCAACCTCTAGTATCTCCATTCTTTTTTTTTTTTTTTTTTTTTTTGAGACAGACTCTTGCTTGTCACCCAGGCTGGAGTGCAATGGCGCAATGTTGGCTCACTGCAACCTCTGTCTCCTGGATTCAAACCATTCTCCTGCCTCAGCCTCTCAAGTAGCTGGGACTATAGGCATGAGCCACCATACCCGGCTAATGTCTGTATTTTCAGGAGAGATGGGGTTTTGCCATGTTGGCCAGGCTGGTCTCAAACTCCTGACTTCAACTGATCCACCCACCTTGGCCTCCCCAAGTGCTGGGATTACAGGCATGAGCCACTGCACCTGGCCTTCTCCATTCTTCTTTCAACCCCATAGCAGCTGCTCTTTTCTAGGCCTCAAAGGATCTCATACTACGCATGTACAGCCCAGCCCTCAACAAAAGATCCACAGGGGGCAGAGGGAGAAGAGATAGGCAAGATGGCACCTGGCGAGAGATTCTCCAGTCGCTGCTGACATTGAGCAGACAAGTGAGGTACTGTCCCCACTACCTCCCTTCTTCCTCTCTCACCCCTGGAGACATTCTCCTTCCCTCCTCCCTCCACCTGGGGGAGGGGGGTGGGCATGGTTCCTGGGACATCATGTAGGACTCTAAGGAAGAGAGCAAGGACCAGCACTGAAAATCATCGTGCTAGGGAACAGCACCTCCCGGAAGACCTCCTGAGCTGCAGGTTTTGCTCAAAAAACTTTCAGGAACCAGTACAAACTATAGGACTGGATTTATTTTGAAAACGATAACATTGCCAGGAAACTTGAATGTTACTCTCTAGTCTGGGATACAGGAGGCCAGACAATAGGAAGCAACATGTTGGACAGATGCATCTATGAAGCACAGGAAAGCCTCTTGGTATATGATATTACAAGTTATCCAAGCTTTGAGAATTTTTAGAAGATTAATGAAGAAAGTGAGTGAAGAGTCAGAAACTCAGCCACTGGTTGCCTTAGTGGGCAATAAAATTGATTTGGAGCATAATCAAACAGTAAAACCTGAAAAACACTTACGGTTTTGCCAGGAAAACGGTTTTAATAGCCACTTGGTTTCAGCCAAGGCAACAGACTCTGTCTTCCTGTGTTTTCAAAAAGTTGCTGCTGAAATCCTTGGAATCAAATTAAACAAAGCAGAAATAGAACAGTCACAGAGGGTGGTGAAGGCAGATATTGTCAACTACAACCAGGAACCTATGGCAAGAGCTGTTAACCCTTCTAGAAGCTCTGTGTGTGCAGTTGGGTGAGCTCATTTTTCCATTGTGTTCATAGTTCCGGCTGCCCTTCACCTCTGGGTGGTCTGAGAAATTCTAAGAACTTGTTTTATCAGTGACCATCTCTGTAGTTCAGTTAACACTTTCCTCCAAACTTGCTTCATCCTTAAGTGTTCCTCCTAGTCATAGGCATGTACTTGGATTCAAAAGAATTCAACACTGGGACCACACACATTGCATTCAAACTGGAAGGCTCATTGTCCGGAATTAGACTGTTTCATTGAAAAAGAATGGTGTCTGGCCAGGCATGGTGGCTCATGCCTGTAATCCCAGCACTTTGGGAGGCCGAGGTAGGTGGATCGATCACCTGAGGTCAGGAGTTTGAGACTAGCCTGACTAGTATGGTGAAACCCCGTCTCTACTAAAAATACAAAAAATTAGCCGAGCGTGGTGGTGCACACCTGTAATTCCAACTTCTCGGGAGGCTGAGGCAGGAGAATCGCTTAAACCTGGGAGGTGGAGGTTGCAGTGAGCCAAGATCTCACCATTGCACTCCAGCCTGGGCAACAAGCGAAACTCCATCTGGAAAAAGAAAAAAGAAAAAAACAATGGTGTTGTTTCTCTGTATGTTCTTGCTTTTTTCCCTGACGTAAATGTTTTAAACAAATATGAAAAGTATCCTAGTCTTGATCATCAGCCAGGATCTTGTCACAGTGGTTTCATTCTCTCATGTGAACTCACACATGTCGAAGTATACTTCAGGGTGCAAATATCACACAAGTAACATATTTTGCCTATAGATACATGATTCTGTTGCTATCAATTGCGAATAAAAATAAAGCTGTCATCTAACTGAACATGCTCAAAATAAGCTTGTAATAGAAATATTTTTTCATTTTTAAAAAGGGGCCTGGCCAGGCGTGGTGGCTCACGTCTGTAATTCCAGCATATTGGGAGGCCGACGCAGATGGATCACCTGAGGTCAGAAGTTCGAGACCAGTCTGGCCAACATGGTGAAATCCTGTCTCTACTAAAAATACAAGAAAAATTAGCAGGGCATGGTGGCAGACGCCTATAATCCTAGCTACTCAGGAGGCTGAGGCGGAGGTTGCAGTGAGCTGAGATTGAGCCATTGCACTCTAGCCTGGGCGACGAGAGCGAAATTCCGTCTCAAAATAAATAAATGAATAAATAAAAACGGGCCTAAATTGCCTACTTTGTAGACTGTAGTCATGATGTATTGCATAATAGGTTAGATGACTTTACGAATTTAGATAAATGTTCAGCTGATGCTCCACCTGGAATTTCTCCTGCAAACTGCATAAGAGTAGTCCAGGAATGAGTTATGATATAGGTTTTGTTTGTTCTGGGGGTCTGTCGTGGTGGTGGGTTTTATTTTTTCAGATTTTTTTTTTTTGAGACAGGGTCTCCCTCTGTCACCCAGGCTGGAGTGCAGAACCACAACCACACTCACTGCAGCCTCGAACTCCCAGGCTCAAGCGATCCCCCCACCTCAGCCTCCCAAGTAGTTGGAACTACAGGCATGTACCACCACACCCGGCTAATTTTTAAGTTTTTTGTAGAGATGGGGTCTCGCTATGTTTCAAGGGCTGGTCTCAAACGATCCTTCTGCCTCAGCCTTCCAAAGTGCTGGGATTATAGGTGTGAGCTACCACACCTGGGCAGTGACATACTGTTGAATCTTTGTGAATCTGACTGTACCTGATGTTCAGATGTTTTTCTGTCACAAATTTAAATTCTCTTAAAAGACCCACAGGGTGGTGGCTCACGCCTGTAATCTCAATACTTTGGGAGGCCGAGGTGGGCAGATCACCTGAGGTCAGTTCAAGACCAGCCAGCCAACATGGCAAAACCTTATCTCTACTTAAAAATACAAAAATTAGCCGGACATGGTGGCGGATGCCTGTAGTCCCAGCTATTCAAAAGGCTGAGGCAGGAGAATCACTTGAATCTGGGAGATGGAGGTTACAGTGAGCCAAGATGGCACCACTGCACTCCAACCTGGACAACAGAGTGAGACTCCGTCTCAAAAATAAAAAAAAAATTTTTAAAGACCTGCAGGGAACCCCCACACCAACATCTGGGGGACACTATGTCTTTCCACTTCAAAACCCAAACTGTGATCTTTGCTTCCCTTGTCCAGTGAGTGAGAACAGTGTGCTGTGTTTGAACTTCACCTTCCTGGGCTACAATCAGAAAACTGCCCCTAGTCAGATAATTGAGTGAACATGGGGCTCTCCTCGTGTGGTTTTCTTTTCTCAGGGATTGTACTTCTAGAGTACTTATTGTGCAATGTCTCAAAATAGTTGCCTCATTATATGTTGGTTAGTTTTACAGTTGTTTATGGGGAGAGAGCAGGTGTTGTATCAATTACTCCATCATTTCCAGAAGTGGAAGTGGCTTTACTTTTCTGTGTGTTACACTTCAATTTTTAAAATTTTTCATGCCCATTTTTGTTGTGGAATAAAAACGGTTTTATTTATTTGTTTTATGAGACAGGGTCTCGCTCTGTCACCCAGGCTGGAGTACAGCGGTGTGATCATAGTTTACTGCAAGCTTAATGGGCTCAAGCAATCCTCTGGCCTCAGTCTCCTGAGTAGCTAGGACTATAGGCAAGTGCCATCATGCCCAGCTAATTTTATTTTTCATGGAAACAGGGTCTATGTTGCCTAGGCCTCAAGCTATCCTCCCAAAGTGCTGAGATTACAGTTGTGAGCCATCTCACCCAGCCAAAATGTTTTTTAAAAGCTAAAGGAGGCCAGGTGCAGTGGCTCACGCCTGTAATCCCAGTACTTTGGGAGGCTGAGGCGGGCAGATTACGAGGTCAGGAGATCAAGACCATCCTGGCTAACACAGTGAAACCCTGTCTCTACTAAAAAAATTAGCCGGGCGTGGTGGTGGACGCCTGTAGTCCCAGCTACTCAGGAGGCTGAGGCAGGAGAATGACATGAACCTTGGAGGCGGAGCTTACAGTGAGCTGAGATCCGGCCACTGCACTCCAGCCTGGGCGACAGAGCAAGACTCTGTCTCAAAAAAAAAAAAAAAAAAAAAAAAGCTAAAGGAAGATTATTACAACATCACACAGGCTTAGACCCCTCAGGACTGAAGGATTAGTAACCAAGTAAAATACCACCATTAACTGAGGTAAAAAAATATATATATATATACACAAAACTGTATTTTAGGAAGAATAATTACCAATTATTGCCTTGTGACCAGTTACCTAAGCAAGTTATAGTCTCTACCTGAATTTCTCCTTTTACTGTATCATACTGTTGTTTTCTCTTCTCCCAATATTTTATATAGAATGTTTAGGGATACAGTTTAACATTTTCAGTTTATATATTGGAAAAATAAGATTGCAGACATTCTGCACTTGAGTTGAATGCAACTGTTCACAAAACTTAGGGTTGTCTTTGGCGTAGCCATAAAGCAGTACACTTGAAGATGTATGCCAAATAAAGTATGTTAGGCAGTGGTATTTTTTGGAAGAACAAATGAGAAGTGAAGCATATTCATTCAATTAACATATACTTGCTGAACTACTACTATGTTCTAGGCATCATCTCAGGCTTTGGGGATGCATGAATAAACAAAACAGGCAAAGATCCCTCATCTTAGAGAGATTATAATTCTATCAAGAGAAGACAAAAAGAAACAATGGGTTTTTAAAAATTGGTACGTCGGCCTGGCACAGTGGCTCACGCTTGTAATCACAACACTTTGGGAGGCCGAGTCGGGCAGATCATTTGAGGCCAGGAGTTCAAAACCAGCCTGGACAACATGATGAAACCCCGTCTCTAGTAAAAACACAAAAATTGGCTGGCCATGGTGGTGGGCACCTATAATCCCAGCTACTCAGGAGGCAGAAGGAAGAGAATACCTCAAGCCTGGGAGGCGGAGGTTGCAGTGAGCAGAGATCATACCACTGCACTCCAGCCTGGGTGACACAGTGAGACCCTGTCTCCAAAAAAAAAAACATAATGGCCAGGCGCGGTGGCTCAAGCCTGTAATCCCAGCACTTTGGGAGGCTGAGACGGGCGGATCACGAGGTCAGGAGATCAAGACCATCCTGGCTAACACGGTGAAACCCCGTCTCGACTAAAATACAAAAAACTAGCCGAGCGAGGTAGTGGGTGCCTGTAGTCCCAGCTACTCGGGAGGCTGGGGCAGGAGAATGGCGTAAACCCGGGAGGCGGAGCTTGCAGTGAGCTGAGATCCGGCCACTGCACTCCAGCCTGGGCGACAGAGCGAGACTCTGTCTCAAAAAAAAAAATAAAATAAAATAATAATAATAATAATAATAAAAGTTAGGGAAGAGGATCAGCAAGAGACTGAAAGTAGTGATCAATAGGGTAGAAGAAAAAGAAACTGTAGTATCCTAAAATTAGGATACTATCGGGGAAGGAGTCAAATATGGAAGAGGAAAATTTAGATTGAATCTAACAATGTGCAGGTCACTGGTGACCTTAACAAGAGCAGTTTCAGTGAAACTGCTTTGACTGAAATGCGAAGTCTTTTTGCATTGTGAGTGAAAGCCTGACTGAAATGAATTAAAGAGAATGTGGTAAGAGGAACTGTAGGCAGCAGGCATACGTAACTCTTTCAAGACATTTGGCCACAAAGGAGAATAAGGAACTGGGGTAGTATGTGGACAGCATAGTGTAGTGCATAGCTATTGTTGATTTTACTGTCCCATATCCATTCTACCTTCTCATGGTACATCAATTTATCTTTGAGCATTAACTTCTCCCCTATTGTATACTTGCTTTGTGGAACCAGCACCTGCACTCAAGCTGTAAGTGTTGGTAGAGAAAAATATATAAACATGTTTAACTAGTTTCTCTATAAATTCATGATACAAATCTCAAATGGGACTTAAGACTACCAAATACTTCCCTAGTTTGTTCACTTTCCAATTTTTCAGATGACTGTCTCCTCAAACCTCCACTTCTCACTCCTGCTCACTTTCAGCTGATAACTTTGCCTCTAAATAACTAGAAGAAAGAAACAATATTACAAGTTTCCTGGCAGAGTACAGTGGCTCACGCCTGTAATCTCAGCACTTTGGGAGGCTGAGGCGGGCAGATCACGTGAGGTCAGGAGTTCAAGACCAGCCTGGCCAACATAGTGAAACCCTGTCTCTACTAAAAATACAAAAATTTGTCAGGCATGGTGGCAGGCACCTGTAATCCCATCTACTCAGGAGGCTGAGGCAGTAGAATCCCTTGAACCCAAGAGACAGAGATTGCAGTGAGCCGAGATCATGCCACTTTGCTCTAGCCTGGGGAACAGAAGGTGATCCATTTCATTAATAATAAATAAATTTCCTTATTTTCCCACAACCTAATCTACTAATCTCTTGCTTGTCCACCCTCATTCTTTGCCTTCCTTCTCTCGTAATGTGGTGGATGAAATACTTCTGCTCTTTTTGTTGTTGTTGTTGAGACGGAGTCTCGCTTTGTCACCCAGGCTGGAGTGCAGTGGCCGGATCTCAGCTCACTGCAAGCTCTGCCTCCCGGGTTTATGCCATTCTCCTGCCTCAGCCTCCCGAGTAGCTGGGACCAAAGGCGCCCGCCACCTCGCCCGGCTAGTTTTTTGTATTTTTTAGTAGAGACGGGGTTTCACCGTGTTAGCCAGGATGGTCTCGATCTCCTGACCTCGTGATCCGCCCCTCTCCCTCCTAAAGTGCTGGGATTACAGGCTTAAGCCACCGCACCCGGCCAATACTTCTGCTCTTAACATCACCCTGTAACGTTTTTTGGCTTCCATCTTCCCTTATCTGAAGACTTCATTAACACTGTCATCCCCTCACTCTCATGTGTCAATTTCTGCCCCTTTACTGGAACAGTCCCCACAAACCTATATTCTAGTGCCGGGCACGGTGGCTCACGCCCGTAATCCCAGCACTTTGGGAGGCCGAGGTGGGCAGATCACCTGAGGTCAGGGGTTCGAGACCAGCCTGATCAACATGGAGAAACACTGGCTCTACTAAAAATACAAAATTATCCTGGCGTGGTGGTGTGCGCCTGTAATCTTAGCTACTCGGGAGGCTGAGGCAGGAGAATCACTTGAACCCGGAGGCAGAGGTTGCCGTGAGCCGAGATCACACCATTGCACTCCAGCCTGGGCGACGAGTGAAACTCCATCTCAATAAAAATAAAAAATAAAGATATTCTAGTATCTCCCATTTTTAAAATACCTCCCCTGACCCCACATCCTCCTACTTTTCTGTCCTTCATCACAGCAAAACTTCTCGAATAGCTCACTCTAGCTCTTGTCTTTCCTTGTTTCTGTGCCATCCTCACCTCAACCCACTTCAAATACGGTTGTGCACCCTCCATCCCCCTGAAATGGCTTTTGTTGACTGCATGTTAGTATGCCCAACCCATGTAGCATGTTGTGTCGAATGCTCACTCCTTTTTCTTCACCTCTGAGCAGCATTCAACAGTCATTCTTGCAACTTTCTCTTGGCTTCCTAGAAAACACACTATCCTGATTTTTCTCCTACCTCTGAGCCCACTCCTTTTTAGATTTCATGTTACATTCTCACTTCGTTGGCCTCTAAAAGGTTGGAGCATGCCAGGATTCAGTCCTTGGACTTCTCAATTTACACTCTTCCTGAGTGATCTCACCCACTTCGATATTCATACCTTATAGTGCACCATCCACATGCTTATGACTCCCAAATTTACCTCCAACCCATACAACTCCAGCAACCTCATTACTTACACCTAATTTTACATGTGACATTTCTGTGTGGATGACTAAAAGTCACCTTAATGATTCATAAAGTATTACATGTATTAATATACATGACAGGTCATGTAGCATACTAGTTAAAAACATGATTTGTGGAACAACACTACTTGAAATTTAAGTCTTTCAGTATATAGGTACGTAACTTGGGTAATTTACTTAATTTATGTAACTGAATTTCCTCATGCCTTCAATGAGGAAAATAATAGTATTTACCTTATAGGTTCTTGTGAGGGCAAATTTTTTTTTTTTTTTTTTTGAGACAGAGTCATGCTCTTGTCGCCCAGGCTAGAGTGCAGTGGCGCGATCTCAGCATACTGCAACCTCCACCTCCAGGGTTCAAGCGATTCTCGTGCCTCAGACTCCCTGAGTAGCTGGTATGAGAGGCACCCGCCACCATGCTCGGCTAATTTTTACACTTTTAGCAGAGGCGGGGTTTTGCCATGTTGGCCAGATTGGTCTTGAACACCTGACCTCCAGTGATCCGCCAGCCTTGGCCTCCCAAAGTGCCGGGATCACAGGCATGAGCCACCGCGCCCGGCAATGAGGAACAAATATGTTCATGAAAAGTACATAGAACAAAGTCTGGGCCTGGAGCCATGCATCACACCTGTAATCACAACACTTTGGGAGCCCAAGACAGTTGGATCACCTGAGGTCAGGAGTTAAGAGACCAGCCTGGCCAACATGCTGAAACTCCATCTCTACTAAAAATACAAAAAATTAGCTGGGTGTAGTGGTGGACACCTGTAATCCCAAAATCTCAGGAAGCTGAGGCAGGAAAATCACTTGAACCAGGGAGGCGGTGGTTACAGTAAGCTGAGATTGCACCACTGCACTCCAGGACACAGTGAGACCCTGTCTCAAAAAAAAAAAAAAAAAAAGGTTAGTGAAGAGAATCAGCAAATGACTGAAAATAGTAGTGATAAATAGGGTAAAGGAAAAAGAAAGTGTAGTATCCTAAAATTAGGATACTATCAGGGAAGGAGTGACTAATGGAGTCAAATATGGAAGGAAGAGGAAAATGTGGATTGAATCTAACAATGTGCAGGTCACTGGTGACCTTGACAAGAACAGTTTTAGTGCAATGAGAGTGACAGCTTGATTGAAATGAATTAAATAGAATGTGAGAAGAGGAACTGCAGGCAGCAGGTATTAAGTAACTCTTTCAAGAATAAGTAACTCTTTCAAGACATTTGGCCACAAAGGAGAATAAGGAACTGGGGTAGTATGTGGACAGCATAGTGTAGTGCATAGCTATTGTTGATTTTACTGTCCCATATCCATTCTACCTTCTCATGGTACATCAATTTATCTTCGAGCATTAACTTCTCCCCCATTGTATACTTGCTTTGTGGAACCAGCACCTCCACTCAAGCTGTAAGTGTTGCTAGAGAAAAATATATAAACATGCTTAACCAGTTTCTCTATAAATTCATGATAGAGATCTCAAATGGGACACGAAACTACCAAATACTTCTCTAGTTTGTTCGCTTTCCAACTTTTCAAATGACTGTCTCATTTATTCTCTCCTCAAACCTCCACTTCTCACTCCTCCTTACTTTCAGCTGATAACTTTGCCTCTGAATAACTAGGAAAAAGAAACAATATTAAAAGTTTCCAAAAGTTCCCTGGCAAGGTCCAGTGGCTCACGCCTGTAATCTCAATACTTTTAATCTCAACACTTTGGGAGGCTGAGGCGGGCAGATCACTTGAGGTCAGGAGTACAAGACCAGCCTGGACAACATGGTGAAACCCTGTCTATACTAAAAATACAAAAATTAGCTGGGCGTGGTCATGGATGCCTATAATCAATCCCAGCTACTCAGGAGGCTGAGGCAGGAGAATCCCTTGAACCTTGGAGGCGGAGTTTGCAGTGAGCCGAGATCGTACCACTGCACTCCACCCTGGGAGACAGAGGGAGATTCCGTCTCAAAAAAAAAACATAAAAGCTAAAGGAAGAGTATTACATCACACAAGCTTAGAACCCTCTGGATTGAAGGTTTAGTAAACCAAGTAAAATGCCAGCATTAACTAAGGTAAAAAATACATATATATAATGGGTATTTTAGGAAGGATATTGTAATTACCAGTTATTGCCTTGTGACCATTACCTAAGCAAGAGTTATAGTCTCTACCTGAATTTCTCCTTTTACTGTATCATACTCTTGTTTTCTCTTCTCCCAATATTTTATATAGAATGTTTAGGGATACATTTTAACATTTTCAGTTTATGTATTAGAAAATTTGGAGGTAGGATTGCAGACATTCTACACTTGGAGTTGAATGCAACTATTCACAGAACTTTAGATTGTCTTTCTTTGGGGTGGCCGTAAGGCAGTACACTTGAAGATGTACGCAAAACAGCTAAAGTGTGTTAAGACATATTTTTGGAAGAACAACTATGACAAATGAAGCATATTCATTTAACACATACTTGTTGAATTCCTACCATGTTCTAGGCATCACTTCAGGCTTTGGGGATGCAGGAATAAACAAAACAGGCAAAGATCCCTCATCTTAGGGAGATTATATTCTATCACGGGAAGACAAAAAGAAACAATGGGTATTTAAAAATCGGTACCTCGGCAGGTCGCGGTGGCTCACGTCTGTAATCCCAGCTCTTTGGGAGGCTGAGACAAGCAGATCATTTCAAGTCAGGAGTTCGAAACCAGCCTGGCCAACATGGTGAAACCTTGTCTACTAAAACTAGAAAAATCAGCCAAGTGTGGTGGTGTGCGCCTGTTAATACCAGCTACTCAGGAGGCTGAGGCAGGAGAATCACTTGAGCCCGGGAGGCGAAGATTGCCGTGAACAGAGATCACACCACTGTACTCCTGCCTGAGCGACAGAGTGAGACCTTGTCTCAAAGGAAAACAACAACAACAAAAAAAAAAGGTGGTTAGGGAAGAAGATCAGCAAGAGACTAGGAGTGATCAGTGGGGTAAAAGAAAAAGGAAGTGGGCTGGGTATGGTGTCTCTCGCCTATAATCCCCGCACTCTGGGAGGCCAAGGTTACTGGATCACCTGAGGTCGGGAGGTCGAGACCAGCCTGGCCAACGTGACAAAACTGCATCTCTACCAAAATTACAAAAAATTAGCTGGGGGTAGTGGCGGGTGCCTGTAGTCCCAGCGACTCAGGACACTGAGGCAGGAGAATCACTTGAACCTGGTTGGCAGAGGTTGCAGTGAGCCGAGATCACGCCACTGCACTCCAGTCTGGGAAATAGAGTTAAGACTCCGTCTCAAAATAGAAAAAGAAAAAGCGTAGTATCCTAAAATTCAAAAAAAGATATTCTATCAGGGAAAAAGTGACTAATGGAATAAAATATGGAAGAGGAAAATTTGGATTGAATCTAATTGAATCACTGGTGACCTTGACAAGAGCAGTTTCAGTGGAATCATGAGAGTGAAAACTTGACTGAAATGAAAGTAAACAGAATGTGGGAACAGGAATTACAGGCAGCAGGCATGAGTGACTCTTTCAAGACATTTGGCCACAAAGGAGAAAAAGGAACTGGGGTAGTATGCGGACAGCATAGTGTAATACATAGTTATTGATTTTACTGTCCCATATCCATTCTACCTTCTCATGGTACATCAAGTTATCTTCGAGCATTTTTTTCTCCCTCACTGCATACTTGCTTTGTGGGATCAACACCTGCATTCAAGCTGCAAGTACTGCTAGAGACAAATATATAAGTATGATGTTCAACTGGTGTATCTATAAATTCATGATGCAAATCTCAAATGGGACTCAAAACTACCAAATACTTCTCTAGTTTGTTCGCTTTCCAACTTTTCAAATGACTGTCTCATTTATTATCTTTCCTCAAATCTCTACTTTTCACTCCTCACTTTCAGCTGGTAACTTTGCCTCTAAACAACCAGGAAAAACAAACAGTATTAAAAGTTTCCTGGCAGGATGCAATGGCTCACACCTGTAATCTCAGCACTTTGGGAGTCTGAGGCGGACGGATCGCTTGTGGTAAGGAGTACAAGACCAGCCTGGCCAACATGGTGAAACCCCGTCTGTGCTGAAAATACAAAAATTAGCCAGGCGTGGTGGCGGGCACCCATAATCCTGTCTACTTGGGAGGCTGAGGCAGGAAAATTGCTTGAACCTTGGAGGTGGAGGTTGTGGTGAACCGAGATCGTGCCACTGCACTACAGCCTGGGCAACAAGAGCAAGACTCAGTCTCAAACAAAAACAAAAACAAAAACAAAAAAACACAACAAAAGGACATACATTAAATGCATTAAAGTGATTGCCAGTGGTAGGTGAATGTATGGGAGTGGGAATGGGGAAGAAAAGTAAAAACCAAATGAGGAGGGCTCTGTGTGTACTAATCAGAATACACCAAAATATTTGAGGAGTATGATGAACTCAGGAGACAAAGGAAGAAACTCAGCTTTATCCCATCCTTGACAAGATGCTGATCTAACAAAGTGCTGGTTCCTTCCCCTCATTCTAGCCCTAAAGATGACACACAAGAAGAAAATTGATTCATATAATAAAATCTAACACTTATGTAGCATTTATCATATGCCAGGAACTATTAACTCATTTATCTTAGCAGCCAATGATATAATTACTATTCCCATTTTATAGATGAGAAAACTAGTGAGGTTAAGCAGCTTGCCCAAGGTCACACAGCTGGTAATGCTGAAACTGGGATGTGAACTCAGTCTAGATAGAACAGAGAAACACCTAGAGACAGGGGAGGGTGAGTTTGGGGTAGGAACGGAAGTCAGGTAAGGGTAGCCTAAAACGGAAGAGGGGGCTCCATGGACAGAGGAGAAGCTAGGGGTGAAATGTGTCATTGTACCCTTCTCCTGCAACATTGCACCAGAAAGATCATCTCCCACCTCATCACCACAGCAAAACAAAGAACATCTGTGCCAAGCCAGCTGGAGGTGGGTTCCATTTAGGCAGCACTGGAGCCCAGTTGAATGGGGGACCATATTACACGTGCAGGCACATAGGCCACCCTGAAAACTACACCTTCAGCTGGTCAATACAACCTATACTTTCAAGGCAAGAATTTGGCCATATGTTCCTTGAGGAATTCTTTCCAATAAAAAATCCCTGAAGAAATTGACATCAGGGTATCTCATTCTGTTTTCTGAGTACCTGTGACTGGGTAATTTATAAAGAATTGATTTCTTTTAGTTTTGCTTGCTGAGAAGTCCAAGGTCAAGGGGCCACATCTGGTGAGAGCCTCCCTGCTGGTGGGGACTCTGCAGAATCCCAAAGCAGTGCAGGGTATCACATGGTGAAGAAGCTGAGTGTACTAGTTCAGGTATCTTCCTCTTCTCATAAAGCCACCAGTCCCACTCCCATGATAATCCATTAACCCATTAATCCATGAATCACTGGGAATTAAGTTTCAACATGGGCCAGGCACGGTGGTTCATGCCTGTAATCCCAGCACTTTCGGTGGCCGAGGCGGGCAGATTACCTGAGGTCAGGAGTTCGAGATCAGCCTGGCCAACATGGTGAAACCCCATCTCCACTAAAAATACAAAAATTAGCTGGGCATGGTGGCACCCATCTGTAATCCCAGCTACTTGGGAGGCTGCAACAGGAGAATCGCTTGAACCTGGGAGGCAGAGGTTGCGGTGAGGCAAGATCACGCCACTGCACTCCAGCCTGGGCCACAAAAGTGAAACTCCATCTCAAAAAAGTTTCAACATGGGTTTCGGAGGGAACATTCAAACCATAGCACAGGGGTTCACCAACAAACAGCATCCACAGTGAAGCTCAGTAAAAAAGCCCTCAGAGCTTATAAATATGTTAATCCCCTCTCTTCTTATTATCATGAACACAGAGCCAAAACTTTCCAATTATTTGAGGAAAGTCCCTAAGAAGAAGTTTGAAGTAGAAAAAAACAGCAATAGTAACTTCAAAGAAAAAGAAATATACTCTGCAAGAAGAAAACTTTAGGACTTTAAGAAATTAATATCCTTAGAGAGCTTACTATAAAACTACAGTAATCAGGCCGGCCGCAGAGGCTCACGCCTGTAATCCCAGTACTTTAGGAAGCCAAGACTGGTAGATCACCTGAGGTGAGGAGTTCAAGACTAGCCTGGCCAACATGTCAAAACCCCATCTCTACTAAAAATACAAAAATTAGTCAGGCATGGTGGTGGGCGCCTGTAATCCCAGCTACTCGGGAGGCTGAGGCAGGAGAATCACTTGAATCGGGGAGATGGAGGTTGCAGAGAGCCGAGATCGCGTCATTGCATTCCAGCCTGGGTGACAAGACCAAAACTGTGTCTCAAAAAAAAAAAAAAAAAAAAATCCTACAGTAATCCAGATAAAAATAGACACAGACATTACCGATCAATTTTTTTAAGTACAGTAATGGACACAGGTATGTATGTTTCCTATTAAGATACTGAAGTACTGGAGGCAACTCTTTTCAAACAAAGATGCTCAAATGCCTATCTGTATTTGAAAAAATCAATTTCAACATCTACCTCATACCCAAAAAAATTCAAAATGGATTACAGACATAATACAAAAGTTAAAACCACAAAATTGTACAGCCATGGTGTCTCATGTATGTAATCTCAGCACTTTGGGAGGCCTAGGCAGGTGGATCCCCTGAGCCCAGGAGTTGAAGACCAACCTAAGCAACATGGTGAAACCTTGTCATTGAGGTTCTGAGACCTGGTCTACTTACAACACTTACAAAACTTCTAGAAGACAGGAAAAAATATTTATGACCAGGGAGTAGGCAATTGAGTTAGGTCACAGAAACCAAGAACCATTTTTGTTAAATTAGATTTGCTCATCAAAAAAAATAAAAAATAGACAAGACAGACTTGGAGGAGAAATTCAAAACACATCTGACAATTTGTATCCAGAACACATGGAGAAATTCTGTAACGTTTAAAAGCAGGCAACCCAATTTTTAAGATGGACAAAAGTCTTAAGACACTTTGTGAAAGTAGTTACGCACACGGCTAACTAAGCACATGAGAAACTGCCCACCTGCCTGGCCAACATGGCAAAACCCCATCTCTACTAAAACTACAAAAATTGCCGGGCGCGGTGGCTTATGCCTGTAATCCCAGCACTTTGGGAGGCTGAGGCAGGTGGATCACGAGGTGGGTGTTCAAGGCCATCCTGACCAACATGGTGAAACCCCGTCTCTACTAAAAATACAAAAATTAGCTGAGCGTGGTGGTACACGCCTGTAATCCCAGCTACTCAGTAGGCTGAGATAGGAAAATCACTTGAACCCAGGACGCAGAGGTTGCAGTGAGCTGAGAGCACGCCACTGCACTCTAGCCTGGGCAACAAAGCAAGACTCTATCTCAAAAAAAAAGAAAAGAAAAAATACAAAAATTAGCCTGGCATATAGGCCGGACATGGTGGCTCACGCCTGTAATTTCAGCACTTTGGGAGGCCCAGGCAGGTAGATCACGAGGTCAGGAGATCGAGACCATCCTGGCTAACACGGTGAAACCCCATCTCTACTAAAAATACAAAAAATTAGCCAGGCGTGGTGGCAGGCACCTGTAGTCCCAGGTACTCAGGAGGCTGAGGCAGGAGAATGGTGTGAACCTGGGAGGCGGAGCTTGCAGTGAGCCGAGATCACACCACTGCACTCCAACCTGGCCAACAGAGTGAGACTCTGTCTCTATATAAATAAATTAATTAAATTAGCCCGGCATAGTGGTGGATGCCTGTAATCCCAGCTACTCAGGAGGTTGCAGGAGAATTGCTTGAACCCAGGAGGTGGAGGTTATAGTGAGCCGAGATTGCACCACTGCACTCCAGCCTGGGTGACAGAGCAAGACAGTTTCAAAAACAAAAAACAAACGAAAAAAAAAGTCCCAGTATTAAGTGCAATGTGAGACATTGGAGTAGATCCTGGAATCGAGAGAAGACAGCAGAAAATATGTGAAATATAAAGTCTTTTTTATTTGAGACACAGTCTCAGTGTCACCCAAGCTGGAGTGCAGTGGCACCATCACGGCTCACTGCAGTCTCAACTTCCTGTGCTCAGGCCATCCTCCCATCTCAGGTTCCTGACACCACACCCAGCTAATTTTTGTATTCTTTTGTAGAGCTGGGTCTCACTATGTTCTCCAGGCAGGTCACCTGAGCTCAAGTGATCGCCTACCTTGGCCTCCCAAAATGCTGGGATGACAGACATGAGACATCACACCCAGTCTAGTCTGGAGTTTAATGGTAACATACCAATATTAGTCTCTTAGTTGATAAACACCACAGTTACGTAAGATATTAAAATTAGGGGAAATTGGGTAGTACATATACGAAAACTCTATACTTTACAACTTCTGAAAATTTAAAATTATCCCCAAATAAAGCCTTTTTATAAAAGTGCTCAGCATCATTAGTCATCAGGGAAATGTGAATCAAAATCATAATACTACTCCACCCACCAGAATGGTTAAAATGAAACTGATCAACAGCAGCACATGTTGTTAAGGATGTTGTGGAGCAACCAGAATTCTCATAAATTGCCAATGAGGCCATGCACGGTGGCTCATGCCTGTAATCCTAGCACTTTGGGAGGCCAAGGAGGGTGGATCACCTGGTATCAGAGACCAATCTGGCCAACATGGTGAAACCTCGTCTCTACTAAAAATACAAAAATTAGCTGGGTGTGGTGGCAGGTGCCTGTAATCCCAACTACTTGGAAGACTGAGACAGGAGAATCATTTGAACCCAGGAGGCAGAGGTTGCAGTGAGCCGAGATCGTCCCACTGCACTCCAGCCTGGGTGAGAGACTCCCTCTCAAATTAAAAAAAAAAAAAAAATGCTACTGAGGGCATAAAATGGTACAACCACTTTGGGAAAACACTGGTAGTTTCTCAAAAATTAAACATACAGCAGGTCCTTAAAAAATGTCATTTTGGGGCCGGGCGCGGTGGCTCAAGCCTGTAATCCCAGCACTTTGGGAGGCCGAGACAGGCGGATCACGAGGTCAGGAGATCGAGACCATCCTGGCTAACACGGTGAAACCCTGTCTCTACTAAAAATACAAAAACTAGCCGGGCGAGGTGGCGGGCGCCTGTAGTCCCAGCTACTCGGGAGGCTGAGGCAGGAGAATGGCATAAACCCGGAGGCGGAGCTTGCAGTGAGCTGAGATCTGGCCACTGCACTCCAGTCCGGGTGACAGAGCGAGACTCCGCCTCAAAAAAAAAAAAAAAAAATGTCATTTTGGTTAGTCAACATCATTTTGTTAAGGGAAAAAAAAAAAAAAAATCAACTCCTGGCTGGGACCACTGTATGGAGTTAATACATCCTTCCCGTGTATGCATGGGCTCTCTCTCTGGGTACTCGGTTTCCTCCCATATCCCAAAGGTATACTTGCAAGTCTGAATGGTTCCAATCTGACTGAATGTGGGTGTCAGCATGCCCTGCAATGGGACGCTCTCCTGGCCATGATCAGTTCCCATGCTGACCTTCAGCTGGCTAGATAGGTTCTAGTTTCTTGAGACTCTGAACTGAAACAAATGGGTGAATAACTATATAGCTTTTCAATTTTTCTTAAATTGAACTGGGTAAATAATTACAGTTTTTCAACTTTTCTTCAGCTTTTCAACTTTTCTTAAATGCATGCACAGCTCACGTTTATTTCAATGTTTAGTATTAGATGTGTTTTGGCTTTTATTTGGTGCCAGGTGCAGTGGCTCACACACCTGTAATCTCAGCACTTTGGGAGGCGGAGGAAGGATTGCAAAGTTCAAGACCAGCCTGGGCAACAAAGGGAGACCCCCGTCTCTATAAATAAACAAAAAACCAAGCCAGGCATGGTAGCACACGCCTGTAGTCCCAGCTACTTGGGAGGTTGAGGTGGGAGGATTGCTTGAGTCTGGGAGGTCAAGGCTGCAGTAAGTCATAATGGTACTACACGCCAGCCTGGGCAACAGAGTATGATGTCTCAAAAAAAGTTTGACGTCTCCAACTACAAATATGCTGTAGGAACTTAATTCTTGTGTTAATTAGCCTATGGTAAAATTGGTTTCATTATAAAATTTTCCAAGAACCCTTCAAGAAATCTTCAACAATGTTGAAGATTACTATATTATCTACCCTGTCACTTCATGAATTCCACTCAAGACATTTATCCAAACGAAACTGTTACGTACAAGACTCGTACAATACTCAAAGCAGAATTTGTAACAGCCAAAAATTGGAACTAGCCCAGATGTCCATCAATAGTCACGTCATACACTGCAATTCTACTCTGCAATACAAGGAATATACATGCAACTATGTGGATGAATCTCAAAAACATTCTGTAAGCAGCTAGACATAAATTACATCAACAGAATTTACATAATCAAAATATGCAAAAAACATCTTATAATGATGGAAACCAGGTCAGTGTTTGTTGCTGGTGTTGGGAGGTGGTCTACTGACTGAGAAGGGGCACACACAACTTTCTGGAGCAATGTTCTGTGTCTTGATGTGCTAAGCATTTCTCAAGACTGATCAAACTGTACATGAGATCAGTGCATTTCACCATATACTTTTTTTTAAGTGCTACTCATTCCTCAGGGGATAAGCCACAAATTCACCATAAGGACTCAACTTTAACACCAGATACTGACGAGGCATGGATTAATAACTCACACATCATTGGCTAAGTGTTTCCAAATATTACTTTGGAAAAAATGCCTAGCGATCTCTCAAAAATGTACATCTATCCCGATTCAGCAATTCTGCACGCGTTGTCATCTCCCTAATTACAAAAACAAAAACTAGTGTTAAGAACATTTATAGCAACTTCATGCATGAAAGCCAAAAACAGGTTTCCATGAATGGGAAAGCATACTACACTCATACTTGGCAACATGAACTACTGATGTATACATGGCTAAAACTCAAGTACTTTGAGATGACGGTAATTATCTTGATAGGGTACACATTTCTCACAGTTCATAAAACGGTACACTTAATACATATTTCAGATTTTAATGTTATTTTAAAAATCGATTACAGTTGGAACTCATTGATAGAAAAGTTCATTTTTCAGGAAGTATATTGACATGTACAACATAAAGTATTCATGGGATGGGTAATGTTTTCCTGGAACAATAGGTATAGAGTCGGCTGGGCACGGTGGCTCACACCTGCAATCCCAGCACTTTGGGAGGCAGAAGTGGGCAGATCACTTGAGGTCAGGAGGTTCAAAACCAGGCTGGCCAACATGATGAAAACCCTGTCTCTATTAAAATACAAAATGAGCTGGGTATGGTGGCGCATGCCTGTAATCCCAGCTACTTGGGAGGCTGAGGTAGGACAATCGCTTGAACCCAGGACACAGAGGTTGCAGTGATCCGAGATGGCGCCACTGCACTCCAGCCTGGGGGACAGAGCGAGACTCCATCTCATTAATAAACGCCCAAAAAACAATAGGTGTAGAGCTGAGACTATTTACAGAATGACAATACTTAGGGCTTTCTCTGCCATCTTAATGCTTAGCTGCATCTTTCTCCATGTGATGAGTTCTGTTCAACTGACTACATAACCCAAATGCAATGTCCAGTTTTAGATGCAAACGAACATCAACTAATCAGATATATACAGGACACAGGCCGGGCGCGGTGGCTCAAGCCTGTAATCCCAGCACTTTGGGAGGCCGAGACGGGTGGATCGCGAGGTCAGGAGATCGAGACCATCCTGGCTAACACGGCAAAACCCCGTCTCTACTAAAAAATAGAAAAAAAACTAGCCGGGCGAGTTGGCGGGCGCCTGTAGTCCCAGCTACTCGGGAGGCTGAGGCAGGAGAATGGCGTAAACCCGGAGGCGGAGCTTGCAGTGAGCTGAGATCCGGCCACTGCACTCCAGCCTGGGCGACTGCGAGACTCCGTCTCAAAAAAAAAAAAAATAAAAATAAAAATAAAAATAAAACAGATATATACAGGACACTAGGTAAAGCAGAGAAACTGAAAACTGCAAATTCAGAAACATATTATCATATGCTTCGCTTGACCCAAGTACTTGGAATCCACAGCCACAACTGAGTAGTTGCTGACCTGTTTATCCCGAAGAGTTAAGCAGGAACTAAATAAAAGCACTACAGTTGATTCCTGGTTTATTTATTTAGCCTCTGCTTCTTAGGTGTGTGATTGTGCTTCCACTTAACTTTTACAATGAGGATTGAAGTCATCTACATTCCGCCCGAAGCTTACTCTCAAAACAAAGGGAGGCCTAGTCACACGAACAGCCTCAATGACTCTGGACATTCCCATGCAAAACTGATTAAGTGTCATCAATGCAACAGAGCTAGTGTTTGGGGGAGGCGGACATGGGAAAAACACTTAAAAACATAAACCCCTAATTTCTTAAAAGTAAAAAAAAGCCCCTTGCCACAAAAAAGATGCCATGTTAAAGTTTTATTAAGTTTCAATACAAAACATTCCAAAAAGTGAAAAGCGATCTATAATACCCAAGTTCTACGTTCAACTATCAGGTAAACAAGGAAAACATTTTCTGTATCGTTTTACAACCAGTATAAACCCAGAAGAATCAAGATCTGATTCTTTCTCCACACGTCTGCTAGGTCAGTAAACTATCAAACAGGTAACTGGTCATTTTAACATACTCCTTGCTTTGAACTTAATATTCCTATTTAGTACAATCTCTATATCCTATACTATCTTAAAGATATCTAAATATCTTAATATTTAGGATATCTCAAGAGCCAAAGGTCCTCACAGAAGCTGTAACCCAAGTAATCATAAGAGTATATAGAAGGTTTGGACTGAGACAGCTATGGAAGTGCAAAAACCACATAAATTTGGTCATTAACCTTGTAGTCTTGTGATTAGTAGTAGGTTGTCAAATGAGAGTTAAAAATGTGGTACTATCGCCAGTTGCAAATGTTCCAAACAAGACAGTGCCATAACTACATGACAAAAAAAAAAAAAAAAAATCATAGAAGTTGGGTTAGTTCCTCTAATCTAACAACTCAAGTCTGTTTCCTTTGAGAACATTATACTATTGGCTCTAGTCTCCAAACCAATAAACTGAAACTCGTTTCCAAGACTGGGAGGTAAAGTAGGCTTATAAAACAATACAGCAAAAGAAAGCCAAGTGGCCTATATGTTTCCAGTGTGCTTGCCATCTTAACATGGTTACTTTCCAGATGTCACTCATAAGTTTTATTCTACAACTAAACTGTTTGTGGGTAAGTCACCACCAAAAAATGTTTCACTTTCTGACAGACACTTCACTAAATAGAGCTACCACTTATATCCATCATTTTTATAATTCAACTTAAGTTCTAAATTGAAGAGTTGTCCCCATGACTTTAGCTAAACAAAATGAAAGCCAAAGCTGTAAAATCTATGTAAAGAACCACAAGAACTTCCTGACTACCTCCACTTACCAATTTCCTTAATTACTTCCCCTTTTCCATTTGGCCAATTACTTGCTTTAAGTAACTACCACTCAATCCCTAGTTATGAGTGTTAATCAACACTGATGCCTTCCTCAGATCCACAGGAACCCCTGAAGGCAAAATCTATTGCCTGCACCAAACCAATTCTGACAGCACTGCTTATGCAACTGTAGTGACTTATTGACAATCAGCCGCCTTCTGCTTCAACAACTCTGTAAAATGAAAAACACATGGGATCCTGTTACATAGTATTTGTTTTACTGTGAAGTACTTCCCCCCAAACTATCATTTAAATATATTTTTTGTTGTTTTAGCTAAAAATAAAATTGCTTTAAAAAGCAAGCTCTGGGCAGGCACAGTGGCTGATGCCTGTAATCCCAACACTGGGAAGCTGAGACAGGCAGATCACTCAAAGTCAGGAGTTCGAGACCAGCCTGGCCAACACAGTGAAACCCTGTCTCTACAAAAAGTACAAAGATTAGCCGGGCACGGTAGTGCACACCCGTAGTCCCAGCTACTTGGGAATCTGAGAGGCAGGAGAATCGCTTGAACCTGGGCGGCACTGAGTTGAGATCATGCCACAGGGAGAAGCCATCTCAAAAAAAAAAAGCAAGCAAGCCGGATACAGTGACTCACGCCTATAATCTCAGCACACTGGGAGACCGAGGCAGGCGGATCACCTGAGGTTAGGGGTTCAAGACCAACCTGGCCAACAGTGAAACCCCATCTCTACTGAAAAATACAAAAAAATAGCCGGACACAGTGGCAGGCACCTGTAATCCCAGCTACCTGGAAGGCCAAGGCAGGAAAATCGCTTGAACCTAGGAAGCAGATTGCAGTGAGCTGAGATCACGCCATTGCACTCTAGCCTGGGCAACAAGTGCAAAACTGTCTCAGAAAGGAAAAAAAAACAACACGCAAGCTTTAAAAATCAACCACAGACGGCCGAGCTTGGTAGCTCACGCCTGTAATCCCAGCACTTTGGGAGGCGAGGCAGGCGGATCACAAGGTCAGGAGATTGAGACCATCCTGCCTAACACGGTAAAACCGCGTCTCTACTAAAAATACAAGAAATTAGCCGGGCATGGCGGCGTGCACCTGTAGTCCCAGCTGCTGGGGGGCTGAGGCAGGAGAATCTCTTGAACCCAGGAGGCAGAGCTTGCAGTGAGCCGAGATTGCCACTGCACTCCAGCCTGGGCAACAGAGCAAGACTCTGTCTTAAAAAAAAAAAAAAATTGGTAACATTAAAATTACATACTATGTCATCATTATGTCAAAATTATGTTAATCAAACAGGGAACTTGCAGCCACAGTTGCATCATTAACTCCACATTTAATTTGTATTGTGGCTGTGCAAATGAGCAGGCACTAACTAGTAACAATGAGAGTATATCCTTTTACAAAATGCACTGATCAAACTTTTTTCCTCCTCTTGAGACAGGGTCTTGCTCTGTCAGCCAGGCTGGAGTGCAATGGCGTGATCTCGGCTAACTGCAACCTCTGCCTCCTGGGTTCAAGCTATTCTCCTGCCTCAGCCTCCCGAGTAGCTGGGATTACAGGCAAATACCACCACTCCCAGTTTTTGTTTTTTTTTTTTTTTTAGTAGAGATGAGGTTTCACCATGTTTGCCAGACTGGTTTCTAACTCCTGACCTCGTGGTCTGCCCGCCTTGGCCTCCCAAAGTCCTGGAATTAAAGGCATGAGCCACGGCGCCCGGCCAAGCAAACTTCTTACGTGTGTACTTCCTGTTGAGAATGCTTGCATATGAAGAGCTATTAGCAAGCTTTACGGGTTCAAAAAGTAGCTAAGAATAATCGCACGAATGAGCCCGACTCATGAAAATGTAACCTCACTCTATATTCACCGTGAAATGTGCAGACATTACACATTAAAGCACTTAATTTCATCAATTCCAAGCAGTGTTTTTACAGATGAAATGAGGACCACAGTAACTGCCAATGTCACAGCTAAACTAAGTGGTAGTTACACAGCATTTAAACCTTCAAAGGCCACTGCTTTCAACGCTTACCTTAGCATTTGATTTCTCTTACTGCCAGCTTTATCTACTGTGAATCAATCAGCACTCCACGACCATAATGAACATAATCATCAACCTGCAAAAGTTAAATAAATGAAAACTAGTTATCTCTCTTAAGGAAATTCTTTAAAACTTGCCTATTACTGCCCTCTTTTCCAGAGAGAAAAGGCAAGTTCAGACTTGCAGCTTAATATACTTCATGTTCTACTACTTCTCTTAAGTGGTGGAAGATTCACTGGCTCGGGATGGACTGGAATGGCTTAAATGGTTAAGTTGCATGGCTTATGGATTGTCATTCTGTTCCAATGGTGCACTGCCACGTTAAATCCATAAGTTGAACGAACAAAACTTATTTGAAGGAATAAGTGCAGTATAAGGATTTTTAGTTGGAGGTCTTCAAGTTTACTATATTCAAGAGCATCTTTTTCAACTTCATGGCTGGACCTGGGTCATGCTGCCTCAGGTTTTGCTTTTTAAAGACCACTTGCAATAGATTTTCTCCATACAGTGTAGTTTCATAGAACTAAAAACAAGTCAGGCATCCAACTAAATGTCAAGTTTGCAATGGCTTACAGGGGTAAAAAGGGGGACCCCAAACTTAAGCCATTTCCTATATTGACTAAAAGACTAATTTGAAAAAAATGTTAAAACATATGAAGCATGTTTAAAGGTCTTCATCAAAAATGGACTTTGAAAAAAATACCCCCTCCCAAGCCCCAGATCGCCATTGGTAAACAACAGCTTTATTAATAAAGCCTTTAAGTGTCACACATGCTTAAAAAAAAAAAAAAAAAAAAATCCAAGTGTTGAATTGGAAGACTTCTAATATGCTATTGAATATTTCTTTTCTCCAAAAGTTTTTTTTTAATCTAGAAGGCATTTCCATTGCCTTGAGGTACAGTATGTTCACTGTACTATGAGGAAGGTAAGTGTTCAATTTCGACTTAGACGGAAAAACTAGTTTGCTTTGCTTACCATCTTTGCTGTTTCACAGGCATTTGATGCTTTAAATCTGATGTGGAATGCTGATAGATTCACTTTTTAGAAGTCATAAGCCTTTAGGAAGTTGGAGATAACTTCATTGCTTATCTATTTTCTCCTTTGCAATCAAGCTGTTCCTTTAAAAGTGAGACACTACAGAGTTGCAAAAATTTGAAACAGTAAGAGCAAGCACCTTTGCAGCTTCATGGTTGGTTTTGGCCAAACTTTTTATTTAGTATTCTGTAGTTGTTTAACACACACTTAAATGGTCTTACTGGGGGAGGGGAAAGGGGAGGTTCTTGCAGATTCCCAAGGAAATGTGAGAAAGGCAAAATGGCCAGCATTATCCATTTGCTTTTTTGGGTTTACTGGGTGAATAGCACTTTCCTTACATAGGCATGTGATTTCAGGTTTTTCATACTGAGAACATTGAGATTTCAGTTGGAAGACACCCTGAAATCTTATAAGTAGCATACCCCAACCACCCTCTAGTAGCTAGCTTGTTTGTATAGGTAGATGATTCATCTCTCCATTTTAGATGGCTAGATGTTTTGTGGAAGATCTTAGAATTGCTTGCCTCATTTAGGGAAAAATCAAGATAGGAAGTGGCCTTTAGGGATACTTTTACTTGGAAAGTTGCAACACTAGTACAAGTCTTAACACATTAACATTTGCTTGTTGAAAAGCAATGTCATAAAGTCAAATAAAATTAAACATGTTTTACTTTTTGCCTCACAAGAACATAAAAATTATGGAGGGGAACTTAACAGGGAATTTAAAAAATGTAACACAATTTTTCCTTTTAGTAGTCCTTGGGTAGTTATGACAGAATAGTTTCCACTTTTTGTTTCTTTGAACTGGGATTTTGGTCCAAAGTTTTGTTTGTTTCTAGTATCTGCTTCTGCCTCCCCCTCTATCAGATCGGCTTCCTCCACGGCCACCACCTCGTGGTGCTCCACGGCTTGAACTGCTGTATGAATCACGTGGTGGAGGATAGCCTCGATCCATAGGAGGAGGAATGCCACGTTCCTGTCTGCCAACACGTTCACGGCCACTTGAGTAGATCTCATTCCTGCTTGAGTAACTGTCGCGACCGCCACCATAGCCATCCCGAGAGCTGCTGTAATCATCATATCTGCTGCTTCCACCATATGATGGCGGGGGCCCTCGTGTAGGTGGAGCACTACGTGAGTTACCTGCAGGGTCAATGGTCAGGTAATATGGCAACACTATAAATTGTATATATACAACATTTTAAATCTGAATTTACAGAATTCTTGTATTAAAAGTTTACTTTCTCAACTGGGTGGGAGGTTTTAAACTCTGCCATTGCTGGCCATAAACAGGGATTTGCTCATCTGCTGAGATATGGAAATGGATTCATTTTAATGTTTGTTTGAAAAGACTGAAGACGGTGTGTATTTCAAGAGGATATTCCAGAGAGCTTGTTATTTTATAGTAGACACTCAGCCACTTTCCAGTGATAAGTTGCAATTTTGAACTGTAGAACTTGCCTTCATATTGCAATGGTAAATATTTGATCTTGTTAATAAAATTTTTAAATTGTATTTTCACTGTTGGGGGAAAACACATAAGGCTGCCAATTTAAGCAAGCAAAATCCCCTCCAAAGCAAGCAAACAGCCTCAAAAGAAACTTAGAAAAACAAAAAAAGCCCCTCACAAAACTAGGAAAAGCCCAGCTGATAAAGTTACCCCTTTAAAAGCAAGCAAACATCCCTTTAAAAAGCAAGCACCACGCAGCCTAAAAAACTGGCTCACGAACCTAAAAACTCAAGCTGGTGATACTCAAGACCCTTAACCAGTATCTTACCATAACTCTCATATGAATCTCTGTAGGAACCTCCACTTGGATGATCTGAATAGTCACGATCACGACCATATCCATCTCTATCGCTAAATTAAAGAGAAACCTTTAAGTCCCAGAGCATCAACTTTTATAGCAACTTTTCTTACATGCAAGCCACAGAAGCAAAGTCACTTACCTATAGCCTCTTGATGGATAGTCATCACGTGAACTGGAATGACCATAATCACGGTAAGTATAATCTCGTGGTGGTGGTGCATAATCTCTAGTATCACGAGAACTTGGGTAATCTCTGCTTGAATAGCTACAAAAACAAAAGTTTTGGTTCATGCTTTTGATAAGCTTTCCTTCAACTTTAATCATTAATTTAAAAAGCTGCAATTTTCTATTACCTGTCTTTAGTAGAATACCCATCATCTCTTGGGGACAAATAAACATCTCTACGAGAGGGCAGTGGCTCCCTTCGAGGTGGACCTCCGTAACTATCTCTTCCACGTGATACAGGAGCTTAAGGAAAAATAACATTTTTTTTAAACACAGAGAAAGAAGTTAAAACGTGAACTTACATTCAGGCTATGAAAACGAGACTGACTTCAAAGATGACATTACGGAGGCTAGATCATCTAATTTTTTCTAGAATTTCCCATTCACATTTTAAAATTTTTCAGTGCTAATTCCATTTATCTAGATCACCTAGAACACATGACCACAAGTTTTTTTTTTTTTTTGAGATGAGTCTCGCTCTGTCACCCAGGCTGGAGTGCAGTCG
Organism: Trachypithecus francoisi; assembly: GCF_009764315.1. Taxonomy (NCBI): domain Eukaryota; kingdom Metazoa; phylum Chordata; class Mammalia; order Primates; family Cercopithecidae; genus Trachypithecus; species Trachypithecus francoisi. The sequence continues at coordinate 25,450,991 of NW_022681471.1, forward strand.
CGTGATCTCAGCTCACTGCAACCTCCACCTTCTGGGTTCAAGTGATTCTCCTGCCTCAGTCTCCAGAGTAGCTGGGATTACAGGCACCCGCCACCGTGCCCGGCTAATTTTTGTATTTTTAGTAGAGACAGAGTTTCACCATGTTGGCCAGACTAGCCTCAAACTCCGGGCCTCGTGATCCACCCACCTCGGCCTCCCAAATTGCCAAGATTACAGGTGTGAGCCACCGCGCCCAGACTCCACGAATAAAGGTTTTTGTGTGTGTGTGTTTTTTTTTTTGTTTTGAGACGGAGTCTCTCTGTTGCCAGGCTGGAGTGCAGTGGCATGATCTCGGTTCCCTGCAACCTCCGCTTCCCAGGTTCCAGCAATTCTCCTGCCTCAGCCTCCCAAGTAGCGGGGATTACAGGCACCCACCCTATGCCCAGCTACGTTTTGTATTTTTTTAGTAGAGACGGGGTTTCACCACGTTGGCCAAGACGGTCTCAATCTCTTGCCTTGGCCTCCCAAAATACTAGGATTACAGGCATGAGACACCACACCCGGCCAATTAAACTTTTAAGCATCATTCACCTCTCAATTCTTTGTGTTACGGTAGTAGCACAGATTGTCATTCATGGAACATTTACCTCTCCCTCCCATTCCACTGCTACTGCGAACTGGTCCTGAAGGTGCAGATCTCTTGGGAGGAGGACCCCCACTTCTTGGTGGTGGTCCTCTTTTTACTGGGAGTGGTCCCCTGGAAGAACTCATGTTAAAATTCATGGAATATCCACCGTCATCTACATCAAGAATAGAGAAGAAAAATATTACTACTCACAAGAATCAAGATATGAGAGTTTTCTTTTTTTGATACGGAGTCTCGCTCTGTCGCCCAGGCTGGAGTGCAGTGGCTTGATCTCAGCTCACTGTAACCTCCGCCTCCTGGGTTCAAGCAATTCTCCTGCCTCAGCTTCCCGAGTAGCTGGGATTACAGATGTGTGCCACCATGCCCAGGTAATTTCTTGTATTTAGTAGATACACGATTTCACCATGCTGGCCAGGCTGGTCTCGAACTTGACCTTGTGATCCACCTGCCTCGGCCTCCCAAAGTGCTGGGATTGCAGGTGTGAACCACCAGACTCGGTCACTATAAAATTTCCTTTGCTTCATCAAGAATATGACCATTAGGCCAGGCACAATGGCTCACACCTGTAATCCCAGCACTTTGAGCGGCCGAGGCAGGCAGGTCACCTGAGATCAGGAGTTCAAGACCAGCGTAACATGGTGAAATCCTGTCTCTACTAAAAATACAAAAATCCAGGTGTGGTGGTGCATGCCTGTAATCCCAGCTACTCGGGAGGCTGAGGCAGGACAATCACTTAAACCTGGGAGGCAGAGGTTGTTGTGAGCCAAGATCGTGCCACTGCACTCCAGCCTGCGCAACAAGAGCTAAACTCTGTCTCCCAAAAACAAACAAACAAACAAAAATGACCATTATTAATTTGGGTAGTCTAGTTTCACTTGTACTTGATGGAACATGCAGTGCAGTCATATAGACTGGGGAAGTAAGAACTGAAGGTAGTCTTAAACTTTTTTTTTTTTTTTGGAGAAGGAGTCTCACTCTGTTCCCCCAGGCTGGAGTACAGTGACACAGTCTCGGCTCACTGCAACCTCCGCCTCCCAAGTTCAAGTGATTCTTCTGCCTCAGCTTCCCAAGTAGCTGGGATTGTAAGCACCCGCCACCATGCCCAGCTAACTTTAAAAAATAAAAAGGGCCGGGCACAGTGGCTCAAGCCTGTAATCCCAGCACTTTGGGAGGCTGAGGCGGGCAGATCACGACGTCAGGAGATCGAGACCATTCTGGCTAACACGGTGAAACCCTGTCTCTACTAAAAAATATTAAAAAACTGGCTGGGTGAGGTGGCGGGCGCCTGTGGTCCCAGCTACTCAGGAGGCTGAGGCAGGAGAATGGCTTAAACCCAGGAGGTGGAGCTTGCAGTGAGTGGAGATCCGGCCACCGCACTCCAGCCTGGGTGACAGAGCGAGACTCCGTCTCAAAAAAAAAAAAAAAAAAAAAAAAAAAAACAAAATAAAAATGATTTCATTTTCAGGTCCAACACCTTGGCTTATCATTTTTAAATGCCTTTCTACAGAGTAAATTACTTGGACAAGAAGTAACACTGTCCACGGTTTAACACTATAATCTCACATGCTTCCCATGCTTTCAATTGGCAATCACTTTGTCAATTTCAAAAGTTGGCACCTCTCCTCAAGCACTTAACCAAAGCATCCACTTGGTGTGAGCCTGCAGTCCCTAACTTACACACCAAACCCGAGGTCCACGCAAGTTATTACCATGTGTCCTCCCCGTGAGGGAGGTCCCCTGGTTCCTCACTTCCTCCTCTCCACCTCTAAGACCTCTTGGAGGGCCTCTACTTCTTGGAGGTGGAGCGGTCCACGTCTACCACTTTCAAATGACGGTTTGGTGGTTGCTCCACTTTGATGGCTTTTCCATCTAACGACTAAAAAAAAAAGATACGGTTAAATCAAGATTTAAAATAATTTGCACATCTACTATGTACTAAGACACTAACAGGTCCTTCAAAATGCAGTTATGGATAAGAGTTGCTCATTAATTAGTCTAAGAAAAAACACTGCAAATATAGCCAGTTAAATGGGACTTTTCCACTTAAAATTCTTAATACTTAAAAATGATACTGATGATCTGGATTGAAACATAAGGTGAATCCACTGCATTACTGTATGGTAAAATTTAAAACAAGGCCAAGTAGGTATCAGCTTGTTAACAAAACTAAAAGCCAAGTTATCAAAATATGGCTTATGGATCTCAAGACAAAATGTATCATGTTGGCTAGGCGCCGTGGCTCACACCTGTAATCCCAGTACTTTGGGAGGCTGAGGCGGTGGATCACCTGAAATCAGGAGTTAGAGACCAGCCTGGCCAACATGGTGAAACCCGTCTCTACCAAAAATACAAAATTATCCGGGTGTGGTCGCGCGTGCCTGTAATCCCAGCTACTCGGGAGGCTGAGGCAGAATAATCATTTAGAACTCGGGAGGCAGAGGTTGCAGTGGGCAGATCACACCATTGCACTCCAGCCTAGGCGACAGAGGGAGACTACCAAGAAAAAAAAAAAGGTATCACATAATGTCATAATTATTCTGAACTGAGAGAATGTTAACAGCGTAAGATATAACTCACTACTAGATTTGGTTCTGCAATTACAGAATACTCTTTGGAACGGGATCACAAACAGGATGAGTCCCAGACAGGTATATACTGAAAAACGACGAAAACTCAAAAGCTGCCTTAGACCAGACTTGGGCAACTACATGTTATGTTATGCACTAATAACAGGTTATCATCCATTGTGTAGACAATCTCACCTTTCCATTCATGTCTCTGGCTGCATCCTTGGCATCTGCTGGGCTTTCAAAGGTGACAAAAGCAAATCCTCTTGATTTGTTGGTTTCCCGGTCTTTCATCAAGAGTACTAAAAAGTAGTTTTCAGAAAAATAAAGTGTTACCCTAGTTCAAATGAAATAACCAAAGTAAATGTGTAAACAGAAAGCTCAGAACTTCTTAGAGGACAAAATACATATTATCATGTCAGATGATCAATGCAATCAAATTCATCATAGCTTATATTTTAATTATAATAGCCCAGCCTGTACTGCCAGACAACTCACCTTCCACTATACGTCCATATTTGCCAAATACTGCTTCAAGAGCTTTCTCATTTGTTTCCGTATTAAGCCCACCAATGAAGAGCTTTCCTGGACGATCTGCTTCAACCATTTTTTTTCTTTGCCGGTGAGTCTGTTGAAAAGGAATAGTATTACCTCACTGCAAAAAGTTCCTCAAGTTTATTGGACACTTTTACTTTGGCACATTTTTCATATTTTCCACTAAAACCATTGTTCCTTAATAACTAAAGAAAAGGATAACAAGCTAAGCCTCAGTCACAGTAGGAAGCAATTTGAATTAAGTAGATTAGTAACAGTGCAATTTACATAAAACTGGTTAAAAGGGCCAGTTTAACTTTTACCACTACCCTTGATCACCCATAGCTGTTCTTAAGCACAGCTGCTTAACATCTGAAAAACCAACTTCCAGCTCTAGTTCTGTTGCCTTTGAAAGATTCAATTACTCATCACGCCCTTCCTAACGATGGGGTTTTAAAAGACTCCCAAGGTCACAGGCCAGGCACAGGACTTTAACACCAAGCCCTCTTCCAACGTCGTCTTTTCCTATTTAGAATTCCCTACTAAATCCAAGGAGAAATGTGAAGTTTGAGCCAAGTTATGCCGCCTCTTCTTCACCGGCCCCCGCCCTACCTAAAATTCTACTATCCAGCCAAAAAGATAAAAACAAATTGTCAACCTCGTTTCCTATTAAGTAACGGAACGCGGACGCACACACCAACACTCGACACTCCGTGACTGCAGCGGAACCTAATTGAAACTCGTCATTAAAAACCGCGTGTAAAAGACAAAATGGCGACACTTGGATTCAACCCAGAACCACCGACACTGGTCAGGGTACTAACTTTTACCACCAACATTGGCTGGGAACATTCAGAGGGCTTCTTCTCCGGGGCCGCCAATGAATACGTAGCCCGCAGCCCGCATGGAATTCCACATGCCCATCATTAGCGCCAGCGCCATACCAATGCAGGTATCGCGGTGGTGCGGTCGCTCCTCGCCCCGCTCCAGCCTACAAAGCCCCGACCTCCGCTACCAACTCCCGCAGGCGGCAGCCAAACTTTCTCGAGAGGCATACAACCAAACGGGCCCCCTCATTTGTTTTCCCTCGACCCCTTCAGCTTTATTTAAATAGGTCGGAACCTTTGGGTTCTTAAAATGGCGCCCGCCACCCCCATCTCCAGGGAGATATAATCCCCAGTCCTAACACGGCGAGAGTATCACGAAAAACAGACTGAGGAAAGGAGACACGTACCGGAGGGGTGACAATGGGTTCAAGCTCCAACGAGCTCGCCGACAGGGGCCTCCTAGCAGCTCAGCACCAGTGGCGGCTGCCGGGTCGGAGGACCAAACCGCGAAGCCGCTAGCACTACTGCGCAACGAGGGCGAACAAAGGAGACAGCAAACTTTATACTGCCCGGGAACGAGGCTGAAGGACCCGGATGGAAACGGAGCTTAGAATTTGAAACGCAAAGGGAGGGGGGAAGTAGTTCCCAGTCTCCCCATTGGCTGCCTCCTCTGTCACTCACTCTTCTCTCCTCCCTTTTTCCCGGGCCCTCCGTGTTGGTCGGCGGACCTTTCTAACCGTTTTCCCTACCCCCACCCGTTCTTTCCAACGCGCTTTTTTTGCTTTGCTCTAAAATGGTGCACAGGCTTGATTTAATAAAGAACTGAAATTATTGAGCGCCTGGTGGGCCGGGCACAATGCAAAACTTTACTTTTACTTTTCCATTAACTCTTCTAATTGTCAAAATGTGATAAGGGAAGATACTCCTACTATACCAATTTTGCAGAAACGGAAAACAAAGAAGTTTTGGCAATATAATATATTTTCAAAAAATTGTCTTTAACAAGTGTTTTTAGTGGGTGTGGGCATTTCTGATAAATACATGTAAATTTCAGATGAGTGAAAAAATACAAAACAGTATGCAGATAGTTCATTCACATAGAACAAATTACTGAGCACCTTGTAAATAGTGGGCTCTGGGCTAGGCCAGGAGGATACAACCCCAGGGAAAGACAAGAGTCAGGCCTGTGGGTAAGGGTGCCGGATTTAAGAAATGAAAATACGAGGCCGGGCGCGGTGGCTCACGACTCCCAGCACTTTGTGAGGCCGAGGCCGGTGGATCACGAGGTCAGGAGATGGAGACCATCCTGGCTAACACGGTGAAACCCCGTCTCTTTTTAAAAATACAAGAAATTACCCAGGCGTGGTGGCACGCGCCTGTAGTCGCAGCTACTCGGGAGGCTGAGGCAGGAGAATCGCTTGAAACCGGGAGGCGGAGGTTGCAGTGAGCCAAGACTGCGCCACCGCACTTCAGCCTGGGCAGGCGACAGAGCGAGACTCCGTCTCAAAGGAAAAAGAAAATGCGGGACGCTAATTTATTCTGCGAAGCTGTTAAAAATAAATAAATAAAACTATGGAACGCGGCCGGGCGCGGTGGCTCACGCCTGTAATCCCAGCACTTTGGGAGGCCGAGGCGGGCAGATTGCCTGAGCTCAGGGGTTTGAGACCAGCCTGAGCAACATGGTGAAACCCCGTCTCTACTAAAATAAAAATTAAAAAATTAGCCGGCATGGTGGCGTGTGCCTGTAGCCCCAGCTACTCGGGAGGCTGAGGCAGGAGAATTGCTTGAACCCGGGAGGCGGTGGTTGCAGTGAGCCGAGATCATGCCACTGCACTCCAGCCTGGCAACAGAGCAAGACTCCGTCTAAAAAAAAAACAAAAATGTGACGCCCAGTTAAGTTTAAATTTCAGATAACAAGTACTTTTTTTAGTTTATTATGTCCCAAATCTCATATTTTAAAAATTCGCTGTTTATCGGAAATTCAAATTTGACTGAGCATTCTATATTTCATCTGCCCATCCTACTTGTTGAGGGGGGAAACTACAAAATTTTTTAACTTAATTTTTGTGTTAAAGAAAGAAATTGAATACAATTAACAAAAGAATGTCATGTTGTGATAAACGCCAGGGAGGAAATAAACTAGTTGCTTTGATGGACAATATTAGGGAGAACAAATTTAATTAAAACATCAGGGAAGGTCTATGTGAAGAGGTGACTTTGGAGATCAGAACTGAAGGAAGAGAAGAAACTAGCTATGGGAACAGCTGAGGGAAAAGCCTTCAGGAAAAAGAAGAGAATACTAAGCACAAAGTAGAGAAGAGGAGCTTGGCATATATCAAGGGACAGAAAGAGGGCCAGGTGACAAGAATTTGAGGGGCATGAAATGAGGGAGCCAAGATTGGCAGGACCTTTGAGCCCATTAAATGACTGTAGGGGGTAAGTGTGGGGAAAAAGACACTAATAGGGCTGTGGGAGCAGACCAGAAGAGAGGATGGTGGCTTGAATTAGGGTGGTGGCAGTGGACACGGGGAGGAAAGAACAATTGTTAGATGACTATGATAGGTATCGTGTTTAATGGTGCTATGGTCTAAATGTTTGTGTCATCCCCCAAATTCATATGTTGAAATCCTAATACCCAAGGTGATGGCATTAGGAGGTGGGGATTTGGGGAGAAGATTAGGTCACAAGGGCGGGGTCCTCATGAATGGGATTAACACTTTTATTTATTTATTTATTTTGAGGCGGAGTCTTGCTCTGTCGCCCGGACTGGAGTGCAGTGGCCAGATCTCAGCTCACTGCAAGCTCCGCCTCCCGGGTTCACGCCATTCTCCTGCCTCAGGCTCCCGAGTAGCTGGGACTACAGGCGCCCGCCACTTCGCCCGGCTAGTTTTTGTATTTTTAGTAGAGACGGGGTTTCACCGTGTTAGCCAGGATGGTCTCGATCTCCTGACCTCGTGATCCGCCCGTCTCGGCCTCCCAAAGTGCTGGGATTACAGGCTTGAGCCACCGCGCCCGGCCGGATTAACACTTTTATAAAAGAGGCCCCTGCCCACCAATGTGAGAACACAGTGAGAAGGTACCACTTACATGAACCAGAAAACTGGTGGTGGTGGACCCTCACCAGACACTGAATATGCTGGCATCTTGATCTTGGACTTACCAGCCTACAAAATGTGAGAAATAAATTTCTGTTGTTTGTAAGCCAGCCAGTTTATGGTATTTGTTATAGTAGCAGGAAGGGACTAAGACAGATGGAAAGGGGTGGGGAAGAATTGTGGAAACAGAAAATCATTATGGATGACTCCAGGTATCTGGTATTAGTGGTACAGATGGTAACAGTCATTTACGAAAATGGTTTCAGAGGAGCAAGTTTGGGATATAGGGGCAGAAAAATCTGAAGCTCAGAGCATAGATCTGTGCTAAATTATTATCTCAGAGATGTAATAAAAGCCATCAGAATGTATGAAACCACCAAACAAGAGAGTACAGTGGGAAAGAAGGCCCAAGATCACATAGTAAGAGCTATTAAAAAAATATATGTGGAGACAAAATAACTGGGAGGAAATATGCCAAAATGTTACCAGTTTATCTTGCAGTGGTAGAATTTATGGACAATTTTCACTTTTCTTCTTCTTCTTCTTTTTTTTTTTTTTTTTTTGAGAAGGAGTTTCGCTCCTCGTTGCCCAGGCAAGAGTGCACTGGCGCGATCTTGGCTCACTGCAACCTCCGCCTACCCGGTTCAAGCGAGTCTCCTGTCTCTGCCTCCTGAGTAGCTGGGATTACAAGCATGCGCCACCATGCCCGGCTAATTTTGTATTTTTAGTAGAGACAGGGTTTCACCATGTTGGCCAGGCTGGTCTCAAACTGCTGACCTCAGATGATCTGCCCGCCTCGGACTCCCAAAGTGCTGGGATTACAGGCATGAGCGACCGTGCCAGCCCTTTTCTCTTCATAGTTACAATTACCTGCCCATGGTAAATTTTGATATATGCCAGGCAGGTTGTAGTAAATAATACTCAGGTCATGGGTAAAAGCCCCCAAGGAGCTTCGAAACCAGCTCTGAATTATTAACATTAATAGGGGGAGTAATGCCCAGTAGGACAAGAATATTTGTTCTTGTTTTTTTTTTCCCCCCAGCCAAATAATAAAAAGTAAATCAAAAGGCATGTTCATTTGCCTTTTGAATGAGTTATGTAAATTATCGAGTCTGGAGCCATTTGGGAATTGGCAAAAATGACTTAAATACTAGGCTCAGCAAGCAGAACCTGTACCCCCAGAGGGAGCCAGGATAAATCCCTCACCCTGTGGAAGCAGGCACTCTCTTTCTCTGTCTCAAATCCAAACAGAGACTACAGGACTCTCCTCTAGGCTCTGAGTATAAATCACGTCTCCTCTAGTCTTGGGCAGAATGGGGCAGGCTCAACAATAGATAACCCTGTCCTCTTGGGTCTCAAAAAGGAAATGTGCATCCCCGTAGACCAGCTCACTTTGGCCTCTGCAGTTCACACCCAGGAATGTGGGGGAGGAGAAGTAGCATGCTGGCGGTGTTGGGTGCAAACACCACTTCCAAGGACCAAAAGCGAGTGGGTGGGGTGGGGATGGCTAAGTTAAAGGAATTGTAGGAGGGGATCAGTTGGCCATATCATCCAGTAGGGATAGAGAGGAAAAAGAAGAAGCTTGAGGGGGAAGCAGAGTTGTACTGACTAGATCTGGAGGGCAATAGAGAGGGGAGCCTTCTTTTTTTTTTTTATTTGAGACGGTGTTTCACTCTTTTGACCAGGCTGGAGTGAAGTGGTGCCATCTCAGCTCACTGCAACCTCCGCACCCCAGGTTCAAGTGATTCTCCTGCCTTGGCCTCCCAAGTAGCTGGGATTACAGGTGTCCACCACCACGCCCGGCTAATTTTTGTACTTTTAGTAGAGATGGGGTTTCGCCATGTTGGCCAGGCTGGTCTCAAACTCCTGACCTCAGGTAATCCACCCGCCTCGGCCTCCCGAAGTGCTGGGACTACAGATGTGAGCCACTGAGCCTGGCAGAGAGGGGAGCCTTTTTAAGAGGTGGAGTATGGTAATCAGGTTTCATCTTAATGAGATTACTGTGGTTGCAGTCTGGAGACTGTATTGGGGGAGGGAGAGACAGGAAGCAAGGAGACAAATCAGAAGGGTATTGCTGATGTAATGCAGGAGAGGGGACGTGGGCGTGCTGAGTGTGAGGGACTCTGGCCAACAGGCAGTTGGATAAGCAGGTCTCACACTGCCCAAAAGTAATTTCCGAATCCCATCCCTCCTCCTCATGGATCTTCTAGATTTTTCTCTTTGCCTCTTTCTATTTACTCTTTTATATTGTCATTAAATGTAGTTGCATTTTTTTTCTTTGCTATAATCTTTCCTTTGCCTTATTGTTTTGTCTTCAGATGCCATCTCAGTGATCGACGGATACACTGAGTCAAACCATATTACTTCACTAGTGGGTAACCTTAGAATATAATCAGTGCTAAATAAATGGCTGAATTGACTTGCAATCTCTTCTTATTCTTCATGGCACTCAGCATGAGATGGGTGCATAGGAAGTTTTTATTTTAATTATATTTTATTTTATTTTTGAAATGGAGTCTCACCCTGTTGCCCAGGCTGGAGTGCAGTGGTGCAATCTCAGCTCACTGCAACCCCCACCTCCTGGGTTCAAGCGATTCTCCTGCCTCGGCCTCCTGAGTAGTTGGGATTACAAGTGTGCACCATCACATCTGGCTAATTTTTTGTATTTTTAGTAGAGATGGGATTTCACCCTGTTGGCCAAGCTGGTCTCAAACTCCTGATCTCAGGTGATTCACCCGCCCGGGCCTCCCAAAGTGCTGGGATTATAGCCGTGAGCCACCGCACCTGGCCGGAAGTATTTAATAAATAACTGGTGGCCTTGTCTTAAATCCCGATTTAATTACAAGGGGCTCATATTTTATATTAAAAAAGGAATAACAATATGCAAACTCATACTTTTAAAAGTTGCAACCAACTAAATTTAAGAAATAACCCTTCAGGCCAGGCACAGTGGCTCACGCCTGTAATCCCAGCACTTTGGGAGGCTGAGGCAGGCGGATCACAAGGTCAGGAGATCAAGACCATCCTGGCTAACACGGTGAAACCCTGTCTCTACTAAAAATACAAAAAATTAGCTGGGCATGGTGGCGGGTGCCTGTAGTCCCAGCTACTCAGGAGGCTGAGGCAGGAGAATGGCAGGAACCCAGGAGGCAGAGCTTGCAGTGAGCCGAGATCGCCACTGCAACACAGCCTGGGCAACAGAGCGAGACTCCATCTCAAAAAAAAAAAGAAAGAAAGAAAGAAAAAGAAATAACCTTTCGGTCATCAAACTAGGAATCACCCTGGGATGAGTAAACTGAAGTTCTCCTGTCAGGCTTGCATTTTTGCAGGAAGGGCATTGTAATGTCACTCTGTTTCCAGTTATGCTTGTTCTCCAAACTACAGAAAGATAACCCTGCCACATGTTAAAAAAAAAAAAAAAAAAAAAAAAGTCTGTTATCTAGAGCAAAGCAGGAAGGAAGAAGGGAAGGAAGAAGTAGATGTGATTAAAAATTGGGAAACTTTCCAAGCCACTTTAAGTAGTCACCATCCAGAAGATAGCCTACTTAGCTTAGCTACAAAGAGCAAGAAATAAAAACTTTTTAACCAACATATGGCTCTGGTATCTATATTGGAACTGACTAAATAAAGATAAAATTCTACTGTATCTTTCTCCACAATGGAGACGATGCATTTTAACCAAACTTCATATCCAATTAAAAGGAATCAAAGTATGCCTTAAGAAACATTTGGGCTAGGCATGGTGCCTCATGCCCGTAATCCCAGCACTTTGGGAGGGCAAGGCAGGTGGATTGCTTGAGGTCAGGAGTTTGAGACCGGCCTAGCCAATATGGTGAAATCCCCCTCTACTAAAAATACAAACATTAGCTGGGGGGTGGTGGCATGCCCCTGTAGTCTCAACTACTTGGGAGGCTGAGGCATGGGAATCACCTGAACCCAGGAGGCAGAGGTTGCAGTCAGCCGAGATCGTGCCACTGCACTCCAGCCTGGGTGACAGGGCAAGACTCTGTCTAGAAAAAAAAAAAAAAAAAAAAAAAAACAGGTGCGGTGGCTCACGCCTGTAATCCCAGCACTTCGGGAGGCCGAGGCGGGCAGATTGCCTGAGGTCAGGAGTTCAAGACCAGCCTGACCAACATGGAGAAACCCCATCTCTACTAAAACTACAAAATTAGCCGGTCATGGTGGCACATGCCTGAAATTCCAGCTACTCGGGAGGCTGAGGCAGGAGAATCGCTTGAATCCAGGAGGCAGAGGTTGTGGTGAGCCAAGATCGTGCCACTGCAGTCCAACCTGGGCAACAAGAGCAAAATACCGTCTCAAAAATAAAAAAATTAAAAAACTAAAAATAAAATAAACAAAAAATTAAAAAAGAAAAATATTTAAAAAGGAAAAAGAGAAAAGAAAAAAAGAAACATTTGGTGGGGAGGGGGTGTAATGAATTTTTTAATAATTGTGTCAAGACAATTAGCCATTTGAAGGGAAAAAAATCTGGATCCATGCCACACTTTTTACTCCAAAATAAATTTCAGCTCAAAGATTTAAATGTAAACACTAAAACCATTGAAGACTAGAAAAAAATGGGTAGATGCTTTTATAATCTTGTCATGAAGACAATTTATACATTTATTTATTCTTTTAGGACATATTTTTTCAATACCTACTATGTGCCAGCACTGTTTTAGGTGCTGGGAATACATCAGTGAACAAAAAGACAAACAGTCCCTGCTTGCCTGGTGCAAACATTTTATTGAAGGGGTGCTATGGTTTAAATGTTTGTATGCTCCCCAGATTAATATATTGTTTTTGTTTTTTGTTTTTTGTTTTTTTTGAGACGGAGTCTCGGTTTGTCGTCCAGGCTGAAGTGCAATGGTGTGATCTTGGCTCACTGCAACCTCTGCCTCCCGGCTTCAAGCGACTCTCCTGCCTCAGCCTCCCAAGTAGTTGGGATTACAGACATGAACCACCACACCCAGCGATTTTTTGTGTTTTTAGTAGAGATGGGGTTTCACCATATTGGCCAGGCTGTTCTCTCGAATTCCTGTCCTCAGGTGATCCGCCCACCTCAGCCTCCCAATGTGCTGGGATTACAGGCATGAGCCCCGGCGCCCAGACTCTTCATCGTTTTTTGTTTGTTTTGTTTTTGTTTTTGTTTTCTAAGAGACTGGGTCTCACTCTGTCGCTCAGGCTGGAGTGCGGTGGTGTGATCCTAGCTCACTGCGGCCTCCAACTTCTGGACTCAAGAGATCTTCCTGCCTCAGCCTCTGGAATAGCTGGGGCTACAGGCACTGATCACTACACCCAGCTAAAATTCACATATTGAACTCCTAACCTCCCCGGTGATGATATTAGGACGTGGGGCCTTTGGGAAGTGATTAGGTCAGGAGGACAGGTGGAGCCATCATGAATAGGATTAGTGCCTTTATGTAAAAGACTCCAGAGTGACCCTCACCCCTTTCTCCTTATGAGTACACAGGGAGAAGTCAGCAGTCAGCAACTGTTCCTTGGTGAACAGGTATATACAAACCTACCCCCAAAACCTGAGCAAGGTGAGAGGCCAAAGAAATGGCAAATCCAGGCTGGGCGCGGTGGCTCACGCCTGTATTCCCAGCACTTTGGGAGGCCAAGGCGGGCAGATCACAAGGTCAGGAGTTCGAGACCATCCTGGCTAACATAGTGAAACCCCATCTCTACTAAAAAAAAAAAAAAAAAAGTAGCCAGGTGTGGTGGCGGGCGCCTGTAGTCCCAGCTACTTGGGAGGCTGAGGCTGAGCTCGCGCCACTGCACTCCAGTGTGGGTGACAGAGTGAGACTCCATCTCAAAAAGAAAAAAAGAAAGAAAGAAATGGCAAATCCAGTTTGTCAGAAAGAAAATATTTAGGACGGGCGTGGTGGCTGACACCTGTAATCCCAGCACTTTGGGAAGCTGAGGCAGGCAGATCACCTGAGGTTGGGAGTTCGAGACCAGCCTGGCTAACATGGTGAAACCCTGTCTATACTAAAAGTACAAAATTAGCTGGGCATGGTGGTGTGCACCTGTAATCCCAGTTACTCAGGAGGCTGAGGTGAGAGAATCACTTGAACCTGGGAGGTGGAGGTTGCAGTGAGCCAGGATCACGCCACTGCAATCCAGCCTGGGTGACAAGGTGAGAATTCATCTCCAAAAAAAAAAAAAAAAAAGCAACAAAGAAAGAAAACATTTAATAGGGATTTACAAACAAAACCAATGCTTATGGCAGCCACGAGATGGTGGATCCGTGCACCCGCCCTCCAGAAAATATCCTTATTAAGCAAGCTTTTAGGGTAAAACAGGTGCAACTGGTTACGTCTCAGACTGTCTTGCCAAAACTCATGACCGCTGGGGAAATTAGATAAGCGTCTTTATGAGGAGTTATTTATGCTTCAGGCATTGTTCTAAGACCTTGCTGCGGAACAACATTTTGGTATGCAGGAGTCAAACATCAAGTCGTTAAAAAAAAAAAAAAGCAGTCGCATGGTGGTTTCACTTCAAGATGGCACCACTCTTGCCATGCAACAGGCTCTTTTCCTAAAGCAACCCAGAAGAGGGTCCTCACCAGAACCCAGCCATGCTGGCATTCCGATCTTGGGCTTCTAGCCTCCAGAAATGTGAGAATTAACTTTTTTTTTTTTTTTTTGAGACAGAGTTTTGTTCTTGTTGCCCAGGCTGGAGTGCAATGGCGCCATCTCGGCTCACTGCAACCTCTGCCTCCCGGGTTCAAGTGATTCTCCTGCCTCAGCCTCCCGAGTAGTTGGGATTACAGGCATGTGCCAGCACGCTCGGCTGATTTTGTATTTTTAGTAGAGACGGGGTTTCTCCACGTTGGTCAGGCTGGTCTCCAGCTCCAGACCTCAGCTGATCCGCCCACCTCGGCCTCCCAAAGTGCTGAGATTACAGGTGTTAGCCACCACGCCCAGCCAATAAGTAACTTTTTATTGACCCAGTGTATGGCAATTCGTTATAGCAGCCTGAAAGGACTGAGAGAGGATATAGAATATAAACAGCAAGCCAAATAAATAAATAAATTAGAAGTATGTTTGAATGTGGAAAGTGCTATGAAAGAAATAGAGCATAGCGGCGTTGGGGAGGTGGGGTCAGGGTGCAGGGCAGTAAGAAGTACGAGTGGAAGAGTGCAAATTTGAAACGGTTGGCCTCACTAAGTGACACTGGACTGGGTGCAGTGACTCACGCTTGTAATCCCAGCACTTTGGGAGGCCAAGGTGGGCGGATTACTTGAGGCCAGGAGTTTCAGACCAGCCTGGCTAAAATGGCAAAACCCCATCTCTACTAAAAATACAAAAATTAGCTGGGCATAGTGGTTAACGCCTGTAATCCTAGCTACTCGAGAAACTGAGGTAGGAGAATCACTTGAACCCAGGAGGCAGAGGCTTCAGTGAGCTGAGATCGCACCACTGCACTCCAGCCTGGGTGACAGTGGGAGATTTTGTCTCAAAAAACCCACACACAAGGCTGGGCGCGGTGGCTCACACCTCTAATCCCAGCATTTTGGGAGGCCAAGGTGAGCTGATCACGAGGTCAGGAGATTGGGGCCATCCTGGCTAACACGGTGAAACCCCGTCTCTTTTTTTGTATTGTAAAATACAAAAAAAGAAAACATTGCCAGGTGTGGTGGCACGTGCCTGTAGTCCTAGCTACTTGGGAGGCTGAGGCAGGAGAATCTCTTGAATCCAGGAGGCAGAGGTTGCAGTGAGCCGAGATTGTGCCACAGCACCCCAGCCTGGGTGACACAGCGAGACTCCATCTCAAAAAAGTAAAAAAAAAAAAAAGTCACACACACTTAAAAGAGGTGGCATTGAAGCAAACACAAAGGAGGAAGTAGACAAGTGGATATCCAGGAGTAGAGCATGCTGAGAAGACAAATACACCTACCATGTTCTAAGAACAGTAAGGAGGTCAGTATGGCTAAAACTGAGTGGGAGAATACAAGAGTAGTAGGAGATGAGGCTGATAAGTAGCAGAGGAGCCAAATCATGTAGGTTCATGTAGGCCATGGTAGACTTTGGCTTTTACTGTGTGTGAAATGGGAAGTCGCTGGAGGGCTTAGAGCAGATGTATCTTACTTACATCACAACAGGATCACAATCACATTGGCTGCTGTGTTGAGAATACACTGTAGGGAGCAAGGGTGAAAGCAGGGAGACCAGTTAGGAAACTTTTACAAATAGTGCCTTGGATCACAGTGGTAGCAGTGGAGGTGGTAAGAAGTTATTGGCTTCTGAATATATTTTGAAGGTAGAACCAAAAGGATTTCCTTACATGAAATCCAGATGGCATGAAAGAAAAGACTGACTCATTTGACAAGAAAAGCATTCACTCATTCTCAAACTGCTTTGATGGTTCATTCTTCTGTAGTGGATCTTTAAATGTTAGAGTTTCCCCAGCTTTATCAGTAGACCCTCTTGTCTTTTCATTCTGTCCTTACTCCTTAAGCAATTTCATTCATACCTAGGGTGTTAATTACAATAAATATCCCTAAGACTCTCAGATTTATATTTCTATGCCAAATCTTAGTCTTGAGCTCCCCAACTTGCATATCCAGCTTCCCACTTGACATTATCACTTGGCTGCCTTAAATTCATTCACTTATTCCCTTAATGAATATTTATTGAGTACCAAATATGTGTTAAGCACTATAATATGGGCTGGTATACAATGGTGAATTAATAAAACAGACTTGGCCCCCTGCTCTCATGAAGCTTCCAGTCTAGTGAGGATGGGGGTCGGGGTGGAGAGAAAATAAACAAGAAAACAAACAAAAAGTGAAAGTTGCTATAGAAAAACAAGTTGCAGTAATACAGAATAAAAAGTATATATGTGCAAGGGGAGGAAATCTACTTAGAATAGTCAGAGAAGAGCTTTCTAAAGAAGTTTCATGGAAGCTGAGAGTTCAAGGATAAGAAACAACCACCCATGAGAAGAACTGTAGAAAGAACACTGTGGGGCCAGGTGCGGTGGCTCAAGCCTGTAATCCCAGCACTTTGGGAGGCCAAGACGGGCGGATCACGAGGTCAGGAGATCAAGACCATCCTGGCTAATACAGTGAAACCCCATCTCTACTAAAAAATACAAAAAAATAGCCAGGCGAGGTGGCAGGCGCCCATAGTCCCAGCTACTTGGGAGGCTGAGGCAGAAGAATGGCGTAAACCCAGGAGGCAGAGCTTGCAGTGAGCTGAGATCCGGCCACTGCACTCCAGCCTGGGCGACAGAGCGAGATTCCGTCTCAAAAAAAAAAAAAAAGAAAGAAAGAAAGAACACTGTGGACAATAGCAACAGATATCGGGGGAAACCCCACCCCCGATATTCAATGTGGGTTCTTTTCTGTTTCCTAAGCGTCGACTGGTCTGAGAAATAAAGGGAAAGAGTACAAAAGAGAAATTTTAAAGCTGGGTGTCTGGGGGAGACATCATATGTTGGCAGGTTCTGTGATGCTCCCTGAGCTGTAAAATCAGCAAGTTTTTATTAGCGATGTTCAAAAAAGGGGAGGGAGTGTACAAATAGGGTGTGGGTCACAGAGATCACATACTTCACAAGGTAATAAAATATCACAAAGCAAATGGAGGCAGGGCAAGATCACAGGACCACAGGACGGGTAGAAATTAAAATTGCTAATGAAGTTTCGGGCATGCATTGTCATTGATAACATCTTATCAGGAGACAGGGTTTGAGAGCAGACAACCGGTCTGACCAAAATTTATTAGGTGGGAATTTCCTCATCCTAATAAGCCTGGGAGTGATACAGGAGACCAGGGCTTATTTCATCCCTTCATCTTCAACCGTAAAAGACAGCTGTCCCCAAAGCGGCCATTTCAGAGGCCTACCCTCAGGGGCCATTCTCTTTCTCAGGGATGTTCCTTGCTGAGAAAAAGAATTCAGCAATATTTCTTCTATTTGCTTTTGAAAGAAGAGAAATATGGCTCTGTTCCACCTGGCTCACAGGCAGTCATAGTTTAAGGTTACCTCCCTTGTTCCCTGAACATTGCTGCTATCCTGTTCTTTTGTCAAGGTGCCCAGATTTCACATTGTTCAAACACACATGGTCTACAAACAATTTGTGCAGTTAACGCAATCATCACAGGGTCCTGAGGCAACATACATCCTCCTCATCTTACGAAGATGATGGGATTAAGAGATTAAAGTAAAGACAGGCATAGGAAATCACAAGGGTATTGATTGGGGAAGTGATAAGTGTCCATGAAATCTTCACAATATATGTTCAGAGATTGCAGTAAAGACAGGCGTAGGAAATTATAAAAGTATTAATTTGGGGAACTAATAAATGTCCATGAAATCTTCACGATTTATGTTCTTCTGCCATGGCTTCAGCCAGTCCCTCCGTTTGGGGTCCCTGACTTCCCGCAACAGCAAAGGCTCTGTTGAGGAAAATAATTTCATGTATTTGAAGAACTGAAATGAAGCCACTATGGCATAGTAATCAAGGAGTAACAGTGATAAATGATTAAGCTGGAGGGTTAGGAAAGTGTCAGATCATCCAGAACCTTGTAATTATGGCTGAGAGTTTGGGAATTTAGTCTAAGAACAAGAAACCATTGAAGGGCTTTAATCCAGGAAAATAATTTGAGCTGATTTGTGGGTTTTTTGTTTTTGTTTTGAGACAAAGTCTCACTCTGTTACCCAGGCTGGAGTGCAATGGCACTATGCCAGTTCACTGCAACCTCTGCCTCCCGAGCTCAAGTGATTCTCCTGCCTCAGCCTCACCAGTAGCTGGGATTACAGGCACATGCCACCATGCCCAGCTAATTTTTGTTTTTTTTTAGTAGAGATAGGGTTTCACCACGTTGGCTAGGCTAGTTTAGAACTACTGACCTCAGGTGATCCGTCCACTTCGACCTCCCAAAGTGCTGGGATTACAGGCGCGAGCCACTGCGCCCAGCCTGATTTTTGTTTTTGAAAGATCACTCTGGCAGCTGTGTGGAGAATGAGTTACAGGGGGCCAAGTGTGGAAGCTGGAAAACCACTTAGGAGTTAAATCCAGTGTTTTGAGTGAGAGATGATGTGACTCAGACTAGGTTAGTGGTCATGGAGATGGAGAGGAGTAGATAGATCAGAAATATATTTAGGAAGTTGAAACAATGCACACTAGCCTAGCTAAGAACATGGACTCCAGTGATAACCGCCTGGCTTGAAGTGCAGCTCTGCCACTTCCTAGCTGTGTGAATTTGGGCAAATCCATAATCTCTCTGTGCCTCAGTCTCCTAATTTACAAAATGGGGATAGTCATATTTATAGGAAGTGTGAGGATTAATATTCACAAAGCATTTAGAACCATTCCTATAGCACAGTAAGCACTATATTAATTGTTAGCTATCAATAATGATAGTGGATGGCTGGGTGCGGTGGCTTATGCCTGTACCCATCACTTTGGGAGGCCAAGGTGGGAGGACTGTTTGAGCCCAAGAGTTCAACACTAGCCTGGGCAACAGAGCAAGACCCCATCTTATTTAAATATTAATAATAAATGATAGTGGATTGACTGTGGGGAATGAGGGTGGAACCAAAGGTGATTCCAGGTTTTGGCATGAGCTACTGGATGTTTTCTTGAGATACTAGGGTGGCAAAACCTCAGTTTTGGTGGAAGCCACTAATTCATTGTCCACATCAACTGGAAAAAGTCATAGATTTTCAATGGAGTAGATTGAGTCTGTTATAAAATTCATGATCACAGATGTCAAATGACGGACCCATATATCACCTAACAATTCTACTTTACACCTTTGGTCAATTCACTGTCCTACCTTCTGCAATCATTTTTGTTAAACCTATTCCATTCTTCTGTAACCTTCTACTCCAGCACCAAGTCCCCTCTGCACTCACACTTTTAATATTTGACCCAACTCCTATTTTACAGAGAAAATAGAAGCCATCTGATAGGAACTCCCTTGTCTTCTGGTTACCAAACATATATATCTACCCATCTCTGTACCCATCCTATCTTCTTTTCCTCCTGCTACACAGAATAGTGATTCCCAAAGTGTTGTTAGTTCCCTCAGAATAGCAGCATCACTACCGCCTGGGAAATAGTTAGAAACGCAGATTTGCAGCCTCATCCCTAACCTACAGAATCACAAACTCTGGGGTAGGGTGAAGGAAGGGGCAGCATTCTATGCTTTAACAATCCCTCCAGGAAGATTCTGATGCACTCAGCTTAGAGAACCACTGCAATAGAAAAAAAATAATACCTTCTCTCATTACAGCCTACCCTTCTACTTGTACTTCGGATAATGTCCTCCCTGTCTTTTTTTTTTTTTTCTTTTTTCTTTTTTGTTTTTTTGAGAGGGAGTCTCGAGTCTCACTCTGTTGCCCAGGCTGGAGTGCAGTGGCACGATCTCGGCTCACTGCAAGCTCCACCTGCTGGGTTTACGCCATTCTCCTGCCTCAGCCTCCCAAGTAGCTGGGACTACAGGTGCCCGCCACCACGTCCGGCTAATTTTTTGTATTTTTAGTAGAGACGGGGTTTCACTGTGTTAGCCAGGATGGTCTCGATCTCCTGAACTTGTGATCCGCCCGCCTCAGCCTCAGCCTCCCAAAGTGCTGGGATTACAGGTGTGAGCCACCACGCCTGGCCATGTCTTCTTAAGAATTTTATATAATTAATTGTTCTTTTCTTCCCTCCTGTGTATTCAACCACTCCTTCTCAACTGGAACTTTCTTGTGTACATAAACATGCTCAAACCTTTCTCATATACAAAAACTCCTCTCTTAATGGTTCATCTCCTTCTAGCTACCTCATGATAGTTTTCCTCTCCTCCACAGCCAAACATGTTAAAAGAGTTGTCAGCATAAAAAAGAAAGGAAATCCTGCAGTATATGACAGCATGGGTGAATTGACATTATGCTAAGTGACATAGCCAGTCACAGAAGGACAAATACTGCATGATTCCACTTGTATGAAGTAGCTAAAATAGTCAAACTCATAAAAGCAAAGAATAGAATGCTGGCTGCCAGGGACTAGGGAGGGGAGGAAATGTGGAGCTGCTAATCAATGTGCCTTAAATTTCAATTGTGCAAGATGAGTAAGTTCTAGAAATCTGCTATAAAACATTTTGCCTATAAATAACAATACTGGGCCAGGCATGGTGGCTCACACTTGTGATCCCAGCACTTTGGGAGGCCGAGGTGGGCGGATCACTTGAGGTCACGAGTTCAAGACCAGCCTAGTCAACATGGTGAAACATCATGTCTACTAAAAAACATACAAAAATTGGCCGGGTGTGGTGGTGTGCACCTGTAGTCCTAGCTACTCAGGAGGCTGACCCACAAGAATTGCTTGAACCCAGGAGGCAGAAATTGCGAAGACCTGAGATCATACCACTGCACTCCAGCCTGGGTGACAGAGCAAAAATCCGTTTCAATCAATCAATCAATCAATCAATCAATAAAACATAAAAGTTCAAGTAGTGTCTATTACATTTTTATTTCATTTTATTTTATTTTTAGATATAAGGTCTCACTAAGTTGCCCAAGCTGCCTCAAACTCCTGGGCTCAGGCAATCCATCTGCCTCAACCTCCTGAGTAGCTGGGACTAAAGACATGCTCCACTGCACATAGCTGTCTATTATAATTTTTTTTTTTTTTTGAGATTTGAGATGGAGCTTCCCTCTTGTTGCCAGGCTGCTGGAGTGCAATGGCACAATCTCGGCTCACTGCAACCTCCATCTCCTGGGTTCAAGTGATTCTCCTGCCTCAGCCTTTGGAGTAACTGGGATTACAGGCGCATGCCACCACGCCTGGCTAATTTTACATTTTTAGTAGAGACAGGGTTTCACCATGCTGGTCAGGCTGGTCTAGAACTCCTGACCTCAGGTGATCCTCCTGCCTTGGCCTCCCAAAGTGCTAGGATTACAGGCATGAGCCACGGCACCCGGCCTGTCCATTAGAATTTTAAATAAGCATACCCTTTTTGTTGTCTACCCTAGAGAAGAACCATCATACAGGCCCAGGGCAGCATGTATGAGGCCATTTTTATTTTGCAGAATTGTTAGCGACTGGGAAAAAAATGAAAACAACTTAAATGACCATCGGTAGAGGAATGGCCAAATAAATTATGACATACTCATATAATATCAAGTATCTGTTAAAATAATGCACTAGTTTATTCTATACGTCATGTTGTACTATACATAATGTGTATGTGTAAATGATATGTATATGTAAAATTATACTATACATGATGATAATATGTTACTACTTAGAAAAAAACAGCAACGACCCACACCAAACAAATAACAACGATTACCTCTGAAAGGTGGAGGAGAAGACTAGATTGGTGGCAGTGGTTAAAGGTGATTTTAGTCTTCTCTGTAATATATTAATTTTTAATTTAATTTTATTAATTAATTTATTTTTGAGGCAGGGTCTTGCTCTGTCATCCTACCATGCCCAGCTATTTGTTTTTGTTTTAGTTTGTAGAGACAGGGTCTCGCTATGTTGCTCAGGTTGATCTCAAACTCCTGTCCTCAAGTGATCTTCCCATCTTAGCCTCCTCAAATGTTGGGATTACAGGCGTGAGCCATCACACCCCCTTGTCTGTTTCAGTTTTTAAAAAGAAGAATATATATATAATTGTTGTACTTACGTTATTAAAAACAAATAGAATGAAAGAAAGCGTTGTCTATACCAACTACCTCCATTTCATCATCTCTCAATTCTCAACTGCTCCAATTTGACTTTTATTCTGATCACTTCTCACAAATAGCTCTCCTTCATGTCACCAATGACATTCACATCACCAAATTAAAAAATATATATATATATATAAGAAAATTAGCCAGGCGTGGTGACATGCACCTGTGGTCCCAGATACTTGAGAGGCTAAGGTGGGAGGATCACTTGAGCCAGGGAGGTTGAGGCTGCGGAGAACCATGATCCTGCCACTGCACTCCAGCTTGGGTAACAGAGACCTTGTCTCAAGAAAAAAAAAAAAGGAAAAGAAAAAGAAAAAGAAGTAGTCCTACCAGATTGCAGCCACCCACTCTCATGACCTCATTTTACCTAATTACCTCTTTAAAGACTGTCTCTGGCCAGGCGTGGTGGCTCACACCTGTAATCCCAGCGCTTTGGGAGGCCGAGGCGGGTGGATCACGAGGTCAGGAGATCAAGATGATCCTGGTTAGCATGGTGAAACCCCGTCTCTACTGAAAATAAAAAAAAAATAAAAAAATTAGCCGGACGTGGTGGTGGGCGCCTGTGGTCCCAGCTACTTGGGAGGCTGAGGCAGGAGAATGGCGTGAACCCAGGAGGCGGAGCTTGCAGTGAGCTGAGATTGCGCCACTGCACTCCAGCCTGGGCGACTGAGCAAGACTCCCTCTCAGAAAAAAAAAAAAAAAAAACTGTCTGCAAACACAGTCACATTCTGAGGTTCTGGGGATTAGGATTTCAATATATAAATTTTGGGGCAGGGTGACACATTTCAGCTCATACCATGAAGTAACTACAAATGGCCTTTCTGCTGGTCCTTCCCTATCTGGTTTGGCCCTTCTGTTATCATATCTTCATGAAGTAGTGAGAGGAGCTGATAATATCACTGCCCCTACTCCACAACATGCACATACACTCACGTAGTTGTCATTCTCCAGTGACTTTCCAATGTGTTTAGAATAAAGTCTTCCTTTTTTTTTTTTTTTTTAATAGGGCCTACAAGACAATAGTGGTCTGACTTCTGCTGATGCACTTGTTTCCTTGCCTAAAACACTTCCCCCTAACCCAACTGGTCTGCTAACCTAATAATTTCACATGTTCTTTGAAATCTGGATTACTGCCCCCACCATTGAGTCAATTCTTTGTTTTTAAAATTGCCTTTATTAAAGTATATTTTACATATAAAACTCACCCATCTTAGGTGTATAATTCAATGATTTTCAGCAACTTTACTAAGTGGTGCAGTCATCATGAAAAATCAGTTCTAAGACATTTGTGGCCCCCAATTACTAGGGGTGCAAAAGTAATTGCAGGCTGGGCACAGTGCCTCACGTCTGTAATCCCAGCACTTTGGAAGGCTGGGAGGGGCGGATCACCTGAGGTCAGCAGTTTGAGACCAACCCGGCCAACATGGTGAAACCTTGTCTCTACTAAAAATACAAAAATCAGCTGGGCATGGTGGAGCATGCCTGTGATCCCAGCTACTCTGGAGCCTGAGGCAGGAGAATCGCTTGAACCTGGGAGGCAGAGGTTGCAGTGAGCTGAGATCGGGCCACTGCACTCCAGCTTGGATG
Organism: Trachypithecus francoisi; assembly: GCF_009764315.1. Taxonomy (NCBI): domain Eukaryota; kingdom Metazoa; phylum Chordata; class Mammalia; order Primates; family Cercopithecidae; genus Trachypithecus; species Trachypithecus francoisi. The sequence continues at coordinate 25,474,905 of NW_022681471.1, forward strand.
ACAGAGCAAGACTCCGTCTCGGAAAAAAAAGAAAAAGAAAAAGAAAAAAATGAATTGCGGTTTAGCCATTGAAAGTAATGGCAGCCAGGCTTGGTGGCTCATGCCTCCAATCCCGGCACTTTGAGAGGTCAAGGCGGGTCTCTACTAAAATTACAAAATTAGCTGGCTGTGGTGATACATGCCTATAATATCAGCTACTTGGGAGGCTGAGGCACAAGAATCGCTTCAACCCTGGAGGCAGAGGTTGCAGTGAGCTGAGATCACGCCACTGCACTCCAGCCTCTGCAACAGAGCAAGACTCCATCTCAAAAAAGAAAGTAATGGCAACAACTGCAATTATTTTTGCACCAACCTAATAAGTGCTCCCTCATGCCCATTATTAGTTAACCCTGTACCCAGCTCCAGTGCCAGGCAACTACCAATCTACTTTCTGTCTATAAATTTACCTTTACTGGACATTTTATTTTATTTTATTTTATTGAGACAGGGTCTTGCAATTTTGCCCAGGCTGGCCTCTAACTCCTGGGCCCAAGGGATCTTCCCACCTCAACCTGCTGAGTAGCTGGAACTGTAGGTATGCACCACCACACATGCTTTTAGACATTTTTATTTTTATTTTTTTTTATTTATTATTATTTTTTGAGGCAGAGTTTCGCTCTTGTTGCCCAGGCTGGAGTGCAATGGCACGATCTTGGCTCACTGCAACCTCTGCCTCCAGTGTTCAAGCGATATTCCTGCCTCAGCCTCCTGAGTAGCTGGGATTATAGGCGCCTACCACCATGCCTGGCTAATTTTTTTGTATTTTTAGTAGACACGGGGTTTCACCAGGTTGGCCAGGCTGGTCTCAAACTCCTGACCTCAGGTGATCCACCCACCTTGGCCTCTCAAATTGCTGGGATTACAGGCATGAGCCACTGCACCTGGCTGGACATTTTTTATAAATTAAATTACACAATATGTGGTCTTTTGTGTGTCTGGCTTTTAAAAATTTTTAAATTTTTTTTTTAATTTTGAGACGGAGTCTTGCTCTGTCTCCCAGGCTGGAGTGCAGTGGTGCGATCAAGGCTCACTACAACCTTTGTCTCCCGGATTCAAGCGATTCTCCTGCCTCAGTCTCCCAAGTAGCTGGGACTGCAGGCAAATGCCAGCACACCTGTCTAATTTTTGTATTTTTAGTAGAGACAGGGCTTTGCCACGTTTGCCAGGCTGGTTTCAAACTCCTGATCTCAGGTGATCCACCTGCTTTGGCCTCCCAAAGTGCTGGGATTACAGGTGTGAGCCACCACGCCCAGCCGTGTGTCTGACGTTTTGCACTTAGTATGTTGTTGAGAATTCTCCATACTGTAGCATGTGTCAGTAGCTCATTCCTTTTTACTGCCAAATAATATTCCATTTTATGGATACACTGTTGGGAGAAAAGCTGAGTGTTGGGAGAGAAACTGAGGCAGGGCTTGCATGTCTGTTAAACTTGCTGGCTCCTCGCTTCTAGCACTCCCATTATCTCAAGCAGCCATATGTTTCTCATTCACTTGATACACCTGTTTCCTTTCAATCCCCACATCCTCACCACCTGTTTCTTTGTTTGAGCATCAACAAATAGCCCGGGCTCCCAGCGCTGGGGCCTTTGCAGCCTTCACGCTTGCAAGGGCTCCCTGGTCCCACTTTCTCTCTCAAACAGTCTTTTTCTCATTTGACTCTGCTGCACTTCGTTGCCCCCACGACCTGGTGTTGGGTCTGATCACCCCAACAATACGCCATATATTGACTATCCATTCACCAATCGATTGACATTAAGTTTCTGTTTACAGCTTTTGGCTATTATGAATAATGTTTTATTATAAATAATGCAAATGCTATGAATATTTGCATAAAAATATTGTTGTGGACACCTGTCATCATTTATCTTAAGTTTGTAACCAGAAGTGAAATTGCTTGCTTGTGGTAGGTTTATGTTTGTCATTTTGAGGATCTGCCAAAATGTTTTACAAAACAGCTGCACCATTATACATGCCCACAAGCATGTAAGAATGTTGCAATTCTCTATATCCTAGTCAACATTTGTTATTGCTTGTCTTAATTTTTATAGCCATTCTCAATGTGCATTTCTGTACTGATAAATGATGCTGACCACCTTTTCATGTGCTTTTTATTTATATGTGCTCTGATGAAATGTCCACATATTTTGGCCAGTTTTCATTGAATTGTTTTATTACTGAGTTGTAAGAGTTCTTCATACATTCAGGTTACAAGTCCTTTATCTGATATGTGTTTTGCAAATATTTTCTCCAAGTCTGTGAGGTTTTTCTATTTTCTTATTTTCCTTTTTAAAATAATAATAATAATAATTATTATTATTATTATTTGAGATGGAGTCTCGCTGTGTTACCCAGGCTGGAGTGCAGTGGCTCGATCTCGACTCACTGCAACCTCTGCCTCCTGGGTTCAAACAATTCTCCTGTCTTAGCCTCCCAAGTAGCTGGGACTCCAGGAGCATGCCACCAGGCTGGCTAATTTTGTATATTATTATTTTTTTTGAGATGGACTCTTGCTCTGGCTCTGCCGCCCAGGCTGGAGGGCAGTGGCGCGATCTCGGCTCACTGCACTCTCTGCCTTCCAGGTTCACGCCGTTCTCCCACCTCAGCCTCACCAGTAGCTGGGACTACAGGCACCCGCCCCCATGCCCGGCAAATTTTTTGTATTTTTCGTAGAGACGGGGTTTCACCATGTTAGCCAGGATGGTCTCGATCTCCTGACCTCGTGATCTGCCCGCCTCGGCCTCCCAAAGTGCTGGGATTACAGGCATGAGCCACCGCACCTGGCCCTATTTTTTTTTTTTTTTTTTTGAGACAGTTCTCTCTTGTTGCCCAGGCTGGAGTGCAGTAGCTCGATCTTGGCTCACTGCAACCTCCGCCTCCTGGGTTCAAGCGATTCTCCTGCCTCAGCCTCCCGAGTAGCTGGGATTACAAGCGCCTGCCACCATGCCCGGCTACTTTTTTGTATTTTTAGTAGAGACGGGGTTTCATCATGTCGGCCAGGCTGGTCTCAAACTCCTGACCTCAGGTGATGCACCTGCCTCAGCCTGCCAAAGCGTAGGGATTACAGGCGTGAGCCACCGTGGTTGGAGTGCAGTGGCCGGATCTCAGCTCACTGCAAGCTCCGCCTCCCGGGTTCACGCCATTCTCCTGCCTCAGCCTCCCCAGCAGCTGGGACTACAGGCGCCCACCACCTCACCCTGCTAGTTTTTTTGTGTTTTTTAGTAGAGGCGGGGTTTCACCGTGTTAGCCAGGATGGTCTCAATCTCCTGACCTCGTGATCCACCCATCTTGGCCTCCCAAAGTGCTGGGATTACAGGCTTGAGCCACCGTGCCCGGCCTAATCTTCTTAATGAGGTCTTTTGGAGTGCAAACATTTTGAATTTTTGTAAGGTCAAATTTACCATATTTTTTCTTTTATGGAACATGCCTATAGAGTTGTATCCATGAGATGTTTGCCTAAGCCAGGTCTCAAAGATTTCCCCCTATGTTTTCTTTTAAAAGTTTCATTGTTTTAATCCAGTTTTTTGTTGGTTGTTTCTTTTGTTTTTTGAGACAGAGTCTCACTCTGTTGCCCAGGCTGTAGTACAGTGGCATGATCTCGGTTCACTGCAACCTCCACCTCCTGGGTTCAAGCGATTCTCCTGCCTCAGCCTCCAGAGTAGCTGGGATTACAGGCGCCTACCACCACACTTGGTTAATTGTGGTATTTTTAGTAGAGACAGGGTTTCACCATTTTCACCAGGCTGATCTCGAACTCCTGACCTCACGCGATCTGCCTGCCTTGGCCTCCCAAAGTGCTGGGATTACAGGCGTGAGCCACTGCACGTGGCCAAGTCCATGATATATTTTGAGTAAACTTTGTTTATAATGTGAAGAGGGTCAAGCTCATCTTTTTGCATGTTGCATCTTTCTGCAGCACCATTTGTTAACTATCCTTTTCCCAGTGAATTGCTTTAGCACTCTTGTCAGAAAACAACTGACTTTAAATACAAGGATTTATTTCTGGACTCTTAATTCTGTTTCATTGATCTATATGTCTATTCTTATGTCAGTACCGCATTTTCTTTTGTTTGTTTTGTTTTGCTTTGTTTTGTTTTCGAGACAAAGTCTCACTCTGTCGCCCAGGCTGGAGTGCAGTGGCGTGATCTTGGCTCACTGCAACCTCTGCCTCCCAGGTTCAAGCGATTCTCCTGCCTCTGCCTCCTGAGTAGCTGGGATTACAGGTGCCTGCCACCACGCCTGGCTAATATTTGTACTTTTAGTAGAGATGGGGTTTCACCATGTTGGCCAGGCCAGTCTCGAACTCCTGACCTCAAGTGATCTAACTGCCTTGGCTTCCCAAAGTGCTGGGATTACAGGCGTGAGCCACCGCACCCAGGCTTGTTTGTTTGTTTTTTCATTTTTGAGATGTAGTCTTGCTCTGTCACCCAGGCTGGAGTGCAGTGGTGAAATCTTGGCTCACGACAACCTCTGCCTCCGGGTTCAAGTGATTCTCCTTCCTCAGCCTCCTGAGTAGCTGGGATTACAAGGGCATGCCCCCATGCCTGGCTAATGTTTGTATTTTTAGTAGAGGTAGGGTTTTACCATGTTGGCCAGGCTGGTCCTGAACTCCTGGCCTTAAGCAATTCGCCTGCCTCGGCCTCCCAAAGTGCTGGGATTATAGACATGAGCCACCTTGCCGGCCCAATTAACTTATATTTTATTAAGGATTTTTGTGTCTACATGTATGAGAGACATTAGTTTATACTTTTCTCTTTTGTGCACTCTTTTTTTTTTTTGAGACGGAGTCTCGCTCTGTCGCCCGGGAGGAGTGCAGTGGCCGGATCTCAGCTCACTGCAAGCTCCGCCTCCCGCATTCACGCCATTCTCTGCCTCAGCCTCCCAAGTAGCTGGGACTACAGGCGCCCGCCACCTCGCCCGGCTAGCTTTTTTTTGTATTTTTAGTAGAGACGGGGTTTCCCCGTGTTAGCCAGGATGGTCTCGACATTGACCTCGTGATCCGCCATCTCGGCCTTCCAAAGTGCTGGGATTACAGGCTTGAGCCACCGCGCCCAGCCTGTGCACTCTTTTTTATATATGATCTATATCTGCACTTGCTTTGATCATTTATTAATTCTTTTTAAAATATTTTTTTAGACAGAGTCTTGCTCTGTCACCCAGGCTGGAGTACAGTGGTGCGATCTCGGCTCACTGCAACCTCTGTCTCCCAGGTTCAAGCGATTCTCTTGCCTCAGCCTCCCGAGTAGCTGGGACTATAGGTGCATGCCACCATGCCTGGCTAATTTTCTGTATTTTTAGTAGAGACCGGGTTTCACTGTGTTAGCCAGGATGGTCTCCACTCTGACCTCGTGATCCACCTGCCTCAGCTTCCCAAAGTGCGGGGATTACAGGCTTGAGCTACCACGCCCGGCCTGCCATTTATTTCTAATAGTGTTTTTGTGAATTTCTTAGGATAGTCTGTATACAAAATTATGTAATCTAAAAATATGTATGTATGTATGTATGTATTTATCAAATAGAGTCCTATTCTATTGTCCACGCTGGAGTACAGTGGTGGGATCTTGGCTCACTGCAATCTCTGCCTCCTGGGTTCAAGCGATTTCCTACATCAGCCTCTGAAGTAGCTGGGACTACGGGTGTACACCTCCACACTCGGCTAATGTTTGCACTTTTTTTTTTTTTTTTTTTTTTTTTTTTTTTTTGAGGCGGAGTCTCGCTCTGTGCCTGGATGGAGTGCAGTGGCGGATCTCAGCTCACTGCAAGCTCCATCTCCCAGGTTTACGCCATTCTCCTGCCTCAGCCTCCCAAGTAGCTGGGACTACAGGCGCCGCCACCTCGCCCGGCTAGTTTTTGTATTTTAGTAGAGGCGGGGTTTCACCGTGTTAGCCAGGATGGTCTCGATCTCCTGACCTCGTGATCCGCCCGTCTCGGCCTCCAAAGTGCTGGGATTACAGGCTTGAGCCACCGCGCCCGGCCTTGCACTTTTTGTTAGAGACAGGATTTTACCATGTTGGCCAGGTTGGTCTGGAATTCTGACCTCAAGTGATCTACCTGCCTCTGATCCAAAAGTGCTGGGATTACAGGCATGAGCTACTGCGCCTGGCCGTGTCATCTACAAATAAAGGGAGTTTTACTTCTTCCCTCTCAAAATAGATGGCTTTTATTTCTCTGTTCTTGCCTTGTTGTACTGGCTACAACCTCTAGTATTATGCTAAATAGAGTAAGTGAAAGTGGACATTCACCTTCTTCTCAATCTCAGAAGGAAAGCACTTAGTCTTTTATCGTTCAGCCTGATGTTTACTGTACGTTTTTTGTTTTGTTTTTGAGACAGAGTCTCGCTCTGTCGCCCAGGCTGGAGTGCCGTGGTGCGATCTCAGTTCACTGCAATCTCTGCCTCCCGGGTTTGAGCAATTCTCCTGCCTCAGCCTCCTGAGTAGCTGCGACTACAGGCACGTGCCACCACGCCCGGCTAATTTTTTTTTTTTTTTTTGTATTTTAGTAAAGACAGGGCTTCACCATGTTGGCTAGGCTGGTCTCAATCTCCTGATCTCGTGATCCGCCCGCCGGCCTCCCAAAGTGCTGGGATTACAGGCGTGAGCCACCACGCCCAGCCTACTGTAAGTTTTTCATAGGTGTCTGTGATGGTTAATTTTATGTGTCAGTTTGGGGTAAGGGATGCCCAGATAGCTGGTAAAACATTGTTTGGGTGTGTCTGTGAGAGTGTTTCTAGAAGAGATTAGTATTTGAATAGGTAGACTGTGTGATATGGTTTAGCTCTGTGTCCCCACCCAAATCTCACCTTGAGTTGTAATAATCCCACATGTTGTGGGAGGGACCCAGTTGGAGGTAATTGAATCATGGGGGTGGGTCTTTCCTGTGCTGTTCTCTTTTTTATTTTTATTTTTTATTTTTTGAGATGGAGTCTCACTCTGTTGCCCAGGCTGGAGTGCAGTGGTGCAATCTTGGCTCACTGCCACCTCTGCCTCCCAGGTTCAAGCGATTCTCCTGCCTCAGGCTCCCGAGTAGCTGGGACTACAGGCATGCACCACCATGCCTAGCTAATTTTTGAATTTTTACTAGGATGGGGGTTTCATTATGTTGGCCAGGCTGGTCTCGAACTCCTGACCTCAGGTGATCCGTGTGCCTTGGCCTCTTAGAGTGCTAGGATTACAGGGTGAGCCACGATGCCTGGCCTCTGTGCTGTTCTCTTGATAGTGAATAAGTCTCATGAGATCTGATAGTTTTATAAAGGGGAGTTCCCCTGCACATGCTCCTTTGCCTGCCTTCATGTAAGATGTGCCTTTGCTTCTCCATTGCCTTCCATCATGACTGTGTTCCACAGAAATGTGGAACTGTAAGTCCATTAACTTGTTTCCTTTATAAATTACCCAGTATTGGGTATTTATCTACTTATTTGTTTTTATTATTTTGAGACGGAGTCTCACCTGTGGCCCAGACTGGAGTGCAGTGGTGCAATCTTAGCTCACTGCAACCTCCATGTCCCGGGTTCAAGCGATTCTCCTGCCTCAGCCTCCCGAGTAACTGGGATTACAGGGGTGCGCCACCACGCCTGGGTGATTTTTTTGTATCTTTAGCAGAGACAGGGTTTCACCATGTTGGCCAGGCTGGTCTTGAACTCCTGACATCGTGATCCACCTGCCTCAGCCTCCTAAAGTGCTGGGATTACAGGCATGAGCCATCACGCCTGGCTCAGGTATGTCTTCATTAGCAGTGTGAGAACAGATTAATACACTGGGCAAAGACCAATGTGAATGGGCATCATCCAATCTGTTGAGGGCCTGAATAGAGCAAGGCAGAGGAGGGATGAATTCATTCTCTGCTTGAGCTGTGACATCCACGTACTCTTGCTCTGAGACAATGGCACTTCTGGTTCTTGGGCTTTGGGACTCAGACCAGGACTTACATCATTGACTCCCTGATTCTCAGGCCTTCAGACTCACATCAAGTTACACCCCTGGCTTTCCTGGTTCAATAGCTTGCAGATGGCAGATTGTGGAATTTCTTGGCCTCCAAAACTGGATAAGCCAATTTCTGTAATAAATCTTTTCTTTCTCTCTCTCTCCCTCTCTCTCGTCCTCTCTCTCATCTCTCATCTCTCCTCCTCTCTCCTCTCTCTCCCTCTGCTTTTGAGAAAGAGTATTACTCTGTCTCCCAGGGCTGGAGTAGGATGGTGCAATCTTGGCTCACTACAACCTCTGCCTCCCAGGTTCAAGCGATTCTCCTGCCTCAGCTTCCCAAGTAGCTGGGATTACAGGTGTCTACCACAGCACCCAGCTAATTTTTGTATGTTTTTAGTAGAGATGAAGTTTCGCCATGTTGGCCAGGCTGGTCTCCTGACCTCAGGTGATCCACCTGCCTCGGCCTCCCAAAGTGCTGGGATTACAGGCGTAAGCCACTGTGCCCAGTCAGAAATCTTTTCATATTTTATTGCTTCTGTTTCTCTGGAGAACCCTATTACAATGTCCTTCCATCAGGTTTAGGAAGTTTCCTTCTATTCCAGTTTGTTAATTGTCTTTATCAGAAATGAGTGGAGCATCTTAGACAAATTCTTTCATCCATCCTTTCAATATCTTATGCCAGCATCGGCAAAATAGGGAGACCTCGTCTCTACAAAAATATTTTAAAATTAGGCTGGGCGCGGTGGCTCACGCCTGTAATCCGCAGCACTTGGGAGGCCGAGGCATGTGATCACCTGAGTCAGGAGTTCGAGACAGCCTGAACCAATTGTTGAAAACCAGTCTTCACTAAAAATACAAAAATTAGCTGGGCAGGTGGTACGAGCCTGTAGTCCCAGCTACTCGGGAGGCTGAGACAGAGAATCACTTGAAACCCGGAGGTGGAGGTTGCAGTGAACCGAGATCACGCCACTGCATTCCAGCTTGGATAACAGAGCAAGACTCTGTCTCAAAAAGAAAAAAAAAAATTTAAATGCATTCATTATTTGCATGACAGTCATGATTTATCTTTCTTTGAAAACTATCTTTTAACAGTGGCAAGGGTAGCACAGCAGGAAGCCAGAGATGAAAGTAAAATGAGGCCGGCGCGGTGGCTCAAGCCTGTAATCCCAGCACTTTGGGAGGCCGAGATGGGCGGATCATGAGGTCAGAGATTGAGACCATCCTGGCTAACATGGTGAAACCCCATCTCTACTAAAAATACAAAAACTAGCCGGTGAGGTGGCGGGCGCCTGTAGTCCCAGCTACCTCGGGAGGCTGAGGCAGGAATGGCGTAAACCCGGGAGGCGGAGCTTACAGTGAGCTGAGATCCGGCCACTGCCACTCCAGCCTGGGCGACAGAGCGAGACTCCGTCTCAAAAAAAAAAAAAAAAGAAAGTAAATGACACAGTTTAGTCATTTTAGACATGAGTGGCCCTCATGCGGATGTCCCACGCTTGGGTCCCCAGCCTTGCACCCACCTTGCTGCATAGCGCTGGCTGACCCCAAAGGCTGCAGCCAAAGGTGGTCTCTCCTTCACTTCAGCTCCAAAGGATTCAAATGCTGTGGCGACAGCTGCTGCAGGAGAACGAGTTCTTCTCCTCTCTTGAGGTTATTCTGAAGTCCACCCTGGGCCTAACCCACATAGAAGCCACCCCCTCCCTATAGCTTCAGCCCTGAGAACATTGGGGAACAGAAGGCATTGACAATCCACCCTTCTGAGTCACCTCCTGCCTGAATCTTGTCACTAGACTTCCTCCTCAGTGCCTCCTGGATCAGCTAGAGACTGCTGGCACCCCGGGAGTGTCCCTCCCCATCCTGCCCATGTCTCTGTTCATTCTCGATTTAACTGATTGCTTTTTCTGGCCCTGTTCCCCCCAAGCTGCCTCTCTTGTCCTGTGGGTTTGGCTGGAGTGACAGCATCTGTGCCCCTCAACAAGCCCAAGTGAGAGGCTGCCGAAGGAAATGCCAACCATTGAGGTGCCCAGCAGCAAATTGGCTACTCTGAGGGGTAGTAAGACCCCCATTTCAGGAGGTATGCAAATCTTGACTGAATAACAACTCTGAGATTTTTATCAGGGCACTTCTGTATTTGTGGGAGATTGGAGTGGATGACCTCTGAGCCACCTTGCGAACCTACCTGAATAGAGAAGAACTCACTGTATCCCCTCAACACAATTTTAACACCATGCTCCTGAGAAATAAATAAATAATGTTTAGACACTGGGATAAATGTAAGTAGGTTTAAGGAGAAGATAAAATCTTATTGCTAAGGTTAGTCTTGAAAAGCAAGAAAGGACAAAAGACTGTTGAGTTACCTAGAGAAATCTCTGTACATAATTTACAAGAAT